>NC_091012.1:56726692-57351692 GCF_041146395.1 Eulemur rufifrons
AAAAGTTTTAAGAGGAGAGACCCAATTCTATGCTGCTTACATGTATAATATCTTTTTTTGATGTGATAATACTTTTAATGCAAGAAACATAAGTCAATAAGAACAATTTTAAAAAAGGCAGAGCTCACAAATTCAATTGTAATATGAGCTTTCGGTCAGCTTCTTATTAAGAGGTGAATAAATACCAACTTCAGAAGGTTGGACACACTTGCTCCTCCCTCTAATTAAAATTAGCAAGAAATAACATGTATAATATTTTAATTACAAAGATACCTATAGTTGGAAAATAAAGAATTAAAATATATATTACATGGAAATAATATATATATGAATATTATAGCTAACTATTAATTTCAGATAAAATATGCTTAATAGTATGAACATTATTAGAGATGAAGAGGGATCTTTCATAACTGTAAATGGGTTAGCATAGCAGGATGATATAATAATTAAAAATATATATTTGCACCTAATTACAGAAATCCAAAATACATGAAGCAAAAACTGATAGAACTGAAAGATAAATGGATAAATTATATTTAAATTTGGAGTTTTCCATATTAAACTCTAAGAAATTAGTAGAATTAATAGACAGAAAAGTAGTAAGTATATAGTAGACCTTAATAGTACTATGAACCAAAGCAGAATACAAATTCCATTCAAGAGGCATATTAACCAGGAAACACTAGAACATATGTGGGTTGTTACATAATTCTAAAACATTTATGTTCTAAAGGGATTGAGATCATACAGCATCTGTTCTCCTATCACTGTAGAATTATGTTATAAATCAATAACAAAAGATTCTGGAAATAACCCCCATATTTGGAAGTGCAATTGGAGCATTCTTGAAGCATACTCTTTGCTTTAGATATTTAAAAGTATCAATAAAGTTAAAAAGATGGAAAAAATACAGAATGTGATGCAGACAAAAAAAGTATTTAAATGAGACATTAACACAAGATACTTGGGAAACTCCCATGTTTTAGAAAATTAAATGCCGCACTTTTAAATGACTAATGTGTCAAAGAAGCCACCACAAGGGAAATTCAAAATTATTTGGAATTGAATAAAAATCAAAAGAGCCTCTATTAGATTTGTTACATGTAGCTAAATCTGCTCAATTCACTAAATACAATGTGGGATTCTGGATAAGATATGGAAACAAATAATGAACATTAATGGAAAATTTTATGAAACTTGAACAAAATTTGTATTTTGTTAATAATACCATTCCATGATATTGATTTCCTGGTCTTCATAATTGTATTATGGGTATATAATATATTAACATTTAGTGAAGCTGGATGAGGGATGCAAGGGGACTGTGTACTGTTTTGAAACTTTTTATAAGTCTAAAATTAGCTCAAAATAAAAAAAAATCTATCACAAGAGATAAGATCATTCTATAATGATAAAGAAGTTGATTCATCAAGAGGATATAACAATTGTAAATATATATGTACCAAACTTTGGAGCACAACTAAATAAAGCAAATGTTCACAGAACTGAAGGGAAAAATAGACAGCAATACAATAATAGTAGGGGACTTCAATGCCCCTTTCAACAATGGATAGATCAACCAGACATAAAATCAAAAAGGAGATAGTGGAATTGAATACCACTATAGACCAAATGGACTTAACAAATGGATACAGAACTTTCCATCCAACAACAGCAGAATACACATTCTTCTCAAGTACACATGGAACATTCTCCAGCATAGATCATATGTTAGGCTACAAAGCAACTGCTCACACATTTAAGAAGATTGAAATCATATCAAATGTGTTTTCTGATCATAATGGTATGAAAATAAAAATCATTAACAGGTGGAAAATTGGAAAATCCACAAATATGTGGAAATTTAACAACATAATCCTGACCAACCAATGGACCATAGAAGAAACCAAAAGGAAAATTGAAAAGTATCTTGAGACAAACAAAAATGGAAGCACAATATACCAAAACTTACAGGATGCAGCAAAAGCAGCTCTAAAGAGGAAAGTTTATAATGATAAATGCCTACATCAAGAAAAAAAAAGAAAGACATCAAATAAACAGCCTAACTTTGCACCAAGGAACTAGGAGAAAAAAAACAAAGCTCAAAGTCAGTCAAAGGAAGGAAATAATACAGAACAGAACAAAAATACATGAAATTGAGACCAGGAAGACAATTGAAAAGACCAATAAAACAGAGTTAGATTTTTGAAATCCTCAACAAAATACCAGCAAATTGAATTTAGCAGCACATTAAAAGTATCATACACCATGACCAAGTGGGATTTATCCCTTGGATGCAAAGATGGTTCCACATATGTAAATCAATAAATGTGATGGATACACTACATTGAAGGAATAAAGAATAAAAATAAAATGATCAATCCAGAAAAAATATTTGACAGAATTCAACATCTTTTTATAATAACACTCAACAAATTAGGTATTAAAGAAATGTACCTCAGCATAATAAAGGCTATGTATGATAAGCACACCTCTAACATCATACTCAATGATAAAAAGCTGGAAACTTTTCCTCCAAGATCAAGAATAAGAAAAGGGTGTTCATCCTCATCACTTCTAATCAACATAATACTGGAATTTCTAGCCCAATCAGTTAGGCAAGAAAAAGAAATAAAAGGTATCCAAATAGAAAGGAAGAAGTAAAATTGTTTCTGCTTGCAAATAACAGGATTTTATATGCAGAAAACCCTAGAGTCTTCACCAAAAAGCTATTAGAACTAATAAAAACATTCAGTAAGCTTTCAGGATGCAAAATGAACATACAAAAACCAGTTTTATTTCTGTACATTAACAATGAACTATCTGAAAAAGAAATAAAGAAAACAATCCCATCTATAATAGTATAAAAAAGAATAAAATACTTAGGAATAAATGTAACCATGGAGGTGAGATAAGACATTCATGAAAGAAATTGAAGACACAAATAAATGAAAAAATATCCTATCATATATTGGAAGAATTAATATTCTTAAAATGTTCATATTATTCAAAGCAATCTACAAATTCAATGTAATCCCTATTAAAATTCCAATGACATTATTCACAAAATAGAAAAAAATAATACTAAAATTTGTATGAATAAAACATTCCAAATATCTAAAGTAATTGAGTAAAAGAAAGATAAAATTAAGGAAGAAAGTAAGAAGAAAAAACTGGAGGAATCAAACGTCTTGATTTCAAACTATATTACAAAGCTATAGTAAGTAAAACATTATGTATTGTTATAAAAACAGACAAATAGGCCAATGGAACAAAATAGAAAACCCAGAAAAAAGCCCATGCATATATAATCATCTACTAGTCTTTGAGAAGGGCACCAAAAATACACAATGGGGAAAGGATAGTGTCTTCAATAAATGGTGTTGGGATATTCACATGCAAAAGAATGAAATTGTATGCTTATCTTACACTATACAGAAAACTTAACTTGAAATGGATTAAAGACTTAAGTGTAACAACTGAAACTATAAAAAACCTAGAAGAAAATGTAGGGGAAAACCTCCTTGACATTGGTTTTGGCAATGATTTTTTGGGCATAACACCAAAAGCATGGGTAGCAAAAGCAAAAAATGAACAACTGGGACTTATCAAACAGAAATATATGCACAGGAAAGAACCAAAGAAAACAATCACCAAAATTAAAAGGCAGCCTATGGCAAGGGGGAAAATATTTGCAAACCATATGTCTGATAAGCAGTTGCTACAGTATGAATGTCTGTCACCCCCCCCCACACACACAAATTCAGCTGTTGAAATCCTAAGCTCAAAGGTGATGGTATTAGGAGGTGGGGCCTTTGGGAGGTGATTAGGTCTTCAGAACAGAGTTCACATAAATGAGCATAATGCCATTATAAAAGAGACCCCAGAGAGACCCTTGAATCTTCTACCATGTGAGGTCACTACAAAAAGGTGCAGCCTATGAGGAAGCTGGCCCTCATCAGACACCAAATCTCCTGTGCTTTGATCTTGGAATGGCCAGCCTGTAGAACTTTGAGAAACAATTTTCTATTGTCAATAAGCTATCCAGTTTATGATGTTTTCTTACTGCAGCCCAAATCAACTAAGACAGGTATTAATGTCTTAAATATATAAGGAATTCATACAACTAAATAAACAATTTTTTTTTTTTTTTTGAGACAGAGTCTCACTCTGTTGCCCAGGCTAGAGTGAGTGCCGTGGCGTCAGCTTAGCTCACAGCAACCTCAAACTCCTGAGCTCAAGCGATCCTCCTGTCTCAGCCTCCCGAGTAGCTGGGACTACAGGCATGTGCCACCATGCCCGGCTAATTTTTTCTATATATATTTTTAGCTGTCCATATAATTTCTTTCTATTTTTAGTAGAGGTGGGGTCTCGCTCTTGCTCAGGCTGGTCTCGAACTCCTGAGCTCAAACGATCCGCCCACCTCGGCCTCCCAGAGAGCTAGGATTACAGGCGTGAGCCACCGCGCCCGGCCCTAAATAAACAATTTTCCCCCAAAATGACAGGTAAGGTGCTCAACATCACTAATCATCACGGAAATGTATACTAAAAAAACAATGAGATGTCATCTAGCCCCTATTAGGGTGACTATTTCCGAAAAGTCAAAAGAGAAAAAAATGTTAGCAAGGATGTAGAGAAAAGGAAAACCTTATACTTGTTGGTGGGAATATGAATAGGTACAGTCATTATGGAAAACAGTATAGAGGTTCTTCAAAAAATTAAAAACAGAACTACAATATAATCCAGCAATCCCACTACTGGGTATTTCCCCAAAGGAAATGAAATCAGTATGTCAAAGAGATATCCACACTCCCATGTTTAGTGCAACACTATTCGCCATAGCCAAGACATGGAATCAATCTAAGTGTCCAACAATGGATGAAAAGATAAAGAAGACATGATACATAATACAGACACATACGAAGGAATAATATTCGCCATTAAGAAGAAAGGAATCCTGTCACTTTTGACAACATGGATGAACCTGGAGGACATTATGATAAATGAAACAAGACAGACACAGAAGGACAAATACTGTATGATCTCACTTATACGTGGAACCTTAAAAAGCCTAACTCAGAAAAGCAGAGAGTAGAATGGTGGTTTTCAGGGGCTGGTGGTGGGAGGATGTGGAGATGTCGGTTAAAAGGTAAAAACTTTCAGTTATAAGATGAATCATTTCTGAGAATCTAATAAACAACATGGCAACTATAGTGAACACTATTTTGTATACTTGAAATTTGCTAAGAGACTAGATCTTAATAATTCTCACCACACACACACACACACACACACACTCACACACAAAAGGTAACTATAGGAGGTGATGGATGTCTTAATTACCTTGTTTGTGGTAATCATTTCACAATGTATACATATAGCAAATCGTCACATTGTAAACTTTAAATATATACAATTTTAACTTGTTAATTATAACTCAATAAAGCTGGATAAAAAAATAAAGCTAAACTCAATGTCCCAGAAGGGAGGAATATTCTCTCATTATAAGAGTAAAGTAAAATAGTCTTTCTCCCAAATAAAGTCTGATGCAGTGTTCAGGTGTTATGCTGATAATTTAACATTCAGTTAGAAAAAAATTTAGCACTCATGAGAGAAAGGTAACACAATCAAGGGCTTTTATAAGATAAAATCCACAATACTGGTCATATAATCAAAAGGTGTTAGAAGACTTGAGCAATACTATAAAACAAACAGACCTAAAAGACATCTATAGGACATTCCACCCAATAACAAGAAAATACATATTCTTCTCAAGTGCACTTGAAACATTTTGCAATTAGACTATATGTTAAGTCATAAAACAATTATTAGTAAATTTAAAAGGACTGAAATTATATAAAGCATGTTCTGTAACCACAATGCAAAAAAAAAAAAAAAAAAAGAAAAGAAAACAATAACAAATTTGGGAAATTCACAACATGTAGGAATTAAGAAATATAATTCTAAATAACTAATGGATCAGAGAAGAATTACAAGGAACATTTGAAATATTGTGAGATAAACAAAATAAAAACATAGCAGAATAAAACTTATGGCCTACAGTGAAAGCAGTGCTTAGAAGAAAAACTTATAGCTATAATTCCTATACTAAAAATGAAGAAAGATCTTGAATCAATAACTTAATCCTCCCCTTCAAAAAATTAGAAAATAAGTAAACTAAATCCAAAGCAAGCAAAAAGGAAAGAAATAACAAAAATTAATCAGAATGAATGAAATTCATTAGAAAAACAATAGAGGAAATCAATGCCAATAAGAGTTTTTTTTTTTAATAACGTTGATAAATCCTTAAGTAGACTGACTGGAATAAAGAGTGAAGATACCAATTACTAAAAATGTGAATAAAAGAGGGAGGATATGACAGAAATAAAGTGGATTATAAGGGAATACTGTGAATAATTGCATGCTAAAAAAATCAACATGAAATGGACAAATTCCTAAAAATATACAAGCCATTGAGACTGACTCATAAAGAAAACAAAATCTCAGAATACCTATATCAAGAAAAGATGTTCAATTTGTCATTAAAAAACCCAGTAAGTGAAGCCCCGACTCAGATGAGGAGATGGCAAATCAGAGTGGCTGTTCAACAGTACCCAGTGCAGGAGGTTTGTCCCACAGATCCTCTGGGCATGAACCCCTAGCCTGCCTTCTCACACTACTGGGATAGCCCCTTTGTAATCTCTTTCATTTAAGAAGGGCAGCACTCTAAACATTTACTAGAGCTGAGGTGAACCTGGGCATAAGCACCACATAGAGCTGAAAAGGATGCAATGACCTAGGGGTAAAGAATCTCTAAGCAAGTATATCCAATAAAAACTGAAACAAGAGAGACACAGAAGACTAGAATAAACAATTAATCCTTCAATGCAAAGACATAGACATATATTCACAAGAAACAAGAGCAAAACAGAGAACCATGATCAATCTCCCCAGATGGACAAAGCAACAAACCAGTAACTGACCCTGATGAGATGGTTGGTGAAACATGAGTTTTCTGATGAAGAATTCAAAATAGTAGTTTGAAGGAAACTCAATGATCTCCCAGGTAACACAGAAGGGCAATTCTAAAATTTATCTGAGAAATTTACCATAGAGATTGAACTAATAAAAAAATCCAACAGTAATTTTGGAACTGATAAATACATTTGCTGAACTTAAAAATCCATTAGAGGCTCTCACCAGCAAAATGGAGCAAGCAGAGGAAAGAATCTGAGCTTGAAGGCAGGCTATTTTAAAATACAGAGAGAAGAAAAAAGAAAGAACAGGAATGAATATCACCTACAAGATAAAGAAAATTACCTCAAAATACCAAATCTAACAATTAATGATGTTTAAGAGGGAGTTGAGCAAGAGCAAAGGGTAGAAAGTTTATTCAAAGGAATAATAACAGAAAACTTCCTCAAATTTGAGAAAGATATAAATATTCAGGTACAGGAGAATCAGAGAACACCAAACAGATTTGACTCAAGTAAGATTACTGCATGGCATATAATAATAAAACTCTCAAAGGTCAAGGCCAAAGAGAGACTCCTAAAAGCAGCAAGAGTAAAGAAAGAAATAACCTATAAAGGAGATCCAATTTTCTGGCAACAGACTTCTCAACAAAATCCATACAGGCCATGAGTGGGTGTAATAACATTTTCAAAATGCTTAAACGTAAAAATTGCCATCTGAGAATGCTATATTCAGCAAAATGATGCTTCAAATATGAAGGAGAGATAAGGTCTTTCCCAGAAAATGAAAACTGAGAGAATTTACCACCACCAGATCTGTCTTATAAGAAATGCTAGGCTTTGTGGGGCAAAGCAAGATGGCCAAATAGAAACCTCCAGTGATCATCCCTCTGCCCAACCACTCAATGCCACAATCCACACAAGAAAGAACCTTCAGAAAATCCAAAAATCAGGTGAGTGATCTTACTAGCTGGTTTTAACACTCTATCAAGGAAAGATGCACTGAAGAGGGAAGAAAAGACAATTTTGCACTGCCTACACCCCGTGTTCCCCATTCCCTGGCAGTGCTGCACTAGCATGCAGAATAGAGAGAAAATCTGTGTGCTTACGGGAGGGAGAGTAAAGTGATTATGGGACTTTGGATTGAAACCCAGGGATGCCCTGGCTCAGGGGAACACAGCAAAGGGTAGAATTCTTCCTTTGCTCACAGAGGGAGCCAGAGGGAGATCCACTACCCCAAAACCCAAGTTCCAGCTAGCCCTACCACTGGCTAAGAAAAGGCTTACATTCTTAAGGTAGTCAGGACACAAAGGCTGCAGTCCTTGGGCAATTCCTGTGGCTGTTCTGGCTCAGAGTTAGTGGACATGGGGTTCATGTAACCCAGTGAAACATCAGTGGTGGTGGCCAAGCCAGTGCCTTCGCCACCACCACCCCAACCACAGGCAGTATAGTCCAGGGAGTCTTCTTCCACTTGGGGAAATGATAGGAAAAAGTTAACAGAATTTCGTTTTGCAACTTCTTGGGTACTAGCTCAACCACAGTAAAATAAAGTGCCAAGCAGACTCCCAAAGCCCCTGAGTCCAGAACTTAGTTCCTGAAAGTCATTTCTTGATCCACCTTAGGCCAGAAGGAAACATCCTACCCTGAAGGGAAGGACCCAGTCCTGGCAGATCTCATCACCTCTAACTAAAAGAGCTCTTGGGCTTTGAATAAACATCAGAGGTAGCCAAGCAACAGTCACCGAGGACTTTGGGTGAGACTGGGCTAGCTTCAGGGGGGCCTGGTGCTGGTGGCCCTGAGGGAGTGCCCATGTCACTCCTCTCCCAACTCCAGCAGTCCAGCACAGAAAGTGAGGGAAGAGAGTGACAGCTGCCTGGTAACCCAGGGAATTCTCCTATATCTTACCCAAGTCCACAAGGCAGTATCACCAGGAGTCTGCAAGAGTCACAGCATTACTGGGCCTGGGCAAATGATCTGAACAGACATTTCTCAAAAGAAGACATATAAATGGCCAATAGGTATATGAAAAAAATCTCAACATCATTAGTCATCCAAGAAATGCAAATCACTACTGCTATGAGATATCATCTCACCCCAGTTAAAGTGGCTTTTATAAAAAAGACAGGCAATAACGAATGAATATGAGGATGTAGAGAAAGGAAACCCTCATACATTGCTGATGGGAATGTAAATTAGCGTAGCCACTACAGAGAACAGTGTGGAGGTTCCTCAGAAAACTAAAATAGAACTACCATATGATCCAGCAATTCCATTGCTAGGTATATATACAAAGGATGGCAATTCAGTATAGCAAAAAGATATCTGCATTCCCATGTTTATTGTAGCATTATTCACAATAGCTAAGATTTTGAATCAACCTACTTGTTCATCAACAGATGAATGGATAAAGAAATTGTGGTATGTATATACAATAGAATATTATATTGCCATAAGAAAGAATGAAATCCTGCCATTTGCAACAACATGGTTGGAACTGGAGAACATTATGTTAAGTGAAATAAGCCAAGCACAGAAAGATAAACCTCACACATTCTCACTCATATGTGAGAACTAAATATTAAAAACAATTGATCTCATGGAGACAGAGAGTAGAATGATGGTTGCCAGATGCTGGCAAGCGTAGCAGGGAGGTGGGAATAAAGTGGGGATGGTTAATAGGTGCAAAAATATAGTTTGATAATTAGATAGGATGAATAATATTTGATATCACGACATGGTGACTATAATCAACAATAAGTTAAGGTATACTTTGAAATAACTAAAACAGTAGAAATGGAAACTTCCTAACACAAGTGATAAATGCTTGAGGTGATGGATACCTTAATTACCCTGATTTTATTAATTCACATTGTATGCTTGTACCAAAACATCACATGTACCCTATAAAGATATATAACAATTATGCACCCATAATAATTAAAAATTAAAAATTAAAAATATATGCTAACAATGTGTGTTTCAGTTTGAAATAAAGAAATACTAACATGCATAGTCTTTGAGAAAAATCACTTAACCACAAACTAAGTCAAGAAGAAAGAAAGAAAGAGAGGAGTTACAAAACAAACAGAAAACAAACAAGAAAATTGCAGTAAGATGTCCTTACTTATTAACAATAACACAATATAAATGGACTTAATTCTCCAGGTAAAAGGCACAGAATGCCTGGATGGATAAATAAATAAGAACCAATTATATGCTGCCTATGATAAGCCCACTTCACTTAAAAAGATACACACAGACTGAAAGTGAAGGGCTAGAAAAAGATATTCTATGCAACTAGACACCAAATAGGAGCAGGAGTGTGAGCAGCTGTACTTATATGAGACAAAATAGACTACAAATCAAAGACTGTAAAAAGAGACAAAGGAAGTCAATACATAAAGATAAAGAAGACAATTCAGCAACAGAATATAGCAATTATAAATATCTATGCACCCAACACCAGAGCTCCCAAGTATATAAGCAAACAACAATAGATTTAAAGGGAGAGATAGACTGCAATACAATAATCTAGGGGACTTTAACACCCCACACTCAGTAATGGAGAGATCATCCAAACAGAAAATCAATAAAGAAACATCAGATGTTAAACTACACACTCAACCAAATGGGTCAAAGTGACATTTACAGAACATTTTAAACCATTGCTCCTTTCATCACCACATGAAACATTCTCCAGAATAGGTCATATCTTCGGCCACAAAACAAGTCTCAAAATATTCAAAAAATTAAAATTCATATCAAATATCTTTTCTGACCACAATAAAACTAGACATCAATAACAAGAAGGACCTTGAAAAATACATGAACATATGGAAATTGGATGAAATGTTACTGAGTGATCAATGGGTCAAGGAAGAAATTAAGAAGGAAATAAAAAAATTTCTTGAAACTTATGAAAATAGAAATATATCAAAATCTGTGGGATACAGCAAATGCAGTACTAAGAGGGAAATTTATAGCAATATATGCCTATATCAAAAAAGCAGAAAGACTTCAAATAAAGAATCTAATGATGTACTTTAAGGAAATAGAAAAGCAAGAACAAACCAAACCTCAAATTAGTAGAAGGAAAGAAATAATAAATATCAGAGCAGACTTAAATTAAATTGAGACTAAAAAAATACTAAAGCTCAATAAAGCTAAAAGTTGGTTTTATGAAAAGATAAACCAAATTGACAAACCTTTAGCTAGACTAAGAAAAAAGAGAGATGACCCAAATAAACAAAATTGGAAATGAAAAGTGAGACATTACAACTGATACCATAGAAATATAATACATTATCAGAGACTATTAGAACAACTATACAGTGGAATTCCATGAACTGGAAAACCTAGAGGAAAATGAGAAATTTCTGGACTTATGCAATCTACTGAGATTGAATCACGAAGAAACAGAAAACTTGAACAGACCGATACTGAGTAATGAGATTGAATCATTAATAAAAGTCTCCTAACAATGAACAGACTGGGATTGAATGGCTTCACTGCCAAATTCTACCAAACTTTCCAAGATGAATTAACACCAATTTTTCTCAAACTATTCAAAAAATTGAAAAAGAAGGGATTCTCTCTAGCTCATTCTATGAGGCCAGATTTACCCTAATACCAAACCAGACAAGGACACAATGAAAAAAGAAAACTACAGGCCAATATCACTGAAGAACATAGATGCAAAAATTCTCAACAAAATACCAGCAAATTTAATTCAACAACACATTAAAAAGATCATTCACCATGGTCAAGTGGGATTTATCTCAGGGATGCAAGGATGGTTCCACATACACAAATCAATACACAATATATCACATTAAGAGAAGCAAGAACAAGAACCATATGATTATATCACTAGATATTAAAAAAGTATTTGATAAAATTCAATATCACTTTATGACAAAAACCCTCATCAAATTGTATGTAGAAGAAATATACCTCAAAATAATAAAGACCATATATGGCAAACCCATAGCTAACATGGTATGGAATGGAACAAAAATGAAGGGCTTTCCTCTAAGATCTGAAATATGACAAGAATGCCCACTTTTATCCCTTTTATTCAATGTAGTACTGGAAATCTTGGCCAGAGAATTTAGGCAAGAGAAAGAAATAAAGGACATCCAAATTGGATAGGAAGAAGTCAGATTATCCTTGCTTGCAGATGACATGATCTTATATTTAGAAAAACCTAAAGAGTCCGCCAAAAAACTGTTAGAACTGATAAATGAATTCAGTAAAGTTGCAGGGTACAAAACACACAAAAATCGTCAGCGCCACTGGTGTAGTGGTATCATGCAAGATTCCCAAAAATCAGTAGCATTTATACATGACAATAATGACCAACCTGAAAAATAAATCAAGAAAGCCATTCAGACGGCCGGGCGCGGTGGCTCACGCCTGTAATCCTAGCACTCTGGGAGGCCGAGGCGGGTGGATTGCTCGAGGTCAGGAGTTCGAGACCAGCCTGAGCAAGAGCGAGACCCCGTCTCTACTAAAAATAGAAAGACATTATATGGACAACTAAAAATCTATATAGAAAAAATTAGCCGGGCATAGTGGTGCATGCCTGTAGTCCCAGCTACTCGGGAGGCTGAGGCAGTAGGATCGCTTAAGCCGAGGAGTCTGAGGTTGCTGTGAGCTAAGCTGACGCCACGGCACTCACTCTAGCCTGGGCAACAAAGTGAGACTCTGTCTCAACAAAAAAAAAAAAAAAAAAAAAAGAAAGCCATTCAATTTGTAGTAGCTACAAAAAATATAAAATACCTAAAGTCAATTTAACCAAAGAAGAGAAAAATCTATACAAGGAAAACTAAAATATTGATGAAAGATATTGAAACAGATACAAAAATGGAAAGATATTACTAGTTCATGAATTGGAAAAATTTATTTGATTAAAGTGACCATACTACCCAAATCAATTTATAAATTTAATTCAGTCCCTACCAAAATACTAATGACATTATTTTCAGAAATAGAAAAAAAATCCTAAAATTGAAATGGAACAACAAAAGACCCCAAATAGGAGAGAGGAATCAAGATGGTGGACCAAAGACACCACCAGCCAGAGCATCTCTGTAAGAAGGAGAAATTTTAGATGAAAGAGAAAAAACAAACAGACAAACATAGATCAGAAGAGGGTCTGAAGGAAGCATACGAGAACGAACAGAAGACTCCATGGGAAGAGGTTGCAGAGCGGAACTGGAAGGAGAAAGGCATTGGCAGGGATTAAGCCCAGAGAGGCTCAGAGACCAGCGAGAAGGCAGACTGAGGGGTGCTCAGATTGTGATCTCCCTGCCTGCTGGCCCTCCTTAGTGTTGCTTGCCTGGTGACTCCAGCAGAGTGGGACACAACCTGAGGTGGAGGGACACTGAATCAGCTTGGGAACCCCATGAGAGAGACTTGAGACCAGCATCATTTTCCTTGGCACAGTCAGGGTTTAATTACTGAGACCCAGATCCTGTATAGCCAGGTCTCAATTGCATGGTCCAGGGGCAGAGAGAGGGCATTTGTCAATTAGTCTCTTGAGGTGTGGATGCCTGCAAAGACAGATCAGGTGTGAGAGTGCAGAGTAGGTCCTAGCTGTGGCATGCTCCAGGGTACCCCCTCCTCCCATGGGAGGGCCAAACTCCCAGCTCCGGCCGGGATCCTGGGCAGGGAACCTCCCAGCCTGCATTAAAGTCATGGGAGAGCTTGGCTGGCTTGAGGTCTTGCCTGCCAGGAGAGGCCTGGAAAAAAATGCAAAATAGGGGAGAGCGGAAAGGAGTGAGGCCTGCTCCAGACTGACAGACTGTGGGTCTCAGACATCCTTGCCTCCACATGCAAAATTTTTGGTTGAGTGGGGCCATTTTAGGTGCCCCCCCCACTGCAACTTTGCCCAGAGGTAGGGAACAGACCTTTAACCCCAGCTAAAAGCATTTGTGGAGCTTGAGGACAGGCTCACCCAACCCAGCCTTGTCCAGCCGAGCTCCCCCACTGGCCCCTGTGGAGGTGGAGAATACAGACACACCTGGAAGTTCCAGGGCCCCACCCACCACCTGAAGCGTTAGAGTGCTTCTCCTGAGGAATTAGAACTGGTCACAGAACCCATAAACAACATTGCAGCTTGTTTCTGTTGGCAAGGGAGGTCAATTTACACACCTTTTACTGCATTTACTGACTCATGATACAGGGTGTGGTGGATTCTCACCTACAAGCACCACCTAATGGTTTAGAGATTAAACTGCACATGTCATTATCTCAACAAAAGAAAATCCAAAGAGAAGAAGCAACAGCTCTTCCAGATGGGAAGGAATCAGTAAAAGAAAGGACTCAAAATAAAAGGAAACTACAGGCCAATATCCCTTATGAATATAGATGGAAAATCCTCAATAAAATCCTAGCAAATCAAATTCAGCTGTTCATCAGAAAAATAATCTATCATGACCAAGTGGACTTCATCTGAGAAATGCAGGGATGGTTCAACATATGCAAATCTATAAAGGTAATTCACTACATAAACAACAATAAAAACAAAAACCATATGATCCTCTCAATAGACGCAGAAAAAGCATTCAACAAAATTCAGCACTCTTTTATAATAAGAATACTTAACCATATAGGCATAGACAGAACTTACCTCAAAATGATAAAAGCCATAGATGATAAACCTATGGCTAACATCTTACTGAACAGGGAAAAATTAAAACCATTCCTGCTTAGAACTGGAACCACACAAGGTTGCCCTGTATCACCACTTCTATTCAACACAGTGCTGAAAGTCCTAGCCAGAGCAATTAGACAAGAGAAGGAAATCAAGAACATACAAGTGGGGGCAGAAGATGTCAAGCTATCGCTCTTTACTGATGATATAATCTTATATCTAGAAAACCCCAAAGATTCTGCCAAGAGACTACTGGAATTGATAAACAAATTCTGCAAAGTCTCAGTTTGCAAAATCAAGGTAACCAAATCAGTAGCATTCATATACTCCAGCAACAGTGAAACTGAGAACCAAATCAAAGATTCAATACTCTTCACAATAGCAACAAAGAAAATAAAATACCTAGGAATATATTATATTTAACTAAGGAAGTGAAAGACCTCTACAGGGAAAACTATAAAACATTAAGGAAGGAAATAGCACAGGACATAAACAGATGGAAAAGCATACTATGCTCATAGATTGGCAGAATCAACATTGTTAAAATGTCTGTACTATCCAAAGTGATCTACAGATTCAATGTAATCCCTATTAAAATATAATACCAACATCATTTTTCACAAATCTAGAAAAAATAATTCTATACTCTGTATGGAACCAGAGAAGAACCTATATAGACAAAGCAATCTTAAGCAAAAAGAACAAATTGGGAGGCATCAATTTACCAGACTTCAAGCTATACTACAAGGCTATAGTAACCAAAAGAGCATGGTACTGGCACAAGAAGAGACATAGACCACTGGAACAGGACTGAAAACCAAGATCTAATACCATCTCACATTGCCATCTGATCTTTGACAAAGCAGACAAAAACATACATTGGGGGAAAAAAAACCCTATTCAATAAATGGTGCTGGGAAAATTGTATAGCCACATGTACAAGACTGAAACAGGATCCATACCTCTCACCTCGCACAAAATTAAACTTATAATGGATAACAGACTTAAACCTAAGGCTTGAAACAATATGAATTCTGGAAGAAAATCTTGGAAAATCTCTTATAGAGATTGGCGTAGGCAAAGGATTTATGAAGAAGACCCCCAAAGCAATCACAGCAGCAACAAAAATAAATAAGACCTGATCAAATTAAAAAGCTGCACAGCCAAGGAAACTCTCACTATAGTGAATAGACAACCTACAGAATGGGAGAAATCATTTGCATGCTATACATCTGATAAAGGGCTGATAACTAGAATCTATATAGAACTCAGGAAGAACAGCAAGAAAAATCAAACAACCCTATCAAAAAATGGGCAAAGGACATGAACAGAAACTTTTCATAAGAAGATACACTAATGGCCAACAAACATATGAGGAAATGCTCAACATCTCTAATCATCAGGGAAATGCAAATCAAAACCACAATGAGATATCACTTATCTCCAGTGAGAACGGCTTTTATCAAAAAGTCCCCAAACAAGAAATATTGGTGTTGATGTGGAGAGATAGGAACACTTATATACTACTGGTGGGACTGCAGACTAGTACAACATCTATGGAAAGTAGTATGGAAATACCTCAAAGAACTAAAAGTAGAACTGCCATTTGATTTAGCAATCCCATTACTGGGCATCTACCAAAAGGAACAAAAGACATTCTGTAATGAGGACATTTGCACTAGAATGTTTATAGCAGCGCAATTTGCAATTGTAAAGATGTGTAAACAACCCAAGTGCTCATCAATACATGAGTGGATCAGTAAATGTGGTATATGTATACCATGGAGTACTCCTCAGCCACAAAAACAACGGTGAACTAGCACGTCTTGTATTATCCTTGTTGGAGCCGGAGCCCATTCTACTAAATGAAGTATCTCAAGAATGGAAAAACAAGCACCACATGTATTCACCATCAAATTGGTACTAATTGATCAACACTTATGTGCACATATGGAAGTAACATTCATTGGATGTCAGGCAGGTGGGAGGGAAGAGAAGGGGATAAGTATATTCATACCTAATGGGTGTGGGTCACACTGTTGGGGGGATGGGCTCCACTCCTGTTACTCAGGAGGTGCAAAGGCAGTATATGTAACCTAAATGTTTGTACCCCCATAGTATTCTGAAATTAATAAAAAGAAAAAAAAAGACCCCAGATAGCTAAAGCTATCCTGAGCAAAAAAGAATAAACCTGGAGGCATCATATTATCTGACTTCAAATTTAATTTCAAAGCTATAGTAACCAGATTAGCATGGTATTGGCATAGAAACAGACATGTAGACCAGTGGAACGAAATAGAGAACCCAGATATAATTCCATGCATTTATAGCCAACACATCTTCAACAAAGGCACCAAGAAGATGTGATGAAGAAAGGGCAGTCTGTTCAATAAATGCTGCTGGGAAAACTGGATAACTATATGCAGAGAAATAAAACTAGACCCTTATCTCTCACCATACACAAAAATCAAATGAAAATGTATTAAAGAGTTTAAGACCCGAAGTTATGAAACTGCAAGAAGAAAACTTTGGGGAAATACTCTAGGACATTGTTATGGGCAAAGATACTTTTGTTTAAGACATCAATAAAGCTCAGTCAACAAAAGCAAAAATAGACAAATGGGATTAAATCAAGCTAAAAAGCTTCTGCACAGCAAAGGAGACAATCATCAACATGAAGAGACAACTAACAGAATGGGTAAAAATGTTGTTAAACTAAATGTCTGACAAGGGATTAATCACCAGATATATAAGGAATTCCCACAACTTAGTGGCAAAAAAGCAAATAATCTGACTAAAATGTGGGCAAATAGTCTAAATATACATTTATCAAAGGAAGACAAATGGCCAACAGGTATATAAAAAATATTCAACATCATTACTCATCAGAAAAATGAAAATTAAAACTACAATGAGATATCTCACCTCAGTTAAAATGGCTATTATCAAAATGACAGGCAATAACTGATGTTGAATAAGATGCTGAGAAAAGGGAACCCTTGTACACTGTTAGTGGGAACGTAAATTAGTACAGACACTATGGCGAATACTATGAAGTTCCTTGAAAACCTAAAAATAGAACTATCATGTGATCCAGCAATACCACTGGTTATTTTGGTTATTGTTCCAGAAGAAAGAAATCAGTATATCAAAGAAGTATCTGCACTCCCATGTTTATTGCAGCACTATTCACAATAGCTAAGATATGGAATCAACTTAAGTGCCCCTCAATGGATGAGTGGACAAAGAAAATGTGTATGTATACACAATAGAATATTATTCAGCCATAAAAAGAACGAAATCCTGTCATTTACAGCAACATGGATGGAACTGGATGTTGTGTTCAGTGAATTAAGCCAAGCACAGAAAGAAAAGTATTGCTCGTTCTCACTCATATGTGGCAGCTAAAAAGTGAATCTCATGAAGATATGGAGTAGATTGGTGGATACCAGAGGCTGGGAAGTATAGAGGGAAAAGGGAATGAAGAGAAATTGATTAATGAGTACAAATATACAGTTTCATAGAAGAACTAAGACTCCATGTTAGGTAGATTAGTTGGGTGACTATAGTTAACAATAATATATTGTGTATTTCAAAATAGCTAGAAGAGAGAATTTGAATCAGTCTAGCATAAAAAACAGACAAATATTTAAGTTTATAAATATCCCAAGTACACCAATTTCATCCTTCCAAATTACAGAAATGTATTAAATTATTACACGTACCTCAAAACTATGTACATCTATTACACACCAATTTATTTATTTATTTATTTTTAAATCTAAAGAATTAAAGCCAATAATTCAAACACTCTTCCAAAAAATAGGAAAAGAGAGAACATTCCCCATTTCATTCTATGAGGTCAATATTATCCTGATACCAAAAACAGACAAAGACATCACTAGCAAAGAAAACCACAGACCAATAATTTATTTTATCAGACACAAAAATCAACATCAACAAAATACTGGCTAACCAAATTCAGAAACTTAAAAAATGATTATACACCATGACCACATGGAATTCATCCAAAAAATGCAAGTGTGGTTTAATATAAGAAAAATCAGTCAATATAATAAACCACATCAATATAATAAAAGTGTAATCCAACACCTTTTCATGATTAAAACACTGAACATTACCAGGAATAGGAGGGAACTTCCTCAACCTTATAAAAGCTATCCATAAAACACCCAAAGCTAATATAATCCTTTACACATGAAAGCTTTCTTCCTAATATCAGAACAAGATGAGTTTGTTTGCTTTTATCACTTCTATTAAACATTGTACTAAAAATTTTAAACTAGGCATTTAGGCAAGAAAAGGAAATTAAAGGCATCCAGATTTTAAAGGAATAAGTAAGACTATTTTTATTTGAAGATTACATGAGCTTTTATTAGAAAATAGGTTCAGTATCTCTCCAGGATACACGATCAATAAAAAAGGATCAACTGCATTGGTATACACTAGCACTAAACAATCTGAAAATAAAACATGAAAATTTCCTTTACAACAGAATCAAAAATAAAAAGATACTTAGGAAGAAATGTAATAAAAGATTTGCCAGACCTGTAAACTAAGAACTACAATAAACTTTGAAAGAAATTAAAGAATATTTAAACACATGGAAAGATATCTCATGGATATGGGTTGAAATAGTTAATATGATTAAGATGAAAATATTCCCTACATTAATCTAAAGATTCAACACAATATTTATCAAAATCCCAGGTGCCCTACCTTTTTTTTTAGAAATTTACAAGCTCTTATAAAATTCAATGGAACTGTAGGGGACCCACAATAGCAAAAAAAAAAAAAAAAAAAAAAAAGAAAGAAAAAGAAAAGAAAAGTATAGCATATTAATTTCTTTATGTGGAATGTCCATAATATATAAACCCATAGAGACAGAAAGTAGTTTAGTATTTTCCCAGGGGCAGGAGGAAGGTAAATGCATAGTAATTGCTAATAGGTAAGTAGTTTCTCTGGGCATGGAATGCAGAAATTGGATAATGGTGATAGTTACACACACACACACACACACACACACAAAATACTAAAAAAAAATATACTAAAAAATTCTGAATTATACACTTTAAAAGTTTGAATTTATGTCAATTCTATCTCAATTATATGAATATAAAGGATGGAAAAAGCTATATTATGCTAACATGAATCAAAGTAAGCTGAAGTGGCTATTAATATATTGATATAATATTTCAGTGTATCAAGTTCATATGTTTTCTAATTGTGCACTTAATGATATAGCTTAAAGATACATGGAGTAAAAACTGATGGAACTGAAAGTAGAGCTAGAAAAATCCACAGATATAGTCAGAGATTTCAATACTCCTCAGCCTACTAGTAATTCATGGAATTAGTGGAAAGCAAACCAATAAAAATAAAGAAGATTTAAACAACATTATTAGCTAACATATACTATTTATATGTAAAGAATAATCCATCTAAAAATAGCAGAGTATAATTTTTTCAAGGGTACATAGGACATTCGGCAATGTAGACCATATTCTTGACTTTAACAATTATCAATTATTTTTATGAATTAAAATAATATGAAATATGTTTTCTGATGACAGTGGTATGAGGTTGAAATCTACAAGATATAAGGAACATCCCCAAATACTTGGAATCTAAACAGTACACTTCTGAATAACTCATGGCTCAAAGAGAAAATCACAAGGAAAAATATAAAGCATTTATAAATGAATAAAAATGAAATCGTGCCATCTCAAGATGTATGGAGTGCAGCTAAAATGGCGCCTACAGGGAAATTCATCACATTCAGTGCTTATTTAGTGAAAAAGAAAGAACTTAAATCAGTGACCTGTGCTTTAACCTGAAGGATCTAGACAAAGAACAGCTATTGAACTCGAAGTAAAGCAGAAGAATACAAATAATAAAGACAAAGATGTACATCATTGAAATATATAGAAAAGCAACAAGAAAATCAATGAAATCAAAAGATTGATAGAGTTGATATAAATCTAGTCAGATTGATCAGGGAAATAACCAGAAGATACAAATTACCAATATCAGAAAAAGGTAAGAGAATGGACTACAGATGGTACAACTATTGAATAGTAGTAGGAAAAATATATTTAAAAACTTAGATGAAATGGACAAATTCTTTAAAAGGCACAAACCTATCAAAGCTCACACTACAGGTTATAGAAAACCCAAATAGCTATAGATCTATTAAAGAATTGATAGTACAGTTCAAAATTTTGTCACACTGAAAACTCACTGGTGAATTCTACTATACATTTAAGAAAAAATAACTCTAATTCTCAATTCTTCTGAAAACAAAAGAAGAAAGAATACTTCCTAATCCATTCCATGAGGCCAATAGTAATTTAAGTCCAATGCTTAAAAATGTATAACATGAAAACTATAGAGCAAATTGAGTCCACGAATGAAAGAAAAGTGTTTAGGCATCATGATCAAATGGTGTTTATTCCAGGAATGCAAGATTCATGAACATTGAAAAATCAATTGATATAATTGTCCAGATCAAGAGATTAAAGAAGAGAAATCATATGATCATCTCAAAGATACAGAAAAATGCATTGGAAAATATTCAGTATCTATTCTTGATAACAGCACTTGACAAATTAGTAATGGACAGGATATTCTTCAACTTGATAAAGGCCATCTACCAAAACAAACAAACAATAAACAAAAATTATGGCTACTATTATACCTAATTGTCAATGACTGAATGCCTTTTTCCCTAAAGAATGAAGCAAGTTTCTCTGCCTTCACTATTCTATTTAATACTCTGCTAGAGGGGCCAGTTAGTGCAATAAGCCAATATGTAGATATAATTTATACAGATTGGAAATTAAGAAGCAAACTGTCTTTATTTACAGATTTCATGATCGTCTAAGTAAAAAATTACAAGAAATATGCCAAAAGCTAATAGAAATATTAAATGAGGTTGGCAAGTTTGCAGTAGAAAATCAATCATATTTCTCAGTAATAAAAATAAATAATTGGACATTGAAATAAAAAAAAACTAGAGATAGAAATTAAGGAAAAAATAACACACTAAATGTAAGAATGTAAACCAGAAAACAATTTGAAGAGACATTAATTATATCATATTCAAGGATTAGATTATTCAATATTGTTAAAATGTCAAGCTCCTCAAATTCATTCATGTATTTAATGCAATTCCAACCAAAATTCCACTGGGATTTTTTTATAGAAATTTACTATGGAATTCTATGATTTATACAGAAATACAAAGGACCCAGAATAGCCAGAACAGTTTTTGTAAAGAAGAACAAAGTGAGAGGATTCATGCTGCATAATTTCAACACTTAGCGTAGCTACATTAGTCAAGATAGTGTGAAACTTGTATAAATTAGACATATAGATTAATTGAGCAGGATAGGCAGTCTGGAAATAGACCAACATGCATGTGACCAGTTGATTTTTGACACAGGTGACACAGCAACTCAATGAGGAGGGGATAATCTTTAAAAATTTTTTTTATTTCAATAGATTTTTTGGGTACAAGTGTTTTTTGTTACATGGATGAATTGTATAATGCTGAAGTCAGGGATTTCAGTTTGCCCATCACCAGAATAGTGTAAATTGTACCCAATAGGTAGATTTTTATCCCTTGCCCTTCTTAGTTTTCAATGTCTATTACACCACTTCATAGTACCTACTTATAAGCAAGAACACGTGGTATTTATTTTTCCTTTCCTGAGATACTTCATGTAGGATAATGGTCTCCAGTTCCATCCAAGTTGCTGCAAAAGATGTTATTTCATTCCTTTTTATGTCTGAGTAGTACTCCATGGTATATATATGCCACATTTTCTTTATCCACTCCTCAGTTGATGGGCACTTAGGTTGATTCCATATCTTTGCAATTCCGAATTGTGTTATGATAAACATTTAGGTGTACTTGTCTTTTTAATAAAATGACTTCTTTTCCTTTGGGTAGATACCCAGTAGTGGGATTACTGGATTGAATTGTAGGTCTACTTTTAGTTCTTGGAGGAATCTCCATATTGTTTTCCATAGAGTTTGTAATAGTTTAGATTCTCACCAACAGTGTATAAGCATTCCATTTTCACTGCATCCATGCCAACATCTATTGTTTATTGACTTTTTAATAATGACCATTCTGATAAGGGTAAAGTGGCATTTTATTGTGGTCTTAATTTGCATTTCCCTGATGATTAGTGATGTTGAGCACTTTTTCATGTGTTCTTGGCCATTTGTCTATCTTCCTTTAAAAAATGTGTTCATGTTGTTCACCCACTTATTGATGGGGTTATTTCTCTTTTTCTTGCTGATTTGTTTGAGTTCTTTATAGATTCTAGAAATTAGCCCTTTGTTAGACGTATAGTTTGTGAATATTTTCTCCCTTTCTGTAGGTTGTCTATGTTATCCCTATACACCAAATAGAATGGTAACAACTGTAAAAACTGACCATAGCAAGTTTTGGGGAGGGTGTGGAGGAACTGTAACTCTTATATGCTGCTGCATAAATATTAAATGGTACACTCACCATTTGGCAATTTCTTAAAAAATTAAATATACACCTGTAATAAAAGCCAGCCATTCCACTGTTAAGTATTTATCCAAGAGAAATGAAAACAAATGTCAACCTATAGACTTGTATATAAATTTCCATATATCCAAAAACCAGGAAGAAAAATTTATATCAAGAGTAGAATTTTTAAACAAATGACATACCCATAAATGGAATACTATTCTGCAATAAAAAGAAACTATTGATACAACATTGATTAATCTCCAATAATCATGTTCTGTGAAATAAGCCATTCACAAAATAATACATACTGTATTTTAGAAAATGCAAACTAATAGTGACAAATAGCAAATCAGTGATCACCTAGGAACAGTGAATTATCAGTGAGAGACCGAATTATTACAAATGGGCATGAGGAAACTCTTGATGAACATGGATAACTTCATGATCTTGAGTACATATAAAGGAATCGCCATTAAGCTATCAGTCCCTTTCTATGTGGAAACCTTGTAGGCCAGGAGAGAATGGGATGATATATTAAAGTGCTGAAAGAAAAGAAAACTGGCAATAAAGAATACTATACCCAGCTAAGCTATCATTCAGAAATGGAGAAATAAAATCTTTCACAAGTAAGCAAAAGATGAGGGAATTCATACCACTAGACCTGCCTTATTAGAAATGCTAAAGGAAGTACTTAAGTGGAAACAAAAGGACAATAATTACTATCATGAATACATATGAAAGTATAAAATACATTGATAAAGGTAAACACATAGTTAAATCTAGAACCTTTAAAAACTGTAACGGTGGTGTATAAATTATACATATTGCTAGTATGAAGGTTAAAGTCAAAACATTCAAAAATAAAGCTATAATAATTTATTAAGGAATGCACAATATGAAAAGACATAATTGTGACATCAAAAACGTGAATTGTGAGGGAGTAGGGTTAAAGCCTAGAGTGTGTGAGAGTATGTAAGGGAAGTTTTTATCATCTTAAAATAGTAGATTATAACTACATGATGTTTTATGTAAGCCTCATGGTAGCCAAAAAACAAAACACTACAGCAATTATACAGATGATAAAGAAAAAGGAATCAAAGCTTAGCAGTACAGAAAATTATCACATCATAAAGGCAGATAACAAGACAACAAGAAAGGAACAAAGGATCTCTAAATCAAGCAGAAAACAAATAACAAAAGGCAGTAGTAAGTCTTTATCTACCAATAATAACTTATAAACTAATAATACTACTAATAATATGATCAATAATAACCCAAATGTAAAAGATTTTAATTCTCCAATTGTAAACATAGAGTGGATGAATGAATAAAAAAATGGTCCAACCAAGATCTGCCTACAAAACATCCACTTAAGCTTTAATAGACTAAATGTGAAAAAATGGAAGAAGATATTCTATGTAAGTATACAAAAAGAGAGCAAGATGGCTAATACTCATATCTGACAATATAGACTTCACATCAAAAACTGTTGTAAGAGACAAAAATGGTCATTATTTAATGACAAAGGGGTCAATTCATCAAGAGGACATAACCATTGTAAATATATATGGACCCAACATTGAAACACCTAAATACATAAAATAAATATTAATGGACATGAAGGGGAAATGGATAGCAATACAATAACAGTAGGGGACTTTAATGTCCCACTTTTGACAATGGATAGATCAAATAGACAGAAAATTAATAAGAAAATACTGAGCTTTAATTGCCCTTTTGACCAAAGAGACCTAACAAACATATACAGAACTTTACATCCAACAGCAGCAGAATACACATTTCTCTCCAGTGTACATGGAATATTCTCCAGGAGAGAGGATTTGTTAGGCTACAAGTCTTAAATTTAGGAAGAGGGAAATCATATTTATTATTGCTTCACACAACAATGGTATGAAACTAGAAATAAACATCAGGAGAAATCTTAAAAATTCACAAAAATATGAAAATTAAATGACATGCTCCTGAACAACCAATGGGTCAAAGAAGAAATCAAAAGAGAGATTAAAAAATACCTTGTGGCAAACAACAATGAAATACAGCATACCAAAAGCTATGAGATGTATCAAAAGCAGCTCTCAGAGGGAAGTTTATAGTAATAAATGCCCACATTAAAAAAAAGAAAGATCTCAAATATTCTAAAATTACATCTTAAGGAAATGGAAAAAAGAACAAACTAAACCCAAAATTAGCAGAAGAAAAGAAATAAATAAAAATCAGAACAGAAATAAATCAAATAGAGAACAACAACAACAAAAAACCATAGAAACAATCAATAAAAACTAAGAGTCTGTTTTTTAAAAAAATAAAAAATGACTAGCCCTTAGCTAGTCTAGCTAAAAAGGAGAGAAAAACTCAAATAAATAAAATAAGTAATGAAAGTGATGAAATTATAATAGATGCCACAGAAATAAAAGAATCATAAGGAAATATTACGATCAATTATTTGACAACAGCTTTAATAAGCTAGAGGAAATAGACAAGTTTCTAGAAAAGTACCCCTTACTAAGATTGCATCAGAAATAGACAGCCTGAACAGACCAATAACAAATAAAGAGATTGAAAAAGTAATAAAGAAACCTCAACAACAACAACAAAAATGTCCAGGACCAGAGACCTTAATGGCTGAATTCTATCAAATATTCAAAGAAGAATTAATATCAATTCTTCCTAAACACTTCCAAAAATTAGAACTAGAAGAAATACATCTAACACATTTTAGGAGGCCAGCATCACCTTTTTA
This sequence comes from Eulemur rufifrons, assembly GCF_041146395.1. NCBI lineage: Eukaryota > Metazoa > Chordata > Mammalia > Primates > Lemuridae > Eulemur > Eulemur rufifrons. The sequence goes on from NC_091012.1 coordinate 56,752,621, forward strand.
TCAAAGCTAAATAAAGACACTACAAGAAAATAAAACTACAGACTAGTATCTCTGATGAACATTGTTGCAAAAATTCTCAATAAAATATTAGCAAACTAACTCTAGCAACACATCAAAAATATTATACAATATGACTAAGTGGAATTTATCCCTGGCCTATAAGGTGAGTTTAACATATACAAACAATGTGATAAATCAATGTGATAAATCATACTAACCAAATGAAAGAAAATATCCACAGGATCATATCAGTTGATATGAAAGAGCATTTGATGAAGTCCAACATCCTTTCTTGATAAAAACTCTCAACAGTTTAGGTACAGAAAGAAAGTTCTTCAATATAATAAAGGCCATTTGTGAAAAACTCACAGCTAACATTATAATTAATGGGGAAAACAAGAAAGCTTCCTCACTAAGATTGAGCACAGAAAAGGGTGCCCATTCTCACTGCTTCTATTCAACATAATCCTGGAAGTACTAGCAAGAGCAATCAGACAAGAAATAAAAACCATCCAAATCAGAACAGAAAAGAAAAAGTAAAGTTACATCTATTTGCAGATGACATGATCCTATATGGAACAAATCCCAAAGATTCAACCAAAAAAACTGTTAGACCTAATACATGAATTCAGTAAAGTTGCAGGATACAAAATAAACTTACAAAAATTAGTAGCAGTTTTATACACAAATAACAATCTAACTGAAAAAGAAATTTAAAAATCCCATTTATAATAGCATCCAAAAAATAAAATACCTAGAAATAAATTTAACCAGGAAGATGAAAGATCCATACACTGAAAACAATAAAATATTGATTAAAGAAATTGAAGAAGGCAAAAATAAATGGAAAGATATCCCATGCTCATTTATCAGGAGAATTAATATTGTTAATATAAACAACTGTATGCCAAAAAATTGGAAAACCTAGAAAAGATGGATAAATTCCTGGATGATTATAACCTATAAATACTGAACCATGAATAGAAAACCTGAACAGACCAGTAACAAGTAACAAGATCAAAGCAATATTAAAACATCTCTCATCCAAGAGAAGCCAAGGACCTGATGGTTTTACTGCTGAATTTTACCAAACATTTTAAAAAAGAACTAATATGAATTCCACTCAGACTATTCTAAAAAAATGAAGGGAAGGAATACTTCCAAACTCATTCTAAGAGGTTAGCATTACCTTGGTAATGCAGACAAAGACACAACAAAATAGTAAACTATAGGCCAATATCCCTAGTGAACACAGATGCAAAAATTCTCAACAACATATTAGCGAATTTGATTCAACAACATATTAAAAAGATCATTCACTATGATCAAGTAGGATTCACATTAGGGATACAAGGATGCAAGGATGGTTCAACATGTACAAACCAATAAATGTGACATATCACATCAAAAAAATTAAAGACGAAAACCATATGATCATTTCAATAAATGCTAAAAAAATTTGATAAAATTCAACATCTGTTCCTCATAAAAACTCAAGAAATTGAATATAAAAGGAACATACCTCAAAATAATGAAGTCCACATGTAATAAAATTCCATAGTAAATACCATACTAGCTAGGGAATATTGAAAGCCTTTCCACTAAGATCTGGAACAAGACAAGGATGCCCACTTTTACTTTTATTCAACATATTTTTGAAAGTCTTACTAGAGTGATTAGGCAACAGAAAGAAATAAAGCGCATCCAAATTGAATAGGAAGAAGTCAAGCTATCCTTGTTTGCAGATGATATGATCTTATATTTAGAAAAACCTAAAGACGCCCCACACGCACACACACAAAAACTGTTAGACCTAATAAACAAATTCAGTAAGTTGCAGGATACAAAATTTATGTTAAAAAATCAGTAATTATTCTACATGCTAATAGCAATCAATGTGAAAAGGAAATCAAGAAATCAATCCCGAGTTGGGGTTGGTGATGGCAAAGTGGTGGTGAACGCCTGGATTCGTGCTCCCGGAGAGGAAGGCATGGATCCGGACCTACCACAATGCTAGAGGACCGCTACCCCACAAGAACAGCGGTGTGAATCCATGGAGAATCAACGTGGGACACACAGCGCAAGAAAAGTCTGAGGTGAATGGGAAATAAGATCGCGAAATTCTGGAGAGTGTGGGACGGACAATAGACAGCAGAGTGTGGGTTGGCTACACCCGCCTCACCATCGAGTGGGGCGGGGGCAGCCTCCTAGGAAAGTGGCTTGTTCTCCCCACTGACCTCCACACCCACTTAATTAGAGACCTGCCTGAAGCCAGTGCAGAATCACCGAGGGAGATGTGGGGCTTTGTAGACAGGAGGCATTTTCAGGAAAACAGCTTAGACCCTGGGAGATCTCAGCTGAGACCACGCTTAGCGAGGAGGGACAGAGCTGTGCCAAGGCGGAAAGCTGCAAAGGGTCCCCAAACAACTGATTTCTTTATATCTCCTTGCTTCTTTTTTCGGTGGTTCTCCAGCCAGTGGCCCCCGGTGAGCATCTTTGCTCGCCAGGCCCCGGCTTCGGTGGTTGCCGAATCCCAAACGTTAATCCCCTCCAGTCCTGGCGTTTGGCAGGCATGCGGGTGCCATCTTGAAATCCACAGCAAAACTGCTGCGGAGCCATAAGGTGCCGAGTGGCTCCCTCCGCTATTATCTGAACCCACGCCAAGAGCGCGGGATATATATAAACACGGTGGGCAGGAGACATTTCTGGGAAAACACCTTGGACCCTGGGGGAATCTCAGCCGGGGCTGCGCTCGGCGTGGAGGGACGGAGCTGCGCTAAGGCGTAAAAAAACAAAGGATCGCTGAACTACAGATTTTATTTTTTTTACTTTTATTTATTTATATATATTTTTCTTTATTTCTTTTTCTTTCTTTTTTGCCTTGCCTTGCCCTGCCTTGCCCTGCCTTACCCTGCCTTGCCCTTCCTTGTCTTGCCTTTTTTTTCCCTTCTTTTCCTTTTTTGCTTTGTCTTGCCCTGCCTTGCCTTGCCTTGCCTTGCTTTTTTTTTTTTTTTCTTCTCTCTTTTTGCCTTCTAGCTGGGGAGCCACGGTGGGCTTCGGAACTCGCCAGGCCCCCGGCTCTGGTACCTACTGGACCCTGAGCAGTCACCCCCAGCGTTGGCTATCTGCGGGTACGCAATTGCCATCTTGGGGCCCACAGCCAAGTCGCTGCGGAGCCATAGGGTGCCAAGAGGCTCCCTGGGCAGCTCCCTCCTCTGGTTCGCGGACCCTCTATAGGGGCCCTGCCCTTGTGTAAACACTGAGTACTTCTCCAGACGTGAGAGTGTGGAGCCTGGTCCCTGGGGACATTGGGCCAGGGCAGACTTTTGCCCACGGGAGCTGCAGCAGCTGGGGCGCTGAGCGAGCAAGGGCACCACCCACTCCCCGTAGCTAATATCTTTCCTGCAGAAAGAGACAGAAACTACCCCTATAGAGGAAGAACCAAAGGGAAAAATAAACAAACAAACAAACAGAGAGAATTTCTGTCTGCAACTAGTGTGGACCCTGCCTGCTTACTGAAAGACCACAACACAGTGTCTTAACTCGCCAAAGCGGTCTTGGATCACTCCAATCCTCTAGGGCTGGACCCACCAGAAGCAGCCCCCCAACTGAAGTAGAAAAAACTCTAAACAATACACAACAGTCTCCCCCTCTTGAAAAAGGAAGCAACATACCTAGACTGCTTCACAGCCTAAGAACAGAGTACAAAGTGTGCTGTTAACCAGACTAAAACTGTAAGAAAAGATCCAACGATAAATCTAGATGGGAAGGGCCCAGCGAAAAAACACGGGGAGCACAAAGAATCAAATGGAAATCTCACCCCCAAAGAGAAATATCAGCTCTCAACCATTTGACACAAACCAGACTCAAAATACCAACATGTTACAGAAGAATTTCAGTTATAGATTATAAACAAGCTGAATAATATACAAGAAACAATGGATAACCAACACAAAGAAACCACCAAAAAAAAAAAAAAATACAGGATTTGGAGGAAAAATTCACTAAAGAAATTGAAATATTGAAGAAAAACCAAACTGAACTCCTAGAAATGAAGAACTTACTCAGAGAGCTACAAAACACTGTGGAAAGTCTCAAGAGCAGGGTAGATCAAACAGAGGAAAGAATCTCAGAAATTGAAGATAACTCTTTCCAACTAAATAAGTCAGTCACAGAGATAGAACAAAGAAATAAGAGAAATGATCAGAGTCTTCAAGAAATGTGGGATTATGTGAAGAAACCTAACGTGAGAGTTATTGGCATTCCTGAGGGTGAAGAAGATAATAAGCAAGGGTTGGACAAGCTATTTGAAGACATAATTGAAAATTTTCCAGGCCTTGGTAATACTCTAGACATACAGATTCAAGAAGCTCAAAGGACCCCTGGGAGATTCATAGCAAATAGGAAAACACTACGCCACGTAGTCATCAAGCTGACCAAAATATCCATGAAAGAGTCTCTTCTTCGAGTTGTAAGGAGAAACAAGTAACATACAAAGGAAAGCCCCTGAGAATTACGCCAGATTTCTCAACTGAAACCTTACAAGCAAGAAGAGGTTGGGGCCCCATTCTCACTCTTCTGAAACAGAATAATGCCCTGCCTAGAATCTTGTACCCAGCTAAGCTAAGTTTTCTACACGAAGGAGAAATTAAGACATTCTCAGATAAACAAAGGCTGAGGGAATTCACCAAGACAAGACCAGCCCTCCAAGAAGTACTCAAAAGAGAGTTACACACATATCAGCACAAGAAAGACCCACGAATGTAAAACTACTCAAGAGCTAAAGATCAAATTCCAGATACCACAATGGCTCAAGAGAGAAAACATAGCAATGAAGTTCTACCCAACAAGCTGAACAGAAATCTGTTCCACTTATCAGTTCTCTCAGTAAATGTGAATGGCTTGAATTCCCTGCTCAAGAGACATAGACGGGCCCAATGGATAAAAAAATACAAACCAAGTGTCTGTTGTCTTCAGGAAACTCACCTAACCTGCAAAGATACATTTAGACTGAAAATAAAAGGATGGAAATCGATATTTCAAGCAAATGGTAGTCAAAAGAAAGCTGGTGTGGCAGTCTTAATTTCCAATAACTTAGCTTTCAAACCAAGAAAAGTAATAAAAGACAAAGATGGTTACTACATACTGGTTAAAGGCACAATTCAACAAGAAGACATGACTATACTCAATATATATGAACCCAACCTAGGTGCACCTAGATTCATAAAGCAAACCCTACTTGATCTGAACCAAATGACAGATAACAATACTGTAATAGCTGGAGACTTTAACACCCCACTGACAGTACAGAACAGATCCTATAAACAGAAAATAAACAAAGACATAATGGACTTAAATAGAATGCTAGAACAAATGGTCCTGACTGACATCTACAGGATATTCTACCCAAAGTCCACAGAATATACATTCTTCTCATCAGCTCATGGGACATTCTCTAAGATTGACCATATCCTAGGACATAAAGCATGTCTTAAAAAATTTAAAAAAATAGAAATTATACCATGCATCTTCTCAGATCACAGTGGAATAAAAGTAACAATGAACCGAAACAGAAACCCTCATTCCTACTCAAAGTCATGGAAGCTAAACAACTTTCTCCTGAACAATTATTCTATAAAGGAAGAAATCAAGATGGAAATCAAAAGTTTCTTTGAATTAAATGACAATGGAGATACAACTTATCAAAATCTATGGGACACAGCTAAAGCAGTCCTGAGAGGAAAATTCATATCCATAAATGCCTATATCAAAAAGACAGAAAACTTGCAAATAGTCAACCTAATGAATAGACTCAAAGAGCTGGAGAAAGAAGAACAGAATGATCCCAAACCCAGCAGAAGGAGAGAAATTACTAAGATCAAATCAGAATTAAATGAAAAGGACAACAAAGAAACCATAAGGGAAATTAATAAAACAAAAAGTTGGTTCTTTGAAAAGATAAACAAAATAGACACACCTCTGGCTAGACTAACCAAGAGCACAAAAGAAAAATCTCTAATAACCTCCATTAGGAACATGAAAGGAGAAATCACAACCAATGCCACAGAGATACAAGATATCATCTATGAATTCTACAAGAATCTTTATGGACACAAACTGGAGAATGTGGAGGAAATGGACAAATTTTTAGAAACACATAGCCTTCCCAGGCTCAACCAGGAAGAAATAGAGTACCTGAATAGACCAATATCAAGAACTGAAATTGAAACAGCAATAAAAAACCTTCCCAAAAAGAAAAGCCCTGGTCCAGATGGGTTCACACCCGAATTTGACCATACATACAAAGAATAACTGGTGCCCATCCTACATAAACTATTCTCCAATATTGAGAAGGATAGAATTCTCCCCAACACGTTCTACCAAGCCAATATAACATTGATACCAAAACCAGGAAAGGATGCAACAAAAATAGAGAACTACAGACCAATTTCTCTCATGAATATAGATGAAAAATTCTCAATAAAATACTAGCAAATCTAATCCAAGTACTTATCAAAAAAATAATCCACCACGACCAAGTGGGCTTCATCCCAGAGATGCAGAGGTGGTTCAACATACGTAAATCTATAAATGTAATTCACCACATAAATAGAAGCAAAAACAAAAACCATATGATCCTCTCAATAGATGCAGAAAAAGCATTTGACAAAAATTCAACACCCTTTTATGATAAGAACGCTTAACAAAATAGGCATAGATGGAACCTACCTAAAAATGATACAAGCCATATATGACAAACCCACAGCCAACATCATTCTGAATGGGGAAAAATTGAAAGCATTCCCACTTGGAACTGGAACCAGACAGGGCTGCCCACTGTCCCCATTACTTTTCAACATAGTATTGGAAGTCCTTGCGAGAGCTATCAGGCAAGAGAGCAGAATCAAGGGAATCCAAATAGGGAAAGAAGAGATCAAACTCTCACTTTTTGCTGATGATATGATGTTATATCTGGAAAACCCCCAGGATTCAACCGCGAGACTCCTGGAATTGATTAATGAATATAGCAAAGTCTCAGGTTACAAAATCAATATACACAAATCAGAGGCATTTATATATGCCAATAACAGTCAATCAGAGAACCAAATTAAAGACTCAATACCCTTCAAAATAGCAACAAAGAAAATAAAATATCTAGGAATATACCTAACTAAAGAGGTAAAGGACCTCTATAAGGAAAACTATGAAACACTGAGAAAAGAAATAGCAGAACTTGCAAATAGGTGGAAAACTATACCATGCTCGTGGATCGGAAGAATCAACATTGTTAAAATGTCTATACTACCCAAAGTGATCTACAGATTCAATGCAATCCCTATTAAACTACCACCATCATTTTTCACAGACATAGAGAAAATAATTATACACTTTGTATGGAATCAGAGAAGACCCCGTATAGCAAAAGCAATTTTAAGCAATAAAAACAAAATGGGAGGTATTAATTTGCCAAACTTCAAACTATACTACAAGGCTGTGGTTCTTAAAACAGCCTGGTACTGGCACAAGTGCAGGGACACAGACCAGTGGAACACAACAGAAAATCCAAATATAGAACCATCCTCATATAGTCACCTAATTTTTGACAAAGCGGGAAAGAAAAAATCTGGGGACAAGAATCCCTATTCAATAAATGGTACTGGGAAAATTGGTTAGCCACATGTAGAAGACTGAAACATGACCCACAGCTTTCACCTCTCACAAAAATCAAATCACGGTGGATAACAGACTTAAACCTTAGGTGTGAAACGATTAGAATTCTAGAAGAAAATGTAGGAAAGACTCTTACAGACATTGGCCTAGGCAAAGAATTTATGAAGAAGACCCCCTAAGGAAATCACAGCAACAACAAAAATAAATGAATGGGACCTGATTAAATTAAAAAGCTTCTGCACAACCAAAGAAACAGTCACGAGAATAAACAGACCACCTACAGAATGGGAAAAATTTTTTGCATACTACACATCAGATAAAGGACTGATAACAAGAATCTATTTAGAACTCAGGAAAATCAGCAAGAAAAAATCAAACAACCCTATCAAAAAGTGGGCAAATGACATGAATAGAAACTTCTCAAAAGAAGATATAAGAATGGCTAACAACCATATGAAAAAATGCTCAACATCCCTAATCATCAGGGAAATGCAAATCAAAACCACAATGAGATATCACTTAACCCCAGTGAGAATGGCCTTTATCAAAAAGTCCCAAAACAACACATGTTGGCGTGGATGTGGAGAGACAGGAACACTCATACACTGCTGGTGGGACTGCAAACTAGTGCAACCCCTGTGGAAAGCAATACGGAGATACCTTAAACAGATTCAAGTAGACCTACCATTTGATCCAGCAATCCCATTATTGGGCATATACCCAAAGGAAAAAAGGTCATTCTGTAACAAAGACACATATACCTGAATGTTTATAGCAGCACAATTCACAATTGCAAAGATGTGGAAACAATCCAAATGCCCATCAAGACATGATTGGATTAGTAAACTGTGGTATATGTATACCATGGAATATTACTCAGCTATAAGAAATAACGAAGATACGACATCTCTATGGTTCTCCTGGAGAGAGTTGGAACCCATTATATTAAGTGAAGTATCCCAAGAATGGAAAAACAAGCATCACATGTACTCACCAGAAAATTGGTTTCCCTGATCATCACCTAAATACACATCTGGGAATGATGCCAATCGGATATCAGACTGAGGTGGGGGTGGGGGGAGGGGAATGGGTGTATGCCTACATGATGAGTGCATTGCGCACCGTTTGGGGAATGGTCATGCTTGAAGGTGCTGACTCGGGTGTGGGGTGGGGAGGGGATGGATATATACCTACCTGATGAAGGCAACGCGCACTGTATGGGGAACGTACACGCCTGGAGCTTTGACTTGGGGGGACAGGTGGTACATGGGCAACGTATGCAACCTGAAATTCTGTATCCCCCATAAGATGAAATAAAAAAAAAGAAATCAATCCCATTTACAATACCTACAAAAAGGCCTAGAAATAAATTTAACCAAACAAGTAAAAGATCTATATAAGGAAAATTATCAAATCATAATGAAAGAAATTGAAGAAGATACAAAAAATGGGAAGATACCTCATATTCATAGATTGAAAGAATTAATATTGTTAAAATGTCCATGCAACTCTAAGCAATGTACAAATTCAATGTAATCCCTGTCAAAATACCAATGACATTCTTCACAGAAATAGAAGAAAACCACTCTAAAATTTGTGTGGAACCACAAAAGACCATGAATAGCTAAAGCAGTCCTGAGAAAAAAAACAAAGCTGGAAGCCTCACACTACCTGACTTCAAATTATACTGAAAAGCTATAGTAACCCAAACAGCATGGTACTGGTATAAAAACAGACATATAAACCAATGGAACAGAATAGAGAACTCAGAAATAAATCTCCGTGTTTCCATCTAACTCATTTCAAAGAAGGTGCCTTGAACATACATTGAAGAAAGGACAGTCTCTTTAATAATGGTGTTGGGAAAACTGGATATCCATATGCGGAAGATGAAACTAGATCTCCTTTTTCACAATATACAAATATCAACTCAAAATGGATTAAAGGCTTGAATGTTAGACCTGAAACTCTGAAACTACTGGAAGAAAATGTTGGGAAATGCCCTAGGACATTGTTCTGGGCAAAGCTTTTTTAAGACCTCAAAAGCACAGTCAATAAAAGCAAAAATAAACAAATGGGATTAAATCAAGCTAAAAGGCTTTTGCCTGCACAGCAAAGAATGATTAACAAAATGAAGAAACAACCTACAGAATGAGCTAAAATATTTACATAACTATTCATCCAACAAGGGATTAATAACAAGAGTAATAACAAGAATTTTACAAGAATAATATATAAGTAGCTCAAACAACTCAAAATCAAATAATACAATTAAAAAATTGGCAAAAGACTCGAATAGACATTTCTCCAAATAAGACATACAAATGGTTGAGTATGTGAAAAAATGCTCAAAATCTCTGATTATCAGGCAAATGGAAATCAAAACCATGATGAGACATCATCTTATCCCAGTTAATATGGCTATTATCAAAGAGACAAAAAATAACAGATGCTGGTGAGGATATGGAGAATGGGGAATGCTCATACACTGTTGGTGGGAAGGTAAAATAGTACTGCCAGTATGGAAAACAGTATGAAGTTCCCTCAAAAAACTAAAAATAGAACTACCATATGATTCAGCAATCCCACTATTGGGTATTTATCCAAAAAATCAGTATATGAAAGGAATATATGAACTTTCATGTTTATTGCAGCCTTATTCGCAATAGCAAAGATACGGAATTAACATAAGTGTCCATAAATGGATGAATGGATAAAGAAAATGTGATATATATACACAATGGAGTATTATTCAGTCATAAAAAGGAATTAAATTCTATAATTTGCAGCGATTGGGTTGAACTGGGGGACATTATGTTAAGTGAGATAATCCTGGCACAGAAAGACATATATCACATGTACTCACTCATATGTGAGAGTTAAAAAGTGGATCTCATGGAAATAGAGTGTAGAATGGTGGTTACCAGAGGCTTAGAAGAGTAGGGGAGAGGAGGAGATGAGAAGTTGGTTAATGGGTACAAAAATGCAGTTAGATAGAAGCAATAAGTTCTAGCATTCAATAGTACAGTAGAGAGACCATAGTTAACAACAATGTATTGTATATTTTAAAATATATAGAAGAATTGGAATGTTTCCAATACAAAGAAAAGATAAATATTTGAGGTGATAGATATTCCACTTACCCTGATTTGAACATTATACATTATATACACATATCAAAGTATCACATGTACCCCCAAAATATGTACAACTATTATATACTAGTAAAAGGAATTAATGTTATTAAAATATTCATACTACTCACAATACAATCCCTGTCAAAAACTCAATAGCATTCTTCACAGCAACAGAAAAAAAATCCTAAAATTCATATGGAACTATAAAATACCCCAAATTTCCAAAATAATTCTGAGAAAGAAAAACAAAGTTGGAGGTATCATACTTTCTGATTTAAAATTACATTGCAAAGCTATAGTAATCAATACAGTATGGTACTGGTCTAAAAACAGATACATAGACTAGTGGAACAGAATAGAGAGCCCAGAAATAAATCCAATACAATTTTTGGCAAGGACAATAATAAAACCCAATGGAGAAAGGATAATTTCTTTAAATAGTGCTAGGAAAACTAGATTTCTATATGCAAAAGAATAAAATTGGACCCTTATCTGACACCATACACAAAAATCAACCCAAAGTCTATAAAAGACTTAATATAAGACCAGAAATTATAAAACTCCTAGAAGGGAACATAGGGGAAAAGCTCTTATACATTGGCCTTGGCAATGATTTTTTGGATATCACACCAAAAGCTCAGGCCACAAAAGCAAAAATAAATAAATGGGACTAATCAAACTAAGAAGCTTCTCCATAGCAAAGGAAATAAGCAACAAAACGAAATGGCAGCCTATGGATTGGGGAAGCCTATGGATTGGGGAAAAAAGTATTTGCAAAGTATTATGTGTTAAGAGGTTATTATCCAAAATTTATAAAGAAGTTATACAACGTAATAGTGGAAAAATAGAGAATCAGTTAAAAAATAAAAGACTGGATAGATATTTCTCCACAGAAGATATAAAAATAGTCAACAGGTATATGAAAAGGTGCTCAATATCATTAATCATCAAGGAAATGCAAGTCAAAACCATTATAAGATACCAACTCACACCCGTCAGAATGGCTACTTTCAAAAAGTTAAAAGATAACAAATGTTGGCAAGTATGTAGCGGAAAGGGATGTGGTTACACTGTTGATGGGGATGTAGGTTGGTACAGCCATTATGGAAAACAATACGGAGGTTTCTAAAGAAATTAAAAATAGAGCTACTATATGATCCAGCAATCCCTTTTCTGGACATATACCCAAAGAAAATGAAATCGCCACCTTGTAAAGATATCTGCACTATCATGTTCATTACAGCATTATTCACAATACTGAATAATAATGCAAGATATAGAAAAATCTAAGTATCCATCAATGAATGAATAAATAAAGAAGTTGTGGTATATAGTTATATACAATGGAATATTGTTCAGCCCAAAAAAACCAAGATCTTTCCATTTGCCACAATATGGATGAGGCTGGTGGACATTATGCTAAGTGAAATAAGCCAGAAAGAAATATATCACATGATCTCACTTAAATGTTGAATCTAAAAAAATTCAAATAAAATATACAGAGACAGAATAAAACAGTGGTTATCGGAGCTGGAGAGATGTAGATCAGAGTGTAAAAAGTAACAGATTTGTTGGATGAACAAGTCTAGAGGTGTAATGTACAAAATGAGGATCATAGGCTATAAAATTGTACTGTATATGGGATTTATGCTAAATGACTAGATTTTAGCTCCTCTTTTTTTTTTTTTTTTTTTTTTTGAGACAGAGTCTTGCTCTGTTGTCTGGGCTAGAGTGCCATGGCGTCAGCCTAGCTCACAGCAACCTCAAACTCCTGGGCTCAAGCGATCCTCCTGCCTCAGCCTCCCGAGTAGCTGGGACTACAGGCATGCACCACCATGCCCAGCTAATTTTTTCTATATATATTTTAGTTGTACATATAATTTCTTTCTATAATTTTTTTTAGTAGAGATGGGGGTCTCGCTCTTGCTCAGGCTGGTCTTGAACTCCTGAGCTCAAACGATCCACCCGCCTCGGCCTCCCAGAGTGCTAGGATTACAGGCGTGAGCCACTGGGCCTGGCCATTTTATCTCCTCTTGCCACACAAAAAGTGGGTAACTGTGAGATGATGGATATTTATTTGCTTCACTATAGTAGCATTTTACTATCTAAATATATCCCCAAACATTATGTTGTATATTTTAAATATACACTATAAAATTTATTTTTTTCAAAAAAGAGAACTTACTGTATTTTAGAAAATACAAACAAATACATAGTGACAGAAAGCAGATCAGCAGTTGCCTAGGGACTGTGAAGTATGATTGAGGGAGAGAAGTATTACAAATGGGCATGAGGAAACTCTTGATGGAGGTGGATGATCTGAGTGCGGTGATATTTTCACGGGTTTATACATATTTCAATACTTGCAGAATTGTACACTTTTAAAAAGTGCAGGTTATTTTACACCAAACATGTCTCAATGGATCTTTTTAAAAAGAAAGTATAAGGAATGATAGAAGAAACTAATGAAAATCAATAAATGTAAACTAAAGCATATCATTTAAGTGGTTTTAACACTTCAACTAAATACTAAATATTTTTAGATTCTATCAAGAAACAACAACTATGTGCTATTTATAAGTGATTTACTTAAAAATATAAGGATGGAGACAGTTTAAAAGAATAGAAAATGACATACTATGTCAACACTAACTTGAAGGTAGTATATCAGATAAAGTAGATCTTAGGGCAAGAAGTGTTAGGAGAGATAAAGTGAAATATTTCATAATTATAAAAGTGTCAATCCTATAGGCAGATATAATCCTATTTATTAAAGTAATCAAAAAAACATGGCCTCAAAATTTATAAGGCAAGTGGTAAAAGAACTAAAAGAAGAGATAGACAAATTCATGATGATATTTTAACACATCTCTCATATTAACTAATAAAAATGCATAGAAAATTTACAAAACATACATTCTGTTACACATCCGTTAACATCAGAACATACATTCTTTTCAGATGCACTTTGGACATTTATCATGATAAACCACATGCTGGGCCAAAAGGCCAATGTAGTAATGAAAACAGAATGATGGAAACATAAAGTGTATACTCTCTGACCACTGTGGAATTAAAAACTCAGTAAGAAACATACCTTCAGAATTTATTCAAATTTGAGTATTAAACCACAGACATCTAATAACCCAAGGATTAAAAAAGAGAATTAGTAAATATTGTGAACTGAATTCAAATACATGTCAAAATTTGTAGGATACAGCTAAAATAAAATTTAGAGAAAAATTTATAGGTTTAAATGATTATATTAGAAATTAAGAAAGGTCCAGAATCACTACTTTAAGTTTATTCCTTAAGAATTTAAAAAAGAGAAAATTAAACCCAAAGTAAGCAGAAGGAAGGAAATAATAGAGGTAAGAGCAGATGTCAATGACATAGAAAATGGACAAACAATGGAAAAAATTGACGACACCTGATGACACCAAAAGGTGTTTCTTGGAGAAGTTAAATAAAATTTATAGACTTTTAGAACAATTAAATGAAAAAAGAGATAACCATTTTCAGGATGGAAGAGGAAGTCACTATACATTAATAGACATTAAAGGGATGATAATAGAATATCATACACCACTTCATGCCAATGAAGAAACTTTAGATGAAATGCACAATTCCTTGAAAAATTACAATTTAGCAAACCTGACAGGAGAAGAAAATGTTAATATTACTTTTCATGTGGAAACAATTGAATTTATAATTAAGAACCTAGAGAGATGGGGTAAGATAGTTGACTAGAGACATCAGTTGCCAGATCATCTCAGAAAGTAGGAAAAGTTTTAGATGAAAAAAAAACATAGCACAGGTATAATTCAGAGGGAAAAGTGGCAGAACATACCAGAGATTACGGGGGAAGAAGCTGTGGAGCAGAACAAAAAGGAGCAAGATTTCAGCGGAGATCAACCCCAGAGAAACTTGAAGTTCCATGGAAAGGGTAGGTGGGGGGGGGGGGTTGTTCTTCCTTCTCTCACACCTTTGGTAGTCAGCAGGCTCCCAAGCTGCTGGAGAGATTTTCTACCCTCAAGAGCCTGAAAGCTCCTGCTGCCAGTGACCTGGGAACTTCTTGAAAACAAAGCACCGGGCTACCAGCCCCCTCAGGGTCACTCTCCATTACCAGGGACAGAGCTGAGACAGCAGGCGCCATACTGGTTCTGCACCCATTGTGTGCTTTTGTCCTCTCCAGGGAGCTTTAGCCCTTCTGTTTTGGTGTCACTGGTCCCCACACAAACATTTCCTAACTCCTGCCCAGACTGCAGTGGCCGCAGGGGCCAGTGGGTAGAAGGTAGGGCAAAGGAGACAATTTCAAACTCATTTTGTGAGGCTTGCTGATGCCAACAGTAGATAAAGACAACAACAAAGAAAGAAAAATGACAAGACAAAATCTCTTGAGAATGGATTAAAAGTTTCTAATTAAAATATCAAAAAGAATCCAATGATACAGAAAAAGAAAGACCTCCATTACCAAGTGGGATTTATTTCAGTACATGCTAAAGGAATCTGATTCTCAGATTTCTCTTTTGGGCATATATACAACAGATATGAATATTTATATCCAACAAAAAACATGAACAGTCATGTTCATTGCAATTTATTTGTAATTGCCAAACACAGAAAACAAATCAAATGTTTATGAAAAGGAAGAAGGTAAATTCATTTTTGTGTATTTAACCATGGGACACTAAACGACAGCAAAAAAGAACCAACTACCAATAAATGCAATGACATGGATGAATCATACAGACCTAGTATTGATTGGAAGAAGTCAGACTCAAGAGAGCACATAAAGGAGTACATGATATGTACTTCCATTTATATGATGTTCCAAAACAGGCAAAACCAATTGTGATTATAGAAGTCAGAATAGTGGTTACCCATGGGGGATTACTGACAGAAAGGGAGCAACAGATAGATAGTCCTCTGGATATTTTGAATATTGTATACCTTTTTCTGGGTGTTGATTATACAGATGTATACATTTGTAAAAATTCATCAAGCTATATATTTAATGTTTGTGTGCATTATTGTATATGTCATACTTAAATATTTTTCAAGGTTAAAGTTCATAGATACCATGAATTCTATTCACGGATGTCCAAGGTTAGAACTACTGACCTAAGGTGAAAGTGATATTTAAGATTTTGTTGAAAGATGAGATATAGGAGATATTCTGAGGTCATGGGCTGAATTTGTGAAGCATGTCTATTAATAAGTCATGAAGGCTGACAAAATTCCTTTAGGCAGTGTCCTATTGAGTGTCTAAATCACTAAATCACTAATATGGTAGAGAATTGTGTGTAGCAACACAAAATGGGCCTGGCTAAAGGAGAATGGTGAGCCAATATTCAAAAGCAAGATAATTAGGAAATCAAACAAGGTGTCAAACAAAGAAGACCCAGAGCAAATGATTAAAAAAAATGTTTGAAGGAATTCTCTGAGTAATTGGACATGGAGATTTGGAGAAGAGTCTTTAGTTTCTGTTGTCATGGGTGTACCCTGAACACTTAAGGAAATGAAGGTATGCCTTGGATATGTTGAGAACCATCTCTTTTACAGAGAGAGAAGTATGGATGCATAAATGATTAATAATAAAGGCCCAAACTAAGAAAACAACTGAGGATATGAGACACTAGAACATGAGAATAGGAGAAATATTAAGGACAGGTTGTGTGGATTGACTATTGGGGAGAAAGAAAAAGAGCCTAAAACGATTCTCAGGTTTCTCTTTGGGTAAATGGGAAATGCTGTTGCTGATCACTTGAGAAACAAAAATACACAGGAAGAAGAAAAAATGGAGATGGGAGAAAGGTGATGAGTACAATCTTGGAGAGATGTCACTTGAGAAGTGTCCAGCATTCATCTCTGTACACCTATACAGCTTAAGCTACAGATCTGGATATAATCTGGATACAAATATTTATTCAACAGTCATTGGTAGATAGATTTTAGTTATTTCTGTGCATGAGGTAAGCCAGGAAAACTATATAAGCAATTGGAAAGAACAGAATTCTGAGGAAGAATGAGGGTAAAGCAGGAAATAAAGAAAATGAATAGAAGCAGACAGAAAGATAGAAGAAAAGAAAACCAAAGGAAAATTGTGTCACAGCTAGCAAAGGAACAGAGAATTATGATGAAAGTATCCTCAGCTGTATCAAATGACACATAGGGAGCTAGAATTGGAAACCTAGTTCTTAAAATGGGCACCTAGGTATCTCTGAGACCTTTTCAATGCTTTCATGAAGTCAAAATTACTTCCATAATAATATTAATGTGTTATTTGCTGTTTTCATTGTGTTTACAATTGTACTGATAGTGCAAAAGTAATGGTGGGTAAAATCGCTGGTGTCTTAGCATGAATCAAGCTAGTGACACCAAATTGTACAAAAACTCATTGTGTTCTTCCATCACCATATGCTTCCAGGAAAAAAAAAATATGCCAATTTTACTTAAGAATGTCCTTGATGAAAGAGTAAAATATACTTATTAAATTTCAACCCTTGGGTACATATCTTTTTAATAACGCATGTGACAAAATGAGAAGTATATGAAGAGCAGCACTTCTGCTGCATATTGATATAAGATAGTTGTCTTGAGGAAAAGTACCTATGCAATTAATTGTTAGAGCTGCAAGCTGAAATGGCCATTTTTTATGGAATAATTTTTTTTTTTTTTAAATGAGACAGCGTCTCACTCTGTTGCCCGGGCTAGAGTGCCATGGCATCAGCCTCGCTCACAGCAACCTCAAACTCCTGGGCTCAAGCGATCCTCCTGCCTCAGCCTCCCGAGTAGCTGGGACTACAGGCATGCGCCACCATGCCCGGCTAATTTTTTCTGTATATATATTTTTAGTTGTCTATATAATTTCTTTCTATTTTTAGTAGAGACGGGGTCTCGCTCTTGCTCAGGCTGGTCTTGAACTCCTGAGCTCAAACGATCCACCCGCCTCGGCCTCCCAGAGTGCTAGGATTACAGGCGTGAGCCACCGCGCCCGGCCTGGAATAATATTTTTATTTGAAAGAATGACTGCCAGACACACTAGAGTTATTCAGACTTGGAATATTTGGCAGACACTTCCTCAAAAATGGATGACTTGAGCCTGTCAAGTCAAGGAAAACACAGATGGTATTTGCTGCCAGTGATAAAATTTGAGCCTTTGAGTGAATATTGGAATTTTAGAAAACTTGTATCCATCTCTGGGAGCTTGACACTTTCCCCATACTTAAAGACTTTTCTGTTAAGATTGGTAAAGATTATGAATGCATGTGAGTTTTTGATATTATATAATGAAATGTATCAATATTTAGAAAAATCTACATAACTCAGTGAACCAATATTTTCCCAATAAATATGCTTGATGTTACAAAATAAAGCATGGATACAATATCCATTGAAAGCCCAAGATAGACTAGTGGATTTTAATATAAAAGGATTTAAAAAATTCATTCCTATGGTTTCTGATTCTACATTGCCACCAAACTTAAGAAACTATCATTTGATGAGTTTTAGTGCAGTGTCAAAGAAGAATGACTGCAATTATCAGAAAAGATTGTGAAAATACTTTCCTGTATTGAAGCTGTCTGTGTGAGGATATGCATTTTCTTCACATAATTTAACCAAAGCAGCCCATTGCAAAAAATCAGATGGAAAAACAGAGATGAGGCTGGGCA
The DNA here is from genome assembly GCF_041146395.1 of Eulemur rufifrons. NCBI lineage: Eukaryota > Metazoa > Chordata > Mammalia > Primates > Lemuridae > Eulemur > Eulemur rufifrons. Next base: position 56,771,105 of record NC_091012.1, read on the forward strand.
TGGTGGCTCACGCCTGTAATCCTAGCACTCTGGGAGGCCGAAGCGGGAGGATCTCTGGAGGTCATGAGTTCGAGACCAGTCTGAGCAACAGCGACACCCTGTCTTTACCAGAAAAAAAAAAAAATAGAAAGAAATGATTTGAACAGCTAAAAATATATAGAAAAAATTAGCCGGGCATGGTGGTGCATGCCTGTAGTCCCAGCTACTCAGGAAGCTGAGGCAGAAGGATTGCTTGAGCCCAGGTGTTTGAGGTTGCTGTGAGCTAGGCTGACGCCACAGCACTCTGGCCTGGGCAACAGAGTGAGACTCTGTCTAAAGAAAAAAAAAAAAAAAAACAGAGATGAAAATCTAGCAATCTTCTATTAAGCCAGATGATGAAGAGTTTGAAAAACTGTAAAACAGTGCCATTCTCCTCACTAATTTTGTTTTGGAAAATATAGCTATTTTTTCATAGATCTAGTTATTCATGTTAACATATCATGGGATTATTATTGTTATTTTTAATAAATTCATACATAAGTAATTTGAAATTTTATCAATTTTAATTTCTAAGACAGTATTTATAAATATAACTCATATAAAGGAAAGGTCTTTGTAGTCTTCAATAATGTTTAAGAGTATAAAGGGTTCTTGAGCCCAAGAAGCTTGAGAATTGTTGAATTAGACAATTAAAAGTCACTAGTGAACTTACAGAAGACAGTTTCAGTAGAGTGGTAAAGCTAAAAAGTTGGTTTTTATGAAATGAGTTATAAATGGTGATGAGGAAGACGTGAGAATGACTACATAAGTTTGGCTGTAAAGTCTAGGAGACAGTGTCTATCATCTAAATTAATATATGGGTAAGAGAAAGTATTTTTTTAAAAGTCAGTTTTCATTTCTTCCTAAATTAATTTATAAATTTAAAGAGATACCTATCAAAATACACAGGGCTTCAGAGTAGAATTAGGAAAGTTAAAGTTCGTATGGAAAATTAAACCTTCAAGAATGTCTACACAATCTCTGAACAATGAGTAATGAGTGGGGACTAATCATATCGGATAATAAGATACATTATAAAACCTTTATAATTAAAACAGTGTGGAATTTGCACTTGAGTAGACAGACTAATGGAATAGAATATAAACTTCAGAAACAGACCCAGGTATGTAAGAAAATTTAATAAACTATAAAGATGGGATCTCAAATCCTCAAAAGGGCAGATGGACTTTTAAAATAAATGGCATGAGACAACTGAATAATTATTTGTAAGAATGCATATGTCACCACATACAAGAATAAACTCCAAATGTATCAGAGGTCTAAATGTAAAGAATGAGGAAAATATGTGTGATTTATTGTCTAACCTGAGTGTGGGGAAAGGATTTGTAGCAGTCACTCAACATAGAAAGGAAATCTGATTGATAAAACAAACTGCATAAAAATATAGTAATTTTGGATGGCAAAACACAAGTTATAGCAAATAGCAAACACAGAGAAAATGTTTTCATTTATAATATGTAAAATGGTTAGTATCTGTAATGTATAAAGAACTATTAAAATTAAGAAATAAAAATGTAAAGAAAGATAGAAAAATAAGCAAAAGGTACAATCACTTTCCAAAAGAACTGATTTAGCAATGGCACTTAAGTGATTTTCATATGTTTAATATGAAAAGAAGCTGAACTTCAATAATAATAAAATAGATGCAAATTTAAAACTATACTGAGATAACATTTCTGACCTGTGGGATTAGCAAAATTTTAAAAATTTGAAATACATTTTGTTAGCAAGGCTTCGAGGAAATAAGCTTTCTTTTATTGCTGGTGGGGATGCAAAATGGTTTTACTCTTAATGACATATACATTTACCCTTTGATTAATCAACTCAACTTCTAAGAATTTATTCTGAAGATAAACTTCCAATAACATGACACATACACATATATGGAGAGAGAGAGACAGAAAGAGAGAGAGAGAGAGAGATGATTATTCCTAGTAGAATTATTGGTAACTTCAAAATATCAGAAACAACTTACATGATCACATACAGGAGATTGGTTAAATAAAGTACCTTATATCTACACAATCAGTTATTAGTGAGTGTAAAAAATAAAATGAATTTAGCTTTTAATTGGAGTATTTAGGCCATTTACATGATGTAGTTGGGTTTACATCTACCATCTTACTATGAATTGATAATTGATACAGAGTGATTCCCAGGACATATTACCAAATGAAAAAACAAATAAATCAAACTATCAACTTGTATGTAGTATTTTATCTTTTATTTAAGAAAGGAAAAACAATAATATATGCATGCGTGTGTGCATGTGTGTGCATATATAATCATTTTTTGGCAAAGATAAACTCAAGAAGTATACTCTAGAAACTAACGAATGAGTTAACCAAGAAATAGAAGAAGGACTGACATTTCTCTGAGTATACTATTTGTATAGTTTTGACTTTTGGAACATCATATTAAGGTTTTACGTATGAAAAAATAAAGTCAATAAGGTTGGCTTTGAATACATACAAAAACAAAATCCCTAAATGTGAACAAGTAGTATCAGAATCACACAGAAGAAATAAAATTCAAACTAATCCTAGTGTTTTGAATGCAATGCTTTAACTATGTACGTTTAGTGGGAAACATTCTAAAGACAAAACAAATTGCAATGAAATGTTAAATATGACATTTTATTTATCGGTAGTGGCACAGGTATAGCAATTCTGAAATTAATTTGTTGTATTGTAGGATTTAGAGAGTATAAACGTTGTGTGTGTACATAGAAAGGAAATCTGATTGATAAAACAAAGTACATAAAAATAAAGTAATTTCGCATGGCCAGGTTACTCACTGGGAGAAAAATAAGGGAAAACAAGGAATTGGAAAGTAGCAGAGAATTGTGTGTTAGTAGAATGGGATTTAAAGGCAAGGGTATAAAAGAGTAATGATATCCCACTGGCAATGTGCATACTTAGCTTTTGTATCTTGGTTTATAAAACAATTGCCTGCTAAAAGAGTTCCTTGTAAGAAATGTCTGATTTCAGGACTGCAGCATGGGAAGTAAAAGGTGAGCCTGGCATAATTTATATCAGAAAGTAAGAAAGTGGGCCGGGCGCGGTGGCTCACGCCTGTAATCCTAGCACTCTGGGAGGCCGAGGCGGGTGGATCGCTCGAGGTCAGGAGTTCGAGACCAGCCTGAGCAAGAGTGAGACCCCGTCTCTACTAAAAATAGAAAGACATTATATGGACAACTAAAAATCTATATAGAAAAAATTAGCCGGGCATGGTGGCACATGCCTGTAGTCCCAGCTACTCGGGAGGCTGAGGCAGTAGGATCGCTTAAGCCGAGGAGTCTGAGGTTGCTGTGAGCTAAGCTGACGCCATGGCACTCACTCTAGCCTGGGCAACAAAGTGAGACTCTGTCTCAACAAAAAAAAAAAAAAAAAAAACAAAGTAAGAAAGTGTACAAAAACTGATGGGACATATCAAAAGGAGTTCTCGTCGGACAAATATGGGACAATTGGAATATCAAAATAATTCAGAGCAGTAATGAAACATATATGTTACACTGAGTACAAAAGAATCCAGGAGTCCCTACTAATATGAATAAATAAATAACAGGCAAAGAGTTTGAGGGAAAACCCTTCCTTAGAGTATAATACCAACAAATAAAGGCAGAAAAAAATAATAAAGTGAGAAAAATTATCATTATATCACCTTAGTAGTAAATAGTTTAGGAAAGTATCACCAATGGATTCTAAATCCATTAGGTCAGTTTACGGGGAAACAATTTCTTAATTTCCAAATACATGGAGATTTTCCATTTATCTATTTGGAAGTAATTTCTATCTCATTTGAATTTCAGTCAAAGAACATTCAGTTTATGATTGCAACCCTTTGAAATATATTAAAGAATTACTTTATGGCCAAATATGTGGTCAATTTTTATAAATATTTCTTGTACAATCAATGGGAATATATATTCTTCACCTGTCAATGAGTTCAGGTTTGTTTATTGTCCTCATATAATCATTGAGAAAGGTGTGTTAAGATCTTATTCCATATTGTAGATATGTCTATCTGTCCTTGTAGTTCTGTTATTTTTTGCTTTATAAATGCTGATGCCATATTATTATGTACATATAAATTTATTATGTCTTCCAAATGAATTAAATCTCATCATTATGAAGTGACCTTCTTTCACTAGAATTTTTTTTTGCCAAAATGTCAATTCTGCCAAATATTAATCGAGCTACACAATCTTTTTGTTGGTTAGTTTGGATGGGGTACCTTTATTTATCTTTTTACTTTCTTTACGCTTTATGTATGCCTCTTGTAACACATAGTTGGATTATTTTTTCCCTTCAATCTTCCACCTGTAGCCATTTTTCTTTGCTCTAAGAACACCCTTTCAGTAGTACTTCCTTAAGTAGGCATCCACCTTTGGCATATTCTCACAGTTTTTGTTTGTCTGATAATGCCTTCATTTCATCTTGAGGTATAATTTTGCTGAGTATACAAATCTAGTTTTTTCCCCCTGGGCATTGACAGTATCATTCTAACATCTTCTGACTTTCATTATTAGTGTTCAGAAAGCATTCATTCATCTTACTCTTGCAATTTTTTTTTATTTCTTCAATGTCATTATGATGGGTCTAGATGTTGATTGCTTTTTATTTATTCTTCTTGAGACTTGGTGAGCTCTGTAAATGTAAGAATGTCTTTCATCAATTCTAAATGCCATTAGTTCTTCAAATATTGCTTTTCTGCCATTCTTCTCTCTCCTTGTGGAACTCTTCTCATTTTATACTGTATATTTTCCTTTTATACACTTTCTTCTCTTTTCTATCCTTCCAATTTTCCATGATCCATACATTATGATTTCTTCTTACCAATCTTCAATAATTCTCTCTCTAGCCATGTCCAATCTGCCACTGAGTTCTTAGTTTTTCATATTATGCTTAAGCTCCAGATTTTCTAGTTGCTTCTCAAATCTTAATGTCACTCTTTATAGTTTGTAGTTTCTTGCTGAAATGTTTAAGTTCAGCCTATTATTTCTGTGTAGACATTACAAATAGTTGTTTAAAGTTTATATCTGATAATTCAGCTATCGGAAGCACCTAGGTTTATTTCTATTATCTTTTATTGTCCCATATCTGGTTCATGTTGTATTGTCTCTTCATATATCTGTTTATCATTGTATTTCAGTAATTGCATTTGAAAATTATTGAAAAAAACAATTTGAAGCCCAGGATGGGTTTTTTTTTTTGCTTATATCAAAAGATTAGAAACATGAACAATATGAAATCACCTTAATCCCATTTTAAGGCTCAAGAATTTTTTTGGTTATGTAGATAACTTGAACCAGGGCTGAGTTCCATGTCAAAGGTGGTTGAATTCTGATCAATCATTATTCCTAATGTATAGGTCTTTGGATTCTCAAACTAAGTTCAGGTTGGTTGGCCCCTGCCAGATTGTATTCCTACTTGTTCCTCTATTGCTTGTAAGACTGAAATGATCTTCTTAACCTGTCAGTCATATCATCAGGTGTGGAGATGCATCACTGAGAAAAGTGAATCAAAGTCATGGTCATTTTTCTTGGAGTTCTCTCTTTTACTGGATCTTGTTCAAGTAATCCCTCACTATTTTATTAGCTTCTCAGTGCTTTCAGGATTTTATCCATATTTTTAGTTGTCTTTAGCACAAGAGTTATTGGAAATTACCTAGTCTGTCATTACTAGAAGCTGATGTCCTTATTATTCTAATTTAATTTACCTATGTATTTCCTTTGTAAGCATCATTAGAGCTGGCATCATTTTAAATTAGCTCTTTGGTACGGAGAAGGCAAAATCTGTGAATCCTTGAATTTGTAAGTCAAATTGTGTATATAGATCCATTTTATTGGGAGGGGGAGAAGTTTCATGACATTTTATCCAAAGGTGTTTCTGTGCTATATAGAAACAAAACAATCTATAATAGGACAATCTTAAGACTTCAATAAACGTATTTGATCAATAAACTCAGAGTTAAAATATTTAGAGGATATTGGTAAAGATTGTATAGAGGTCTTGATCTTGTTGTAAACTTTACCTGAATCTTACAAAAACATAAGTTTGAAGAGAAATTATTTAGTGGAACACAATTTAAGCTCCAATTTGAAGAGGAAAAAAAGATGACTGTAAAATCCCTAAATTCCAATTGGTCAAATTTTTTGACATTAATATTATTAGCATTGCCAAGGCATTTATGAATATTGCAAATATAAACAATAACATGACCATTTATTTCCATTTAAACTCCTCCAAATCCTTAGAGAAACAAATGGCTTCTTTTCTCTTTTTGTCTAACCAGAATTCAAGGAGCCAATTAAAATAGAGGGGAAATAGTATTTTCAGGTTTAATAGCAGCATAAATTTAGACATGTTTACTTCATGAAGATTTAGAATGCATTATTAATTTTTCCACTGAATTAGAATTAAAATTTAAGGTTAATATTTTGAGATAGAATGTTATATTTTTTAAAATTTAGACTTTAATTTATATCTTTGTCATCTTCAAAGCATTTTAGATATCTCAAACATTTTGCATCTGTGTTGCAGAATTCACTGGCATACTAATGTATAAAATAAGGTAGCAGTATAAATGGAAACTTTAAATTTACATATTCATTATTGTTAACCTAAATATCAGATATATAGGTTAAGAATAATTAAGAATCCCGATTAAACGCAAATGTTACCAGTCGACGTCTGTACGTTGTTCACAGTACATAATCCGGAAGTATTGAGCATAGCCGCTGCAATTCTATGGCCAAAGGTATTAATTACCTATAGATATTGCCCAAACGATAGCAATCTTCATGATGGCCTTAGTCCGCGAATTGAAACGGCTATGCTCAATAGGATTACGTATTGCTACATACCGATCCAGCGATATAGCGCAGAGGTGCATGATGGACGCTGTTGAAAATAAAACATCCAAAGATATCCAGACGGGGCACAAATATCTAGGTAGTGGCCAGACATAATCTGAAAGAGAACAGAGAGAAGACAAGAACATGTTATCCAGATATTACTGACTATAAATTAAAATTTTAGTCTATTTTTTCCTCTCATAATCTAAAACTTTTAAAGAAAGTGAAATTTGGGAAGCATTATTTTCCATGGCCATGATGGTGATGATGACACTCCAGGGTTAATAATTTTTTATTGAGGTAAAGCTTACATAACATAAAATTAATTACTTTAAAGTGTACAATCCTATGGCATTTAGTACATTCAAAATATTGTACAACCATCACTTCTCCCTAGTTCTGAAACATTTCATCACTCCAAAAGGAAACCATGTACCCATTAAGCAGTCACTCCCTATTCTCCCCTTTCCCCTCTCTGGCAATTTCTAATCTGCTTTCTGTCTTTATTGATTCATCTAATTAGGATATTTCATATAAATGGAAACATATAATTTCTGTCCTTTTGTGTCTAGCTTCTTTCACTTAGTATAATGTTTTTGAGGTTAATCCATTTTGCAGCATGCATCAGTACTTCATTCTTTTTTATTGCTGATTCTGTGATAAGCTGAGATTTTTTGGATGTTCTTCTAAATGGAATTATTTTAATTTCTTTTATGGGTTGTTAGTTGCTGTGTATAGAACTGCAACTGATTTGCACGTGTTGATCTTGTATTCATTGTGGAGAAGATACTTTGAATAATGATATTTCTAGTTTATTGGCGTTTGTTTAGTGGTTGAACATATGGTCTATCTCAGAGAATGTTCCATGTGCACTTGAGAAAAAATGCATTTTTTGTTATTGGATGGAATCTTCTATATGTCCATTAGAATTAATCGCTTTATAGTGTTGTTCAAGTTCTCTATTTTTTTATTGATCTTCTGTCTAGTTGTTCTATCCATTATTGAAAATGGGATATTGATGCCTTCAAATATTATTATAGCTCTGTCTTTTTCTTTTTCTTTTTCTTTTTTGAGACAGAGTCTCTCTCTGTTGCCCAGGCTAGAGTGAGTGCCGTGGTGTCAGCCTAGCTCACAGCAACCTCAAACTCCTGGGCTCAAGCTATCCTCCTTCCTCAGCCTCCCAGGTAGCTGAGACTACAGGCACTCGCCACCATGCCTGGCTAATTTTTTTTTTTTCTATTTTTAGTTGTCCAGCTAATTTCTTTCTATTTTTAGTAGAGACGGGGTCTCGCTCTTGCTTAGGCTGGTCTTGAACTCCTGAGCTCAAACAATCTGCCCACCTCAGCCTCCCAGAGTGCTAGGATTACAGGCATGAGCCACCATGCCCGGCCAGCTCTGTCTTTTTCTGCCTTCAATGCTTTTAGTTTTTGCTTCCTGCATTTGTTGGGCTCTGTTGTTAGGTGCATTATAATTGTTATGTTTTCTTGATGGCTTTACACTTTTTTCAATTGATAACATCCTTATTCTAGTTTACCACCACTCTTTCTTTTGGTTACTATTTGTGGGGAATATATTCCATCTTTTCACTTTCAATATATGTATGTCCTTAGATCTAAAGTGAGTCCCTCACTGTCTAGGGGATGGACACATTTGAAGCTCTGACTTGAGGTGGGGAGGGGCAAGGGCACTATACATAACCTAAACTTTTGTACCCCCACAATATGCTGAAATAATAATGATAATATAATATTAAAAAACAAATAAAGTGAGTCTCTTATTGACAACATATACTTGGATCATGTATTTTTATCCATTTTGCTAGACTCTGCTTTTTAACTGGAAAATTTAATTCATTCACATTTAAAGCAATTACAGTTAACAAAGGATGTACTTTCATCATTTTCTGTATGATATATACCATCATTTTCTCTGTTATTGCCTTCATTTGTGATTAATTGATTTTTGTGGGGTGCTATTTGATTCCCTTCTTCTTTCTTTTTCTGTATATTATTTTAGTTTTTTCCCTTAGTGGTTAGCCATGAGATGATAATTATCATCTTTCTTTTATAACTTAGTTTCAGTATTATACAAAAATTTTGCTTCTTTATATCTTTCTCCCCTTTTATAGTGTTATTGTCACAAATTATATCTTTTTTTGTTTGTTTTTTGTTTTTTAATCACAAGAGTTTATTATAAACAAGTTTATGTTGACATAAAACATAGATACAAGGGGAATTTTTCTATAAAAATATAAATTGCCAAAATTGATGCAAGGGAAAAAAATAGTAACATGAATATGTCAATAACTGTTTTTAAAGTTGAATCATTTGTCAAAATTCTTCTCCAGCTAAAAAATATACACCAAGTCCTGACAGTTTTACAATCATATTTGACCAAACATTCAAGGAACAAATTATTTCTGTATTATACAGATTCTTTCAGGGAAGAGGAAAGAGGGAAAAGATATCAACCCATTTCATAAGGTTGGATTAACCTTGATAATTAAACCAGCTGTAGATAATTAGTCAGCTTTACTGGGGGGACAACCCAAAATCTCAGTGGCTTGAAAAAAACAGAGGTTTATTCCCCATTCATACTACATGTGGGCTACAAATTATATCTTTATACATTTGGTGCTCATTAAGTAGATTTATTTTTTATGCATTTGCCTTTTAAGCAAAATAGGAAATCAAAAGAAGAGTAACAAACCAATAATGCAATTCTGCTGGATTTCATATTTGCCTTTTTAGATACCTTTGTTCTTTATTTCTTCATATGCCTTCAAACTACTGTCTGGTGTCCTTTCGTTTCATTCTGAAGGATTCATTTAGAATTTAAGAGTAGGGCCAGTAATGGTGAACTCCTTCAGATTTTGTTTAACAGGGAATGTTTTAATTTCTCCATTTTTGAAGGATAGTTTTAGCAGATATAGAGCATTTATTTGACAGTTTCCTTTTACTTTCAGCACTTTAAATATGTCATCTCACTGCCCTCTGGCCTCCATGGTTTCTGAAGAGAAATTTAATGTTAATCTTGTTAAAGATCCTTTGTATGTGATGAGATGCTTGTCTCTTGAAGCTTTTAAGATTGTCTCTTTGTTTGACCATATGTCTTGGTTTGGATTTCTTGGAGTAATTCCTGTTTAGAGTTTATTGGGCTTCCTGGATGTACAGTTTCAAGTCTTTCCACAAAATTGGGAAGTTTTTGGCTATTATTTCTTTAAACATTTTTTCTGATCCTTTCTTTCTCTCATTTCCTGGGAATCCCACTATGAATATGTTGGCACACTTGACAGTGTTTCACATGTCTTTTAGGCATTGTTCATTTTTCTTCATTCTTGTGTCTTTCTGCTCCTCAGACTGGATAATCACAATTGACCTATATTTATGTTCTCTGATTCTTTCTACTGTCTGCTCAGTTTAATACCTCTAGTGATTTTTTCATTTCAGTTATTTTACTGTTCAGCCCCCAAATATCTATTTGGTTCCTTTTATAATTTTATTCTTCAATGATATTCTCTATTTCTTGAGACATCATTCTTCGGATTTCCTTTAATTCTTTGTTCATAGTTTCCTTTAGTGCTTTGAGCATATTTGAGACAGTTGATTTAAAAGCTTTCTCTATTTAAACAATATCTGGGCTTCCTCATGATCAGTTTCTATTAATTTCTTTTTCCTGTAAGTGGGTCACACTTTCCAGTTTCTTTGCAGGCCTTTTAATTTTGGTGACACTTGCACATTTTGAATATCATAATATGGCAACTCTGTAAATCGGATTTTCTTTCCTTCCTCAAGTTAGTTATTGCTACTTGCTGTGGGTTGCTTTTGTTTGCCTGGTTGGTATCTTTTCAAAACTGTTTTTATAAAGTCTGTTTTTCTTTGTGTGGCCACTGAAATAAGCATTCTGTTAGTTTAATGGTCAACTAAGGGTTTTAAAGAGGTTTCTTAAATACTTGTAGGCAAAGAAAAAAAAGTATAAATACTCTCTTAGTCTATGTAGATTGGCTCTGTTTGGGGCCATCCTTCAATGCTTAGTGAGGTTGTTTATAATTCTGCCTTAGCTTCAACTTTATGATTGCACAGAGACTCAGAAGCTGAAGGTCCAGCCAGTGACAGGTGAAAGAATAGTGTATTCTCAGCCTTTTTCTAAGCATTCTGACAGCCCTAGGCATATGTGCAGCCTTTTCCATTCCCTGTTATACATGTGTGCCTTAAAAATAAAGTATTATTTCCCAACATATCTCTTTTCACAACCTCTTTCTTCCCAGGCCATTTAGTCCATCTCTTGTTTGTCTGCTCTGTTGTTACTTGTCCCAGACTAGTTCAAACGATGCTTGTGCCTTTTATTTCTTTTGGCAAACCCCACCCAGAATATCACTTAAGCACTGGAAATGTTCTGAGTCAGACAAAACAAAGGCTAGCAGGCAACTTAAAATGCCACAGTGCTCCTATACTGCAAAGCAGAAGTTTCTTACTTCATCAAGCATTCCTTTGTTTGTTTTAAATTTTTATTAGATTTCTGAGTTACATAGGAGTTGATTCTGACAGATTTTTCCAGATCATTTTATTGCTCTTGTGGAGGGATAGAACACTAGAGCTCCCTCTTACATAAATTGTTTTTATGTTACCCACTTTTTCCTTAATTTACCCTATGCTATTCATTTGCTTACTCTGCCATTTTGTTAGAGACTAGAAATAAAGATTAATAAGTGGCAGAAAATCTTGTTCCTTCTCCCATCTACCAGCTGAAATCCTGCTGCCCTTTTGATGACGGCATTATGTTTGACTCTGAGATGGTGGCAAGATTGACAGAACATTCCAAATAAGTAAAGAGTTGAGATATAAGTTGTATTCCATAGTGCTAAAATTTTCATATTGGAGCATCATTCCAGGTCAAAAGTTTCTGTAATGTCATTGGCATCTAGGATCTAGAAACTAAATCAGGCAAAAAAGCCAACTTTTTAATCTGCTGCTGACTGAATTGTTTCATCATATGTTGTATTTTAGTCTGTTGGAGTGGTTAGTGGGAACTATCTTAGATACTGGGCTCTGCTCCTCTGTGATTCTGTTAGGTATGACTATCTTACAGAATAAACAACTAATGCAGAAACTTGTTTTCTTAGACAAGTAAGGCAAAAGAAAGTGGAGGCTGGCTATTGAAATATCTTGGAAGGACAATCAGCGTTCTACCTTTGGAAATTTTTGGTTTCTTCAAGAAAGGGCTGAATGATATGTCATAATACAGACTAATCAACTGATATTTGATAATCCTAAAAGACATTCTCAATAAAAGGCAGCTGTGATCAAACCACCTTACTTTTAAGGTAAACATTATTGATAATTAGTAAGAGATCTTGTATAACTGATTATTCTTTAATTTTGAGGTCCTATCACTTCTGGTTTGATTGAATGCATCCTCAATTTTCACCAAAATATAATGTGTCTTTAGATATCTATTAGAGGCAGTAAAATTCTCATTTTTCATCTGTACTATAGCTGGTGCTCATTCAATCTACATAAATTATTAATGCATGTTTGGGTAACAGAATTTTCTTAGATAAATCATTAGAATTCATATTTATAATGCTTGGTATTTGCTGAACTTCATGAATCTATAAATTTATGAATTTCACTGAATTTGAGGAATTTTTAGTCCTTATTTTTTTCAAATAGTTTTTGGCCCCATTCTTCCTCTTTTGCCCTCTGTGTCTCAAATTACATATATGTTAGAACATTCAATATTATTCCACAGATTCCTGAGAGTGCATTCTTTGCCTTCTCAATATATTTTTCTCTCTGATCTTGAATTTGCATGACTTCTATAGATGTATCTTCAAATGTAATAGTTATTTTTTTCTGTCATCTCCATTATATTATTAAGCCCATCCAGGGAAATTTTTTATTTCACATATTTTTTAGCTCTCAAATTTCCTCTCGATTATTTTTGCTGTTTTTAATTTATCTTCTGAGGTTTCCCATTTTCAATCATTATTAGCATATTTTCCTTTATGCCATTGACATAAATATATTAGCAGCAATAAAATTCTTATCTGTGAATTTTAACATCTGAGTTTTCTCAGGATAGGTCTCTGAAAGTTGCGTGTGTGTGGGTGTGTGTGTATGTGCACGAATGGGTTAAGTTTTACTGTTTCTTCTTATAGTAAAAAATTTTAGATTAAAACCTAAACATTGTGAATATTATATCGTTGAGATGTTGGATTCTGTTGTATTGTTCCAAAGAGTATTGGTATTTTTGTTTATCCAGGGCATCAGCTTGGCTGGATTCAAACTGCAATCTCTGTCTCTTGGGCTACAGCTCAAATGTCACTTTAGTTCATTTATCATTTCTTAGTTTGCTTGAGGAATGCCTCAGCCAAGCATGGTTATAAGTCAGCTAGAGATTTAGGTAGAGGTTATGATTTCCCAGAGAAGAATTTTCCTTTTTCGATCATTAACTTTTCTTAGACACTCTTTTATCTCCTAGTTTTGAGATTTCCTTATGTTCTTTAGGCCACAAAAACTAAAGATTTTTTAATTGGAGTTTTCACCACCTTTCATGGCAGAGACTGTTTTCCTCTTAGGCTGTAAGTCAGGAAAGTTGGAAACTCAATCAATGTTGTTCTTTTCTTCCAAGTATTATGATACTCCAGAATCTCTGTTTCAGGTTCTTCTTCAGTACCTTGAGGTAGTTGTGTGTGTGTGTGTGTGTGTGTGTGTGTGTGTTTAGTTGATAGCTTTCATTTGCTGAAATGCTGGTGTTATAGAAGTTTATATGGTCATACCAGAATTCAAATTACCAATCATTAGAATTTAACCAGTGTGATAGGGAAAGAGAAGACATCACCAGAAATTTTTCTAACTAAAGGTGTTTGTGAAAGTCCATTATTGTTCATCATTTTCTCGTAACCTCCTCAGATTGTATCCACGTGGAAGTTGATTGTGTCAAGGGTTTGGGTATTCTATCTGACACGTTTCACTTACAAAAATTACTTTCCAATTGTGCTTTAAATGCACAAATATCTCCTAACTGACATTATGTGGGAAATTCTGTTGCCATAATCACTAGAATATAAGCTCCATTGGGGCAGTAATTATTGATTATTTTATTTTTCCACTACTCTATCCACAGTGCTTAGAACAATGGGTGAATTTATATGATCCAGGCACATACTAGACAATAAACATATGAAAAGTTTGGAGGGAGTTGTATAGCAAAGAGACTTTAGAACACTTTCCATGGGGGAGGTCAATTCATAGTTGGGTGAGATAAAATCTTACTTCCAGGGTAAAAATTGTATATAGTATTTCACACTATACACAATATAGGCATTTTATATGTTCATTCATTCATTCAAAGGTGACATGATTTTTAATAACTCCAGAAATCACAGGTATCCCCAATAGTGAAAAAAATGGCAAATATTGAATATAAGAAACTCTAGTCTTTCAGTTCTTTTATGCAAAGAAAATATAAATGGGCTTTATTCTTATGAAGTAATTTAGATAATATTTGCCTTGGAGAAAAGAACAATAGTCCAGTATACTGATAATATACTTAAGAGGTATAGAAATGTTGGACAACTGTGAAGTAATCCCAAACCTAGAACTTGAAAATAAGAAATTACAATTGATCCCATTAAGTTAACATGAAAAGATGAATAGCCATAAAAAAGTTTAAAAGTTCCTCAGTATCTTTCATAAAACAATGTAGTGTCAATACCAAAACTTAAAAACCACTTTAAAAAAGGAGACTAGAGAAAATGACATTCATTATTATAGACTCAAAGTTTCAAAGAAAATATTAACAGAGTCTAGTTAAAGTATCAAAAGACTAATACAGCAGGAAAAGCAAGTTATTCTAAGAATGCAAGGGTGATTTAATATCATGAAATCTACCAGTATGATACCTTATATTAATATTTGTGAAGAAATTTTACAATCTTTTAATAGATATTAAAGAGTAATTTGATGAAATACAGAAGCCATTCCTAATTAAAATTTTAATTATATTGTGATAAAAGGTACTCCCTTGAATTTAATAAAGATAACTTATCAACAACAAATATAAATAATAATGCAGTAGATATATTTTAATTACATTCAACTCAGGAATTGGACAAGATGAGAGCTTACACCATTACTCATTATCATTATTTCATTAATTTTCCCTAAGAATATGAATTAACTTGTATACCTTTGGAAAACAAAGGATAAAATGATCTCTTATTTATTGGTGATATGATTGTAGGCCTGGTAAATCTGAGACTCTTCTAAAAACAGTGCTGGATTTACTAAAATAATATTATAGGCTGGTTGGATGCAAGATAAATATAAAATAATCTAGAGGTTAAACTAGTCTAAGAACAAATGCTAGAAATGGAAAAAGGGAAAATAGTCCATTTGCAACAGTGACAGAACTTATTAAAAAATTTAATCAAAACTTTAACAAGATAGGCACAGGTCCTATATTAAAAAATAACCATAAAATCTTATGGAAAGATATACATCTAAACAAATGGGATGTCATACAATGACTATTTTCTTTGGATGGGAAAACATAGCTCCAAATGTATTTACTTGTAATAACAAATATGTAAGAAAAAAATAACATCAATCATATACAGATTCTTTGAGTAAATAAAGGGTTACTTCCCAACATACTTCACGATGCCAGCATAACTTTGAAAACTAAGCTTGAAGATGTGTCATATTAAACAAATAATGGAGAAAATTATGTGAATAAGTCAATATATGCACAAGATTTTTTTCAACATGATTGATGATAAAATAAATTTCATCAAACTAGAATTAGATGCTAAAGTCCTTAATTTCCTAAACAATATCTGTCAAATATTTATAGCATATGTTATACTTAATAATTAAGTGTTGCAGGCTTTCCCTTGACAAGAATGTCCACTATCACAACATGCATTGTGCATTGTACTAGAGTTACTTCTTAGTGTGGTATGCAAGTAAAATGAATAAAAATCTTTAGGACTTAAAAGGAAAAATGAAAACACAGTTGTGTACATAGAAAAACAAAGCAATTTTACAGATAAATCTTGAGTCTTATTAATAATAAGTTTAGAAAAGTTGTTGGATAAAACAACATACAATGATAAAATGACTTTTTTAAAACATAGTTACCAATTAAAAGTCCTCTAGTTCTAGCAAAGCTGGAGTAAACTCATTTCACCCTGTATCTCCTACCAATTAAAACTAAAACCTGTGGATATATACATAAAACAAGTAACTGAGGAATATGAAAAGTAAATAATCACAAACTATTAATAATTGGGCAAGGAAATCAAAATCCAAAAATGACCAATACAGAAATGATTTTCCTGTTCCCCTCTGACCCCTCTTATCTCCTAGCTTAGACTTTAGTGCTGCCAACATTCTTAGAACAATGCAGGGGGTATGAAGAGAGAAACTTCCAAGAAAAATACTCTATTTCCAGGGGATAGGGAGAACTGGTGTAAGATAGAGAGAGTGTCTCTTTGCTTCTCTTTTTTCTATCATGGCATGAACTAAAGCAAGCATCAATCACTAAGGTGACAACTTATAGTGGTAACACCAAAAGGAGCCATGCAGGCAACTAAAATTTTGAGGAAAAAAAATACTTCTCTTTGACCAGGTGAACTAGAAAAAGAGGCCCTTGAGGTCTGAAGAATGTGGAGGGTATCCTCAGTAATTTTTTCTCTTTCATTCCTCTCACCATTTTGCCCCTGAGGCAGATCCCATTGCAAGAAGTACACAACAACATTAAGAGTCTAAAAATCTGATTTTCTTATCAGAGTACTAGGAAATGGGGCCTCTGGGGACTGTAAAGTGTGGAAAAAATCAAGGAAATGAAGAGGCTTAAGAAATAAGTCACTGATCATCACCTAAGAGCACATTTAGGAATAACATTAATCGGATGTCGGGCAGATGTGGGGGAGGGGATGGGTGTATACATACATAATGAGTGCGATGCGCACTGTCTGGGGGATGGACATGCTTGAAGCTCTGATTCGGGGGCGGGGGGCGGGTAAGGGCAATATACGTAACCTAAACTTTTGTACCCCCATAATATGCTGAAATAAAAAAAAAATGAATGCATAGACCTTCCAAATATCTGCAACTGGAGCTCATTAAGAGTCAATATTTGTGGCCTCTAATCTCAAATAGCAACCCACACTGCTTCCGGGGGCATCAGGGAAGTTTCACAGCCAAGGGGAGTAGGCTGGCACATAATTTGCAATAGTTATTCCCTGCTCAGGTGTCAGGTGCCTGTTGCAGAAGGTCTCAGATTCAACTTCCTGAATTCTGTTCTTAGAGTAGGAGAAGCTGACTAGCATGGTGTCCAGGGCCCGCCAACCTGGCCAGTGCCCCTAGATGACTACCAATCCTTGGAGTGACACAAAAGCATCCAGGTCCTATTGAGATGCACACTGTCAGGAGTTAATTCCTTAATGCCCACGAACCTAGCATGGAAGCTCAGTTGATCAAGAGCTAGGCCCTGGGGCACAGGAGGCAACATGTTGGGGGGGGATGGCGAGGGGAAGACCACAGCCTAGGAAGCCAGAGTAGGTACACACTATTTTGTGATGTTTACTGAGTCTCCTATTCCTTGTAGGTCCTGCGAGGGCCTCCATGTCACTTCTGTATAGACGCCCTGGCTCCTTATTCTCCTCAAATGCCCTCTTATCATTTCTCCTGGTCTCTCACCCCATATTCAATAAACCATCAGATGAGCTCAGGCCAAGACTTCTTCAGCTGAGACGATGAAAATAAGCCCTTCGGTGCACTGTGTCTCCCTTTCCCACCCCAAAGACCTTAGGCTGCCAGATGCCCTCCACAGAAAGCAGACATTAGGATGAAGATGCCCTAAGGAAGGGCTCCTTGTTCGTCTGTAAGTATGGAATCTAACACAAACCGGCATAGCACTGAGCCCCAGGGAGGAAGGATCTGGAAATACCTGGAAGCAAGAAGGTTGCCATTATCATCTCCCCTCATCCTCCCCAAGCATTCACCGTCAACCTCTCTGTCATCTGGTGCTACTGTGAATTAGTGCAATGCGCACCATCTAGGGGATGGACATGCTTGAAGTTCTGATTCAGGGGAGAGGGGGGGCAAGGGCAATATATGTAACCTCAATTTTTGTACCCCCATAATATGCTGAAATAAAAAAAAAAAAAGTGAAAAAAGAAAAAAAAGAAAAGAAATAAGTCACCTAAATCGTGGGCTCATCCATAAGCTATTCATATATAGAAGCGACCCAAAGCAGTATAGCAAAAGTTTGAGAATTAGTCTATGATGTAGACCACTGTATAGGTCCCAGACTGGCACCTGGATGATACATATGAGGCAGGTCTAAGTAGCATTCTAAATGCTTTGAAAACCAAGGTGACACTGGAAACAAAGCTCATAGAATGAGGGTTGGGAATTGAGATCTGAATCTAACCAGGTTGATTGCCTATTTTTTTTTATTTCAGCTTATTATGGGGGTACAAAAGTTCAGGTTATATATATTGCCCATGTCCCGCCCATCCCCCCGAGTCAGAGCTTCAAGCGTGTCCATCCCCCAGACAGTGCGCATCGCACTCATCATGTAGTTATACCTCCATCCCCTCCCCCACCCCATCCCCCCGAGACAGAACATTCAAGCATGTCCATTCCCCATGATTGCCTATTTAAGAAATCAATATTATCAAAAGAACATTAAAAACATCCAGGGTCAGGAGTAATGTCAGAAAAAAATAAATGGTGTAGTAGAGAACTCTGGGGGCAGTCTATATCCAGAAACACCAAAAAAAAAAAAGAAAAAGAAAAAAACTATCAGAATCAACTTTACTGGAACTCTGGGAGATGGTCAAAGGTTTATAGCAACCAAGCAAACACTTCACCAGGAGAAAGTAAAATAAAACATTGTAGGAGGTCTTTGTAGCATTTTAATTTATGCTTATCCCACTCCCTTCCTTGGTGTGGTGACAGTCTTGAGATGGCAGCCCACATTCCCAGTGTGGATATCTCATCCTAGAAGGAATATCATGGAAATTTTCCCCAAGGAACTATACATGTCTGTTTTGACCTGACTGTGGTTTTCCTGAAGGACTGTGGGAAGGGACTTCCCTTTGTTTCAATTAACTCAGAACTCTGTCAGGGTAGAGTAGCTACATGGAGGATGTCTCAGCAAAATACTGAAAGACAAATGAACAAGCCCCTGCCAGCTGGGGCAAAAAATATTTGGGGCAAACAATGGACACATTGAAAGCCTGGTAGGAAAATCCAAGGAGTGATATTTTTGGGATGGTAAGGGCTTTCTAAAGGTCTCATGTAATTCAGGGAACTTCCCACATATTGAAAGCCACGTGTATGTCAGGGCAGGATGCATGCTCATAACAAAACTAAGAAGACGCTAAGCTTTACCTCTGGCTAATATTTATATTCAGTGAAAGCAAGATGTGTAGGCTATAATAGAATTGTAAAAATCCTGACTATAGGGAGTAACTCAATATAGAGCAAATCTGAAAAGATCTGGTGTTATGGTCTGAATGTTTGTGCCCCCTCAAAATTCATAAATTGAAACCTAATCACCAATGTGATAGTGTTAGGAGATTGGGCCTTTGGGCAGTGATTGGGTCATGATGGTGGAGTCCTCATAAATGGGATTAGTTTTCTTATAATAAAGACCTGAGAAAGACCCCATTCTCCTTCTATCATGTGGAGACACAGTGAGAAGTCATCATCTGTGAACCAGGAAATGGGCCCTCACCAGACACCAAATCTACTAGTGACTTGATCTTGAACTTCCCAGCCCTAGGACTGTGAAAAATAAATTTCTGTTATTTATAAGCCACCCAGTTTCTGGTATTTTGTTATAGAAACCTGAACAGACTAAGACACCTGTATATTTGTCTTTCTTTTTGTTTCTTGCCTCTCTTTCTTTTTTTGAGTCCAGAATTTTAAGAAAATCTCTGTCAAACCACTAGCTGAGTTCTAAGCTATGTGAACAGAGACTTCAGAGAACACATATGACAAAGATTAGTCTTGGCTGAAATTATTTTGAAATATCACTAACCAAACCAACAACTACAACCACAGCAAGCAGCAATAAAAAATTCTAGGGAGGGAAGGAGAGTCTGATTTTTCTAAGTGACCAGATCATAGTGTTCAAACTGGCCATATTCAACAAAATTTTATTAAGCATGCAAAAAAATAAGAAAGTATTGCTCACTTATAGGAAGAAAATGAATTAATAGAAACCATAAAAGAGGAAGCAAAACATTGGACTTATTAGACAAAAACTTTAAATAAATTATCTTAAATGTGCTAAAAGAACTAATGCAAACCAGGAAAACGATCATATCAATAAAGGGATAGAAATTATAAAAAGGAACAAAATAAACATTTTGGAGTGGAAAACACAATAACTGAAATGAGAAATTCACAGAAGTTCAACAACAGGTTTGAGCAGTAGAACAAAGAGTCAGAAAAGTTAACAGTAAGTCAAATAAAATTGTTCACTCTGAGGAGTAGAAAGAAAAAGGAGCAGAGCCTCAGAGACCAGTGGGACACCATCAAGCATACCAGTGCACAATGGAAGCTCCAGAAGGATAGGAGGGACAGAGATGGGAAGACCAAATAGTTCAAGAAATAATGGTCAAAATCTTCCCACACTTTAGAAAAGGCATGCATCTACACAGCCAACAAATTCTACAAATTTCAAGTAGTATATACTGAAAAATGTCCACACTGAGATGAGAGAAAACATCAAACTGTTGAAAGACAAAGAGGGAATATAGAAGGCAACAAAAGAACAGTGATCCATCATATACATGGGATCCTCAATAATATTGACAGCCAATTTCTCATCAGAAATCATGGCTGCCTAAAAGCAGTAGAATGACATATTTAAAGTACTGGAGAAAATAAGTCAACCACGAATTCTATGTTAATGAAAATTATCTTTCAAAAATGAAAGAGAAATCAACATATTACCAGATAAACAAAATCTGAGGGAGTTGATTGCTAGTAGAACTACCCTATAAGGAGTGCTAAAGAAAGTGCAAAGATTGAAATGAAAGGGCACTAATGTATAACTTAGAACCATATAAAAAAATACAAAACAAAGGTAATTGTAACCACATAGGTAATATAAAATCCAGTATTGCTGTAATTTTTGTTTGTAGTTCCTCTTTTTTCATATATGACTTAGCAAGTGACTGCATAAAACAATAATATAAATCTGTGTTAATGGAACACAATGTATAAAGATGTATTTTGTGACAATAACAACATATAGGATCAGATACAAACAGAAGCAGATTTTCGCGTACTACTGACACTAACTTGGCATTAATTCAAACTAGGTTGTTGGAAATTTAAGCTGTTAATTATAATCTCCAAGGCAACCACTGAGAAAATAACTTAAAAATATAATGAAAAGGTAATGCAAAGGGAACCAAAATTGTACACTATAAAAAATCAATTAAACGAAAAAGAAGGCAATATTGGAAGAATTAAGTAACAAAAAATACAATATACAGAAAATAAATAACCAAATGTCAGAAGGAAGTTAAACCTTACCAATACTTAAATTTAAAGGTAAATAATTTAAACCACCCACTTAAAAGGCAGAGATCATCACAATGGATTTTTTTCAAAAAAACTTTACCTACATACTACCTACAGAAGACTTAGTTTAGATCCAAAGACACAAATGGGTTGAAAGTAAAAGAATGTAAAAAGATATTCCATGCAAATAGTAAAAATTAAAAAAAAACAAGAGCTAAGGTGGCTATAAAAAAATCTCAGATAAAAGAGACTTTAACTAAAATATTGTTATTAATAAAAGAGACAAAGGACATTATATATTGATAAAATAGCAATTCATCTGGAAGATATAGTGATTATAAACATATACACACCAAACAGCAGAGCTCCAAAATATATGAAGCCAAAATTGATAGAAATGAGAGGAAAATAGCCCATCCCACAATAATATTTGGAACTTTAATACTCCTCTTTCAATAATGGATAGAACAAGTAGACATAAGAGTAATTAAGGAAATAGAGGACTTGAACAACATGATCAACCAATTAGGTCTAACAGATATATACAGAACACTTTAACCAACATTAGAATTCATATTTTTCTTAAGTGCACATGTAACATTCTACAGGATAGACCATGTTTATGATGCAAAAAGTCTCAATAAATTTCAAAATATTTAAATCTTACAACCTATCTTCTATGGCTATATAGAATGAAACTAGAAATCAATACCAGAAGCAGAACTAGAAACCATGCATAATGTGGAAAATTAAAGAAGACATTCCTAAACAATAGATCAAAGAAATTACAAAAGAAATTAGAAAAAACTTTGAGATGAATGAAAATGACAACTTAATACACTAAAATTTATAGGATGTATTCAAAGTGGGCCTCAGAGAGAAATCTAGGACTATAAATTCCTATATTAAAAAGGAACATAAATCTCCAATAAATAACATAACTTTACTTTTTAAGGAACTAGAAAAAGAGGGACAAACTAAACTCAATCCTAGCAGAAAGGAGGAAATAATAAAGATAAAAGCAGAGGCAAACAAAATAGAGAATGGGAAATAATAGAGATAATTAATGAAACCAAAAGGGGGTTCTATGAAAAGATAAAAAATATCAACAAGCCTTTAGCTAGGCTGACTAAGAATAAAAAAGGGAAGACTCAAATCACTACAATAAAAAATGATATTGGGGATATTATTACCAACCTAACAGAAATAAAAAGAATTATAGGAAATATAATTTTGAACTATTGTATCTCAAGAAATCAGATAACTAGATGAAATGTATACATTCCTAGAAACAATCTACCGAAATTGACAAGAAAAAAATAGAAAATGTGAAGAGACTCATAAAAAGTAAATACATTAAATTAGTAATCAAAAACCTCCAAACAAAGAAAAGTCCAGGAACAGATAGCTTCACTGGCTTACTTTACCAAACATTTAAAGACTTAACACCAATCCTTTTCAAACTCTTCCAAAAAATAGATGATGAAGAAACACTTCCTAACTCATTCTTTGAAACCAGAATTACCCTGGTACCAGAGTCAGACCAAGACGTCACAAGAAAAATGTATTAATGTACCTATATCCCTTAGAATATAGTTGAAAACATCTGAAATAAAGTACTAAGAAACTGATATGAAGGTAGAGTGACATCAGCAAAATAGCAGACAAGGAAGCTCTAAGACCTTATTGCCTTATGGAAATATTAAAAAACAAAAATAAAAAATGCAAAACACTAGAGACTCACTAAAATAACTTCATAGGAGCTCTAGAAGAGAGTCAAGGTTCTGCACCAACCAAACAAATGTATAAACTAGTAAAACCCACATTCAAAACAGTAGGACATATTGTGGCATTTTCATTTGCCCTTGCCATATCCCTCCCAGCTGTAGTACACTCGTGGTCTAGAGGAGATGGTAGCTCAGTTCTCAACTGCCTCCCTCTTCTGGGTATATACCCAAAAGAATTGAAAGCAGGGACTCAAATAGGTATTTGTACATCCATGTTCATTGCAGCATTATCCATAATAGCTAAAATGGGGAAAAAACCCACATGTCTACCTACAGATGAATAAATAAAATGTGGTGTATACATACAATGGGATATTGCTGAACCTTAAAAAGTAATGAAATTCTGATAAATGCTACAACATGGACAAAACTAGAAGACATTATGCTATATGAAATAAGCTAGACAGATGAAGATATTGTGTGATTCCACTTATATAAGGTACATAGCTTAGTCAAACTAATAGAGACATAAAGTAGAATAGTGATTACCAGGATCTGAGGGTGGTGGCTGGGGATGGAGAGTTATTGTTTAGTGGGTACAAAGTTTCAATTTGGGATGATGAAGAGTTCTGGAAATTAATGGGGGTGATGGTTGCACAACATTGTGAATGTACTTAATGCCACTGAACTCTACATTTAAAAATGGTCAAAATGATAAATTTTATGTTATGTTATTTTATTACAATAAAATTTTTTTAAAAAACTAAAAACAATAGTTTCATATTTTTTTTAGTTTTTTAAAAAAATTTTATTGTAATAAAATAACATAACATAAAATTTATCATTTTGACCATTTTTAAATGTAGAGTTCAGTGGCATTAAGTACATTCACAATGTTGTGCAACCATCACCCCCATTAATTTCCAGAACTCTTCATCATCCCAAATTGAAACTTTGTACCCACTAAACAATAACTCTCCAACCCCAGCCACTGTTTCCAGCAGTTTATTAAATGCATACTCTATGATTAAGTGTGATTTATTCTAGGATTGCATTGATGCTTCAATATTCAAATATCAATCAGTATAATATAGTTTAATAGAATGAAGGACAAATGATCATCTCAATTGGTGAAGAAAAAGTCTTTGCATCTGCACTCGAATGTTTATAGCAGCACAATTCACAATTGCAAAGATGTGCAAACAATCCAAGTGCCCATCAATACATGAGTGGATTAATAAAATGTGGTATATGTATACCATGGAGTACTACTCAGCCATAAGAAACAATGGTGATATAGCACCTCTTGTGTTTTCCTGGATAGAACTGGAACCCATTCTACTAAGTGAAGTATCCCAAGAATGGAAAAACAAGCACCACCATCAAATTGGTTTCACTGATCATCACCTAAGAGCACATTTAGGAATAACATTAATCGGGTGTCGGGCAGATGTTGGGGGGGGGAGAGGGAATGGGCATATACGTATATAATGAGTGTGATGTGCACCATCTAGGGGATGGACACGCTTGAAACTGATTTGGCAGGGGGCAAGGGCAATATACGTAACCTAAACTTTTATACCCCCATAATATGCTGAAATAAAAAAAAAAATCTTTGAAAAAAAATCCAACCTCCTTTCGTGATAAAAACACTCAACAAACTAGGAATAGAAGGGAACTGCCTCAACATGATAAAGGGCCTATATAAAAAAATGAACAGCTAACATAATACTCAATGGTGAAAGACTGATAGCTTTTCCCCTAAGATCAGGAACAAGACAGGATTCCTGTTTTTGCTAATTTTATTAAACATTGTATTAGAAATTATAGCCAGGGCAATCAGGTGAGACAAGAAATAAAAGGTTTCCAAATTGGAAAGAAACAATTAAAAATATCTTTATTTGCAGATGATGGGATCTTATGTCTAGAAAATCCTAATGAATCCACACGCCCACACATACACATATGTAAAAGCTGTTAGAGCTAACAAAAGAATTCAGCAAAATTCAGGATCCAAGATCAACAAAGAAAAATAAGTTTTATTATATACTAGCAATGAAAAATATGAAAATAAAATTAAGAAAATAATTCCCTTTATAGAAGAATCAAAATATAAAATACCTGGGATTAAATCTAACCAATCAGGTACAAGTTTGATACTCTGAAAATTATAAAACACTGCTGAAAGAAGTTAAAGATGACCTAAATAAATGGAAAGCTATACCATGTCCATGGATTGGAAGGTTTAATATTGTAAAAATGGCAGTGACCTACATATTCAATGCAATCCCTATCAAAACCCCCGTGTGTTTGTTAGTAGAAGTGAAAATGCTGAACCCAAAATTCATATGTACTTTCAAGGGATCCCGAATAGCCAAAACAGTCTTGAAAAGGAAGAACAAAGTTAGAGGACTAACAATTCCTGATTTCCAAATTTACTGCAAAGCTATAATAATAAAAAAAATGTGGTAGTGGCATAAGGATAGATACAAATCAATATAATAGAATTGAGAATCCAGATATAAGAAAGGAAGAAAATATTTGGAAACATTTGCAAATAAAATATGGATAAAGGACTTGAACAGACATTTCTCAGAAGGAGACATACCAATGGCTAACAAGCACATAAAAAATGCTCAACATCATTAGTCATTAGAGAAATGCAAATGAAAACCACAATAAGATACCACTTCCCTCCCACTTGGTTGGCCATAAACACAAAAACAAAACCAAAATGAGAAATACCAACTCTTGATGAGGATGCAGAGAAACTGGAAGCTTCATATATTGTTGGTGATAATGTAAAATGGCAAAGCCAGTGTGGAAAACAGTTTGGAAGTTCCTTTAAAAGTTAAGCACAGAATAATCACATGACCTAGCAATTCTACTCATAGGTATACACCCAAAAGATGTGGAAATAGGTACTCAAGCAAATATCTGTTCATGAATGTTTATAGTAGCACTTTTCATAATAGCCAAAAGGTAGAAAAAAACCCAACTATCCAACTGATAGATGGATAGACAGAATGTATAATATCCATATAATGGAACATTACTCAGCCATAAAAAAGAATGAAGTATTAATACATAGTACAAGGTAGATAAACTTTAAAAACATTATGCTAAGTGAAAGAAGCCAGATACAAAAGTTCACATGTTGTATGGCTTCATTTGTATAAAACATTGAGAATAAGTAAATCCTTAGAGACTGATAAGAGACTAGTGTTTTCTAAGGGGTTAGGGAATAAGGCAATGCAGAATAACTACTTAATGGATATGGGATTTTTTTTTTGAGGGGGTAATAAATATATGTTGGTATTAGATAAAGGTGATGGTTGGACATCACTATGAATGTATGAAATGCCACTGAATTGTACATGTTTAAATGGTTAACAGTTAATTTTATGTTACAAGAATTTTACCTCAATTAAAAAAAACCAGGATCTCAAAACACCATATTCAAAGTGTCAAGGATACAAAATATTTTACTCGAACTCAGACTCAGAAATATCTCAAAAATTCTGACAGAAAAAGAGAATCAAAGGAAATAATTCTAAAATGACTCAAAATTTGAAATTTATAGACAAAGACTTCAAAGCAGCTACTCTAACCATGCTCAATGAAGGAAGGGGCACTCTATTGAAATGAACAGAAAGATAGGAGTTCTCAAATAATAAGAAGAATTTATAAAAAGAACCAAGTGAAAAGTTTAGAGCTGAAAACTTATAACATTTGAAAAAAATCATTAGATGGGTTCAGTTGAAGAATGGAGATGACAGAGTCATGAAAACTACAGTTAGAAAATGTAAACTATACGATCAGAGTGAGTGTGAAAAAATTGAAAATGAATGAACATAGTAGGGACCTGTGGGGCAATTTCTATATGTTTAACATTTGGGTCATTGGAATTCTATATGGAGAGAAAAACTGGTAAAGAAAAACTACTTGAAGAAATGGTCCAAAACATGCCACCTTTGGTGAAAAGCAAATTTATAGATTTAAGAAGTTCTGCAAAACCCAAATGGTTAAACTAAAAGAAAATTATGCCTAAATATATCATAATAAAATTGGTGAAAACAAAAGATACAGAAAAAAATCTTGAAAGCAGTCTGAGAAAAATGACCTTTTTACATATAGGGGAGCAAGGATTTGAATAACTTCAGATTTTTCATGAGAAACCATGGAAGCCAGAAGGCGGTGTAACTACAATGTTAAAATGCGGAAAGAAAGGAATTATCAGTCCATAATTCTATATCCAGTGGAAATATCTTTTATAACTGAATGTGAAATAAAGAGATCTCAGATGAAGGGAAACTTAGGAATTTATTGCCAGAAGGCTTGCTCTAAAAATGCTAAAGGATGTTTTTCAGGTAGAAGGAAATTATACTAGAAGAAAACTTGAAAACTTCAGGAATAAAGGAAGAACAACAGAAATTGTCAATAGCCAGGAAAATATAACAGACTATTTTTCTTATTTTAAGTCTTTAAAATACATACAACTGTCAGGCAAAAATTATAACATTGTCTGATAAGGTTTTTGATGTATGTAGATCACATTACAACTAAGACCAAAAAGGAGAGGGTAAAGGAACATACATGGTTGTAAATTTTTTATATTTCACTTCAGTGATAAAATATCGATTGTAAGAAAATTGTGAAAAATTAGGTGTATATAGGTTATCTCTAATCTGAAAATCCAAAACCCCCAATTCTCTAAAATCTGCAACTTTTTGAATGCTAACATGATGCTCAAAGGAAATGCTCACTGTATTTTGGAGTTTTGTATCAGGGATGCTGAATGTGTACGTTTAATACAAATATTCCAAAATCTAAAAAAATCAAAATTCAAAACACTTCTGGTCCCAAATATTGGGATAAGGGATACTCAACCTGTATATTTTAATCCAGAGTGCAATCACTAAAAAATCCCAACCAACCAAACATAAAACTGTACAGAGAAGTAGAAATATAGTCAAAAGCCAATATATCAATAAAAATGGAATACTCAAAAAAACATAACTCAGAAATAGGAAATAAAAGAATGAAAAAAGAAGGGTTAAATAGAAAACAAAAAATGGTAGACATAAGTCCAAACAAGTCATTAATTACATTAAATGCAAATGGTGTAAACATATCAATTTAAAGAAAAAGAGCCATGTTGGATTAAAGATGAGAATAAAACTAAATAACACACAATTATATGCTTTATACAAGAAACTCTATAAGTTTATATATAATCATATAGGTATGTATATAGGTTGAGCATCCCTTATCTGAAATGCTTGGGACTAGAAGTATTTCAGATTTTGGATTTTTTTGGATTTTGGAACATTTACTTATACATAATGAGATATTTTGAGAATAGGACCCAAGTCTAAATATGGAATTCATTTGTGTTTTATGTATACCTTACACATCTAGCCCAAAGAAAATTTTATGCAATATTTTAAATAATTTTGTGTGTGAAACAAAGTTTTGACTGCATTTTTACTGTGACCAATCCTATGAGGTCAGGTGTAGAATTTCCACTTGTGGCTTCATGTTGGTGCTGAAAAAGTTTTGGATTTTGGAGTATTTCAGATTTCAGATTTTTGGATTAGAGATGCTCAACCTGTACAGTAAAAGGATAGAAAGATATACCATGCAAATACTAATTAAAAGAATGCTAGAATTTCTATATTAATAACAGACTAAGTAAATTTCAGAAAAAGAATATTACCAGGGACAGCAGAGACCATTTTATAATGATAAAGTTGTCAATTCATCAAGGGAATATAACAATCCTAAACATTTATGCACCTAATAAAAGGGCTTCAAAATTCATGAAGCAAAAAATAATAGAACAGAAAGAAGAAATCAAAAGTACAATTACAATTAGACTTCAATATTTCAATATCCTTTCCTCAGTAACTGACAGAACAAGCAGACAGAAAATTACCAATGACATAAAAAAACTGAACAATATTACCAATGAACTTGAACTAATTGACATTTATAAAACGTAGCACCCAACAACAGGAGAATACACATTCTTTTCAAGATTTCATGGAAAATTGACCAGGAAAGGCCATATTTGGCTCATAAAATAAACTTTAAGATAAAGTAAAATGCAATAATGCAATGTGTGTTCCCTGACTATAACAGAATTAACCTGAAAAACAATAACAAAAAGATATGTTGAAAATGCACAACTATTTGGAAATTAAACAATGTACTTTTAAATAATCCATGTTTTAAAAAGAAAGAGGCAAGAGAAATTAGAAAATAATTTGAAATTAAAATGAAAATATCCCATATTATTTCATATCATTGTACAAGAAATAATGTATACATTATGAGGACATACTGTATCTAACAAGATATACTGTTAGAAAAAAAAAAAAAAAAAAAGGGTTCCCACTCCTCTATGTTCTTGTCTATACTTGGTATTGTTGAGCTTCTTAATATTTGCCACTCTAATGGACATTAAAATGGTATCTCATGAATTTCAAAAAAAAAAAAAAATAAAATGAAAATAAAGCACATCAAAATGTGTGTGATGGTGGTAAAGCAGTACTCAACAGGAATTTTCTAACATTAATGGTTTATTTTAGAAAAGAAGAAAATATCAAATCATGATCTAAGCTTCCAAATTAAAGTTCTAGACAAAAAAGGGAAAATTTTTTTAAAAAAGAGAAAATTAAATCCAATTTCCAGAAGAAAGAAAATAATAAATATAAAAGCAGAAATCAAAGAAAATGAGAAAATACAATAATAAATTCAATGAAGTAAAATTCTAGGATTTTTTTGTAGTAAATATCAATCAAGTTGATAACCTCTAAGCAGATTCACCAAAAAATAAAGGTTGAGGATACAAATTACCAATATCAATGATCAAAGAGGGGATCTCTCTATATACTCTACAAATAATTACAAAGGAATATAAACAACAGTAGGCCCATACATTTGCATGGAATTTTGGGGTCCTTAGATATGAAACCACAAATTTTTTGAACAATGCCCTGAGCCCAGAATTCCAGTGGAGAGTCTGTGTTGCTGAGGAAAATAAAGGGATATAAATGCTCTGAATCCCCAACCTTGAGTCAGCCTTTTCCATAGCCTAAGATTGGCCTACTTGCCACCCATTGAAGAGTGACAAAGCCAGGGTAGTTGCCTGTAAACTTAACCCATATTTGAATGCATAGCAAATAAATACTTTTTAGAACTCCAAAGTCTTTGGAGATGGCCTGCTTAATTAACATGTTTCTAACTCAAAGTTTGTGAAAAACTTGATAGTATTGCAGGCTATCATTCAAGTTAGTGCTGTTGACAGAACTGATATCTGCCAACAACATCTCCTATAGATCAGTCATTTTCATATACAGCTCCACAGTGAAATTTCAGCATGCTAAGGTGAAAATTAAAAAATTAAATATAACAGTAAATTATTTATAAAGATAAATTTATTCCATTTAAATAACATTTTTTATTCTGAGATTATATCCTTCCTATAGAATCCAGAAGCAGAATAACTCATAGGATTGGCTGGATTTTGCTTTACTATTCTTATCTTGCCTCCATGTTTTTAAGAGCTAGGCCCTGCTCTTGATGTTTCCTATCACTTTGCCTTTGACAGAGTTCCCTGGATATGACTTGATACTGCATCTGACATCAATTATATCTCCTAAATATTTGAGACCCCATGCCATTAACTTTCTCCCTTGTAGTTACACCTACACCCTTGTAACTTGATTCTTGACTGAAATTAAACTGTGTTTCCACCCAATTTAGAATTACTGGCTCTTCTCTGGAATATTCTTCCCAAATACCCTGCTTCTGACTTTGAGATTTATTTTTTTTTATTTACTATTTTACCTTGACCCTCAGACATGAAATTCTGGCTGCTTTTGAGGTTATAACTTTTGTTTCTTTCTAGAAGTAGGAGTTGGATTCTCTCTCCCTCTAGGTTCTCTGCCTCTGGCCACCCTAAATAACTATGCCAAACTACTAAATCCCCCTACCCTGGTGTAGTGCTGAGAGTAGGAGGAGCAACTCTGGAGGCATTACCTATATGGCTAGTGGAGTTGTGGGCAACTCTGCAGTCCCTTCAGCTGGCTAATGTGGTTCAATGCAGACCAACCAGCCCTGAGCTTAAAAATCCACTCACATACCCACTGCCTCTCATGAGCCAAGGTCATAACACTCAGTTTTCTACCCTGTACTAAATACATTTATTAGAGTGACTTTCAAGTAATGCAGCTCAGCATCTGTGTTTCCTTGACACGCAGATTCTATCACTCTTCATTGAAGCAGAGTGGTGTTTCTGGGATCTGTCATGACGAAGTGAGCTGGGAGATGGGACATCCTACATATGCAACCAGCCAGCCCCCTCTTAGTATGAAATAGGGATTTCCTGGCAGCACTATGCAGGATGTTCAACCTCCCCGCCCATGTGAAGGTCAACAGCTGCACCATGAAGTTCCAGCTTCTGCTGAGGGACTCGGCGTTGATTGATGCTTCTCTGTGAGAATGATGTTGTGAAGTCCTCTTCCAGCCTGGTTTTCTGTTCCTGATGAACTGGCTGTGATTACTAATAGTCTAAATGATCTAGAAGCCTGGTAACCAATAACCCACTTCTTACTTGAACTTAAACCCCGTATCTCAAAAATACCATTTCCCACGAACTTAAACAAAAGGAGAAAATTGTCCTGATGTTTCCAGGTACCAAGATATTTCATGGGTTACAAACACTCTCTAGCTCCACTTCCAATTTAGTCAACTCTTACTGTTTAGCTCTAAAAAATATCAACAGAGCCTTCTTATATGACAGTAGAGGCAATTCTATTGCTGGAAGACTCAGATGGGCTACACACACTTTTTTGCCAAAGCTATTCCAGATGTATCACAAGATAGTTGCCAAAAACACAGCCCTAGAGGCATCATCCTGAGACCTGAAGCTCTGCAGCTGTGCAATGTGACCACCACATTCTGAAATACATAAATAAACTTAGCTAGGGACAGATTCTATCAGCCTTGTTTTTTTAGCTGAGCAAATTCTGCATTATGTGTACTCAAGTCTCTTAGCTCTGAGAACTTTTCTACCTGTAAATTTTAGTGAACCCATAGTTCCACCAGGTCCTGATTCCTCAGAGGTTCAATATGATCTATAATATCTTTTTAAGAAACACCCTGTATTTTCTTTCCTGAAATAGTTCCACAGCCTATCTTCCCTGGAGCTTTCCATATGAGTTCTCATTGAACTAGTTTCTTTCAAGCTGATGTCAAGCCTTTCCCTATGGGCACATACTAAGGATTTCCATCTCTCTTTTAATATTTTCTTGAAGTTAGATGGAAGGCAGTCATTTTATGGATCTTGAGCAGTGGGAAAGGGATAAGGACAAAGAGGAAATCATGAATTCTTGCTTAATCAAGTACATATTAATGAAGACTTCTGTTATATTTGTACCATGTGACTCTACCCTCTCAGTAGTGGGGTAAAAGAAATGATGCAAGTAAGGGAAGCCATTGATTGTGACTTTAACTTTATGTCTCTAGATTATCTGGTTTGGATTTTGGCTTCATTTTATTACATTATGCATACAATCAATCTAGTACTGTATTAAAAAATAAGACCGCTTTGACTATGCCGTTCATGTTAACTAATTTCTAAGTCAATAGAAGAAAATATATTCTATAAAAAGCGTATCTAATCTTTATAATTTATCCAGTCCTGATATTATTACCAGGATTAAAATTTGCTAGCTCTTCTGGGTACTTGAGTGATAAATAACATGACCACCCCATCATTCTAATGTTCAATAAAGACTACAGCAAACTGTAAAATAATCTGTTGAACACTGCTTTTTACAGTAATCTGTTCGATCTTTAATAACATATTCATAAATACTAAAATGCAGATTTTGTTAAAGATTACCAATGTATGACTTATTCCTGACCAAGTAATTCATCATTTAAAATTTTTAGACCAATGTTTCTGTGGCTGTGACCAATTAATTTACCATGGAATTTGATGGGATACATTATTTTCTACAATACATTTTAAGCCAAAAATATAGGACATAACCCATAAAATCAATTTCCTCCTATCTTAAATTTATATATTAATATTTACCAAACAATTATCCAACTCTAAATTAACAACTACAGATACTAGTGTCAACAACATGCTGTCAAGTACTAGGAAAATTCCTTAAAACATCATGTAGCAATCATGCTTTTACACTGCTTGAAGAGGTAGCATTAATTCAAAGAAACATCATCTCTAGCCTTGGTTAGATCACCTTATTAATTGCTCTTAGTGATCTGGTAACCTGCATGTACTCATATCTGCTTCCTCTAGTTAGCGATCCTCTTGTTTACTTGCAGGAATCACCCCAGGCTTGGATATATATCTTCAAGTGAACCCCAAGTATTTGACCTTGAATGTCCTCAGGATCTCCCTTCTTTCACATCATGAGTTCAAACCAATTCTTTTATATAGATATACATATATATATATATATATTTTTTTTTTTTTGAGACAGAGTCTCACTCTGTGCCTGGGCTAGAGTGCCGTGGCATCAGCCTAGCTGACAGCAACCTCAAACTCCTGGGCTCAAGCAATCCTCTTGCCTCAGCCTCCCGAGTAGCTGGGACTACAGGCATGCGCTACTATGCCTGGCTAATTTTTTCTATATATTTTTAGTTGTCCAGATAATTTGTTTCTATTTTTTTAGTAGAGACGGGGTCTCGTTCTTGCTCAGGCTGATCTCGAATTCCTGAGCTCAAATGATCCACCCGCCTCGGCCTCCCAGAGTGCTAGGATTACAGGCTAGGAATCCACTGCACCCAGCCCAAACCAATTCTTATTCACTACTTTTCATATGCCCAATTTGCAAACATCCCCACATCCTAAATTTTACTAGCTTGTTATGCTTTTTATGTATTCTCTATTCAAACAGTTCACTCTGCAGAGTAATGAAAATAGATTAAAAGTGAGTGAGAAATTTTAATTAACAGAAAACAAAAACTCCCCCTAAAGCTTCTAAAGAGAACCAGAAAGTGAAATTAATATACAACTACATAGCTAAAAAGCATGTATATATAACATTTGGTTATATATATATATACACACACACACACATATGACTGAAAAAGTTGTGGTTTAAAATTAAATTACTGCCATTTGCTTAAGATTTCCCTAAAACTTTTTCAAATTTAGTTAAAAAATAAAGAGGACTGTGTTTCAAGGATCGAGTATTAAAGTAACTATTATATTTAATAACAGAAATGTCATTTTCAGAGCAATAAATTACTCAAATTGCTCTAGTAGGATTAGAAATATTGAAATGGGTTTAGGAGAACTAGAGTATTTTACTAATTTATGGATTTATTGTCTTCATCATTCTGAAATAAATTTGAGGTATTTTACCCATGTGGCATTGATTTATATATTTTACAAATATTCAGTTTTTAAAATATACTAGGCAGATGGAGATAATGATTCAGAAGGCAATAATTGTACTGTTCTCATGGTTTTATAGTGTAGTGAGGAATATATGATCAAAAATTAACTGAATAAATAAATTGGGCAAAAGAAAAGCACATATGGAGTAGAAAGGCATTTTTTTTCAATTACAGCAATTAAGAGAAAGAGAAGAAAGCCAAAGGAAAAACAAAACAAAAAATAAAACAAAGCAAACAAGCAAAAACAATTGGGATTCTGGAACTGAAGTTTAGGCCAGAGAATGGCATACATTTTCTGTAAAGGGCCAAAGAGTATATATTTTAGTCTTTGTGGGAAATATGGTCTGTTGCAACTGCTCCATTTTT
Source organism: Eulemur rufifrons (assembly GCF_041146395.1). NCBI lineage: Eukaryota > Metazoa > Chordata > Mammalia > Primates > Lemuridae > Eulemur > Eulemur rufifrons. Next base: position 56,806,099 of record NC_091012.1, read on the forward strand.
ACAGGATGAAAGTAGCCATAGATAATCATTATAAGAATAGGTGTCATTGTATTCCAATAAAACTGTATATTTATCAAAACAGGCAGCCAGCAGGGCTTGGCTCATGGGCTGAGATTAGCTGATTCCTGACTTAGAGAGCTAGGAGGGGTCAAGTTGAGATGTGACTGAAGGATTGATTGATGGAGATGATTCAGTCTTATGTTCAATGCTGGTGCTTGAAGTTATCTGCTATAGAGCAAATGCTATGCATGTTAGGGTATGGTTGGGAATAACCCAGACACACAAAAAGGCTTCTGCTTCAGCTGCATAAAATAAGCATTTTAGTAAGGACAGTCATTAGCTTTCTTAAAAGACATTACTATTCAAAAGAGAAAGGGATTTAAAAAACAATTTACCTAAGCCACTAAGAAAATTCCATGAGGAACTTGGACATTTGAAGTTTAATTTCATTAGGTAGTGAGATCTTCTATTTTCAATAGGAATCAAGGGTCTCTAATCAAATAAACACAACAAACTCATATGCCTGTGTCCTTCACTTTCCACCAATCCTCATTTTTCACAAAGCTCTGGATCAGGTTATGGAATTTCCCTTCTATTCCTAGTTTGTTGTTTTGTGATTAAAGGGTTTTAGATTTTCTCAAATGCTTTTTATATGTGTTTGTCTATTGAAGTAATCAGTTTTTGTCCTTTATTAATATGGTATATTATAACGATTTATTTTCACATATTGAACCAACCTTGCATTTCTGGGACAACACAATCTTTTTTACATAATACTGAATTCAGTTCATTAGTACTTTTTGGGGATTTTTGCATTTATATTTGTAAGGGGTATTGTAATCTGTAGTTTTCTTGTGATGTCTTTGTCTGGTTTTGGCATCAAGATATTATTGGCCTCATAAAAAGAGTTGGGATGTATTTTCCCTTCTTTCATTTTTTGGAAGAATTTTTGAAGGATTAGTGTTAATGCTTCCAGGGAACCACCAGACAAGCCAAATAATAACAATTCTCTGGAAATGAGGCTCTGAAGGAGCTGCAACCCCACTCTGTCTCCTCCAGTAGCTGCCAGGCTATTGTTTTATTTCACCATGGTCACAGGATGTTGGTTTTTAAGGCCACTGTAACTATGAGCATTGTGAAAGTAAATTCATAGGATTTTATTAAATCTGTTACATTGCTTAGCTTTTAGGGAAATACAACATTGACATAAGAATACTTAAAAGTATTCTTATACAGATATATCCTCATTCCATCAAGAATAAAACTTGAGTAAGGGGTCATACTATGTTGTGAAGAATTAGCTTATTTTGAGATCTGCTATGCTGTTTCTATTCCAACTTCATCTCTTTCCTTTGTTTCCCTTTAATTTTTCTGTACCTTTGTACATTTAGTCTTTTTTGCCTAGAATGACATCTGTAAAATATACTTTTTCCAGATCTCCTTCCTGGTCACCTAGGAAAACACCTACGCATAATTAAAAACCATCTGAGACTGTACCTCATCGGGGAAGCCCTTTCTAAAACTCCACGTACAGAATTAATTACTCCTCCCATGTCTTCTCATAGTACCCTACATATGTCTCCATCCTAACATGTATATTGTTCTGTAATTTTGTTTATATCTTCTGGTACACTATAAACTTCATGAGGTTACATTCTGCCTTAGTACTTCTGTAATGCATCACGTAGCAGAGTTAATAACATAGATGTCAGTACTTACATGGCCTATGTTGTCACAATTTACCTGATTGTTGACATAATCAGCCCCACCCAGATTCTCAGCCAATGAGAGACAGACCTAATAGTATATTAGCAGCTCTTCTCAACCAACTCTTGCCCTCTGTGGTCAGGCTACTTAACAGCTGGCCTCACTGCAGCGATTCCTGGTACCTAGCTTTTCCTGTTTCCTTGCTAAAGAAAGGGATCTTTGGCTGACCAGAGACACAACTTGTCATTCTCTCTAGAAGCAGAATATCTACATTTGGCTTTACAGATTTCATCTCAATTCCAGATTCTTCTGTGCTAAAATCTTCACCTGCTTTATATCTTCTCTCAAGATTGAATATCAACACTACTGAAAACATCTGATGTGATATCACAGAACTCTTCCTTGAACTGCCTAGAGACCCCAAGTTTGAACTGTAGCTTAATATCTTTAAACTTTTGAATTTGGATTCACAATCTACTGAACCAGACTTCAAGATGGGGATAGCATTTTTTGCTCACCTATTTTATCCTACTCTGGAAGAAATTCATGAAGGTATTAATAATATGAATGAACCTCCTCCACCAAAACATCCTCAAGAATTTCCAAATCCTTATTTCTTGAGTCTGTTTCTGACATTATGTAATCATCAAGAGTGTCATTTCAGGTGTTTTCATGCATTAATAAAGGAGATTGTGAACTATATTTTGGATGTATATGAGAGTTTTGAGGTTAGATTTTCGTCTGTGAGGTGCCATGACTATTTTTATAAGTGTAAATTCTTTAATTAGATGAAACTGTAAAGTCCTTTATTCATAAGTCTATATTATGCTTTTTAAATTAATTAATCATAAACTTAAATATTAAAGAACTTGTCTGGTAAACACACACAAATATTTGTTATACTATCTGATATTTTTATTTGACAAAATATCCACTATTTACTATAATAATTCAATTTATAAACTAGTATTACTCAGAGGAAGATTGAAAATTAGTTTCAGCTACTGTAATTCACTACCAGGTTATTTGGGCTTAACAAGATGACCTTTTTATCATTCTGTTTCAACACATTCTTGCTCTGTCTGAGCTACTGAAGAATGTTTTCATGGAATACAGCCTGCTTTTCCTACTGTAGGGCTGTTAAGTGTATAGCCCATGTTGGGGGGTGAGGAAACAAAATTGGAGTAACCAAGGAAAGGACCACACAGTTTTGGGATGGCTATCACTCTGGATAATGCTTTATTACTACTGAAGAACAATTTAGGTATGTAAATAACTATTCACAGAATAGTAAGGGGGCAGAACAGAAGACAATGGGACCAAAAATATCTCAAAAATTGTGGCTGCATAGAGCAGTAGGAAAAAGGTGACACAGGAAGAAATGATTGTTTTACCAGGAGGAACCCTGAATGCTTGGGAAATGAACGGGTGGTTGTTAATGGATGACTAATGAGGGCACATGCTAGGAACAGGTCGTAGCTCACCAGAAAGCAACTAAGTTTCCCAGGAAGAAGCTTCCTGCAATAACTCCCCTCCTGTCTTCTATTCAAACTATGCATTTAGAGAAACACTGGCAAAAAATATTTAGCCTTGATAAGCAAACTGCAGATTTCATATGGTAATATATTTCTCAGTGAATTAAATCTTTGTAATGAGTGCCTGCAATGGGAACATATTACCACAATCCCTGTCTTTTCCCTAAGGCAGATATTGCCAGGAATAATGGAAGGAGACAATGCCATGTAAAGATAACAGAGGAAATAATGTAAGGGTTTCCCTGATTGGAGTGTTCCACATAAGTGACATCTATATGTTTTTGAACATTATACTGTATTATTATTGCCATTGTACTATATAGGTCTCTTTAGTTAGCCAAAGACTTTACAGCGTTCTATAAACATTGTCATGTTATTTTTCTAAAAACATACAGGGTGGGGTCTGAGGGAAATTATGAAAAGTCAAAATTGGTCTTTGGGTGCTTTCTTTACTTTTAAACCTCTTTCTCTTATTAATAGTATTTATATTTTAATTAGGCATTTTGAATCAAAGTTAAATTTCTACTATTGGAATTGCAGGGAATGACAGGAATATAGGGAGATATTTTTTGCTGGTGTGACAAGGCAAGGCAATTTTAGCAGTGTCCCTCAAAGGCTCAGAGGCTTACTCTGAGTTTCGAGAACTCTAAGGCTTCCAACAACACACTTAGCCATTCTACCAATGACATAGTTGGCCTTTCTCTGCCATTTTTTTGGTCCATTTTATTGACTTATATTCTATATTATGCAATATAAAATATTTATATAAATTGGTTTTAAAAATCAGAAACTGTATAAATTTTAGCTGTACTATCATTATTATTTAATCACATTGAGGTGAAATGTAAGAAACTTTTTAGAGTTTTTTGATTTGATGAAAGTCTTGCTTCAAAATCGAAATTGAGGTACTTTCAATTTTGAAGTGCCTAAATTGTTTTTCAGTAGAAAGAATGCATTATTTAGAGTGATAGCCACCCCAAAACTGTATGGCCCCTTCCTTGGTTACCCTAAATTGGCAAAAGGAAAGGGGTAGACAGGTGCAGGGTTGCAATATTAGATTGACTGTGGCACTATATCACAAGAGAAAGGCCTCAGTTCTGGTCAAGGCAGCAAAAAACGTTAGCCAGGGAATGAAGCTGTATGACTACAGCTTGAGAAACAGATCACATGCCAAAGTTCGAGAATTAGGCAGGCAGAAAACAAAAGGAAAAAAAGGCAAGAAAAAATACAAGAATAAAACAGAATAATCATGGTAACCCATGGGACATGCCAGGGTAAAAGCAACAGGAAAAAGCCTCAATTAATCCATTTGTACCTATGTAATATCCCAGTTCCTGTCCTGCCTTGTTCCTCCAGATTAAATGGACTACTTGGCTACAGACCTAACTCTCAACCTTTATATTTTGTTCTCTGGACACTGACCAGCTTCTCTTTTCTTTGACATGCTTTTTCATGAACAGACATGCCTTCCTCTTGGCATAAAAATCTTCATAAAATCTAAAGACAAAGAGTTCAAAGTGTGGGAAAAGACTGTGCTTTTTAGATTTTTTGTTTTATTTTACATTTGGGTGTCATCAGCAAATGGTAGCATAAAAAATGAAAGTGGTTATATTGCCTAGGAAAAGAATGTAAGAGAAGCAGACCCCAGACCAAAGACTTTATAGTTTTTTGAATTACTTTCTGCCTGAAATTTATATCACTGTAACAAGTGCCTGGAAATACAAGCCAAAGGCATTAAACGGACCACTAGCACAGGATGCTGTGAGGCGAAAGATTAGATTACTTTCCTCCTAAGATCACTGAAAATTGATCAACATTCTACAGTCTTCTGGTATAAGCAATCATGAAAAGTCAAAAAACTTTTTCTTTTCTCCTTCTAAAAAGTAGATAACAGCAGCTTACTCCAGAATCCATATACTAAAGCTGAAGGGTTTTAAACTTTTATTTCTTTTGATCACTTTAAAGTCTCTTTGCTGGGCTGTCGACTTTAGATCAGCAGCCAGGATTCACACTGGTTACAGGAAGGAAATCGCAGAGCATGTAAATAGGTGGAAAACCATACCATGCTTGTGGATCGAAAGAATCAACATTGCTAAAATGTCTATACTACCCAAAATGATCTACAGATTCAATGCAATCCTTATTAAATTACTAACATCATTTTTCACAGATATAGAAAAAATAATTTTACACTTTGTATGGAACCAGAGAAGACCCCATTTAGCAAAAGCAATTTTAGGCAATAAGAACAAAATGGGAGGTATTAATTTACCAGACTTCAAACTATACTACAAGGCTGTGATTATTAAAACTGCTTGGTATTGGCACAAGTGCAGGGACACAGACCAGTGGAACAGAAGAGAAAATCCAGATATAAAACCATCCTCATATAGCCACCTAATCTTTGACAAAGCAGACAAAAACATACTCTGGGGAAAAGAATCCTTATTCAATAAATGGTGCTGGGAAAACTGGATAGTCACATGTAGAAGACTGAAACAGGACCCACAGCTTTCACCTCTCACAAAAATCAAATCACGGTGGATAACAGACTTAAACCTTAGGTGTGAAACGATTAGAATTCTAGAAGAAAATGTAGGAAAGACTCTTATAGACATTGGCCTAGGCAAAGAATTTATGTAGAAGACCCCTAAGGCAATCACAGCAACAACAAAAATAAATGGGACCTGATTAAATTAAAAGCTTCTGCACAGCCAAAGAAACAGTCACGAGAGTAAACAGACAACCTACAGAATGGGAAAAAATTTTCTCATGCTACACATCCGATAAAGACTGATAACAAGAATCTATTTAGAACTCAGGAAAATAAGTAAGAAAAAAATCAAACAACTCTATCAAAAAGTGGGCAAAGGACATGAATAGAAATTTTTAAAAAGAAGATATAAGAATGGCTAACAAACATATGAAAAAAATGCTCAACATCTCTAATCATCAGGGAAATGCAAATCAAAACCACGATGACATATCACTTAACTCCAGTGAGAATGGCCTTTATCAAAAAGTCCCAAAACAACACATGTTGGCGTGGATGCGGAGAGACAGGAACACTCATACACTGCTGGTGGGACTGCAAACTAGTGCAACCCCTGTGGAAAGCAATATGGAGATACCTTAAACAGACTCAAGTAGACCTACCATTTGATCCAGCAATCCCATTGTTGGGCATCTACCCAAAAGAACAAAAGTCATTCTATAAAAAAGACATCTGCACCTGAATGTTTATAGCAGCACAATTCACAATTGCAAAGATGTGGAAACAACCCAAATGACCATCAATACACGAGTGGATTAGTAAAATGTGGTACATGTATACCATGGAGTATTACTCAGCTAGAAGAAATAACGGTGATATAGAATCTCTTTTGTTCTCCTGGAAAGAGTTGGAACCCATTCTACTAAGTGAAGTATCCCAAGAATGGAAAATTAAGCACCACATGTACTCACCAGCAAATTGGTTTCCCTGATCATCACCTAAGTGCATTTTTTTTTTGTTTTTATTTCAGCTAATTATGGGGGGTACAGAAGTTCAGGTTACATATGTTGCCCATGTTCCGCCCAACCCTCCAAGTCAGAGCTCCAGGCATGTCCATTCCCCAGACAGTGCGCATTGCACTCATCATGTAGGCATACACCCATCCCCTCCCCCACCCCCCACCTCAGTCTGATATCCGATTGGTATCATTCCCAGATGTGAATTTAGGTGATGATCAGGGAAACGAATTTTCTGGTGAGTACATGTGATGCTTGTTTTTCCACAATGAGATATCACTTAACCCCAGTGAGAATGACCTTTATCAAAATGTCCCAAAACAACACATGTTGGTGTGGATGCGGAGAGACAGGAACACTCATACACTGCTGGTGGGACTGCAAACTAGTGCAACCCCTGTGGAAAGCATTATGGAGATGCCTTAAACAGATTCAAATAGACCTACCATTCGATCCAGCAATCCCATTATTGGGCATCTACCCAAAGGAACATAAGTCATTCTATGACAAAGACACCTGTACCCGAATGTTTATAGCAGCACAATTCACAATTGCAAAGATGTGGAAACAACCCAAATGCCCATCAATTCATGATTGGATTAGTAAATTGTGGTATATGTATACCATGGAGTATTACTCAGCTATAAGAAATAACAGTGATACGACATCTCTTTGGTTCTCCTGGAGAGAGTTGGAACCCATTCTACTAAGTGAAGTATCCCAAGAATGGAAAAACAAGCATCACATGTACTAAGTGCACATTTGGGAATAACACCAATTGGGTGTCGGACAGATGTGGGGGGGTGGGGGGAGGAGATGGGGGTATACCTACATAATGAGTATGATGTGTACTGTCTGGGGAATGAACACGCTTGAAGCTCTGACTCGGGGGATGGGGGAGCATGGGCAATATACATAACCTAAACTTTTGTACCCCCATAATAAGCTGAAATAAAAAAAAAAGAAGTAAATCTTTAGCACATTCAAAAAAAAAATGGTGTGTGAGGTAATACATGTTAATTAGCTTGATTTAGTCATTCCAAAATGTATAAATATTTCAAAATATCATATTGTATACCATAAATGTACACAATTTTTATTAGTCAATTTAAAAAATCTGGATGGAGGAAATCAATTAATTAATAATTTTAAAAATAAATAAATTAATAAATCCATATTGTATTCACAGCCCCAGGAAAAAAAGTCTCTTCGCTATTTTGAAATTTTGCAAAACCAGAAAGTAATTATATACAATTTTAATATTACATGATTTTGGAGGGAACTATTTCTTAATTATTTTCATTCTTCTTCTCTCAATAATTGTATGGGGAAATAGAAGCACATTATTTTTAGATTGAGAGCCTTATCATTCAGCAACATTTGTTAATTCAGCATTGTACAGTCTCTACTATATGATAGTGGAATAAATGTGGACTTTGAGACTAGACATATCTTAGTTTGAGACATAATATTATCAGCTTTGGTGTTACCACCTCCATGATGCCTTTCTTGAAACTCTTCCCCCTCCCCATGAGCTACTTTCCTTTTATGTTCACAAGAAACTCTGGCATAGATCGATCTTTGCAATTATGCTACCTTGTGTTAAAATGTTCAGCTACCATGTCAGTTTCCTCCATTACAGCTCCTTAAGATGAAGGAGTGTGTTTATTTACCATATCTCCAGCACCCAACATGCAGCCCAGCACATTTTAGGTGTTCCTTTAATATTTAAAAAGACAGATGAATAGATAATATTTAAGTGCTTTGATTATTTTTAAGGAAGAATTTAAAAAAAGGAATGATAACATTTTTTCCAATATGTGGATAAAAAGAACCTAAGCATACTGTGTCCATAAAATAAGACCAGAAAATGTAAAATTAAAGGTATTATCCTGAGCAAAACTCAGTGAAGCTCACATTGTCATCATGGACTACATAACAGCTTGGGTTTGGTTGGGTAGACAGAGGGGATTCTAGCAATTAATTTAGCTTTTTGGAAATATTGAAGTATATTTCTGAGAAAAAGTTGAGTTGTGAAACTCTATGGCACATTCTAAGACGGCTACTTTATTCGTATTTAAGTAGTTCCTATTCTTAATATGAGTGTCAGGAAACAGCACAGAAACTTGGTGCAAAGATCTTGGCCTCATCTACAATTTCCCATCACAGTGTCTAATAGTATCATTAGATCAGACTTTGCAGCTAGCTTCCATAGACCCCTATTTACTGAAGTGAAAGAGATACATAAGAAAGTTCATTATCTTGTATTTGGAACTTCATGAGACTAAAATCACATATGAATACACCATAGCCAGTGCTAAATAGCTCCCATAATTCAAAACCCCTATTGCTGATTACAAAATTACAATGCCAAAATTTGAAATAATTTGTTGTTTATAAATTATTATTTATTAGAGAACTCTCTAAAAAACATGATGCAAGAAGTTTCATAAATGGACATTTTTGAAGTGGGAGGAATTCTTTATTGCCCTTATACTTCATCACACTACTACTTTCATCAGATTGTTTCTTCGCAGTTTAGAAAATGTATTCAAATCAATTTTAAAATTAAATCATCCCAATTAAATTAAAATGATTTAATTCAATCATTTGATTAAAAAATTGAATCCATTAAAATCATTCAATTGAATACATTTCTGATATGTATATTCAAACCAGGCTTTTCTGACAAGGAAGTTCTTTGATGGTTAGAATTTATCAAAGTGGTTATAGCTGTCCCTAAATGTTCAAATTCCATTAGAGAGTCAATGTTTAACTTGGTAAAACCTCACCCATGAAATTAGACAAATGTACGTAAAGCACACTGTGCTAGCAGAGAGGCAAATATGTCAGGCCAATGGTCAAGAGTCATGCAGAAAAGCTACTCCTGATTGGAGTTCATTTTACCATATTTGGATACTACATCTATCTAAAGCAACAAATGATCTTGCATTCCTTTCTATCCTTAGATTCCAGGTATATCAGTGCTTACTTTTTCTTGGATACATTGATGATGAACTTTGGGAAGAACATGTATGCTTCTGAGTGGAACATCTGCCATGATATAGACAGGTGTTTTTTTTTTTTTTCATCTTATTGTTATGGGGGATACAGAATTGCAGGTTACATACGTTGCCCATGTACCGCCTTTCCCCCTAAGTCAGAGCTCCAGGCGTGTCTGTTCCCCAGATAGTGCACGTTGCACCCATCATGTAGGTATATATCCCTCCCTTCCCCACCCCCTCTTCCCGAGTCAGCACCTTCAAGCGTGACCATTCCCCAAACGGTGCGCAATGCACTCATTATGTAGGCATACACTCATCCCCTCCCCCCACCCCCACCTCAGTCTGATATCCGATTGGTGTCATTCCCAGATGTGTATTTAGGTGATGATCAGGGAAACCAATTTTCTGGTGAGTACATGTGATGCTTGTTTTTCCATTCTTGGGATACTTCACTTAATATAATGGGCTCCAACTCTCTCCAGGAGAACCATAGAGATGTCGTATCTTCATTATTTCTTATAGCTGAGTAATATTGCATGGTATACATATACCACAGCTTACTAATCCAATCATGTATTGATGGGCATTTGGGTTGTTTCCACATCTTTGCTATTGTGAATTGTGCTGCTATAAACATTCGGGTACATGTTAGGTGTTTTTAAATACCTATGGGTTAATGCCATCTTTCTAGGCAACATGGAAAAGGCAGAGAAAAAAATTAACACCAGAAATGACATCTGAGGGAAAAAATCCTGAATTAGGTCTTGGTACCTATGTGAATGTGCAGGTCTGCTTCTCCCCACTGCCTAATAAACACTGCCGAATGCTCTCCATTACCTATTAATGGGCTCCCTAAGTTCTTTCACTGCTGCCTTATGTTCCCCACTGCTTCATAGGCTGCCTTGAGTCCCTCTGAGACTAATAATCAGCTGATACGAACATGCAGAAGGAACTATTGAGTCATATCTTATTGTGAGATATAAGTTGCTTCAGTGATAAGAGGGCAAAATAAACTGCTATAGCAACTTGCTCCTAAGGGATTGGTCAGTATGTATTATATGATCAATATACTATGAGTTGATTTCTAAACTGTATTGGTACCTGTCACAAGGGCCAGGACTACATTGCAAAGCTTTTGCTAGTAACATCTATTTTTATATAAGTGTGGCAGTAACACATAGAGCACTTTCTGCTTATTACCAGCTACTGATCTCTGGAATGCTCTTTGGCATAATATATGAGAAAAATAAGGACAGCCAAGAAAAAAATATATATGGATAGCCAAAAAAAAAAATACGAAAGACATAATTGCTAATGTTTAAATTCTCCACCAATCTGAAGTGTGGCCAAGGTTAGTCTGATGCAATGAGTTACTTCCAGGGTATAAATGTCCTCCAGATAGGATAGTGATTTGAGAAGGCTTGAGAAAATGTATAAAAGATGGATGTGCATAAAAGATGAGTGCCTCTAATCTTCTTCTACTTGAATCCAGTAATCCCACAAAACTTATTTTCCTAAAATAACAATTGTATTATTTCACTTACAACTTCAAAATATTTTAATGGGAAAAATATGCTTTTTCTATTATCCAAACAATAAGCTCAAAATTCAGTTGAAATTCAAGGTGTATTATAATTTAACATCTGCCTACTTTTTCTAGTTTCCTCTGACATTGACTCTGAGGACTAATTTCCCTGATTATATCATGCATTCTCACATTTCCATTCATTCTTATGTCATTGCCACTGTCTATAATGTCAAGCCTTACTCCGTCTAATCTGCCTCTCAAAATCCCAGTCATATTTTAAGACTCTACTCAAAAGTCACCTCTCTTGGGAAGCATCGAAAACAGTGCCTCACACATGGTAGACCCTAAGTGAATATTATTTAAATGAACAAATTAGCAAATGAGACTTCTGAGCTGATATATTCCTCTTAGAAGTTTGTGTATATGTCTAGCTTAGCATTTATCAAATATTATTATAGACAAATATATATATAAACATACAAATATACAAATATATAAACATATGACTCCTTGAAAGCATTGACTTGGACTTACTTAATTTTATTTTCTAGACCCTAGCCAATTCTGTAATTTAAAGTAAGTGTCCTACCACGTACTAACTTGTTGAATGAATGCATCTACTGCTAAACTATAGTCTATAGTACTTGTTATTTCTTTTCAGTTTCATAAATTATTTATAGTCTATTTTTAGATATTGACAAGGATTTATTTTTCTGCCCCTTGTGGTAGGAAAGCATATGTACTAACACTTTTCAAATATCCCTCAAAAATTTTTTTGTAATTAAAGCAATTTTTTTCCACAAAGGAAGGATTTCAAGTGACTATTGGACTTATGGCTCATGCCTTTGTAACTCACAGTGGTGATATAAATCATACCAACAAATGCTAAAGAGTTCATAATGCTATGATTTACCTCATTGTTTTTTATCATTTAGAGGGGCATTCATCATTAGCAAATTGTGGCAGAACCATACACATGTATCTATGGAATAGATAGATTCCATATATCTATGGAATATCATCTTAATGGAGAAGTTTACACATTTAGGATAAAGTTAAAAGTTTTCTATTCCTGGAAATTCACTAGTGGCAACTTTGAGGTTCAAGAAATTGTCATTTGAGTTTGACAATGTCTCAATGAGGGCCTCTCTGATTACTAATCATTAGTCATTCCTCATTTTCTTACCTCATATGGCATTTATTGTATATATTTGTCACTTGATCCAAACTACTCTGCATTGTTTTTTTTATCTCTTTCTGGAAACATCAAGGGTAGGAATCAAGTCTTATGGCTTGGTGTCACTTGCGCCTGGCGCTTAAGTGTGTATATACACATTTGTGTATATATATATATATATATATATACACACACACCCACACACACATATATACACATACATGTATGTATATTATGTATGTGATGGGCTGCTTAATTTTATGGAAATAACTTTATTAAAACATTCACAAGAGATGTTTCCTAATGTTTTAGGAGTCAAGGATTTAGAGATATAAGGTAGATTTGTACAGAATGAAAAAGTGTTTTATTCATTGCTAAGATAATGCATTGTCTTTGCCATGACCTCCAATAGCCTATTATGTTTTTATTAGCATGTTTAAGTGATAACATATTTAACATTGTATAGAAAATATGATGCACTTCCACTTAATTGAAGCTAAAGAACATGAAATTTGTCTTTCTATAGGCAACCTACTACTGGCCTGAAACATCAGTCAAATCCCTTAGATCTTTCTGTTCACATCCCCATTTAAAAAATTATTACATGCAACTAAATGCTTTAGACATTGAAGATCCATGCTGAAATACACACATACTAGGGAAAGTCAAGAATTAGATTGTTTTCTGACATTAAAACTCCAAACACTGAGAATTTGTCACATTAATAAGTTCCTGGCAGAACCAAGACCAGGTATGCTTGGGAAGGCATAAGGGCCTAGGGGTCTCTTGATTTTAAAGGACTACAATCTGATTCAACGGACAGAGCCTGGATATGGACTCCACTCCTGGCTCTCATACTACTTAGCTCTGTGTCATTAGAGTAATACATTCACCTCACTAAGCCTTAATTTCCAAATGTGTAAAATGATGGAGCTGAGCAATCTGAATTTTAATGTCTTTTCTAGTTCTTAGACCCTGGGTGTAAACTAGTATTTGTCTTCCTAATTATCTGAGGAATATAGACATGTCCAAGTCATTCTTAGAGGCTCAATAAAATTATATTAGCAGGGTAATGTTAATACTAATAATACAAATCTACAGCAAGATTTATACTTACACCTGTTTGAAACCACATGAAGGAAGCAACTATTCTTACCACAATTTAGCTAAGCATTTTAAATGTGTGATTTTCAGACTCCTATTTTAGCACATGCACACCATAACATCTGGTATAGGTGACAAGTACAAAATTAATTTTACTGTTGTGTCCCAGTGGGACATTGTCTGCCCCTGTTCTCTAATTGCTGATAGTTCAGTTCTCATATCCCAGGAATTATCCTTTTTCATATATACTGTTCTGGGCCATAGCCAGGAGCTCCATTTATGAGAACAGACCTCATTCCAGTCTGACTACGGGTATTTCAGTCACACACTGTCTGCCTTGTCAAAATTTTCTTTAGCTTGATTAAATACTTGTTGCCAGCTTCCCAAGTGAGAACATTTATGGAACAATGTGCTCTTTCAGAGCCACTAACCCTCTTTAACCCTGATTGCACAACACTTCATTTATTTTTTAATTAATTTAAGGCCAAGAGGTAATTTCTAGGGGAACTTTTGTGCCTGTGAATGTTTAGTTTATATATGATGTAGCTTAGGTTAGAAACTCAAGACACAGTGTTGCCCAATCAGTGAAACTGAACTCTTAGTAATTGGAAAACCCTATATTAAATAGTCTTCACCAGAATTTCCCTCAGGCCAAATACGAGTGGATTGGAGTTAAGAGGGCTACAACTTGCCAGAAAGACTATTTCTAGAGGCATCAAAATTCAAGATGTAGGGAGACAAATATATTACCATATGAATTTAAACTGACAATGTATCTGTCCTAAAAAAACAAGACATTTTTTAAAGATATCTTGCTCAACTAAAGTCTCATAAATTGCAACAAGTTATAGCCAGGAATAAGATGATAATGAAAGTAAGCTAAAGGAAGCCAACTAACCTTGGCTTACACATCAATAAGGTGATCTTCCTTCAAAATAGGGTACTTCAGCACAACGTTTTTCTGGCTGCAGCTTTGTAAAAAATATTTGGAGCTAGGTTTAATGAAACGAATCTTACTAGCATGAATTATTTTAGGGCCATCTCACATCTATCTGAAGGACATGTCCCACTTAAGTCAACATTCTTCTAAACAATTTAATATGTACTGTCCAAATAAGAGTCACATTTTGTTGGAACAGTCATCTGTGTGACGAGGTACAGCTAATTGAAAACTTACTCTCAGTGAAGTAAGGGGACATTCCATTCTCAGACTATGGTAGCTTTTGCCCCTGTATGTGATCACTGAATGGTGAAAGGTGAAGCATAGAAGGTATCGAGTAAAGAAATTCAGGTCTTAGGAAAATAAAGGGAAGAATGTAAGATCAATTGTCTGAATGAGAGTCCTTTGGCATCGTAGGAGCCAAAAGAAAGAAAACAATTGTATTCATATTTGAGGATTGTGTGAGATGGCACTATTATTTTGAGCATGTAGTGCTCAATAGTAATAACTAAATGCAGTTTGTTTCCTCTGCAGTATATAGATTTTTTAAAAAGTGAGGTTCAGAGAAGTTTAAAACCTGCTGAAAATAAATTAGCTGTTAAGCAGCAGGAATTAGGATTTTAATCCAGGTATATCCGTCTCCAAAGGGTCACATGCAAATCCTTTCAGATACCTATGCTGAATCTAAGAGTCTTAACTGTCCAATAGTGAATTTGCACTGCAAGATATGTGGTATAGATGATACATATGTAGAACGCTCAGCTTCTATGAATTTATTTTTAGGTTTTATTTGTTCTGAGTTATTTGAATCAGACTTTATAGACATACTTCTACAAATACAAGTTTTCATGTGGTTTTCCTATATCTAACACAAGCTTTATGTGAATTGGAATTTTAAAAGTGGCAATAATTAGCAAACAGACCTCTACCATCCACTGTATCTCTCAGATGTTTATAGCTACTTAACTATTAACCAAAATTCTCTCTTTGTGAATAAGCACCTTAAGATCTTGGCATGAAGGTATCCAAATTGATCTCTATAAGCTAGAATATATTTTGCATTTTAAGACAAAAACCCAAGAGAAAACAACAACAACAACAACAACATCATTAGCCTTGAGGCATTGCAATCCTCCAATTCTGACACCCAGGATTCTCAGCTGAGAAACGAGAGCTCTCTGTCGGCACAATACATATGACAAAGATCCCTCCAGTCTAGAACATAGATTATTGATTTTTGGTGAGTTGGTTTGTTTGATGTGGGGCCAAAATAGCCTCTTATATTTCAATGTGGCTAAACTAGATAGTAAATGAAAGAATCCTTAGAATATTACCTGATTGTATTCTGCTGCTTAAAAGAGATAGCCACAAATTAACAAAACAAACATGGTGGATGTTTATTACTGCTTGCCTCTTAACACAAGCAACAAAGAACACATCTAGGAATAACGTGTAGGCATTTTGGTTATGTAATTTTTGTGTTTGATACATTAATGAATCTTCCTTAAGCTTTTGTTATTTTCATGTTTTTTTTTTTATTTAGAGAGGAAATAGTAAAGCATAGATTTAAATTGTCACGAACACAAACCAAATACTAAAATCATTGATCACAATCAAGTGAGCTTGTACAGGCATCGTTAACAAAACACCATATATGGATTCTCTTTCTCTCTCTCTCTCCTCTCTCTCTCTTACACTCCCTATTCCCTTCGCCATTTTATTTTACTTCATAGCACTCATTGCCATCTAACTTGAACTCTATACTTTACTCATTCATTTTATTATCTTCTCCCATGAATATATAAGCTTCATGTCTGTTTATTTTCATTACTCCAGCCACAGTAATTAAAAGAGTGTCTGACACAAAGTAGGTATTTAATATATTTTGGTTGAATGAATGGGTGAATGGATAGATAAATGAATAAATAAAACAATGAAGTCTAGGGAGTTGTTTACTGATTTGCCTGTGTTTATGCATCATTTATTAGTATAGCTAGACCTAGATAACAGATCTTTCAATCCTGTACTGCCTATCAATGGAAGAAAAAGATAACTATGAAAATCCATAGTAATATCCCACTAAAGAAGGTTGGAAATGGGATAATATAGGTAATAAATGTAATAAAAAGATCATTCTTTCAAGACTATTTGATTTGAAGACTATTGATTTATATAATAACAAATTTTAAAGAAAAGTTAATTGTCCTAAGTCCAAGGAACAATAAGAGGCTAGTGATATATAGCTTCAATAATTGGAAGTATAGAGATTAGATCAGTGACACATCAGTGTCTTCCTAAGAGCTTCACTGTTAAAAAATATTTTTTTAAAAAAAGGATTGTGCAAATTCTCACTCTCCCTTCTATACTGGCTGAGATACATCTATCACTGTATGGAATCTTGGTGAAGACGATAACAAAGAAGAATGACCTTTAGAAAAGTATTATATGAGTAGATCTTGGGGCTTAGCAGTAGAAACTCTTTCTAAAGGAAAGATCACATAGAACAGTGAATCTTGAATTTAGAGTGCATCCTAATTACCTGAGGAGTATGTTAAAATGCTGATTCAAATACCAGGTAATTCTGATGCAGATGGTCACATTCTAAGAATTGTGGCTACAATGAATGAATGTAAAGATCACAGGTCAAGTTTAGGTATGGGAAATATGGACTGCTAAACTCAAATCTTCAGAATTCCTTAGCTATTTTGTAATTATTTATTCAAATTATTAAGTAGTAGTTCCCTTACTACTATGCACATTTGTTTCTTTTGTGTGTTTCTATTGTCTTTCTTTAAAGATAAAGATAATGCTTTTACTTTACCATTGCAAACCCAGCATGTATTGTAGATACTCAGAAAGTATCTAAATGAATGAATGAGTTCATTACCTATCTCTAATTGGCAAATACTGAAGAGAATTTGGCTCAAGATATCCAATTTTTCCATTTGTAAGAATTTGGGCATGAAATAGTTATAAACTTGGGGGTGGGAGGGAAGCTTTCCAATGTTTTTTGAGAGAGGAAGAATTCACTTCTTGCTTCTACCTCATACCCTCCCTCTCTCGTACCAATGCAATAGATTATCTCTGACCAAAGTAATTCTACTTACACTTCTGTAGATTAAAGAAAGGGCTAAGAAAATTTTTGTCGACTGCTCTGTCAATTTTGATTGATGTGCTTGTGTGAATGTTTTGTGTAAGTATGCATTCCTACACTCATGTATATGCTCATGTGTAAATATTCATAAGCATGTTCAGATTAATGTATTGGGACATGATAAATGTGGTCACTTAATTTTTCTGCAAGTCTTATGATCACATCTGTAATATGATTGAATTTTTACTATGTATTATGCAATCCCATTTATGGGTTTGGTTGATGTGCTAATGGTGCTATTGACTACCACGGTCAGAAAGCCACATCTGTTCAAAATTTAGAAGAGTCTTGGTGTTTTCTCTTGATTGATACTGCTAGAAAATGATATGAAACATTTAGTTTGCTTATTTTAAAAGTTCCAAATGTTCCAGTGATGAACTGAATAATCTTGAGCATCAAAAATATTTGTATTATATTATTTCTACAGTAAAACTTGTGATTAAGAAGAAATGGACAAAATAATCTTTTTTGTGATTAAAGCTTCATGTAATTCATTAAATTCAGATAAAACAAGGGTCATAATTTAACCAATATATTGTGAGTATTTAAGAAGTGCTCTATTCTAAATGGAAGAAAGAAAGGGATTTTCGTTTTCTACCCTGTATCTCTAATACATATGTATATTAGTTCGAGTGCTTATTTATCAACTTAACTTCCAAAATGAATTTTTATAAATAGAATGAAAAGTCTATCTATCTATTTATCATATATCCCATTACAATGAATTCCCATAACATAGAAAATTATTTTTGTTGTAATGAGATGGGTCAACTCAAATATTGCCTAACCTAAGTGGTTCATGGGCTGGGTTTTGGAAATCTTTTTGATTTTGTAAAACATTTCACTGCAATGGTATATTTGAACTTTAGTTTCTTCAAACACTTAATTGAATACCAATGGAGACCAATGCTGCTAAACATATCCATATGATAGGAAAGCAATTGAATTCAAAATTTATTATTAAGACAACAGAATGGGTAGAAGGAGTAAGGCTTTGGAAGGACATAGAAGTGAATATTCACATTTAGACCTACTGTGGAAATTCTTGGAAACCACAATGTCTTTGATTATCCTGAAAAAGACTAGTGGGATGGGATCTTTGTCCCTAGATATCTGGAAAAAGGGGATAGACATCCAAATACATGTACTACATAGATATTTTTAAGTTCTAACATGACTTAAGAAAAAAAATGCAGTCATATTTCTCACCACTACCTAATCACTTATACTCTATTTCAGAATGAAGAAAACAATTTATTTTATGCAAAATGTAGCCAAAATATAAACGTTTAGATGTGCAAACCAAACTCAGCACTGTTCAAAAGACATGTTAAGGAAATGCAGATAAATATAAAAACTTTGATAGGAAATAAAACAAAATTCTTAGAATACTAAGTAAATTATTTGACAATAATAGCAGGCAATACATATATGTTGCTTACTATGTGCCAGGCACTGTTATAGGTGCTTTATCCTCATGTAAGCTGCCTTATATGCCTTACCTAAGTTGCCTTAGTCCTCATATCAAGTGAGGCACCTACTGTTGTCATCATTTTACAGATGAGGAATCGAGAGTATGTTTTAGCTATTGGATAAGAGACAAGCTTCTTACCTTCTCCCTTCTTATCAATATTGACATTGGTTGTGGGTCAATAATGTACTAGCATTATTTCCTTTTGTGACCTCTATGGCCTCTTGATCTAATAATCTCAAAGCCCACTTTTCAAATTTTTAGAGGTCCTTGGCATTTTTCTACCATAACACTTAAGATCACTTCTAATTACTGGTAATTATTAATTTGTTTTTCTTTCTGAGGAAGGCCTGAAACAGATTAGCTTCCCTTTAGGAATCTACTGAGAAAGAATTAATGACACTTTCAAAAGCTTTAATTTCCAGTGAGAAATTAAAGCATTTGGAAGATTTGACTCAACATTTTATACGGTGTAAGCCTGTGGTTAATAAGAAGAATGAGGATATTCTGTTCCTTGTAAGTGTAAAGTATGATAAAACATGAATCATAAATCTCTCATATAGTAACAAAACAACAGCTACACTAAACTATTTGTCATTCTGCAGCACAGCTAAAATCTCAAGCAGTCTTCTGTTTTAATGACCACAAAAGGATAAACTGTTTCAAAATCTTTCCTACAAAGTTCTCCCTGGGCCAAAAGTGTGAAGCAAATAGTCTTCCTGAGATGGTGTCACTAAGGAGGAAACTTCAGCTTTCTTGAGAACTGTAGTTTTTCTAATGGTTTTTCCAGTTTACTTTGAGAGGATTGATATTAATAAAGTCATTTCCTCCCCAAACATAAGTTAAAGTAGGAAGGTGAAAACTTGAATTTGAGATATATTAACAATATTTTCCCAAATGTCCCTGACTTTGTCCTAATCTATACTTCATTTCATCTGAATTGGGAAGGTTATATTGATGAAGTGTAAAAATGTCATTATAATCCAGAATGTATATGGTTAATAAAAATCTACCGGTGGTCTGGAAGTAGAAGAGAGGGAATGGAGGGACTGGGACAAAAATTTAGTTTTCTCCAAGTGTAATTAATACTATTGGGTAAAAGATACAGGATTGATCCATATACTTTAACAGGATTTTTTCATTCTCCAAACTCTTACCTATAACCCTCCCCCCGCCCCCCGTGCGCGCGAGTGTGTGATAGAATTTCTCCATTATTCCAGGGAACATTTGGGGGATTTCTAAATTTAGCTTTTATGTGTTTTATTTCTGCATGAAAAGAAAACCTTAGCTTTCAACCATCAGAAAAAAAAAATATACCATTTAGACCAAACTTGTGTGGCCATTTTATACTTTTCCTTTTCTAGATTATTTAATTTAATTCAATCTCCTGTATTTAAGATGAAGTGTTGCAAACAATTGTAAACTTTTAATTCATTTTTCCCATACCCAACACATAGGTATTTCTGACCTGTGAAATTATAAAGACTTTCTGGGATTCAATTTTTCATGACCTGCTTGTCATCCTCCTCTATGTCCTACTAGCATCTTAAAATCTTAAAATACAATTCTGAGAGAAATTTCTCTGCATGCAAATTGATGCAGTATGTTTATTAATTGGCTTCCATGAAATTTTGGTAGGGTCTTTCTACTTTATTGGTGGATTTGCGTGTATAGAGTCCTCTGGTGGACCAGGCCCAGGGACAGAGGACTCACTCTCATTCAGGGTATAGTGTGGTCCAAAAATACACTCTTCTAGGTCTTTGGATTTAGGAAGACTCTCTGTTGCCCCAAAGTGGGTGCCTAGTACAAATGCCTGGCAAAGACTATATTTCTTAGCAGATGTAAAAAATTGTAATTGTTTTCATCATTTCAATTTCCTGTGGTTAGTCAGACTGTTTTGTGTCACAGTCACATAACAAAATGAAAACCAGGATAAAGAAGCAACCAAAGCCTTTTACCAACCATGGCTTTTAGAAGGAAAAAACAAAAGAAACTTTTTTCCACTGATAAAACACAACTTAGAAACTGAGAAAGCTAGGTAGAAGTAGGCTGTTACACTCGGCTAGAGTGATTTTAGGCCAGCTGGGCTCACAGAACACTTAAGAGAACTATTAGGTTGAACCATGTGGAATTGCTAATATTTAACTCTTTTGACCTACAAAAATGTCAATTTTATATAGTTCAACCTAGTTTTATTCCTCTCCTCCAGAGCAAACTTATGAGAGGCTTTAGCATTAGATTGCTTGGAGGCAAACCCTACCTCTGCCAGTTAAAATCTTTGTGATTTTTGGGTAAACAGTTGCAATTCTTTGCACTTTAGCTTCTTCACTTGCACAATATTTCATTGTATTACTAAAGGCATCAATTTAAGTATTCTTTTTACTGTTGCTTTTACAATTTAGTTGTTTTCAGTTTGGGGTGATTACTAGCAATACTGCTACAAATAATTCTTTTATCTGCACCTTGGTGCTCAAGAGTTAGCCTTTCTCTAGACTATATACCCAGGAATGGAATTTCTGGATCACAGGGTGCACACTTTTCTGCTATTGCTATATAATGTTAAATTGCTTTTGATTATAATTGTATCAATTTACATTCCCACCAGAAGTATATGAGTTCCTATGGCACCACATGCTTGCCCACACAAGTATTGCCAAACTTTAATTTTTGCCAGTCTGGTGAATAGTAACTGGTATTTAATAGCGGTTTTAAATTTCCCTGATTAATAAGAAGTTTGAGCATATTTACAAATGTTTATTGGCCATTTGGATTTCTGTTGTAAAGTACCTCTTCAAGTCTTTTGTCCTTTTCTCAATTGCATCGTTTGCTATTTCCTTATTGATTGATCGTGTTTTCTATGTACTCTGCTTAGTAGTCTTATGTTGGTTACTCATATAAATATCTTCACCACCTCTGTGGGTTATCTTTTGACTATGCCAAGTGTCATACAGTTTTTATTTTTTCCCCGCATTTTGTTGAAGTATAATTTCCATTAAAAAATTCACTTTGAGGTGTCATCTGATGAACCAAAAGTCTGTATTTTAATGTAGTCAGATTTATCACTTTTTATAATTATTACTTTCTGTGTCTTAGTAAATCCTTCTTCTACTGAAAGATCATGAAAGTATTCTCCTATATTACTTTCTGAAATCTTAATAATTTTGTATTTCATATTTAGAATTTTAACGCAACACTAATTTATTTGGGGTATGATATGAGGGAGTGGTCTGATTTTTTTCCCATATTGATATCCAGTTTTTCCAGCACCACTTATGGAAAAATTAATCCTTTTCGTATCAATCTGCAAATCTACCTATGTCATATATCAAGTTTCCATTTATGCTTGGATCTGGAGTTCTCTTTTTTGTTCTGATCCTTTAGTCTATTTGGCTATCACTCCACCAATATTACACTGACTTATTTACTCTAGGTTTATAATATGTATTGATATCTGGCAAAACAAGTCCTCCTTCCTTGCTGTTCTACTTACAGAGTGTCTTGACTATCTGTGGTTCCTTTGTACTTCCATGTACTAACTAGCACAGTCACAGCTGAGACTTTGATTAGAATTGTGCTGCATCTATGAATCAATTTAGGATAACTGAAATCCTTGAAATATTAAATCTTCCCATCTATAAACATGGCATATTTCTCTGTTTAAGTTTTTCTTTACTTCAAGAAAGTTTGATAAATGTTTCCATAGATGTCTTGCATAACTTTTGTTAAAATTATTTCTAAGTGCTCATATCAAAATTGTAATGTTGGCCGGGCACGGTGGCTCATGCTTGTAATCCTAGCACTCTGGGAGGCCAAGGCAGGAGGATCACTCAAGGTCAGGAGTTCAAGACCAGCCTGAGCAAGAGCGAGACCCCATCTCTACTAAAAAATAGAAAGAAATTATATGGACAACTAAAAATATATACAGAAAAAAATAGCCGGGCATGGTGGTGCATGCCTGTAGTCCCAGCTACTCGGGAGGCTGAGGCAGAAGGATCGCTTGAGCCCAGGAGTTCTGTGAGCTAGGCTGATGCCATGGTACTCTAGCCTGGGCAACAGAGCGAGACTCTGTCTCAAAAAAAAAAAAAAAAATTAAAATTGTAATGTTACTGTAAATGGAATCATTTTAAAATTCAATTTTCTAATTTTAAGTATTTACACATTTTGCAAATTTATTTTGTGTTTGGTAAAGTTGCTATATTTTCTTATTAGATGTCATAATTTATCTGTAGATAGTTTTGGGTTTTTATATGCCCAATTGTATCATCTGTAAATTTTAATACTGTTTCTCCTTTTTAAATCTCTACCTGCCTACCTATCTATCTAATCTATCTATCTATATATCCATCTATCTAGTTACCTTTTTTTTTTTTTTTTACCTAAGTCCTTTGGCTAAGAGCACCATTAGTATAATATTGAATAGCAGAGTTCATAACCAAAGTCCTTATCTGATTACCAATCTCAAAGTGAAAGCTTTCATTGTTTCTCCATTAATATGATACTTGCTGTATGTGTTTAGAAGATGCCCTTTATGGGATTAATGAAATTCCCTTTCATTTCTCATTTGCTGAAATATTTAGTCATGAGAGGATGTTGGATCTTATCAAATGATTTTCTGTATCTATGAGATCATCACTTGCTTTTTCCTTTCTAATCTGTTAAAGTTGTGAAATACGTTAATTGATTTTCTAATGTTAATCCAGTTTTGCAGTCCTGGGATAAATCTAACTTAGTCATGATGTATTTTGCTGTTGATATATAGCTTCCTTCACTTTTCTAATGCTTTGTAGGATTCTTTTGCATCTATGTTGTTAATTGAGATATTCTTGTATTTTTTCTCACCAAATATCAAGGTTATTCTACACTCATAAAATAGTGAATGACACATTGCTTTCATTTCTTCATAATGTTTTACATAAGATTGGAATTTTTTGTTTCTTTAATGTTTCCTGGAACTCTCCATCCATCTACCCCTCAATTTTTCATAGAGGAAAGAAATTTGATTTCTTTAATGATTATAAAAACATTAATATTTTCTGTGATCCATTAAGTCAGTGTACTGAGTTGAATAGTGTCCCCTCAAAATTCATGTCCACCCAGAGCCTCAGAATATGACCTTGTTTGGAAATAATGTCTTTGCAGATATAATTACTTAAGTATATTGGATTAAGGTGGACCCTCAATCCAGTATGACTGGTGTCCTTATAAGAAGGCAATTTAAGCAAGCAGGAGATGCACAAGAAGAAGGCCATGTTAAGATGGAGGCAGAGATTTAAAATACATCTAAAAGCCAAGAAACATCAAGGATTGCCAGCAACTACCACAAGCTAGGATGGCTTTTCCTTCAGGGTTTCCAGAAGGAACCAACCTAGATTTTGGATTTCTGGCCTCCAACCTGTGAGAGAATAAATTTCTGTTGTTTTAAGCCACCAAATTTGTGGTTATTTTTTACCGCAGCCCTTGGAAACTAACATTGCCAGTTTTGTCGAGTTATATTTTTCTAGGAATTTGTCCATTTGTCTAATTTTTAAATTTTTTGGCATAAAATTATTTATAATGTCTTTTTGTTATGTTTTTAATTTCTGTAGCATTTGCAGTGACATCCCTTTTGGATTCCTGGTATTCATTGTTCATGCCTTCGTTTTCTCTCTCTCTTTTAATCAATCTTATCAGTGGTTTGTCAGTCTACTTTTTCAAAGTACTGCTATTTAGTTTAATTGATTTGATTCAGTTTTATTTTTTATTTCATTAATTTCTGTTCATGTCTTTATAATTCTCTCCATTCTACTTTCTTTGGGCTTAATTTACTCTTCTATTCCTAATTTCTTGAGGTATATGCTTTGCTCATTAGTTTTTAGCCTTATTCTTTATAGTGCACACATTTAAGACTACATATTTTGTTTTAAATACTGCATTAAAGTCATCGGACAAGTTTTGATATCTAGTATTTTATTATAGTTCAGTTTATAATATTTTTCTAATTTTCAATATGATTTTTGACCCATGGATTATTTCAAAATGATTATTCATTTCCAAACACTTACCAATTTTCTAGTTATCATTTTATACTTGGTTTTTTGCTTATGTGCTTTATGTCAGAGAACAGGCTGTATATGAATTCAATTTTGTTAACTTTGTTGAGACTTTCTTAATGGCCTAGTAAATAGTCAATTTTTGTGAATGCTCCATGTATGCTCAAAAGAAATTTGTATTCCGCATTTGGGTACAGTATATTGTATATTCAATTCAATCAATTTTGTTAGTCATACTATTCAAATATTTTATAAAATTAATTTTTTTACAGCTTGTTCTGTCACTTAGTGAAATTGTTTATTTGTTTTTGTGTTCCTGTCAATTTTTACTTTACATATTTTGTAACCATGCTATTAGGTGCACACAAATTTAAAACTGTTATATATTCCTGGTGAATAGAACTTTGTAGAACACCTATTGTCTCTGGTAATGCTCTTTTACTTTCTTAGCTATTTTCTATTTAAGTAGCTATATAATTTTTTTTCAGTTATTAATTATATGGTATATTTTTCCATCTTATTAATGTCAGTATTTCTATATCTTTATGCTTTAGATGTATCTATGATTGATAGATAGCATAGCTTTGGATTTCATTTTTCTTTTGTTTTAACCTGGTCTGACAATCTCTACCTGAAGCTTTAGTCCATTTACATTTAATGTAAATACCGATATATCGGGTTTATAGCTACTATCTTATTTAATGCATTCTAGATACTGTGTTTGTTTTTTATTTCCTTTCCTTTCTAGCCCTTTTTATTTTGATCATTTTTTAACATCTCAATTTTTCTACCTGCTTCCCTTTCAAAGTTGTACACATTTTTTTTTCTGTTTTTTCCAGGTTCCTTTATAAATGACAGCATAGTTTTTTAAGAAAGTCTAAAGTGAATTAGTACCTTTACTCTTCTCTTGGACAATACAATTAATTTAGGATATTTAAATTCAATGCATTCACATTTTGAATTATGTTTTTATTGTATTTTATCTTCTTAAAAATTTTTATCCCTGTAAGACACTATTAATTTTGTTTTATAAGTCAATATTTTATTAAATTTATTCACATATTTACCACTTTCTTGGCTTTTCATTCTTTTTTGCACCTCAGACCTTCTATCTAGGATCACTTTTTTTTGACTGAAATACTTCCTTTACAGATTCCTAAAAGGGAGGCTGCCAGTTAGAAGATTTCTTCAGCTAACAGCACAACCTTCCATCTCTCTCTTATAGAGAAGGTTTCATCTAGGTAGTTCTGTTTTCATGACAGACATAAACTTTTTTTTTTTTTTTAACATGGAAATGGTGGCCGGGCGCGGTGGCTCACGCCTGTAATCCTAGCACTCTGGGAGGCCGAGGTGGGCGGATCGTTTGAGCTCAGGAGTTCGAGACCAGCCTGAGCAAGAGCGAGACCCCACCTCTACTAAAAATAGAAAGAAATTATATGGACAGCTAAAAATATATATAGAAAAAATTAGCTGGGCATGGTGGCGCATGCCTGTAGTCCCAGCTACTCGGGAGGCTGAGACAGGAGGATCGCTTGAGCTCAGGAGTTTGAGGTTGCTGTGAGCTAGGCTGACGCCATGGCACTCACTCTAGCCTGGGCAACAGAGTGAGACTCTGTCTCAAAAAAAAAAAAAAAAACACATGGAAATGACAACAAAGATATATAGTAATAGGAAAATAAACTGTGTATGGTCATTTCCTTCTCCACCAAGACATATATGATACATACAAAAACACTAATCAAATACTATCCAGTAGGCTGGAGGGATCTTCCATATGTAAGCTGACATGAGATACTACGTACTTTTTGCTTGTTTTTTGGAAAACACTGATCTTCTTTGCCTTTCTTCATTGCTCACTCTCATTCTACTATACTACCATTCATCTGGAACAGATTCTCAGAAGTTCCTAGCATGTGAACTTAAATATAACCTGCCTGATCACTTTGACTCAGGGCTTCTAAAATATTCTAATAAAATTGATTCCTCAGAATAATTTTATTAATAATAACTGAACTATCACATGTGCTAAGTGCCAGGTACTTTATAAACATAAACTCTAACCCTCAATGCCATGCCAGTTAGCTATTTATTTCTCTGGCTTATGGTGAGAAAATTTTTATCTAGAAATAAGAGGTGATTTGCCCAAGGAGAGAAAATGATAAAGTAGGGATTTAAACCTTTGTCCATATGATACTAAAACCCACATTCTACTCCCCTACAACACCTCAAAAACTACCACTGAGAACTAATGGTATTTCACGCGTATTGACAGATGCACTGACAGATGAACTGACACTGCACTTCCAATATATTCTACTTTCATTATTAAGAAGTCTCTTCAGAAAAGGAAAGGTACTAATTTGCACATTGGCAAGACCACCCACAAGTGGCACAACACTTTATTTCCTGCCGAAACATTTTCTGTTACATAAACGTAGACGTTATTCATTTCTTCAGGAATTCATCTTGTCTCCTAAGGAATGTAACGAAACCACTACATGCCTCGGAATTTTTCTTGGAACCAGACATTTCAGGTCTCAATTAGATACCATTAGTCAAAGTCAGTGAATCATTGCTGACTTAAAAAATTCTCCAGAAGTTATTCAAAGCTGATATTAAAAATGAGATATTTTACTTAGTGACACTAAGGTAGAAAATTCTACACTATGTAACCTATTTAAATTACTTGAATATATTTCTAAAAGTGAAAAACGTTCTTGTGAGGAAAAATCGCTGTTTTCCCAGTGCCAGGTACAGTGCCTAACAAAGAATGCCCATTCAACACGTTTGGTGACTCGAAATATTGACACGTGATCTCAGAAGGTGCCTTCAAAGGTGATTTTATGCTTAGATCTTTGATTTAAACAGAGCGAGGCATGCCTTAGAACATAGACATAAAACTAACTGGACTAGAAGCAGATGAAGAAATATGAATGCAGAGAAGGGCAATCAGGAAAATATTCAGAAAAAGTAAAGAGATAGGTCACCTTATTAGTACCTAATCACAGCACTTTTTAACTATAATTAATAAGGACTAGAGGAAGCCCTTGCAAGGGCATTAGTACATTTATTGGTTATTATCTTTATGGACATTTTACTTATCTTTTGGTGCCATTTTTTAATGCAGCAGATACTGATGGAGGTAATATGTTTATCAATATATCAGCAAGTTTTTCTTGTTGTTGTTTATTTATTTTTTTAGGGACAAGGTCTTGCTCTGTTGCCCAGGCTGGAGTGCAGTGGCACGATCATAGCTCACTGCAGCCTCAAACGCCTGGGCTCAAGTGATCCTCCCACCTCTAGCCTCCTAAGTAACTAGAACTATAAGTGTGGACCACTGAGCCCAGCTAATTTTTAAATTTTTTTTGTAGAGAAGGGATCTCGTTATGTTGCTGCCCAGGCTTACCTTGAGCTCCTGTCCTCAAGCGATCCACCTGCCTCACCCTCCCAAAGTGCTGAGATTACAGGCATGAATCACCATGTCTGGCCTGTCAGTAAGTTTTTATCATAATGTGTTTACCATCAGTTTTCTCCTCCATAGTAGTTGTCATGAAATTTTAGACTACATCTATTTTCCCCCAACAAGAATTAAATAGCACTGGATTAAGAATATATCTCTAAAAGTTACAGAGATATAAGCACTTGTATTTTTTATAAACTGTTAGTAGAAAGTTGTAATCCTGAACTTGTAAGTATAATAAAATTGGGTTTCTAAAAATAAAAACAAAAAAATAAAAGTGAGATAATTTAAAGGAAAATTTAAGACATTAGTATTTAAAGTTATATGAGGAAATGGCTAAAATAATTAAAGTACTATTCAGAGAACTAAAGTGTGGGAAGTACTATGATGCAGTATAGTTCCTGATACATAAGTGTTTAGTAGATTTTTTTTGGAATGAATAAATGAATAATAAAATAGTAATAGTAACTAAAATTTATTATATGCTTTTTGTGTGTCCAGTTACTGTTCCAGAAGTTTTACATAAAATATTCTATTTGATTCTAAAAAAAAAAAAATTGGGTTTTTCTATTTCCCTTCAAAGTTGGGTTGGCTTTATGAATATATTTAATAAGTATGAAAAAGACCTTCTCTGGAGAAATTTGGGAGCTGGGAAAAGATCCCATCTACTTTATTACAGTCATTTAAATGCTACCACTGTGAGTCCTATTCTCACCAATTCACCATGGAGACTTGTTGCTCCTCTGAACTTCTCAACCACCTATTATGTATTCAGTACATTCCATCATCATCATGTAACCTCATGTTGTTCATTATCTTTTTTTTTTATTTCATCTTATTGTTATGGGGGATACAGAACTGCAGGTTACATACGTTGCCCATGTACTGCCTTTCCCCCAAGTCAGAGCTCCAGGCATGTCTATTCCCCAGATAGTGCTCGTTGCACCCATCATGTAGGTATATATCCCTCCCTTCTCCACCCCTCCTTCCCGAGTCAGCACCTTCAAGCGTGACCATTCCCCAAACGGTGCGCAATGCACTCATTGTGTAGGCATACACCCATCCCCTCTCCCACCCCCCCATCTCAGTCTGATATCCGATGGTGTCGTTCCCAGATGTGTATTTAAGTGATGATCAGGGAAATCAATTTTCTGGTGAGTACATGTGATGCTTGTTTTTCCATTCTTGGGATACTTCACTTAATATAATGGGCTCCAACTCTCTCCAGGAGAACCATAGAGATGTCGTATCTTCATTATTTCTTATAGCTGAGTAATATTGCATGGTATACATATACCACAGCTTACTAATCCAATCATGTATTGATGGGCATTTGGGTTGTTTCCACATCTTTGCTATTGTGAATTGTGCTGCTATAAACATTCGGGTACAGGTGTCTTTGTTACAGAATGACCTTTTTTCCTTTGGGTATATGCCCAATAATGGGATTGCTGGATCAAATGGCAGGTCTACTTGAATCTGTTTAAGATACCTCCATAATGCTTTCCACAGGGCTTGCACTAGTTTGCAGTCCCACCAGCAGTGTATGAGTGTTTCTGTCTCTCCACATCCACGCCAACATGTGTTGTTTTGGGTTTTTTTGATAAAGGCCATTCTCACTGGGGTTAAGTGATATCTCATTGTGGTTTTGATTTGCATTTCTCTGATGATTAGGGATGTTGAGCATTTTTTCATATGTTTGTTAGCCATTCTTATGTCTTCTTTTGAGAAGTTTCTATTCATGTCATTTGCCCACTTTTTGATAGGGTTGTTTGATTTTTTCTTGCTGATTTTCCTGAGTTCTAAATAGATTCTTGTTATCAGTCCTTTATCTGATGTGTAGTAATTTCTGCCTCCTACCAACACACACACACACACACACACACACACACACATATGTATACACATAATTATAAACTCCTTCATAGGCAGGGATTTGTACAAACGCATTACTGCCTCCCATTGAGTTTTGTTCAGTGCTGACAAACAGCAGATAGTCAATAGTGTCTTTATATTGATTACGGTTTGACCCATGACTTATGCTAGTCTAACATTGATTTTTTTTTTTGGATTATTGTTAGAACATCTCCATTCTTGGCTTACTAATTGCTTCTGGGTTCATAAGAAATCCATAAATTGTTAAAGATGGTGGAGTTTGGACACATGGTGGGCTGGGATGGGAGGCCTCTGGGTAAAATAAAGATTTTAATTTCATTTAGGTATATGTTTCAGAAGGGAATTAGAAATAAAATCTAAGGGTACAAAGTGAAAGGCATTTTGGCAATTATCTGATTTATCTAATCAGCGTATAAAGAAAAATGTTTAATTCTAGTTCCTGAATAGATTCTGTGGTTGCGGTTATCTGATTTGGCTGACTAAAAGTGTAATATAAATGAATATGCATTTGCAATTTTTAGAATGGACTCATCATACGGTTTAGCAAACATGATCTCCAGAATATCCCCAAAATGCACTGGTAAACATGACGTAAAGGATATGACTTTGCAAAATTGTCTCTGATTTGAGATGATTTAAAAGTCTATGCTCCAGTTTTACCGAGATAACTCCAGGATTTAACTTTTGGAAAACTGACACATAAAATGTATATGGCTATTCCCAACCACAATACACTATTTTGCTTCAACTCTCTCAGAGCTAATTTTCAGATCATTTCACTTATGAAACTGGCTTTTACTACAAAAACAAAGTGTAATTTGTTATAGTAATATTGTATCATTTTGAGATTTGAGCGGGAAGAGAGGGTACTATTTCTCTTACTAATATAGTTACACCAATTTTTAATTCTGATTTAAGGTTCTGTCCATAAAACAGGTTATGATGGGAAAAGGGGAAAGGAAGTTCTTGGGTACCTGATTTTCAGGGTGAGAAAAATAGAAAGGGTAAGCTCAGCTACTGAAGACAATTTTTATTTATTTAATATACCTGCCTAAGAAAGGACTTAGAATAATCGTATAATAGAGGCAGAAGCAATTTTAGAGACATCTTATCCCAATCTTTTTATTTCACAAATCAAAGGAGGCTCAAAGAAGCCAAGTGGCTTAACCTAGATCACAGAGTTACTAGCAAAGCTGGAAATAGAAGCTAGGCCTTCAGTGCTTTTTGTTATCCCCTAATATTAACCAACTGAAGGGAAATGTAAAAACATAGAGTAGTAAAATAGTTCACCAAAAAGACTAATCCACCATGAGTCTGGCATCCCAAAGTAAACCCAAGTTACATTATTGATGGTTTGCCCAAGAACTTTTACACCCCCTGCAGCTTTCCTCTCTGACATTGTACCTGTCTAGATTCATTTTTTCCCCCATTCTCAGCTTTTGCTTTGTCTTTTGGGTGCAAGGCTAAGCTAGAATTAATAGTCATTGTTGGACAATACAAATAGGTTTGTTTTGTAAGCCAAAAACTATAGTGACTTCCATTGAGACTATAAATATATGCAAGTCTCTCCTCCATGAATAAAGCACTTTCTTTACTTTGTGTCTCCCTCTAATAAATGTTCCCTCTCCTAGGGGTCAGAATCAAGCTCTTCAACAAATGGTTTCATAAAAACTAAATACAATACATGTACTTTATTTGAAACCTAATTTAACTGAAGTGACTTGTTTAGACCAATTTGAGTCAATTGTTAAAAGTAAATACAAATTAGTTAGTAGGTGATATTAAGTAACCCTTCTAATATTATTAGGTAGGATAGTGTTATGGTGTTATGTTTAAAATGTCATTATAATTGAAGATGTATAAAAAAGTACTTATAAGGGCAGGACTTCCAGAATGGCAGAGTGGGAACCTTTGTGAATTCTTTCTCTCTCAAAATCAATGAAAATATTTGCAAAACTACAAAAATCAACCATTTTAAAATTTTGGAGATTAACCAAAGGCACAAAACTGACTTAAAGATACTCATTCAAAAACAACCTACTGAACTTTGCTAAGAACAGTGGGATTTATGTTGTTTTAACTTGGAGCTACTTCCATTTCCCTCTTGCCACAGCAATGGAGGACAGTAGCCATGAAAAACTAGAAGCCAGTAGAGTAGTGGCTGATCTGTTTTGGAGCTCCATGTAGGGCCCCAAACTTAGATCACTCTCAATATTTTGACAGTATTTATAGTAGTTTCCTTGAAATACCTTATTTCCAGGGCATTGGGCTATTTGACCTCTGAGTTCAGTTCCTCAGAAAAAGCCCTATTCCTAGAATATTGAAAACAGGAAAAATAAGCTGGATTCAATAACATGGTAGTTGCCTAAGGCTTTGAATTTAGTTGGAACAAATAAAAGGCTGGCTAAATTTTAAAAGGAATACATTGGTGATGGAAATAAGACCAATATAAAGGACTTTAAAATGCTCCAACATATTCCAGGAGATCTGAAAGGCTACACACATGTGCATGTCTGTGCACATGCCCAAGAAAGCCCAGAAAGGACACCAATAAGTCATTTCTTACAGTTCTTGATTCCTGGATCAAGCAGGAAGTAAAAGCTAATATTCACTTGGAAACTCTCTGAAACTTGAAGGTGTGGTTTCACACAAAAATCCCCTTGGAAGAAGGTGAAAGAAAAACTGGCTTCCAGCACTTGATGGAATATTATGAACAATCATTAGCTGACCACAAACTATGATGATTCAGTGACAACTCTTAAGAAGCCAGGATAAAAAGTAATAAGAATTAAAGAAAAAAAAATTACCAGAGAAAATAGCAACCACACATTGCAAAGAATACAGAATCTATAGAATTAATCTAGGAAGGTCACTGAAGCAAGCAGCAGTGAGGAGAAAACCCCAGCAATGACAACAAACACTGGAGGTCAGGGGAGATCTAATTTGAAAGTCATTACAATATATTGTTTAAAACATTCAGGTTGCAACAAGAAATTTCAAGCCATGCAAACAACAACAACAACAACAACAACAGAACAGTAAGACCCATAAGCAGGAATAAAAGCAGTCAATAGAAAGTATCCAGGAGTATCCAGAGGAGGCCCAGATGTTGAACTTATTAGACAAAGAGTTTAAATCAATTATATAAATATGTTTAAAGAACTAAAGAAGACTGTATTTAAAGAATTAAAGGACACTACAATGATAATGTTTCACTAAGTAGAGAAAATCAATAAGGAGAAACAGATTAATCTAATTATTTTAAAAAACAAAACAAATAAAAGTTCTAGAGTTGAAATGTACAATAAATGAAATGGTAAAATCATTAGGTGGGCTTAATAGCAGATTTCAGCAGGCAGGTGAAAAAAACAGTGAACTTGAAGATAAGTCAAAAGATATCATCCCATCTGAAGAACAGAATAAAAAGAATGAAGAAAAATGAACTGAGCCTCAGAGGTCTGAGGTACCATCAAATGTATGCATAATAGGATTCCATAAGGAGAGGAAAGAAGGAGACAGAAAAGGTATTTGAAGAAACAATAGCTGAAAATTTCCCAAATTTGATGGAAAACACTAATTTATACATCAAGCTCAGTGAACACCAATTAGGATAAACTCAGAGACACACGCCTAGACACGTCATAGTCAGTCCAAAGGCAATGGCAAAGAGTAAATTCTGAAAGAAGCAAGAGATAAATGACTCAACATGTACAAAGGGACAAAAATAAGAGTATCTCCTGACTTCTCGTCAGAAATCATGAAGGCCAGAAGGCACTGGTAAAAAAGACAGTCAACCAAGAATTCCATTTCAAGCAAAACTATCCTTTAAAAATGAAAGAGAAAGGCTTTTCCAGAGAAACAAAAACAGATGGAATTTGTGACTAGCATACCTGACCTACAATATACTGAAGTGAATCCTTCATCTGAAATGAAAGGCTAGATGATAGCTTGAAGCCATGTGAATTAAAATTCTTTTCTCCTTCTAAATAATTTAAAAGACAACTCCATTTAAAAAATCACAAAACTATTTTAGTGTGTTATAATGTATAAAGATGTCATTTCCATGGCAATAATACAAAGAAGGAGGAAGGAATGGAAGTATATTGGAATAGCCTTTCTATATGCTATTGAAATTTAATATTAGCTTAACAAGATTGTTTTAAGCTAAGAAGAATATTATAGTGAGTGACTGCTAGTGAGTTTAGGATGTCTTTTCAGGGTTATGAAAATGAACTGGCATTAGATAATGTTTACAGTTGCCTAACTTTATGAATATATTAAAATCACTGCATCATATACTTTAAAGTACAAATTTTACAGCATAAGACTTATATCTTAATTTTTAAAAGGAATGAAAATAAGGATGTATATTTAAAACTCCAGAGCAACCACTAGGAAATGTCCAACAAAAGTAAATAAAATTTAAAAATAAAATAAAAACAGAGCAAAAAATCCAACCAAAGAATTTAAATGGTACCCTAGAAAATATCTCTATCATCTCCATCTGGTTGACAATTGTAAAAGATTATTAAGAATTTTCTATGAGTAGCAGTAGTTGGTGTTTCAAAATCCAGAAAAATGTCATCATGGTGGTAAGAAATTGCACAGAAAAACAATGACTGATTTTTTTTTCAAATATGTCATTCTTTATGTAAAGGGTTAGCTTCTTCTTTAAGGAAAAAATGATTAAGCCTCTTGTATAATTTTTACTTAATAGCATACTGTTTTCAAATCACCACCTATGCATTGTTTTTCTGCCAGAGTTTAAAATTACAAATAATAATACTTATAAAACAGAACTTCTCTGAGGTTTTGGTGAGCAGTATAAGTAAAAATATTAAATCTAAGAAACTGTTATTGTGTGACACAGCAAAGCAGACTGGAAAGAGCATAGGATTTGAGGCTGAATCTATACTCCTCCAGTTTTACAATCTAAACCAAGGTTTCCTCATCTGTAAAAGGTGAATAATAACACTCACCTTATGGAAATTTTTAGGTTTAACTGCTTGGCATATCGCTTGTACCCCAAATATTGTAGTTATGTCTATTATTAGCCTTATTTTTGTTATTGTCATTGTTTTGGGAGCATAAAATAATTCCCCTAAGGCCACAGCTCTGCTCTAGTAGGCATTGAAGAAAAAAAATAACAATAGGTAAGAAAGTAAGGTGAGTTCAAGATTAACTTTGTTGTTCTACTATTTTTTCCTTTCTTTACTGCTTTATTTCTCCTATTAACTATTACCTGTGTGTACTGTTAAGTTACTTGCCTTTTTTAAGTGGTCCTAACACATGTTGGAAAAAAACTGCAAGGGAACATCAGGTAGGGCTAGAAGTGTCCTATCACATGCAATATCCTGTGAGCATTTTTGTTTATTTTAAAGTATAAATTGGACAGCTCTCAATTACATTGTTACAATGTTTTGCACCAGAATTAATTACAGTCTTAGATTCCCTCACTACATTTGCCCTCTTTTGTTTAGTCATTTATATAAGTAATTAAATAGAATTTACTAATTATGTATAAAATGGTATCATGGCATTTAAAATAAAACTTTTAGGTAAATAACACAGTGAAAGCCAATTGAGTAATTGTCATAGTACTACATGTTAAAAAATTGATTTATAAAACATTGGTCTTCAAAAATTACCTTCATACTTTTAAGTGAAATATAGTAAGATTGGAGAAGTGGCCATTTAGTTTTCCTACTCTACTTAAACTACAAGAAGCTTACCTTACTTCATTGTATTTAAACTGAGAAAATATATATTTATGTTATGTTATATTATATTATATTTAAGCCAAGAAAATACTTCCAGAATATTTGTTTTGATATATGTGGAAATAATTAATAATTTCATACGCATAATATTTTTTTGCTTGTACATAACGGCTTGGTTTACAATGAGCACACAAGTGCACAGAGGAAAGTAAAACTCAGTGCAAAGCAACCAGGGAGGAAGGGGAGAAGGGGAAGGGAATAAACAAATCTAATGGGTACTATGAACACTATCTGGGTGACAGGCATACCTATAGCCAGGACTCAAGCATTACAAAAACAATTCATGTACCCTAAAACATTTGTACCCCCTTAATATTGTGAAATTAAAAAAAGATTTGATTAAATGTAATACTAAATATAATAATACCTTAAATTTGTATAGAAAGTTAAAGTTTACTATTTTCCCTTTCAATCTTTAATACTCACCAACACCTGTGAAGTAGATGCTAAGTAAGACAATGAAAGTTAAAATATTTATCACAATAGGTACACAATAAAAGCTAGTCATGTATAAAAAAGAATGTAGTTCTTAGTGATTCGCACAAAATCACAATATTAGATCTAGTTAAATAACAATACTTCTTAGCCAGAATTAATGCTAAGGACTATGAAACTATCAAAATTCACCCTAAATATGTATATGATTAACTTACTAATTTTAGCTTTTATATAACTTTTCTATTAAACTTTGATATGATGTTTAGTGGAAATAGTTTGTCATTTTTATTTTTTACTCCAATTGCCCTTCTAGAGAACACTGAAGTTGATTACTATGGTTTATATGTGCCACCCACTGGTGAAATTCATTTATACACAGGATTGCAATCTTAAGTTTATAAGAGTTGAAAATTAGAGACTTCACTTTCTCGCATTACCACAAACACTTCAAAAAATAGAGGGAATTTACTTTTCATTATTTACCTACCTTCCATTTTGAATATATTTTTCATTCAATATTAAATAAATCGAAGTTAACTTTAACTATTAGTTTAATAGAACAGATTCAGCTTTGTCCTCTGTGCTTGTTCCTAAACTGAAAATCTAGAAATGGTCTTTCTCCCTATATATATGAAGGGGATATTAAGCTGAGAGTATATGAGATGGAGTTAAAATAAAATAGAAATATGAATAAGCCCTTAATGAATATTAAATGACTTTACTTTAGTCCCCTTTTGAAGTTTTTTCCTACAGAATTTTGAGGAGAAAATATGTTTTTATTAGCTAATGTAGTTCTTTTCATTTCCAAGAGTGAACCTGATCTTGAATAAGGAAAGCTCTTGCTCTACAGAAGATAGCCTGACCTAGATCTCCCATATGTACTCTAAATACTAATTCAGAATACTTTTTCTGTTTCATTTTGAATAGGGTAAAAATCCACATTTGTTGTGATCCTATATTTAAATGGAAGATAGAAATATAGAATCTACAATGGCTCAGCTAATTTGCAATTGTACATAGTCCCATAAAGATGTCCAAATATCCATAACATGTAATTAAATAATAAAAATAGAATGAAAATGAAAATTCTATCTTCAATACCTATTTTATTAAATATTTCTCAGTGAAAAAACACATTGAAAAAAATCTCACTGAACCTTGATTGTCTTGTTGATACTCTTATTTAAAAAGAAACAATGGCACCAGATAATGGAAAAATATAATTCATTAAGTATATTTTTGGAACTTAATGTTAAGTAAACATTGGGTAAGCAGCTTGCCTTTGCTATATTTCGAATCCAGAATAATTAGAGGGCCAAGATTTTAGATTTTTGATATGTTTTATTCAGAATGCAAAACAAATTTCAGCACACAAGAATATGGAAATCTGACTAAAAGGGAAAAGAAAGCAGCCAACTTTTAATGATTAGTCCAAGGATCCCAACACTGCACAGTTTAAGCATTCTGTTAGGAGTATATAAAGATAAATGTAAACAATTAAGATTCATAGTTGTAAGAGATTATATTTAGCATATGAAAGACAGCTTTCAAGATTGAGTTCCTGCCCTTTGAGATAAAAGCTGAGCAGGGTATTCTTAACCTTCTCACAATGTTTAAGAGTGAGGATTATGGGTATATAGTCCATTTATGGGTATATAGTTCATTCATTCTAAGCAAATTTTCTTTTATGTTCACTTAGATGGCAACAAGAGATAAAATGTCTTCTGAGATATTAAAACAATATATAATTAATAAGTAGGTTTTTCATCTTGGGTCTCTTGCTGGGACTAACCAAACTGATTGTAATGATCATAGGCACATAAAAGTACATATGAAATGTAACACTGTTGCATGAAATAGTTAAGTCTTCTTTTCATCTCCCTATCATTCACAAAGGCACTATACTACCATCATAATGATAATTTCAGACTCCAAGTAACTTGTTCAAAGTGACGTAAGTAACTTAATTACAGAATCTTAAAATATAGAAGATAACCTAGAAAATATCTGGTTTAACCTCCTATCTAAGGCAGAAATTTCTTGTATAACCTCTAATGTTGGGATCGGGGAGGGGTCCTCTCTTTGAAAGATAGAGCTTTTCATTTTATAGACCCCTACCTAATATGCATCCGTCTGTATATTTTACTATTTACCTTGTTTTCGCCTTTTGGAGCACATGAGCATGAAAATCCTTCAACTGTTTGAAGATGTATCATGACCCTTACCACTTCGCCTTAATTCTATTTTCTAATCACATGGCAGCAGAGGCATTGAAACCTGTGCCTTCAAACTCCGTGTCTTAAGTAAGTATTAATACAATCTGAATTGTCTTGAAATAACATTATTTTTTAATAAAGTTATGGTTTTAAAACATTGTATCAGCCAGGTCCATGTACATCACCAGTAAGTATGCAATAATTGTTAATTAATATTATCCTAGTAGGGCTTGGAGAAATTACTCCTCAATATACAAAAGGTGATTTTCTTAGTTAGGCTACTCTATGTCTCTATAGCCATATCAGGACATAAAGCAAGACTCAACATTTGGTTTAAATCTTCAGAAACACAGTATGTTCAACATGTCCATGGATTGGTGGCAGAAATACCAGTCTGGCTAGCTGGTATGGGGACCCTTACCAGCTAGCTGGTATGGGGACCCCTTACCAGCTAGCTGGTATGGGGACCCTTAATATCAGTAATCAAAGTGAGGATGGACATTAGCTTTTTGTGGCCCTAAAATAAGATAAAATTGTGTGCCTTAATTTTCCTCATCTGTAAAGTAGGGAAAATGTAAAACTCTCTATCAACATGTTATTTGTGACAATTGGATGAGGCAAATGGACAAAGTAAGCATTCAATTAAAGTTAGTTATTATAATTTTTCTTATCATTTTCTTCATCATCATCATTGAATGGCTAGAGAGTCTTTGAGATAAGGGCTGAGGACTTAGCTTTGTAGGAATTGTCATATCAGCAGATGATATAAAAACCATTGAAAGTTTTCATGAATGAATGAGATTTTCCAAATTTAAGAATGAGATCTGTCTATACCAGAAATTGTGTTTGGGATTAGCCAGATAGAAGCAGAAGAAAAATTGGGGAAATCTTTAGGTCATCAGAACTGGACATCCCAGAGGGAACCCTAACCTTACTTGAGACAGTAGAGGACAATCTCCTTGTAAGGGAGAAAACGTAGGGGGTACTTCCATTAATTGACGATAGAATATTCATAGTACTTAAACTTTTGGTGGTTTGATTTCTTACTTGTTAAAAGGAGGTAGTACATGTATAGCACTTGGAACAATGCCTGGCCCTGAGCAAGCACTCAGTGAGATTAGACATTAGCTGTTACTATTTAGTTTTGACAGTGCTACCTAACTGCCTGTAATGAAATAACCTTTGCAAGCAGAACTGGAATATTAACTAAAATTACATTATTAATTTATTTTGTGAGGTTATTGAAGAATTAACCCAGTAATTAATATGTAAAAGTTCTTAATCTCTAAGGAGGAAAGAAGAGAGAAAGAGCAAAGAATGACTAGAGGTAGAAGACTGTAGATATAAGAACAAAGATCAGGACCTCGGACTGTATTCTTCAATATAAATGTCACTGCAATTTTCAGTAAATATACTGATGCCATTCTTCCTTTTTATGCTTGAAATGGAAACTTACCTAGTAAAGAATTTCTTTCCTGTCAGGGTAAAGAGGCTGCAGTGAGGTGATTAAGTGGATAGGTAAAGGGAAAGGAGATATTGGGAGAAGACATTTGAACCCCAAAGTAATGATTCTTAGATCTGAATGTGTGGGGCTGGGAAATTCCAAGTAACCTCATGAATTTATTTGCAAAGGGGAAGGAGGCCTTCATTTATTCATTTAAAAAAAAGGGTCAGAGATAATGGTAAATACTAGGTATATATAAGCACACCAGACTGACAAGGTCCCTGCTTAGCCTTTCAGAGGGAAATTTTGTGTGAATGCCATTGAACAGAAATGAAAAACATCATTATATAAACTCTAGATCAGCTTTATAGAATGTGTGAGCCCTGGGGAAGACGACAATAAGTAAAAAGGAAAAATAAAATGGAGTTGTTTTACAGAAGGACTTTGTGAAAGGGACAGGGACAAGCATTGCTTTTTCAATATTTAGAAAACAAAGTGTGTCATAGTTATGGAGGGGCACTTTCCTAATTTGTGCAAGGAACACAGCTAAGTACAATGAAGACTGAAGCAAATGCAGCACCATGTGGTATCTTGAGGATTGGTAGGTTTGGCAGCACAGGTGACAGCACCCTGGAAAGGTAAGCAGCATTCTCATGGAAGGCACTGGTGGTGAAATGGCAG
The DNA here is from genome assembly GCF_041146395.1 of Eulemur rufifrons. Classification (NCBI taxonomy): domain Eukaryota; kingdom Metazoa; phylum Chordata; class Mammalia; order Primates; family Lemuridae; genus Eulemur; species Eulemur rufifrons. Next base: position 56,847,174 of record NC_091012.1, read on the forward strand.
AGCATCAGCGGAGACCACAATGCCTGGTGGGAGACTGTGGATGCCCAACAGACATGGCGGTACTCAGCAGATGCCCAGCGGATGATGATGGATGCCCACTGGCAGGTGATGGATGGCCAGTGGGAGATGATGAATGCCCAATAGCAGATGATGTATGCCCAGCAGATACTGCAAATGATAGCAAGTGATGGTGGATACACATGTGCTCCATGAAAGCCCAGAAGAATTGCAGCAGTGCATGATGCAAATTGATTTATTCATGATCACATGTGAGAATCCCTGGGGACGTCAAGAAGTACTTGGGAGGAATGGGTGTACTTTTCTAGAGGGCTGGAGAATCTTTGTTAGCATATGGGCATAACATGCCAGTGAATTTAGGGTATCAATATCAAGGCTGTCCCTTTTGGGCTCATAGCTATGAGGCCTTTCACAAACATAAACACTTTTAGGGACCAGCTAGGTAATATCAGTGAGTAAGACAGCTAGGTGTAAGAAGATGGAGAGTGGTAGAAAACATAGCACAGTTGGAACTTACACACTATTAAAAGCTATTCAAATTATGAAGTTTGGCTGGGTGCAGTGGCTCATGCCTGTAATCCTAGCACTCTGAGAGGCCGAGGCAGGAGGATCACTCAAGGTCAGGAGTTCAAGACCAGCCTGAGCAAGAGCGAGACCCCGTCTCTACTAAAAATAGAAAGAAATTATCTGGACAACTAAAAATATATAGAAAAAATTAGCTGGGCATGGTGGCACATGCCTGTAGTCCCAACTACTCTGGAGGCTGAGGCAGGAGGATTGCTTGAGCCCAGGAATTCGAGGTTGCTGTGAACTAGGCTGATGCCACGGCACTCTAGCCAGGGCAAAAGAGTGAGAATCTGTCTCAAAAAAAAAAAAAAATTATGAAGTTTAAAAGTTGTTGGCTAGGCCAAAACAAAATTTACCTACAGGAAAAAGTCAGTGAAAGGGCCACCAATTCATGATCTCTTATTTAGGTGAACAATAAGTACCAGTGTCTTAGGGCTTAATAACTCATTTATGTAGGAATGTAGTACCACTTTTATACAAATAAGGAAATTGTTCCACTTTGAGAATGAGCTCTAGTTACACAAATTTTGGAGATATTTTTCATATATGAGATGATTGTCTTATGCCATTTGTTAACCAATACAAATAAATTCATCACATGTTTATATATGAACTATATATGTTTCCAGAGCATTTAATACAACTTGGACTCCAGTGAGTAACTTTTGATAGACTCTCTGAAAATCCCCAGGGACAACAATGGAAAATATGATGTTCTTAGCAATATTGCATTAGTCAATCAGTTATGGATTATAAGACTCAAAATTCTGGTGGACCAGGGGGGCATGACTTTTACTTTTGAGAGTGAAAGGGTACCTAGAGAACATTTGCTAGGTGACTTAAAAGGGGACCCTAAGGTGCTCTAAGAGTAGAAAGAAAAAAATAATAATGCTCTAAGTAAAAATGCAGCTAACTATGTTAAGAGATACTGAGATTTTCACAAATTACATAATACATTTTCAAATACATTTGAATATTTTTCTCAGCTTCATATGTCTCTGTTGTACTAAAATAAACATGTTCTAAGACACTAAATCCAAAAATTTCTGATTTAAATGCTTTATTTCATTCTAAGTTATACATGGTCTAAATATCTAAAGTCTGAGAGTTTCTGTATCATTATATTAAAAAGTCACTGAACTTTAGTAAATTTAATGGTGTATGTTCACTTGCATTAGGATTTGAAGATGTTATTGCATACCCGTTTCCAGGTCTCAGTTTGACAGCTCTTAAGTTTAATGTTCTTAGTCTCTTTGCAAGTAGTTCTGTTTTTTTGTGAAAGTAGAGCCCAAGTAAGAATCCTACCTATTACCATGGCAGATCTTCCCAGTTTGCAGTGAGCAGGAGTTTCAAGGGGAGGGGGGAGAAGAAAATTATAGAAATAATAAAGCAATTATAGTAATAACGATATTTTCGAACTACAGAACTGAGGTCATTGTGGAAGTATACAACTGCAAAAAAAATTGTATATATTTACAGGAGTAAGAATAATCATTTTGAAGCATATTGTGAACTAAGTACCTCAATGACAACCAAAGGCCTCAAACATTCAATGAACATCTGAGGCACTGAATCAATTCACAAAACTACCTTCACTTCTGTCACTATCTTGAAGGGTTTTTTAAACCAGTAGGCTTACCCTCTTGGCATTCTGGAAAGCAACCTGATGTCTACTTTTCCTCTAATTTAGCTTTTCTGTCTCTCCTTCTCCCAAAAAAACCTCTCTTGACTTTTCAAATGCAAACTGTCAGTCTCAAAATGGTATAGTGAAAAATGAAAATGGATGTTAGACTCAGCTAGATCTAGTTCAGATCCTGACTCTGCTTTCTACTAGTCTAATGATGTAACCTTGGGCAAGCCATTGCCTAAGTGAGAAATATGTAAGCTGCATGAGGGCAGGAATTTGTTACTGTTTTGTGTACTGAACACAGAACCTACAAGTGTGCCTGGTATATGGTAGGTGCTCAATAAATGATTGTCAAATGAATGATCCTCAATTTTAATGTCTATAAAATGAGGTTTTGGTGAGAATTTAAAATGATAACAGCTGTTAAGGACATGGATGTACTTGACATGAATATACCCAAACTCCAGTGAAACTCTGTTTGTTCTTCAAACTTTAGCCATTCTCACCATCCCTGTAAAGTCCTCCTGAACTACCTTTACCCAGCTCTAGTCCAATCCTTTCATGCATCCTCAGTCTCATTACCTCCCTATCTAATGTGTGTGATCTTGCCATCTGACTAAAACTGGGCATATTGGTGTTTTTATCGTGTGTCTGCCACATTCATTTGTAGGTATTTACTTTGGTTTGTCTCTTTGACAAAGGATGCTATATCTTCTCTGTTATCTATTGTAGCATTTAAAAAAAGCTTCTAAAGCCAGACAGCCTCAGTTTAAAATCCCTGCTCTACAATATCTTAACTATGTGATCTTCTGTGAGTTACCTAGTGACCTTCCTATGTTCTATTATATGTAAATTGGGGATGATAACAGAATCTAACTCACATGGTTTGTGAGAACTAAATAATTAAATACATGTAAAGCACTTAAAACAGTGCTTGGCACATTGGAAATAACAAATGTTAGCTATGATTATTGTAGCTTCCTGTAAAGCTTTATACAATTAATTATATGCAATTTCCTTAAAGATTCGCTTCTAGGTTGGGCGTGATGGCTCACGCCTGTAATCCCAGCACTTTGGAAGGCCAAAGCAGGAGGATCCCTTGAGACCAGGAGTTTGAGACTAGCCTGGGCAATAGTGAGACTCCCATCTCTATGAAAAGTAAAAAAAAAAATTAGCTGGGTGTGGTGGCACATGCCTGTAGTCCCAGATACTCAGGAGGCTGAGGTGGGAGGATTGCTTGAGCCCAGGAGTTTGAGGCCTCAGTGAGCTATGCTGATGCCACTGCACTCTAGCTCGGGCAACAGAGCAAGACATTGGCTGAAAAAAAAAAAAGATTCGCCTCTAGACAGTGTTGACAAGTTGAATAACATATCTTTATGTAACTAATTTATCTACACAGATCTTGGATATGTATTCTAATTTCTTCAAAGTAATGGAAAACAGAACAGATTAAACATGACACCTCAAATACACATACAATAACAGGATAACAAGATGGGAAAATAAAGGCAGAAAAACAACGTATTTGAACAATGACAGGGTGGGTGTTACAGATTCAGTGTTTTCAAGTAAGATTTAGCAGAGGCAAAACTGTTCATGATTTTTTTCAAGAGTTCATTGCTAGTGGAATTGCACTGATGCTGTACAATAATAGCTCACATTTCACTACCTTTGAAAGCACCAGCCATTTCTTGAAGTAGTTGTACTTACACATAGATGCATGAACTCAGACAAAAACGTGTCAACCTGCCACAAGGAAACTGGGTGTGATCTGGCTTCCTAAACCAATAAGTTTTAAAAAGTCAAGTCTTTATGATCGCCTAAACTTAAAATCTATTAGCTATATGAGAATTGAGTGGACTCATATTTATAAGCTAGCTTTAATCTGTAAACAGTAGCTCTATGAATGAAAATGTACATAATGAAATACCATGTAATGGTAAGGGGGAATTTGAGGTTGTGTTCAATTTATTATGAAAATAGATTTAGGGCCAGTAATGATTTTTAATTTTTTCATAAAAGATATATGATTTTCTATCCTTTTGATTACTACAAAGGTTTTTATGACTTCATTTTATTTTTATTTGGTATCTGCATATCCTCTTTGGTGAAGTATCTGTTCAGATCTCTTGTTAATTTTTTATTAACTGTTTTTTTTGTTTGTTTTTGAGTTTGGAGAGTTCTTCATCCATTCTGGATACAAATTCTTTACTAGATATGTTACTGTTGAATATTCTCTATCAACCTGTGGCTTCTCTTTCATTTGCTCAATGGTGTCATTCAAAGAGCAGAAGTTTTTAATTTTGATCAAGTCCAATTTACCCATCCTTTTTATGGCTCATGGTGTTTGATGTCCTAGCTAAGAACTCTTGGTCTGATTCAATATCATGAAGATTTTCTCTTGTTTTCTTTTAGAATTTTTATAATTTTATATTTTAAGTTTAGCTCTGTATTTCATTTTGAGTTAATTTTTGTAAGGTGTGAAATATGGATTGAGGTTCTTTATTTCGGACATGGATTTCCAGCAACATTTGTTGAAAAGACTATTTTTTCTCCTTTGAAATGTCTTTGAACCTTTGTTAAAAATTAATTGACCATATTTGTTAGCTTCTGGATCATCTCTTCATATCTATTCATATATGCACTTATCCTTCTCACAATATCATTCTTCTTGATTACAACAGCTTAACAATAAACCCTAAAATAAAGTACTATGAGTTCTCCAATTTTGCTGTTTTTCAAAACTGTTTTGGCTGTTGTAGTTCCTTTGCCTTTCTAATAAATTTTAGGAATCAATTAGCTTGTTGATTTTTACAAAAAACATCTGCTGAGAATTTGATTGGAACTATGTTGAATCTACAGATCATTTGGGAGAGAAAGTACATCTTAAGAATATTGATTGTTTCAATCCATAATCAGGGAATATCTCTCCATTTGTTTGGGCTTCTTTAATTTATTTCATCAGTGTTTTGAAGTTTTCAGCATACAACTCCTATACATATTTTGGTAGATTTACACTTCTGATTTTCATATTTTTTGATAATATTAGAAATGGTACTCTTTAACTTTCACTGCTACTATATAGAAACAATTTATTTGTGAATATGGGTTTTGCATCTTCAGAGTTCACTAAACTCACTTAATTGTTCTAATTATCTGTGAATGCATACCAAATTATCCCCAAGATTAGTAGCTTATAAAAAATATTCATTATCTCACAATTTCTGTGGATCAGGAATCTGGTCACACCATATCTTCTCCTTCAGCATGTTTCACAAGCTGCAATCAAGATGTCAGCCAGGCTGTAACCTCCCCAAGGCTCAACTGAAGAAAGATTCACTTCGATGCTCACTCACGTGGTTGATATAATTTATTGGATTTTGGATTGAAGGCTTCAGTCCCTCATTAGATGTTGGAGGCTTCCCTCAATTCCTTGTCACATGGGCCTCTCTATAGAGCAGCTTACAGCATGGCAGCTTGCTTCATCAGAGCAAGGGAGCAAATGCGCAAGAGAGAGTGCCAGCAAGAGAAAAAGGGCCAGCAAGACAAAAGTCACAGTCTTTCACAACTTAATCTCAGAAGTGGCATCCAATCACTTTTGCTATATTCTCACATCAAAGAGGAAGAGAGTGCACAAGAGAATAAATACTGGGAGGCAGGGATCATTGGGGGCCATTTTAGAAGCAGTCTAGTTTATTATTTCTAGGAGCTCCTTTGTAGACCCCTTGGGATTTTCTATGTAGACAATTATGTCATTTTCATATAAAAGCAGTTTTGTTTCTTTCTTTCTGATCTATAAATATTTCATTAATTTTTCTTGCCTTATTACACTGGCTAGGACCTGTAGTATAATGTTGAATACAAGTGGTGAAAGAGGACATCCTGATCTTATCACTGAAGTTCAGGAGAAATCATTTGATGTTTCATCATAAAGTATGATATCAGCGTAAGAATATTTATAGATCCCCTTTATCAGGTTGAGTAACTTTCCTTCTATTCCTAGTTTTCTGATAATTTTTATCTTGAATGGATGTTGATTTTTGCCAAATATCTTTTTTGTATCTACCAATCCATAATTGAGATGATCATATGGGTTTTATTTTCTTTAATCTGTTGAGATGGGGAATCACACAAATTGATTTTTGAATGTTGGACCAGCTGTATTGGAATGTATTATCCTTTTTATGTACTGCTGAATTCAATTTGATAACATTTTTCTTAAGAATTTTTGCATCTATGATAATGAAGATATTGATCTCTAATTTTCTTGATTATAATGTCTATGGATTTATTATCAGGGTAACCCTGGCCTCATAACATGATATGAAAGTATTCCTATGCTTCTACTTTCTGGGAGAGATTATGTAGAATTCTTATTTTTTTCTTCCTGAAATGTATAGTAGAATTTGCCAGTGAAATTATTCATGTCTGGAGATTTTTGGGAAGCTTTTTTATAGGACTATTCAGGGTAACCATTTCTTCATAAGTAATCTTTGGGAGTTTATGTCTTTAAGAATATTGGTCCATTTCATATAAGTTGTTGAATTGATAGGCATAAAATTTTTCATAATATTGTTATCTTTTAATGTCTGTAAGGTCTGTAGTGATATTTCCTCTTTCATTACTGATACTGATAATTTGAATCCTCCCCATTTTTAATTGATGAGTCTAGCTAGAGGCTTATCAATTTCATTAATCTTACAAAATAGTGAGCTTCGGACTACACTGATTTTCCTCTATTGTTCTCCCATTTTTTTTTAATTTTTTTTTTTTTGAGACAAAGTCTCACTTTGTTGCCTGGGCTACAGTGCCATGGCGTCAGCCTAGCTCACAGCAACCTCAAACTCCTGGGTTCAAGCAATCCTTCTGCCTCCGCCTCCCTAGCAGCTGGTACTACAGGCATGCGCCACCATGCCCAGCTAATTTTTTCTATATATTTTTAGTTGTCCAGCTAATTTCTTTCTATTTTTAGTAGAGATGGGGTCTCACTCTTGCTCGGGCTGGTCTCAAACTCCTGAGCTCAAATGATTCACCCGCCTCGGCCTCCCAGAGTGCTAGGATTACAGGTGTGAGCCCCCACGCCTGGCCTATTGTCCTCCTATTTTTAATCTCACTGATTTCTGCTTTGAACGCTCTTATTTCCTCCCCTCTGCTTGCACTGGGTTTAATTTGCCCTTCTCTTCTAGTTTCTAAAAGTGGAAACTTAGATTACTGACGTGAGACCTTCCTTATTTTTTAAAATAAATTATTAATGCCATAAATCTTCCTCTAAGCACTACTTTAGCTGCATCTGACAATTTTTTTAACAGCTTTATTGAGATATAATAAACTGCATATATTTGAAGTGTGCAATTTGAGATAGACATAAAATGTTTGTGAAATCATCACTACTATCAAGATAATGAACATATTCATTGTGCCCCAAATTTTCCTTTTGCTATTTAATAACCTCTTTCATTTGCCCCACCCCACTCCAGATTGTGACCACCAAGCACTGATCATCTTTCTGCCACTGTTGATTGGCTTGCATTTTCAAAAATTGTATATGAATAGATACACGTAGTATGTATTCTTTTTGTGTGACTGTTTTCACTCAACTAAGTATATTTTAGGGTTTGTCTGTGTCATTTTATGTATCAGTAGTTCATTTCATTTTATTATTGGTGTATAGCAATTTGATCATAATGTGTCTGGGCATGGTTTTCCTTGAGTTTCTCCTATTTGAGGTTTGCCGAACTTCTTGAATTTAAATTGAATCTAAATTTTCACCAAATTTGGGAAATTACTGCCCATTTTTTGTTCAAATATTTTTTTCTGTGCCAGTCTTTTTCTTCTCTCCTTTTGGGACTTTAATAACACAAATATTCTACAATTTGATAGAATCCCACAGGTTATTAAAGCAATGTTTATTCAAATGCCACATAAATAACCTCAAAACTTCTGTGTATGCCCTGAAGGAAACCCTTATTTCCTATAGCCACAGGGCCAAGATTGCTAAAAATTAAATGCAGAATATCTTGTCTTGTGATTAGCTGAATTATAATGCAAGTGGAAGGTCCAGCCTCACAGTGTATCAATTATTATAATGAGGGCACTGATTGGGAAATAAGTTGTATCCTATATGTTGGAATGAGGGCATGTGGGAATACCCTGATGAAACTGAGGATGTTGAGCCCCTAAATTCTGATGAGGCTCTCCTGACGCCCAGAGGAAATAGCACTGCATCAGTTACGTGAGATTTTCCCAACAATGCATAACCTGAATTTAACCTTAACATTCTTCACACATGTCAAGACCAGGAAAGACAAACAAAGGATGAGGATCATGGCTGGGGGGAGACCAAGAAGACATGTCAATTAAATGTAATGTGGGATCCTGGATTGGAATCTGGACCAGAAAAAAGTGTATTAGTGGGACAATTGATATAATTTGAATAAAAACTGTAAATTTGTTTAAAAAAAATAAATAAAGCAATGTTTAATTTTTTCTTCAGTGTTTCTACTCTTCAGTTTGGACAATTTCTGTTGATCCATCTTCGAGTTCACTGACTCTTGCCTCTGTCATCTCTTTTCTCTTAGTGAGCCCATCCTATAATTTTTTAAAAATACTAGATATTGTATTTTCTTGTCCTAAAATTTTCAATTTTTTTTATTTCAGCTTATTATGGGGGTACAAAAGTTCAGGTTATATATATTGCCCATGTCCCACCCATCTTCCTGAGTCAGAGCTTCAAGCGTGTCCATTCCCCAGACAGTGCGCATTGCACTCATCATGTAGGTATACCCCCATCCCCTTCCCCTACCCCCATCCCCCTGAGTCAGAACATTCAAGCGTGACCATTCCCCAGACAGTGCGCAATGCACTCATCATGTAGGTATACACCCATCCCCTCTCCCCAGCCCCCACCTCAGTCCGGTACCCAGTTGGTGTTATTCCCAAATGTGCACTTAGGTGATGATCAGGGAAACCAATTTGCTGGTGAGTACATGTGGTGCTTATTTTTCCATTCTTGGGATACTTCACTTAATAGAATGGGTTCCAACTCTCTCCAGGAGAACAAAAGAGATGCCATATTTTTATGTTTTCTTCTTTATGGTTTCTTTTTACCCATTGAGAGCCTCCATATTTCCATTAATTTCTTTTTATTACTACACGGAGTATTATTACCATAGCTTGTTGAGCCTAAGAATATTGAGTTATAGAAATGCCCCCTGTATTTCTGGAGACAAGATTTGATTTCAGAAGTCAAATGAGGCTTTGCCTTAAAGAAAAAATAAATGTGTTAGTTCAAAAGCTGCCTCGTCTCAGGAGGGCATCTCGTTGGTCAGTAATAGCTGCACTTCAAAGAGACAGCTGTAAACTGGGCCTATGGTTCTCACCTGTTTTGAAAGACAAGGCAGGCCTTTCCCTTAGAACCAAAAGGTTGCCGGAGCTGACAAGCATAGACCCCCGGAGATGAGAGCTGATGAGATAGATACGCTAATGCCCAAGCCGGGCCCAAACGGAACCATGTGGTTAAAGTAATTAACACAAAGCACAGCCCATGTTGACTTCTGAAATCAAATCTTGTCTCCAGAAATACAGGGGGCATTTTTATAACTCAGTATTCTTAGGCTCAACAATAGCTGCTTTAAAGGCTTTGTCTGATAATTCTAACATCTCGGTAATTTGAGTTTGGCATCTGTTCATAGTCATTTCCTTTAAGAATTTTTCATATTTTCTGGATATTTTTATGTCAAGTAATTTTAAATTATGTTCTAGATATTTTGAGCATTATATTTATACTTTAGGTCTTGTTAGAATCTTCTTGACGATGCTGATTTTGTTTACTTGTTTGTTTTAGTAGGCAGTGAACCCAGTTAGGTTCAGACCTAAAGTTCAGTCTTGTGTCTGTGAACAGTGAACTCAATGTCTTTCCTGTTTTTATAACCTTGGCTATGCTGCCTTGGGTCTGTCCCACACATGTGCCACTTAGGGCATAGGCTGAGACTTGGATGGTTGTTTAAATAAGTTCAATTTTCTAAAGCTTTTCTATGCTTCTCGGGATCTGTCCTATTTATGTAAAGCTCAGGGTTGAGACTGGCACTTGTTCAGGTTTATACACAGAATTAAAGAAACCTTTTCCCACGTCTCTCCTCCATGGGATTCCCTCCCATACTCTCTGGTGGACAAAGGCCTCTTTTCCTGGTCCACTGGCTTTGTGACTGAGTCCTGCCCTTGGGACAAAGCTGCTAGAGAAAAGAGGGAGAAAAAACCTGGGAACCTCACTTTCATATAGGTTACTTCTCTAAGTTTTGATTTCCCTCCCAAACTGCCTTCTTTTGTTTATTTTTCTGAGTCCTCAGATAGTTGTTTTTGAATTTTTTCTAGACTTATGGTGGAATATAGCAGAAGACATAATCTTTAGTAGGCTTTCTTCACTTTTGTTGATATCAAAACTCTCATCATTAAGCTTAATGCTTGAATGTTCCCAGATTTTGTCAATGGGGGCCCTGTAAAGCTAGTTCCTGTGTCTTTTTGATATGTTCTTATGTTCACATCACTCTTTGAGCACTTCTTTACTTTTCAGCTCAAAAGATGTTCCAGTCTCATGTAATATTCCTTCTCCATTCCTGAAATTAACCATTCCCCTAAGGAGTCCCTATTTCTGTTTGTGTTCATTGCTACTCATATAACATTGCTTCTAAAATGGCTTAACAGACAAACCAGGAAATAATTCTAAATATGGATATAAATACTAATCTATCTATCACCTATCTCTTTATCTATCATCTATCATTGCTGTGAATTTACACTGATAATATGAATATTAATCCAACACCATAGGATTTATTATTGCCTTCCCCTTTTTCAATTTTTTAACTCCCTTATGTAACAGTGAGAAACCTGGCTTCTATTATCTTTAGTATATTCACACACACAATCCCAGGATACACAAATAATAGTTTCAGAATTGCTATTGTATGCCACCAATAAAATCAAACCTACTATCTAGAGTTCCTTTATTTACAGTTTTCTTTATCTCCATACTCAATGTATATAGTACAAATATTGTGTTTTAAAGTTATATGGGTTAGGTTTTTTTGGAACTGTCCACTTCAGAGTGGTTATGTTATTAATTTCAAATAGAGTTGGGTTCTTTTGATTCCGTTCATAATCCATATCAGTTAATAGAGAACTTTCTTATTTTTCTAATAGTTTCACAATACTCCATTAAAAAGTGGGCAAAAAACATGAACAGAAGCTTCTCAAAAGAAGACAAATAGACAATAAACATATGAAAAAATGCTCAACATCACTAATCATCAGAGAAATGGAAATTAAAACCATAATGAGATATCACCTTACCCCAATCAGAATGGCTTTTATTAAAAAGTCCAAAAATAATAGATGCTGACATGGATGCAGGGAGAAAGGAATGCTTATACACTGTTGGTAGGACTGCAAATTAGTCCAACCTCTATGGATAACAGTATGGAGGTACCTCAAAGGAGTAAAAGTAGACCCACTATTTGATCCAGCAATCCCACTATTGGGTATTTACCAAAAGGAAAAGAATACTTTGCATCAAAAATACACCTGCACTCAAATGCTTATTGTAGCACAATTCACAACTGCAAAGATGTGGAATCAAATCAAGTGCCCATCAATTCATGAGTGGATTAGTAAAATGTCATATATGTATACCATGGAGCACTACTCATACATAAAAAAAGCTGAATTAATACTTTTTGCAACAATCTGGATGGACCTGGAGACCATTCTCCTAGGTAAATTATCTCAAGAATGGAAAAACAAACACCTCAAGTACTCACTATTAAATCAGAAGTAACCATGAGTACACATGTGCATAGGGGGAAGTAAAACTCAGTGGAAATCAATCAGGGGGGTGGGGAAGAAGGAGAGTGGAAAAAAACCTACCTAATGGGTACTATGAACACAATTTGGGTGATAGGCACACCTATAGCTGGAATTGAAGCACTACAAAAGCAATCCATATATCCTAAAACATTTGTACTCCCTTAATATCTTGAAACAAAAAGAAATCTTTTAAAAAACCACAATTTTGATGTATTAAATCTATTGTTCTATCCTCTACTCATAGAATTCTTGCTTTTATCTTTTTTTAAATTTTTTTTAAGGGCATGCAGAAAGTTTATTGGGAAAAGGTCTCAGAGAAATACCTATAAAAAAACTGAGGAAGGCAGGACTGGGCTGAGGGAGAAACTGAGTAATCCAGCAGTGAGCTGAGACCTCTGACAATTCTACCAGGAACTCTAGATCTTTCATAGCTCTCATCTTTAATTTGCTTCTTAGACTAAGTTAGAGTATCTTTATTTTTTAATTCTTTGTGCTTTCTTTTGGTTTACATTGTAGTTCTTTTCCAAGTTTTCTTGCTGAGAATTTATTTGTATACTTTAATTTTTTACTAATAAATGTGATTAAGGCTGTGAATTTTCCTCTGATCACTGTTTTAAGTATAGCCTATAGATTTTGAAATGCAGTGCTTATGCTATCAAATTTTAAAAGAAATTCTGTAATTTCTGTTTACATTTGTCTTTTTGACCAAGAGTTGTTTAAAATTTGTTATAATTTTTAGGTCCCATATATGAGTGTGAAAATGCAATATTTGTCTTTCTGTAAAAATTGATCTCAAGGAGGTAGTGAATAGAATGGTGGCTACTAGAGATTGGTAAGGGTGATGGGAAGGGGCAATGAAGAGGTGTTGGTTAATGGGTAATTTTGATAAATAGAAGGAAAAAGTTCTAGTGTTCAATAGTGCAATAGGACAACTATAGTTAACAGTAATTTATTATATTTCTAAATAGCTAGGAGTTTTCAAATGTTCCCAAAATAAAGCAATGATAAATGTTTCAGGTGAATCATGTCCCAATTACCCTGATTTGATCATTATATGTTATATGTTTTATCAAAATATAACATGTACTCCATGAATATAAACAATTATTATGTATCAATAAAAAATTGTTATAATTTCAAGATGAGATGGTCTTAAAACTTTTGTAAATACATTCTATTAATGCATTGTTACCAGAAGTGACTTTTTGTAATATTTCTACTTTTCTAATATTTTCTTTGTGACCTAATACAGGATTAATTTTTGTGAGGGTTTCATGTGCACTTATGAAGAAGGTATACTTTCTATGATAAGGATGTAAAGTTCAATATACACTCATAGGATCTATACCCTTGTTTATTTTTGTTGAATCTTTCTTGTACTGAGTATGATGTATTAAAGTCTCCTAATATTAGAATGTATCCAAAAAGATTATTTTCCATCTGTTTTAATTTTTGTTTTATAAAAGTCATTGCTGTGTTATTGGATGCAGAGATATTCTTAACTGCTATTTCTTTGTTGTTAACTGTGGTTTTTATCATTAATAAGCATCCTTCTTTTTCACTCTTACTGTTTCTTTTTACTTCAAATTTACTTTGTCAGATATCAAAATCACAATTTTCTGCTTTCTTGTTATCATTTGCTTGGTGCACTTTGGCCCATTCCTTTACTTTTAGCTATGATCAATCACTGGATTTGAAGGGTTCTTTTTGGATACAGAATATAGTTGGCTCTTTTTATGTAAGCCAAATTGAAAACCTTTTATTTTTAATAGTGTATTAGGTTCATTCAAGTTTATTGCCATTATTGATATGTTTGATTTCACGTTACGTGAATTATGTTTTTTTCCTTCTATTTATTCGTCTAGTTGACTGGTTATGGATTTTCTATTAATTACATTTCTTTTGGTATTTAGGAAGGTTTGCATTTTTGTTGTAGTGGTTAACTTTGTATTTATATCATGTTTAATGACCTTAGACCAATGTTTTCTCGTTTATTCTATTACTTTCTGATTTTCCAGGTTTTTTTTTTCTGGTATCATTTAACTCCAAACTTTTGTTTATAGAAAAATGAATGCCATTATTCTACTTTCTTCTTCCCCTTTCCCCTCTCTTCTTTTCCTAATTTTTAGTTGCATTTTTTTCTATTTAATAATTTATTAGGATATATAACACATAATATATTACCGTATAACATATAGTATTCTCCTGCCCTTATACCACCTTTACTTTTGTCTTAGCTCTAAAATTAAGTATATTAAATGTTTATCATCAGTCTTTTTGATGAAATTTTTCCAATCATTCCTTTTTTAGATGAATCTCATCCACTATTTCATTTTATTTTATTTTTAGTATAAGAAAAATTTTATTGGAGTCACCCAAACACATTTCTCATATGATGAAGAGCTTTAGCAGCTGAGTTTACATGAACAAGTATTATTTTTTAAGAAGAGCTTATGGTACAGAATGCCCTGAGTTTTAAAAAAATTCAAATTTTTTATAACACTCATGGGCAACTTCTCTGGATATAAAATTATGATTTCAAACTTTCTTTGAGTATTTTTATATTTTTAAATTTATAGTATCTTTTATATATAATAATTTTTACCCTTTTAAAACTGTACACTAGAATTTATAGTTCTTCAAATTTTGAGAAATATTTATATGTTTGTATAACCATCATCACAATCAGGATGTAGAACAGTTGCATAATACCAAAATAAATGCCTTCAGGTCCTGGAAACCATTGATCTGTTTTCTGTTATTTTAGATTTGCCTTTGAAAGAATGTGCTATAAATGGTTGAAGTTTTTGAAAGTATTGTTTCACTGTTGCTTCGCTTTGTTATTTTTGTGACATGAGAGGGCAATCTAACTCTCTTGCTCTTGTAAAGATTTTCCTCTCTTTGCCTAGAATCCCTGAGGATTTTTTTCTTTATATTTAAAATCTAATGTCTCAGATATTATCGTTTCAGGTCAATTTTCTAGGACTGGGTTACAACAATGGACACAGCTCAGACTCGGGGGGATGGGGAGGCATGGGCAATGTATATAGCCTGATCTTTTGTACCCCCTTAATGAGCTGAAAAACAAACAAAAAATAAAAAAATAAAATAAAAAAAAAAGTCGATTCAGACTCTTTTATTTTCTTTTTTTTTTGAGACAGAGTCTCACTCTGTTGCCCAGGCTAGAGTGAGTGCCGTGGCGTCAGCCTAGCTCACAGCAACCTCAAACTCCTGGGCTCAAGCGATCCTACTGCCTCAGCCTCCCGAGTAGTTGGGACTACAGGCATGCACCACCATGCCCGGCTAATTTTTTCTATATATATTTTTAGCTGTCCATATAATTTCTTTCTATTTTTAGTAGAGGTGGGGTCTCGCTCTTGCTCAGGCTGGTCTCGAACTCCTGAGCTCAAACGATCCGCCCACCTCGGCCTCCCAGAGTGCTAGGATTACAGGCGTGAGCCACCGCGCCCGGCCCAGACTCTTTTATTTTCGAAAAACATTATAGTTTTAACTATTAATTCTATTTTATTATTTTTTCCTTTTTGAGGATTCTCATACATATATTGGCTCTTTTTTATTGATATTCCATTTCAAATACTCTCTTTCTGACATCTTTTTCTTCCTTATCCTCATTCTCTTTGTTTACCTCTTTTTCTTCTATATTCCTTATTAAGTGATTATATGAATTAATTATGAGTTAATTCTTCTTTGAGCACTTTTAATTTAATGGTCTTATTGATATGACTTTGTCTTTTTCTTCTATTTTATTTGTCCTGAGTTCAATCAACTTTTGCTTCATGTTGTCCTAATTTTGTCCATTTCTATTCTTAGTTTTTAGATTTGTACTTCAAGGTACCTATTTTTTAATACCTTAGCATGATTGTTTGAAGATATTTAATTTCATTTGAATTGTTTTGTTATAGTTTTCTTTTGCTTGTTCATTCTTTATTGGTGGAATTTGGAATTTTCATCAAATGCTTTCTTTTGATTCCCATATTCTGATTTCTTTTCATAGTAGTTTGCTATAGGTGAAGATTGGTTACATCTCTGAATTTCTATGAACGGGGTTGGCAGTTTGTAGGTGACTTCCAAGATTCAAAGCTCAAGAGCATCCTCTTTTCTCCATGTGTCAAAGTATGGTTTCTTTACTGAGGGACTTTCGGGGACAGTGGGAGGCAGTAGGGTTGGGGTGATGGGTCCTCATATGCTGAAATTTTTTTGTCTTGTAAGATGAGAAATTTTCCCCTCTTGTATCTTTTTCCTTTCACTGTGCATTTTTTTCAAAAGTCACCTCTCGCTTCTTTTTTACCCTTTCTGCCTCCACATAGTTGCTTTTCCTAGGCTGCATTCTTGAGTCCTATGCACACTTTTACAGCCCTTACCTAAAGGTTGACCTTTTAGAGAAACTTCTCAGTATTTTCATACTTGGTGTAGACTTATTTTCTTGTGGTGATTTTAGATCAATCTTAGGCTTCCTAAGAGCTTTCCTGTTATCTCTTTCTTGCAGTTTCTCCTGAACTGCCCTTCCTCTACACAACAATATGTGGTGGGAGCCTAATAGATAACTCAATGTGATTTTGTTTTTCTACTTAAAGGTAATTTGGAATTTGAGTGTTCTCCAAACTTGGTGGTAGTATTGTGTAGTTTTATCTGTTTTTCCTGTTCTTTGTTTATTTGGGAGGGGACATAGATGTGTTAGGAGATTTGGATTTATGCCAATGCCATTATTTGGCCACTCGGTTATATTTCTTTTTCTAAGGAAGAAACTGCAAAATGAAACAGACACCACAGGACAAAGTATACCTTCTAAACCACAATTTCACTTCATTCCAGTAAACTTTTCTTAATTTTAGAGCTATAAAGTGGCAAAATGCCCACCGAGCAGCTAAAATACTGATGCTTTGAGGTTAATGCATCATTGAAACTCAATGAGGGCCGGGTGCGGTGGCTCACGCCTGTAATCCTAGCACTCTGGGAGGCCAAGGTGGGCGGATCGTTTGAGCTCAGGAGTTCGAGACCAGCCTGAGCAAGAGTGAGACCCCCGTCTCTACTAAAAATAGAAAGAAATTATATAGACAGCTAAATATATATATAGAAAAAATTAGCCGGGCATGGTGGCGCATGCCTGTAGTCCCAGCTACTCGGGAGGCTGAGGCAGGAGGATTGCTTGAGCCCAGGAGTTTGAGGTTGCTGTGAGCTAGGCTGACGCCACGGCACTCACTCTAGCCTGGGCAACAGAGTGAGACTCTGTCTCAAAAAAAAAAAAAAAAAAAAAGAAACTCAATGAGGATTGGAAAAACATATGTTCTGAGAACACTTTATAAAATGCCTATTAAGATAATCTACTGTCACTGTATGTTTAAAACACACTAATTAATTTTTAAGTTTCATGAGAGATTATTTTCTGAATACTTTGATTTTCTTTTAGGATTTGAGAACTAGATACACTTTCAATATTATTTCTATTAGCCGAATTCCATTATATACTCCAGGGAACTGGAAGTCTATTTTACTTCTTTGTAAGATAAGCATATCAGCAATTAAATTCAAACTGGGCTCTCCAACTTTCTGGTAAAGATATTTTGTAGAATTGTATAAGTGATTTCAATTGTCCATCATAAATATTAGCTAGGAACAAAATTTAGGTTAAAATAAACAGAACAATGAGATGGCAGAAAATCAAAAGAAAAATTAAAAACCTCTCTAAAATCAATATATGAAACTTTCAGTGCCTGAATTTTTATAGTGATGATGTGAATTTGTGCTTATATACTTAGTAATTAATTATGTTATCTCCTGTCTCCTTGTAAAAACATGAATTGCAGGCTCCATGAAGCAGAAGAATAGCTATTACTGAGTGCCTGTTTTGTGCAAAGCACTTAGTTTGGCAGCAATGAAAAGAATTACTTAAAATATATTTATTAAGAAGATGAGCCATTTTTTTCTTTGTATTAGAGATGGTACTAGTATGTAAACTGGCCAGAACACAGGGGTTGGGAGATGTTTCTGGAACTATCCCATTCTTACATTGTAAGGCAACTGCTCATTCATTACAAATGTCACTGAGCAAGAGAACATCTACGTATGATTTTAACATATTACAAAATGTCTGTTTTGCTTTTTGAAGACTCTGCTACTTATTTATTTAATAAATGTGATACGAATATCCAATTCCTTCTGTCAGACAATTTAGTTTTTTCTTTTTCAGAAAGTTACAAGTAAAATACTTAACTTTATGAGTGTTTACTATGATACCTGACACAAATTTATGACATGATCTGAGATTGAAAAGATAATAAAATTGTACTTACCATAAAGGATTGCAAGCAGAGACAGTGGCATGACAAGGAGTCCCACCAGCATATCAGCAATGGCTAGGGACATTAAGAAGTAATTGGTGGCATTGTGCAGTTTCTTTTCCATGCTTACTGCCATGATTACGAGAATGTTGCCACCTATTGTCATGATTATTATTACGACGATTGAAATTGCTGGCCAGTTTTGTACCCCGTCTGGGAATTTGAAGCGTCCACCATCGGAGGTATTGAAAATGTCAGTTACTATAGCTGCTACTGGGCTTATAGAAATATCGCATTGCCAAACCAATAGGCCAACTAGGTGCACACTGAAAATTAAGAAGAAGAAAAAAAAAACAGTCAGGTACATATTATATTGCTTACACACAGTTTATTGCTTATACAAAATAATTGCTTTTCCTTCAGCAATCATTATCATCATCATCATCATTTCTACTCTCTTAATTAAACTTTAGCATTTCTTTTTTCTGGCCAAAGAATATTAATTTTTCTTGCACGGTTATTATGAGTTAGGAACTTAGTTTATTCAAATATATTTGTATTATCTCATTTGATCTCATACAACAACCTCATGCAGTACTTATGTATATCCATTATGCATGTGATAAGACAGAATGAGGTTCAGAAAGGTTAAGTAACTTTCTCAAGCCAATGCAGCCAATAAGTGGCAGGGCCAGCGTCCCATACTCAGTTCCCACTGATTTCAAAGCCTGTATTTTTAACTTTTATTGTGATCTGAAACCACAGAATTGTTTGATTTGCTGTAATAGACTATTCTTTACATATTAAAAATATTATTTCCTTCTAGATATCCTCTTAGACAGCTGACAACAGAGTGAAGGGAGATTTTCTTAAAGGATCCAGTATCCTGACAAGAAAATTGGAAGTTGCCTCTTTTGATCCAAAACTAAGAAGGAATAAGTTGCCATTAGACCTACTTCAGGCAAGTGTTAGGAAGAGGCACAGTAGATTTTGACAACAGTACATACTTTTTTAGTTCTCATCTTACTTTCTTGCACTTGCAAAGTGACTTTATGCTGGTTCATTAGTTTCTTAATGTCTTGTGCTATAAACTTTCCTTCTTCCTGCCACTCTCCCCATTACTGTTTTATGCTTTCTATGTCCTGTTCTAGGTTAGATAATGATTTTTGCTGATGATTAATACCTATGAGTTTCTTACTTTTCATTCACTGGGAACTAAGTTTCTTTGGTCATTTAAAATGTACATTTCTCATGATGGTACTTAGGTAGATTCTACTAGTAAGAATTTCAGGCCAGCTGGCAGGCTACTGCAAGAGTTGGAAGTGGTTGTCTTCTGCACATCCTAAATTAATTTCCCCTCATGACAATGTAAGAATTATTTAAGTTATATACATAAGTGTTCTCTCAAAGTGTAAGTTCCTATAATGTCTGGTAAAACTAACATATTTATTTTCCTTAATAAAATAGACAAGACAGACATGCATGCTCAATATTTCCTGCTTAAAAACAAGGAATATTATCTGTGAATGGTTGTTTTATGTTTATTCTATGTGCGATAATAGTTATTTAGTAAATATTAAACAGCAACATGAGGATACCTTTCCTATATGTAGTGGTTGTTAAATCTTTATATTATTTCTAGAAGAGAAACTTGCTTCTACTAGTACGATATATGCTAAATAGTTTTCTATGCAAGACAGTTGAAGGAAAATTCTTTCTGGAATTGGAGGGCTGGAAAACATTGACATTATAACACCCAGAGTCTATGTGTTCTCTAGGTAAGTGCTTTTATGTCATTATCTCAGTCACTTGTTCTTTGAACTGAAAATAGTATCTCTATGCAAGAATAATATATGTATGACTTGATTGACTCATTTCTCATTACCATTATCAGAGAATTTACAGTAGTAAAACTAGATGATTAAAATTATCATAATCATATCATATCCATAATATTACATACACACATGAACCATAGTTTCTGAACTAAAACTGGAACATGTATCCAGAAAAAATATTGGCATCACTTAAACCTAAGTTAAAACATTGAAATAATTTCCTAGTATATTTTAAAATCATTTCTCTTGATTTCGCTTAATCTCTTATTAATATGCTTCCATGTCTTTAAAGACAATAAAGAAATCATGAAAATATACTGACTTTCCCATGCTATAATGGATATAAAACTAATACCTCAGACATTTAGTTTAAAATTACTTCATCATTAGTCAAAGCTACTTGATATTCTAAGCAACATGGAGGGAGAAGACATATATAGTAATTTTTATCAAATAATCAGAAGTAATCAGTAAATTCTTCCTAATATATTATTTTCTTGTAACATTAAAAATAAGCAAAAATATCACAATTCCAAAATCTGTAGCATAATTGATTTGTGATTAAGATGAGCAGACATTATTGAAATAAAGGACAAAATAAATAGAAACAAATTATTTTTTCCCAGTTTTGATTACTCTGTCACTGTATTTGTTGTATTTGGCAGAGGGCCAATGGACTGGCTATATGACTTCAATGATGTTTCGACCAATCACTCAACCTATCAGAATATCAATTTCCTCATCTGTACAAGGATGATCTCTATTACATGGTTGTTGTTAAAATTAAATGATATTATATATGTAAAGTCCTGAAAATAGTAGCTGTGTCATAATAGGCCCTCAGTAAATGTTGGAGCTTACCTTCTTTCTGCTTTCAAAGTGAAACAAAAGTATTTTATGGTTGCTATACCTCAATTCAAGTATTTCAAAATTTTCCAAGAATTTAAGTCCCAATTTTATTTCAAGACAATACTTATGTAGGTAGAACTGGGCTCAGAAAGTAATTTTAAATCCAGAGTCTTTTCCAGGGTTCTTCCTGGCCTAGCTGATGAAAACCTTGTCCTGCTGTCATTTAAAAAAAAAAAATGTTTCTAGTTTAAATTAGCTGATGATCATCTCAAATAGTCCCACAAAATTTTATCTCAAATACTAAGCTGTTTCTTCAATTGTTGACTGCAGAATCACAAACGTATTTATTCTTAAGGTCTTAGTAGAATAAGTCCAACTTCTAATTTTAGTCCAACTTCAAATTTTCTAAGTAAATTGTGAAAACATCTAAATTCTTTCATATGTCTCTAAAAATGGTAAAGGAGTGCAGGATAAAGTTGTACATAACAGAAATATACATGAAAAATCTATTTCCA
This sequence comes from Eulemur rufifrons, assembly GCF_041146395.1. Lineage (NCBI taxonomy): Eukaryota > Metazoa > Chordata > Mammalia > Primates > Lemuridae > Eulemur > Eulemur rufifrons. Next base: position 56,868,748 of record NC_091012.1, read on the forward strand.
ATTATGAATTTTTATAATTTGAAAACCTTAGAATTTGGAGGTAGAAAAAAACACTTCGAGTAATTATCTCTACTGGTCAGAAATATTTTTCTTTTTTTAAATGAAAGAATCCATGAGACAAATATTGAACCACTGAGGAGCCTTGTTGGATCTTAATATATCTGTTATGGATTACAAAATAAGGTAATAGTCCTGGGATAGATCTTAAAAGAATATTTACTTCAGTGTCCTGGCTTCAATTATTGAGCAATACTTATGAGCAAGGTTTTATGATTTTTATTAAAATTCAATTCTATTTTCCACAGATTTGTAATCAAGAATTGGCTATATTTTCTTTTGTTTTCTTTTTTTAATTTCAGAATATTAATGGAGGTACAAATGTTTTGGTTACGTGAATTACTTTTGTACAGTTTGAGTCAAGAATTGGCTGTATTAAAATATAATTTTTAATACCTATGTGTTCAGTGAAATATATAAAGTCCTTTTACAAAAGAGGAGTAATTTATGTCTTAGCTCTTAAAGCTTACATTAATTGTTATTAAGCCCACAGGAATCTCATAAAATATGTACACAAGTCATAATGTCTCTCTGAATGATGCAAATAATTTACTCATTGCTTCTAAATTTTTAATGAAAATATCATTTTACATTCTTAGTAGATAAACAAAATGATAATTTAGTTTAAGAGTCTGAATACATTTTAAATCTGCTGAGTTTTTGCATGATATATGGAGATTGTTAGAAGAGGGGAATGATCCTTTGTCTCAATAGAATGGGAAAAAATGTATATGAATTCTTAAATTTCATAGCAGAGTAATTTGGTGCCCTTTAAGGCAGCCTGACATTTTGGTATATGGGCCAATGGCTATATACTGAGTTGGCACAGGCTCATGGATTGGGAACATTTGTCCTTTCATTTTCCTACACCTGACTCTTTCCTCTTCTTTATCACTGTCCTCCACCTTTTCCATTCCTTAATGTCTGCTCTGGTTCTCTTGGAATCATGCATACATGAGACTATCATCACAAGAATGACATCCAAGATGGGCTACAGTGATGCACATTGCAGAGGATCCTATGTTGATGTACTCTATATCTCCACTACTCTGTGAACTTTCCCTGGGTGAGCTCTTTTACAGGAATCATAGAGGAGACCACATAGTAGCAAGGAGATTTAGGGCTTCTCAACTGTACTGCTCAGAGTTTACATAGCTTTGGATCTCTTTTTCCATGCCCTCTTCCTCAAAGAGTAGGGTTGGAAGAAACCACTCCAACATTTTACTATGTAAGAAAGAAAACATACCTGGATTAGATCAAATTTACAATCGCTTAGTACTTGAATCTGGTTCTTTACCTGCCCCTTTTATGTTGCATTCTATTGACTTCAACTACTGGATCATTATATCAAGACTTCCCAAGGATGGCATTGTTGTCTTCTGTCCAGCTACATCTCCCAACCTTAACCCTTTCACTTCTGACCTTCTCTTTCACTGCCTCAACTATTCTTCATTAAACCAGAGGCATTTTATTCTCTTGACTCTTCAGTTTATGCAGGAAGGAAAAGGAAAGAACTTTTCTAAGTTTTATACATGGGGAAAGCAACCATGAGCATTGGGATTATTTGAATTGAGGATATTATCACCATATTATTTATTTGAGTACATTAGCTATAGTGTTTAACTGGAGTTCAAATTATTGTTTTTCCCCCATTTATTAGTTTTGAATAGGAAACACTCATGGTAATAGTCTTTTGGGATGCAAGTCATTTATGCAGATTGAGGCAAATATAGTTGAGTGGTCATATAGAAGCATTTTTAACATCTTTGAGCAAGCTGACACACAAAGTTGTATTTTTATTAAAATAATAATAATATTATTATCCTTACAGGAACGAATGCACCGCGTTCCTCAGGTTCACCATGATTGCTTCAATCTTAAGCAACCAAAGTTTAAAATTGAGAAGAGGAAATTAACAGATTGGATTCACCATTTCATCCTTTCTGGGGAGAGAAAAAAAAAAAAAGAAAATTAGTTAAAAGTCCAAATAACTCGCATTACAACCAATTAAACAAACTTAAATGCACTTATTTGATGATAAGAAACAGTCAATATTTAATTTAGCAAACAAGAAAGTATGTTATATTGTGTAAGTGACAAAACATAGTAAAAAGAGCAGATTTTTCATATATTTACCAATGCATAACCATCACAGTTATGCTTTATTTATATGGAGCGTCTACCAAATTTCCCCCTGTTGGAGTATACATGACTTCACATCAATGTTTTGAGAAAGAAATTAAGAATGTATTCTTAATTTGCAAACCATTGAGAGAAAGTGTACAATCTAATAAGTAGTATGCCTAAAATAAAAAAGTTTCATCTTATAATAACATAGGAAAGCTAAAACAGGTTTTAAACATTTTTATAAAGTGAACATATTTATACAAAATTTTGATTTTTTTTTCCTTCAAGATGAAGCAATCTCTATTTATACTTTTGCATTAACCAACAGTTTTCTCCAGGGGGGCAGCAAAAGGTTTATACCAAAATAAATGAAATGATCAAGTTTATTATGTTAAATATAGCCACCACTCTGTGTATAAACAAGTTTGTAACCAACAGATAGTATATTACAGTAAGTGTACATGGAATAATACTGAAATTGCAAACAAAAGTTCAGTTGCACTAGATGATTGAAACAAAAATCTTTAGTTTCTTTTGTGGCTTAAAAGGTGACAATACATCTTCTAAGGTACTAGGAAGAAAACATGAAATCCAAATGACTTATCAAAGAATTTCAGAATGGATATCTTTTATTTCTGTAGGCTATTATTTAAAGAGTTATTTGCTGCATCACAAAACCCAATCAAACATTTACATAGTGGATTATTCATCATTTAGCACCCACTATATTCAATATGTTAAAGTGTCGGCCAAGAGAAGATTGAATGCAAATTTGCTGAGAACCTCTGCTGTTCTCCTTGTGGAAATCACATCTTTACAGAGTGGCACACGTCACTATTAATCTTTATACTGACATTGAAGAAACAGTCAGTGTGAATTCTAGTGATTAACATAGAGACCCTTTGGTTTTTCTGCTTAGAGATTCCAAACTGGGCAAACCTCTTTGTTCTCCATCTTGGCTTTTCTATATTTTCTGTTTAGGATTTTGATTATACTCTCTTTCCACACCAAACATCTAACAGTATTCTTTTCTGGGATTATAAAGCTATTACAAAGGATCAATTGCATGCACTGGGCTATCCGTGAGAAGAATCTAAGGGTACGTGAGTGTAAGAGAGTGACAGAAAGTGAGAGAGACAGAGAGACAGAGTTGAATAGCTTGAAAACATGGAATAACATTGACAGATCATCCATTTTGCCCAGTTTGTAAATATTTTCAAGGAATATGATAATGAAAATCTATCCTGATCATCTTTCTCTCGTGTTTTCTAGTTTCTTCTATAAATTTAGAAATAAAATTTCACTAGAACAAATCACTTAAGCTACAAATTTAATATTTTTACTCCTCTTTATCCCTCAACCCTCACTTGTCAGTTTTATCAGTGCTACCTCCATAAAAAAATCTATCTGAAAATCATCCCCTTACTACAGTAATACATAAAATATGGACTCCCAGTAGCTAAGAACTCAAAATATTCTGTGAGAGAAAGAGAGTGACATCAGCCAGACCATTTCTGTCCCATAAAATCTTGCCAGACAATACATAAATCCCTTTTTTCTGGGAGGTCTGGATATGTGACAGAAAAAATAGTAAGGGCTACCAAAAGGTCCTATTCTGCTACTTAGCCCTCAATAAATATCAAAATCTTTCCCTTTTCTTGATGCTAAAAGAAAGTATTGTAATGGTTTTCAGTGTTTATTTTCCATGTATCCAAATAGTAGTATAATTTAAAAGGTTCAAAGATAGAATAAAATATGCTATGCTCCAATAGATTATAACAAAACAATGGAAATATTATATACCATAACTTGATATGATAATCATCTCATTAAATATTTTCTTATCCATATTGTGAGCCATGGTAGAATTCCATTTTTGTTACTTGAAATATCATATTCCTATAAAAATCAATCAATTTTGTTATGTTTTTTACATGTATATTTTCCTGGGAAACAGACAGGTTAAACAACAAATATTTATTTTTCTAGGGTTCAATTTTATTGAGTAGAATGAGTAATAATCATAAAAATATATTATGTATATAGATCTCCAATTTATTAGCTAAAATACCTTGCAGGCAAAATCATGTCTTCCTGTGCTGTTTTGAGACAAGGTCTCACTTTGTCACTCGGGCCAGAGTGCAGTGGCAACATCTTAGCTCACTGCAGCCTTGAACTCCTGGGCTCAAGTGGTCCTCCTGCCTCAGCTTCCCAAGTAGCTGGGACTACAGGCATGCACCACCACCCCCAGTCGATTTTTCTATTTTTAGTGGAGTCAGGGAATTCACTCTTGCTCAGGCTGGTCTTGAACTTCTGACCTCAAGCAATCCTCTCGCCTTGGCCTCCCGAATTGCTAGGATTACAGGTGTGAGCCACCATGCCAGGCCTAAATGTTTGTTAAAAATAGTGGCATATATAGTCTACTGGGATCATTCCTGTCTTGACCTTTTATAATAAAGAATTTAAGAACTGAATAAGTTATAATACATATAGTGGTTTAGTTTTTGTCAGTTTTCACTGTTCAGAAGTTATGGACTCATAATTCAAAAATTATTCCTCTAGTTATGATACTCACTGAGTTTTCAGCAGATGGCTAGATCAAAAATGAATTAGTCACAAATGTTCAGTTTAGTCCTGGGAAGATTATATTAATGCAGCACAGACTTACAACAATTTTTGGTAAACTCTTTTAATTCAGAAATTATCTTTAGGTCTAATGAATATTGTGGGAATTGTCCTTTCAATTACAAATGTACTCTAGAGATTTTCTAATAAGACACACATTTGTCATACTAAACATTCACCTTTGCCAATTATAGTCAAATCAGATAATTATTCATGATTTTGATAGAAAGTTTTCCAGTTATAATCAGTGAAGTTAAAGACTGCTCTTTCATCAGTAAACACAAGATCTTCAAATGTGTAAAGTTCATTTGGAAATGTATTTTATGAAGTTAAATAAATTCAAATATTCTATCTTCAACTGTAAATTCTTAATGTATTCTACAATTATGAATTCTCAAAACTCTTAGGGCTGAAAAATTAGGAGTGATCAAGTAATCGAGTCTCTTGCCATCAGACAAGTCTATATTTAACTCACTTCAAGAAGTTGGATAATTCATTTTCTTATAGAACAACCTTCAGAAGAGGCAATTTCATAACCTTCCACTGTTTGGCAATATACTGTGTCAGAAAACGTTATTTTATGTTAGGCAAAAAGCCTCAAGCTAACAGACTGCAATAGATTGTTTCCTTACAAAGTCAACCATGCATACTGCAGGATATTGCAATACTAGCAACTTGCTTATTGCATTTTAGCTTGGCTTGCTGCAGGCCGCAATACTCTAGACACTGAACTACACACTTCCCCATAGTGTGCCTTAGAGAATCTAACGGTTCTGAAGATGCAGGTATATACAATTGGGTGATTTTGCAATGTCTTTTCCAAACTGTGACACTTTTGAAAGTGAAGGGAGCAGAGCATTAACTAGATAGAACTCTGGGTCCCTCCCAGACATTTCATCAGATTTTGTATTAATAATAAGGTGATTATTCAATTTGAATGCAGGTCTAGTGTCATTACTTTTATTCCCTCCCATTTTTCTTTCCCCTCCGTCTCAAGATAATATAAGTGGTTGTTCAAACAAATTTAACTGTTCCTCCTGTACTGGAATTAAAATGGAATATTGTCTCCTCATTTGTATTTGTTAAATGCTTCTGCTTGTGTTCGACATATGACATATTTCATGAGAGTGATTATTATTAAATTTAGTGAGAATTAACAAGATAGTTAACTCAAAATCTACAGTATATAAAATCATGTTTTTCACAGGTAGGCCTATTCCGTTTACCTAAAAGAGTACTTAAAAAACAAATAGCTTCCAAATTGATGGCGGTATAGGAGCTACTGCAAATCACTCCATGATAGTAATGAGAGACATTGAGAGACTCTGTCTTAGTGGGCAGAGCACCCAGCAATTTGAAGCTGCTTTCTCCACAGGTGGTAGCAGGACCATACCTGAATTATCTCAGCGTAAGTATCCATATAGCAGGGTAAAGTGAAGGCTTTTAAAGAGTAAAGCTAAGGGAGCAAACCAGATGTTAAGTCTCTGTGTTGGAGACCAACTCCAACTGATTTGCAGGACTGAAAACTATACAACAGTACTTTGTGTGTTCCAATATTTATTGATTGCTCATTATGTGCCAGGCACTATGCCAGATGCTGGACATGTAGTAGCAAGCAAGGTAGATCAGGTCACTGCTCTCACGGAGCTTACATTCTAGCAGGAAATACAGATAATAAACATTTCAACAAATAGGTAGGATAATTTCAGAGAGTGACAATTGCTATGAATAAAATGAAATTGCATAATGGGACAAAGAGTGACTGAGGGAAACACATTTAGATGGACCTATGTACATAGCCATAGCTTGAGGTTAGATATTTTTAAAATATAATACACAAATAATATTTGCTAGCATTTGCTAGCTACTTTTAATCACAATATACAATAGTTATTTTATACTGGTGAGTTAAGCACATGACAAGTGTCAGTGATGGGAACAGTTCAAAATTTTCTGTTAGTTTGGTTATAAACGTTCGAGCTAGAAAAAAATCCTCTTTTGCCAAGATACTTAAAAATCAGTTTAGCTGCCTACTCAAATGCATGCCCATTTACATTTACAGTGCTATTTCTTCACCTATAGGCCAAGCCCATTAGGTTAAGAGATCACAGACTTTTGGCTACATAGCAGCCCCTTCTGGTTGTAGAGGGTTCCAGTTGAGTCATGAAAAGCGAAAAGTTCAATCAGTTGTCCAGATGTATTTATTGCCAAATAACCGAGTACTTGGATACATCTGGACAGCCGAATGAACTCTTAACTCCTCATCTCTCCAACAGCTCTTCATTTCACAGCTTCAGAATCTCCTATATAAAGGGGAGAGAAACAAACAAAAAACCACTCTGGAATTGAAGGGTGAGTCTGATTCTAGTTTGGCTGTCATATCTGAAGAAAAAGCAACTTCTGCTCTTATTTTATAACTTATTACTATAAAATGTATGTAACTCACTAAAATTCGACAATACCTATAAATAACAGATTGATAATGTGAAATTCAAATGTCATGAATACAGAAAATTGAGATGAAACCAAAATTAATTTGCACAATTAATAATTTATATAATTTATAATTTATTCTAGCATAATTCAACACTCCAGATGTTAAATATGTTTGGTACAGCATAAAGGACATTAGGCTTGGTGGTAGGAGACATGGGTTCTAGTTCAAGACTCTGTCACTTAGTTGATGTGTGACTCAGTATAAGTCACTCAACTTTTTGGGGCCACAGTGTTTTCATTCATGACATTAAGAAGTTGCAGTAGAAGACCTCAATCCCTTCTTGCTCTGAAATTCTGTGATTCAGGTTTACTTCACAAATGTTTGGCATTATGCTATGCTGCTTTACTTTACATAAATAGCTGTAAATAGCTGCGTTTGGCTACAATTAGATTCTACTTGTTATTGCCACTTAAGTGTAAAACATAATGTTTACCTGAGAAAGCCTCTTGATTTGAAAGGAGAAAATGACTTTTAACTTGAATTTCTCATAACACAGCTGACACATCCCACAAATTAATGTGCGTGTATTCTGTGCCTCTCTTTTTTCTACTTCCTTAAATGAATCCTAAATACATGTCTCATTCTTAAAGAGTTAGGAGACCACATGAGCTCACAAAACATTTAAAACAAAATTATTTATTGGTGATTTTCTGATTTTAAAAAGTCTTGTGCCTAGAATACTTTACAGAAAAGTGAAATATAAGAAGTAATGGCCCAGTTTTGTGGCTATCAAAATCTTGACCTCCACTTTAGTGGTTTAATTCTCAGCTAGAATCTGTTTACTGTTTTGTGTACACTTTACCATTTTATTTATTTAAAGGAAAAATAGTACTTCAGTTTGCCAACTTTGAAAATACTCTGTTTCTTCCACCAATTCTATGAACTTTATATCAGATAGTGTCAACATTTAGATAAACAGATATGCCTATTTTATAACTCTCTTTAGTGTGATTGAAGGTAAAATATAAGACCACAAATGACATATATCTTCATTTTTTAAATTTCCTAACTAGATTTATACAGAATTCTGCTAATTATCCTCCCAGTGTACCTCCTGCACAACTCAGTTTACAAAAAAAAAAAAAAAAAAAAAAATCTGTCAGGAAGTTCAAACCAACACAAATCCTCAAATCCTATTGCTCATGAATTCAAAGTGTGTGTGTGTGTGTGTGTGTGTTTGTGTGTATACGTGTGTATGTCTATGTGTTTTGAGAGTGAGGAATGAAAAGAAAGATGCCACAAATACACAAATTTTATTATCACCATCCACCAAAATACCATAATTTCATAAGTTGAAATCATTGTATTATAATTCAAAGCCCTTTGAGTGATTGAATATTTTCATTCATGTTTTTCAAGTTGGAGAATTAACTTGAATTATTTAAAAATCTATGGAGTATTGAAAATTTGGAAAAAATAACCCATTTGTGAAATAACGGATGCTTCATAACAGCAACACCTGTTTTTACAGCTCACTGAAGGATCATTCCATATGTAGGTAGTCACAATTGTTACACCCACTCCAGTGCCGTAGAGACAGGGTTTCCTATCACACAGACTCATTCGATAATATAGACCAACTGTGGACAATTTTGCTAAAATGTTAATATGTTGCTCTACAATTTCATCCAAATTTTAAAAAGAAAAAAATAAGGTATTTCTGAGACTATTGGGAAAAGTTAAATGTGGACTAGTGTATTAGATAATACCAAAAAACTATTCCTAAAATTGTTATGTGTGGTAATTGCATCATAGTTTTGTAATAATATACCCACAATATTAGAAATGCAACTGAAGTGATGTGAAATCATTTAAAATAATTCAACAGGCCGGGCGCGGTGGCTCACGCCTGTAATCCTAGCACTCTGGGAGGCTGAGGCGGGTGGATTGCTCAAGGTCAGGAGTTCGAGACCAGCCTGAGCGAGACCCCGTCTCTACTAAAAATAGAAAGACATTATATGGACAACTAAAAATCTATATAGAAAAAATTAGCCGGGCATAGTGGCGCATGCCTGTAGTCCCAGCTACTCAGGAGGCTGAGACAGTAGGATCGCTTAAGCCGAGGAGTCTGAGGTTGCTGTGAGCTAGGCTGACGCCACGGCACTCACTCTAGCCTGGGCAACAAAGTGAGACTCTGTCTCAACAAAAAAAAAAAAAAATAAAAAAAAATAAAAAAATAAATAAATAAAATAATTCAACAAAGAGAATGGGAAAAAGAAAGGGTTAGATCGATCCATTGTTGCAAAATCTTAATAATTATTGAATCTGGGTGATGGTGTTATGGAGGATCATTGTATTAAATGCTATTGTCTCTACTACTGTGTATGTTTGAAATTTGTTCAAAAGAAATTATAACCGTGAATGAGATATGATTTCAGGTCATACAGCATGAAAAATATAAATTTTTCTCAAGGATGGAAGACTTCATTATTTTATTTTCAATCCAGTTTTTATTTTTAGCACCTTAGTATGCCACCAGTCCAGTTGTTAAAAATAAAAAGAAACAAAACAAAGAACATTCTTTTAATCATCTCCTAGTAATGAAAATGATGTATTTTCCCTAGTAAAAAAATTGTCTTTCTCAATAACATAAAATTATACAAGCATCTTTCTTCTTTGATGACTTTCTCCCTAGTAGATGTTATGATAATACATTTTGAGAAAAGTGGTCCTTGGGTAAAACCACATTTCCAATAACAATTTATTAAAGTCTTTTTACCAGTACCACCCTATCCACTTAACAACAGCTGATGACAGCTTGAGCTCTCTCATATAAACTCTCCAGGGAGGTGTAATAATGGTGATTCACTAAATATAGGCCAGATCTCTAATTTGGCAAAGGTGTTAAATAACTTATAGGACAACCATGTGATTATTTAGAGGAAGGCAACTGACTGTAAGGTTTTCTGACAGCTCCACATACAATATGCTTTTATAGTATTTAAATTTGTGATGAGTTTCTCTGTAAATTCAAAATTGGTTCCATCATGTATGACTGGGCATAATTTTTCAATATCAGTGTTAAATATACTGAAAAGTTGCATTGATTAAATGTATTCATTTCTCAGTGGAAACTTCTGTTTATTCCAGAAATTGATAAGGAAAATATATTTGGTGCAAATCACCACTGAGGTATGGTGTGCTTAGCTTCACAGGTAATTTTATAGACCTTCTAAATTATGCAGGAAAATAGGTTAATGAATATTTTATTCTTTTCTCTCTTTTCAGGGACTCTATATTTCATTAGGTCACAGAATTGGTATTTAAATAATGCTTTACTTTTCCAAACTGCATATGATGCTGACAATTATGCATTTAACAAAAACATATGCATCAACACAAACATTTGTTCTTTAAGTAGTAAATCATAGGTAGTGTTGCTACTTCTATTGTTAAATTTTAAAAACTGTCACAAGGAGTCCTTATTTCCTTATTTTTAAATAACAATTTGTAGGTTAAAGGTATAGGATCCTATTTTTTAAAATGTAGGTGCTATGTCTATGAAACCAAATCCACAAATATTTAATGACCACATACTATCTTCCAGGCACTATGATATTATTAAATTAGTTTCACTCCATTTTAACAGAAACACATTTTACAGAAAAAGAAATTGTGAAGTTCAAAGAGTTTGAGCTATTTCTCCTAGTAAAAGACAGGATTAAGATTCTCAAAGGACATTTTGGTAATTAAAAATGCCTTTAGGAAGACAGTATCGGCAAATAGTTTATGTGTTCATCAAGGCATTGTTCACTTATTCAGTGCATTTATTTACTGCCTACTATGTGCTTGGCAATAAACTTGGGATACACTAGTGAATAAAGCAAAGATCCCTTGCCCGTGTAAGGCTACATTCTTTTTCTTTCCATTAATCATCAATTTTTTCTTAAATAAGAATTCATGATACAATAAACCAGTATAATTTCTAAATGTTTTCAAGATTTTGATCATCTGTTCTATACGTAAAAGAATGAAAGTTATATAAGCTACTTTTGGCATATTACCTCAATTTTTAAGGTTACTGTCTAACAGATTTGTCATTATATATTCACTACTGTTCCCTATTCAATATTAATTTTTTCTACCATCTGCTGCTATTGGGGTTCTGAAACAAAATTAGTTGTTATTGCATTACTTGTTATTGTGCAAAAGATTCCTTGAGTTTTAAAATCTCACTTTAAATTACTAAAATATTCTGGTCCAAATTAAAACCACCTGTATAGAGAAACAACTAAAAAAAATGAAAGCCAAATATAGAAGAGTTGGCAATATAGTGCTTCCATAGCCAATCAGGCCTGTCACATTACATTATATATAGTGTATGTGGGTATGAAAAATTCTACAGATTTCACAAAATATTTGCTACTCAAAGAGAGCCAGAAATTATTCTAAATGGCCATTGCAATTAACTTGCCAAGAACTAGGAAGTTACATTCATGAATCAAGTATCTAGCTCATGCCAATATTTGTGGAAACTTATTCATTGGCCTCCCACATACTGTTTGGCTTGATATCTTGCATTCTGGCAATAGAGAAGCTGTTAGCAGAGGTCTTTATAGAATCCATGCCACTGAATCTGTCATTGTGGTATACTTTGGGAAGTGTTACTATCTAAGTTACCATCTGTTGCCCTAAGATAAATATGAAGAATAATAAAGAATCTTCTTGATTGAGTCATTCCTGTAGAAATTGCTCAACATGAAAAAGAATATGAAAAAGGGATGCATAATAATTGCTTCCATTTATTAATCTATTATCATATGCCAGGCACTGTGAGAAATACTCTATATACTTTTTCTCATTTATTCTTTACTATAACAACAGTACACCACCAGATTATAAAATAAATTGAGATGCTAAATTGCCACATACAGCTAGTAAGAGGTAGAACAGAATTTGATTTTAGATTTTTTGCACTCCAAAGTCTGCACTTTTTCACTCCAGGCCACTGCCCTTTATGGTGGTTCTTTGCTTCCTCTAGGAAACTATAAAATTCTTCAAAATGAACATTGTATTTGTCAATCTCTATGTCTAACAAGCATACTCTCAGGAAAGGGATTGAAAGGGGATACTTAAAGATCATCCAACTTCCTGTTTTGGTAATTGAGGAAACTGAGCTAGAAGACATAAATGACTTGTTCAATGTCCTTATGTTAATTTTTGTCAGTGCCAAGATTAGACTCCAGTCTTCTGTTGCCTTTCCAGTCTTTTGATTCTGAGCAAAGGTCCCCTAAGAGTCACAGGTGATTAGAGTCTCACTAGTTCATGTACAGCTGTTAGTACAATTTTCTCATAGCCTCTCTTTAAGTGAAAGAAAATGAAGGAATTGTCATAGGCTACAAAATTAAATGCAGTAGAAAGCTACTTTGGAATGCATTCCTGAACACCTGCCTCTTCAAATATTCAAAGAAGGAACTCAGGCAGAAGTGTGGGCAAAAAGAAAGGAACAGAGGAAGGAGAGGAAGAAGAGAAGGAAAGAAGGAAGGAGAGAAAAAAAGGCAGAAAGCGAAAGGAAATTGTCCTCAAATCTGTATTAATTCCTAGATGTCTGGAAGCCCCACATGGTTATGTCATGTGTGCTGTTGCGGGGACAAACTCTGGCAGGAACATGCTGGCGGGACTATTCTCAAACATAAGCTGTTTATGCAAAAACTTTGTTAAATCTCATAGTTGTTTTCTTGATCATTTAATTTACTCATAACAATAGCAGTGGAACAATGTGGTTTTTAGATACAATTAACACTTCCATGACAAGAGCAAAAACTTAAAGGCGGCAATTTTGTTCTGTAGAAAAACATACCAGTTTATTCATTAAAACAAGTAGTAGGAAATAATCCCACCAACAAATATTCCTCGATTATTATTTTACTATAGTTTATGAATTTCACAAAATGGACATAATTGTAGGCAAAGGAAAACTCCACTTAGGTTTTAAATAGCAATGGAAGATAGCTTTTAGCTTGGCTCACTAGGACTGACCCAAGTGATTCATAAGATGACGTTGTCTTTGATATTGCTAACACTATTTGATGATACTAGTTGTTTTGAAAGCAGAGGCTTCTTTGAAGCAATAAAATATTCAATTATAGTTTAAGAGTCGCCAAATAATGTCCTCTCCTTTAGGCCATAGAAAGTATTCATTGAAAGTCTTTTGTCCATTATATATGAAGCTGAACAATACTAAAACTTTTGAGTCAGTAAACCAACATTATGTCTCTAAACTTCTGGGTAAAATGCATGCGGTAATGGAATAGTTGATTTTAATTGTTATTAAAGGAAGATATAAGTAAGTTGTATTTGAAGGAGTACAGAGGCTTGGGATTCAAAATTGGAAAGTTGGGCTCAACTTTCACTTGTTAGCTATATATCTTTGAGCAACTCATATAATCTTTCTGTGCCATTGTTTACTCTGATGTGTGGCCAAAGAGCTGATATATGTGAAATTTCTGTGTAAAAAGCTAAAGAATTAGCAGATGCTAACATAAGGGGTATGTAAATTTCATGAGTAAATGAATTTTCTAATATTAGTCAATAGAATTATCTGATTACTTTGAAATCATATTCAGAGTGAAATGATTACTTATCAAAGTATTTTAGTTAACATTGTTTACTTTCCTAATATGTGACTCTAATAAAATATATTCTTAATGAAACAACTCACAATAAAAATTTATTTTGCTTAGATGTTTTACCTTGTCTTCATTAAAGAGTGGGAGAAAAACCAGGTAGAAATGGATATAATTCATTTCTCTAAACAGTTTTACTTTGAATAAAATGCAAAGTTGGAACCAGAAAAACAGAATTGACTGCATTTGCACTGGACTAGAATTGAAATTAGTAGGGTTTCTATGATATTCAAATGAAGATTCCCAGCTACCCTGAGAATTTACACAGATAGGAAAAGAAACAAAGTCACTTACAAGTTATGAATTACAGTGTGGGAATAAATGGTCTGAAAAAGGAGAAATTATTTCTTATAGTGAAGAAATAACTCTTTAGTAGCAGGTTTGGCATAAATATAATCTCTAGTTGGCTTCATCTTTATAATAGGCTGGATTGTGGCACCATCCTGAGTTAAATCTATAACTTTTGGCAAACCAATCAAGAAAAAAGTAGGAACCGAACAATCACAATGATTTGCTAAACAAATGGATGTTTTCAAATTGAGGAACATTTTCTGTAGGCTTTTAAAGAGATGTTTAGGTCTTTAGGTTTTATAGTCTCATTAAAATAATGCACTTTTAACATATCTTTATAAATATGGTATGTTTTTAATCTAAATGTCTGCAATGATACTTGAGTAGGAATTCCTTTAAGAAGTTCCTATCATTTTACCATTTTCTAAGCAAATAGTAGGCACTCAAAAATAGTTCTTGAGTGTTTTGCAATAAGGTTATAAGAATAAATAGTTTTTAGAGATTTTTTATGAGTTGAAGTTAGGATGGCTGTCTGGTAGTCATTGACAGATTATAATTTGCTCTCTATATACAATAATAATTGAATTTTTTTGTTTTGTTCAGTTGTTTTTAATAACCTCTAGAGAAAAAAGCCTGGACCAATCTTACAATATTAAATTGAAAAAAAAACTAATCTATTAAATTTCAAGTTATTACTATCTAATATTTTTATTTAAAAATTATATTTTATCACATGATAACTCGGTGGCCAGTACCCAAAAAAACAATAAAAAAATAAAAATTATATTTCAATTATATGTGATTGTTTGGTCACTACTTTCCTCTTGACTAGATTGCCAATGGTGATAGATTTCAGTTTAGGATGGTGTACACTCCAGCCCATTATAAAAAGAGGATGAAGCTGACTGTACACTTGTACACTCATATTTATGTAAATCTATTTTTATAAATAATATTTTCTTTTGCTTTTAAATCTTGAAATGAGCATAAGAAAAATCAGGACAAGTAGGTGTGGGAAGAATGAGCATGTCCAATCCATTTAAAGGCTTTATATTGATTCAAAGCCCATCAGCAAAACATCCTTAAGGCTTCTGTTTCAGCAGAGCATTTGTTATTCAATAAAATAATAATAAATTGAAGAGCCACTGAATTACAGAAGGTGCATTACATCCATCAAACTTTAGAACATGATAGAATGCTCTTTTATTGACAAAAGCAGGTAGAATTACATGCCTTCACATCTATTCATAATAATTTAGAGTAGCATGTCAGCCCTATCTTACACTTAGGCATAATTCCACTTCAGGTAATAATTCAATGCTTCATTACATTAGTTATGTTATTACAAAAGAAAAAGAACGTGAATGAGTACAAAAATCACCTCCCAGTACAAACTGCTAGAGTGAAATGAAGAGATACATTTATTATGCTCATATTACATTTTCTTTCCAATCTATAGGCTCATGCCTTCCTTGCCAAGAAATTCATAATTCAATCATAAGAAATGCAATAGTCAATATCTGTGGCAGCCACCTTTGATGTTAATGAGGGAACCGGCAGTCATATAAAATCAGATGGATCAAAGAAAATACGATTGCAGGAAAAAACACATTGGCCAGCAGCTTGGTATTTCTTCTCTTCCTCCATAAAAGTTATAGTTATGGAAAGAGTTTTCAAAGTCAACATTTTCATTATGAAGTTGTGGAAGTAGACTGTCAAAGTATACCTATGTGTGGTTGTCTTCCATGGAATTGACAGTAACCTGAATGACACAGGTGACTCACTTTAGCCTCAATACGCCCTAAGAAAAACTCACATATACCTAAATGTTAGCAAGGTCTCTAATAAGAAACCCTTGATAAGGGAAAAAGAAAAGAATCCATACTTTTACTCATCATTAATTCATTGAATAAACCTTTAACTGAGGGCCTTCTGTGTGTCAGGTACTATGCCAGGTGTGCTGGTGACATGGTGATAGGTGAAATTGACATGATCCTTTTTTGTATGGAGAATAAAGGCCTTATATAAATAATCACACTAATTCCATATGGTTAGAGATTGTGATCAGTGCTAAGAAGGGAAAGGGCTGGGAGCTATGAGAGAGTTTAACTTTGATTGGTTGGACAAATAAGGCATCTTCAAGAAGTTAACAATTAACTGGAACCTCAAGGATTCATGCTATGACAATTTTTCATCAGGCTACAGGGTTATAAGGAAAAAAAATTATGTCTCGGTCCCACGTCTGACAGATCCAACACTACTAATAATGCTGTAGTTGTGTAATGAGTATATTAAAAAGTCATAGCTTAAAGCAAAAAATAAATCTATATTAAGTATTTCTAAAAGAAAACTGGAGAACATTAAACATAAAACTATGCCACCTTAAATATTTGTTTTATTGTTGAACAATCACAAGAATACATAGAACATCTGAGGTAGAATGCTAATATTTAATAGACTCTCTTTTGTGGTCACCTTTTGTTTCAGGCCACATACATTTTAGAACTGCTATCTGGTGACTTCCATAATAATTACTATAAATGGTCATTTATATTGGTGAACATCGTGGTGGTTTTTATACAGAATAAAATGCTGCTACCTAGATGCAACAAGTTATGTGAGTATAAATTGAATTTCTGAGCCTCTTTCTTCACATTAAAACTAAATCTAAGTACATATAACAGAAACACCAATGTAAAAAGGAAAATTGGAGAAATTAGTATTACAAATAACAGATAAGTCACTGCAAATGTTATCTGATCCCAATTTTGACAGATCAATTTTACAGAACCCCAAAATTACAGATGAGTTTCCAAAAAGGGAAAGTGACTGTCTTTTCCAATCTGGTTAAAATAAAACAAAACATATTAGTAGGTTTTGCCATAAATGTTGTAGGTTAAATTAATCTTTTCTTTTTATGAAATAGAATAGATTTGAAAATATCATCACTTATTGCACAAAGAATAAATACTTTTTTGTGAAACACTTATTTCCGTGTTTGTGTGTGTGTGTGTGTGTGTGTCCTGGGTTGCACAGTACAATGTATTTCAGTGCTGTGGATATTAGTCAAAAAAGTTTGAAAGGTATTGGAAAGCTTTCCATGTTAATGGGTTGTTATGGTAGACAAAATTCTACCCCAATGATTCCCAATGACCTTCACCCTTGTATCATCCCCTCTCTCTTGAATGTGAGTGGAATATGTAAATACGAGCTATCTATCATTCCCTTGAATATGTTGCTTTATATGGCAAAAGGGATTATCCAGGTGTATCTTATCTTATCCTATCGGCCCTTTAAAAGAAGATACTTTTCTCTGACTTGTAAGCAAATGGGAGTCAGAGCTGAGTGAAGCATGACAAGATTTCTACATGTAGTGCTGGCTTTGAAGATGGAGGGGGTCACATAAGAAGGAATGTGGACTGCCTCTGGGAGCACAGTGTAGCCCCTAGCTGATAGCCAGCAAGGAAATGGGTACCTCAGTCCTACAACCCTCAGGAACTGAATCCTGCCAATGACTTTAATCAGCATGAAGCAATTTTTTTTTTCAGAGCCTCCAGATAAGAGCTCAGCCTAGCTGACACCATGACTTCAGCCTTGTGAGACCTTAAGCAGAGAACCCAGATGATGTCCCTGGACTTTTGACCTACAGAAGAATGAGCTAACAAATCGGCATTGTTTTAAGCCACTAGGTTTTTGACGATTAGTTACACAGCAATAGAAAACTAATACTTCCAGTCAATGCAGTTTATATAAGAGGTACAAGAAAAGGAAGGAGTGAGGATGATAGCTTGAGCAAAAAGTAGCATCTCAGTGAATTGATTAGTAGAGAGCAGAGGTGAAGAACAAAGAGCTGTAGGATACAGCAGGTGAAGTCTGGTCCTTTATATTAGGTAAAACTATTTCTTCCCTGTCAGAAAAAAATGGACATGAGGAAATGTTTACCTATTAATTTATTTAATTTATTTTTTCTAGTATTCTCCTAAATAGACATGGGAGATTCTGGCTCAGAATTTTCTAAAGACATATTTGAAGGATAAAGAAGTTTAGGAAAGAATTAGAATCTTCACATTACCACAATCTATCTTAATAGAAACGCTTTATTGGATTTGAACAAACATGAGTAGGAATTAAATTTATGGCAAAAAAGCAGAAGACACTTTATTGGGATTGATGTAGACTGATAAGTCAAGCAATCAAGCCCGTACATTGTTGGATTGGTGGCACAAAAGAAAATGGAAACATTGGAGAACTCTGCTTGCTTAATACATAGAATCAGGTAAAACACTGATGGATTGAAAGCAAATCAATGGGAAATTTATCCCATAATGCACAGATTGAAATTCCTCTCAGACTTTGGATAACAAATCTTCCCTACTGAAGGAAAGCTTCTCAGAAATTAAAACCCAGGGCTGTCAGGTCTTGATAAGGAAATTTCTGGATAGGCTATAATTTCTATTGAAACACTGAGGCAATTAAAATCTTAAACATGAGGAAAGGCAAAGAGATGATGGCTTCCCAGGAGAATATTATAAAACTTTAAATATCTGCTGTGCTCTAAACTGCTCAAAGAACTAGCAGGATTATTAAGTTTTTAAATCCTTTCCCTGCACTGTAATCTCATAGAAATCCATTAATAAGCTGCTACTACTGATATTGTTTTCTTCACCATAAGATTTATGTAAAAAGGGGCAAATGCTAGGCCTACAGAGAATTAGTAATCTAAGGAAATAAAAGAAAGATGAATAAGAAGTATTATCAACATTGTATAGGTTAGTCAATGATTATCAAACTATTTTCCTCTTGTTGTCTTGTAAATATTTAACAGAGTACAAAACAGTGAAAATAAAACTACTTTTTTTAAATTTTTTTTTAATTTTTATTTTTTGTTTGTTTTTCAGCTCATTAAGGGGGTACAAAAGATCAGGCTATATACATTGCCCATGCCTCCCCATCCCCCCAAGTCTGAGCTTCAATTGTGGCCATTCCCTAGACAGTGGACATCACACTCATCATGTAGGTGTGCACCCCTCCCCTCCCCCCACCCCATCCCTCCCATTCAGAACTTCAAGCGTGTCCGTTCCCCAGGCAGTGCGCATTGCACTCATCAAGTAGGTATACACCCATCCCTTCCACCCAGCCCTGACCTCTGTCCGATACCCAATTGGTGTTATTCCCAAATGTGCACTCAGGGAAACCAGTTTGCTGGTGAGTACATGTGGTGCTTATTTTTCCATTCTTGGGATACTTCACAATAAAACTACTTTATAAAAACTTATCTGTGTACTTTCATTGTTTTGCTCTTATAACTTCTATTACTGTCTTTGTAGACTTTCTTGGCTGAAGAAAAACATTGTTTCCAGAGATTCTAATCTTATTTTCTACTCCCAAATAATATAGGTAAATGCTACACTTAATTTCATAATTTTAAGTAGTATATGTAAGACTTCATTTTGTTCTTCCACACATACTTTTTGGTTTCTCAGTAAATTTGAAGCATCATCTTAGCAGGTGCTGTTGATTATACATAGACTTTGTTTCCAAGTAGGGGTGGAAGGAAAAAGGTAAAACAAATGTAGATATAGCCTAGAAGTCACTATTAATATATTGCCAAGGATATGACCTGACCATTATAGTTAATAGGAGGTGCCAGTGAATCAAATTTTACTGCAGCCTTTAGAGAATAGATGTATTTTCATTTTTTGGTGTGCTTAAGGTGTGGTCTTGCTTGAAGTCAGGGAGGAGGACTAATGCCCATCTACAGTCCTGTTCAGTACTATGTAAAGTATGCTTGTTTACAGGACTTTGAAGAATTAACTCATATATCGAAAGTATGCTACGTGAACAAAACTGTCTCATTAGTGACATTCATTTGTTTCCTAGTGTGAATATATGATTCCTGCTGTTAATGAAAAAAAGAAAGTTTGCTAAATCCAATCTTAAAATATAATTAAATGGGGAGTATGACATTAAACTTCACTGCAACTCATCATTATTAGTACAGCGGTGCATATATATAGCACTTCATATTTGTAATGTGCAAGATAAATGACCTCATATTAACTCTCCTACTGAGTTTGGAGAGTCAGGGTGAGCACAT
This sequence comes from Eulemur rufifrons, assembly GCF_041146395.1. NCBI lineage: Eukaryota > Metazoa > Chordata > Mammalia > Primates > Lemuridae > Eulemur > Eulemur rufifrons. The sequence continues at coordinate 56,889,068 of NC_091012.1, forward strand.
AACTCTATTGTTCAATTAACCAAATGAAAAACTTACAAAACCTCCTAGGAATTATTTGCTCACTGTAGCTACTGTTTGCACAGCATTGGTGGTTCCCAGCTAATGTTTACTACTGAATGGGAAAAGATTTAAATTAATGTTTATAATTCTGCTATTAAAAAATTCATAGCTCTTTCAAGTGTTTCAGGGAGAAAAGATCATGGTGCTAGGAATTATACAATGCAATATTTTTAAATGAATTCTTTGTGTTTATTACAATGAACATGTAAAGGTAAAGGAAGATAAACATGATGAGGTTGAAGATAAATTTGAGACATAGCAATACAGTGGAAGGCTAAGTGTTTAATAAAAGCAGATATTCAGCATTAGGAAAGTCAAAAAACTTCTTTTCTATTTGTTTTGTCTCGTCCCTATTCACACACAACCAAACATTTTAAACCTCCCAAACCTAATCTCACCTAAGAAATCTGGTTCTATAGTATCAAAAACAAAACAAAAGAAGACCCAAAACTAGGCTTTCATTTATATCATATAATAATTGGGATATCTTCCTTTTCAAGATTCATTTTAAGTTTTCTAATGAAACAAAAGGATCACTTCTACTTAAAATCCTCATCAAATAATCTTTTTCACTGTCAAAAGCATACAAAATTTCTACAAGTTAGACAATTGCTTTATATGACAAATTTCCCTTACTGGATGATATTGTAGTCAGCAAATTCTTATTTTTAAAAGGCCAGAAAATGTAAACTTGTAGAGAATAAGCCTAAATGGAGGCAGGGTATCAATAATTCTTTCCCCTTTACTCTGAAGTTTTAATGGTAAATTGTGAAATTATATGAAAATATTAAAATAAAAAATGGTTAAGTCTTTTCTATCCCTCTGCAACACTCCGATTATCAAAATCCAGTGGTAACTGCTAGATTATTGGTTACAGAGGACATTGCACTGCTGGTGAGGTTTGAAATAGATCATGTAAGGCAAAAGAAAGTAAAAAACTTTTCTGTGAATGTGATAAAAAATTAGTAGTCATAGAAAATGTAAACATAACAGATATTGAGGAATATGTTTGGGAAAAAGCAAATTAATAGGTAGCCCTACCTGGAATAAGTATTCATTGTCTTAGTGTGCTAGGGGATAGTTATAAGGAAGCCCTCAACACGAGGCCCTAAAGTCTCAGGTAAATGGTAAAGGAATATTTGTCTCTACACTGAGTTTATGCAACATTTAATAAATCCTGTCATTTCTGACAACATGAATGAACCTGGAAGACATTACGCTAAGTGAAATAAGCCAGGCACAGAAAGACAAATACCACACGATCTCACATGTAGAATCTTAAAAAGGCAAACTCATAAATGCAGAGAGTAGAAGGGTTGTTACTAGAGGTCAGAGGTGGTGAGGTGGGGTGGGGTTGGGGAGATGTTGGTCAAATACAAAATTACAGCTAGACAGAATAAGTTCAAAAGATCTATTGTATAACATGGTGACTATAGTTAATAACAATGTATTATATACTTTAAAATTGCTAAGGGAGTAGATTTTAAGTGTCTTAATCGCAACTGAATGATAAGTATGTGAGGTAAGGTATATGTTAATTAGATTGATTTAGCAATTCCACAATATATACATATTTCAAAACATCATGCTGTATACCATAAATACAGTCGGCCCTCTATATCCGCGGGTTCAGCATATGTGATTTGAACCAACCGAGGAGCAAAAAAATATTAAAAAAAAATTGCATCTGTACAGACTTCTTTTTTTCTTGCCATTATTCCCTAAACAATATAGCAGAACAACAATTTACATAGCATTTACTTTGTAGTGGATATTATAAGTAATCTAGAGATCATTTAAGGTATATAGGAGGATGTATGTAGTTTATGTGAAAATACTATGCCATTTTGTATAAGAGACTTGAGCATTCATGGATTTTGGTATTCTTGGGAGGTCCTGGAACCAATCCCGTGAAGATACTGGGGGATGACTATATATACAATTTTTGCCAGTTAAAAAAATTAATAAGAAAAAGATGTTACCTTATTAGCTTTTAAATTTTATTTTGGCTCACTGGTGCTCTGTTATATAGGAAGGTACCATAATTTTTTCAGTGAGTCTTTAAAATCTTACTCTGGCTCTACCTAATAAAGGTAACTGCAGTTGTGGAGGACACGGAAATCTACTGCTGGTTACAGAAATTCAGAGAACCGGCATGTCATTTAGCAATGATTTTTCTCACTGACTCTTAGTGGTTGTACGCATAAGGTCCCTTTCTATGATAGTTTTTATGGTTTGAGCACCAAAAAATACAAGAAGAGTTCGAAGGAAGCAGATTGTGTTATGAAATTTGATGACATGGGATAATATTTCAGAAATTAATTCTAGTCTAATACCCTTAGATTTCTTTTTCTTTCTTTCTCTCTCTCTCTCTCTCTCTCTCTCTCTTTTTTTCCCTGAGACAGGGTGTCACTCTGCTGCCCAGGCTAGAGTGTAGTGGCCTCATCATAGCTCACTGCAACCTCGAACTCCTGGGCTCAAGCGATCCTCCTTCCTCAGCCTCCAGAGTAGCTGGGACTACAGATGCGTGCCACAACACATGGCTAATTTTTTTTTCTTTCTTTTTTGTTTTTTTGTAGAAATAGCATCTCACTCTTGCTCAGGCTGATCTCAAACTCCTGGTCTCAAGCAATCCTCCTGCCTCGGTCTCCCAAAGTACTAGGATTAAAGATGTGAGCCACTACACTTGGCCTTAATACCCTTAGATTTCTTTGGGAGATTCTGTCTGCATTTTTGATGTTTTCTCTTTATTCATTTATTTTTTTAACCTTCCATTTCAGCCAAATTTCATTACAAAGATGGGAGAACTTAATCCAAGAAGATAGGTGATGTCCATTTTAAACACACTATGGAAACGAATACAGAATAATATACTATTACTATTAATACTACTACTACTAAAATCTTCTTGAATACTAGGAAAATAGTATATTATCAGACAAATTTATAACCACCCCATCTTCTTCCCTCATGGTAAGCATGAATTTTTTATTAAAAATCATGATTATGACTTGAGAGAGAGAATGTCTGATCTTGCAAGTTCTCACTAAATGAATGGCTAAACTTTTACAAAGATGCAGTGATGATTACTTATTTTTAATCTATCAAACTGATTTAAGAATGTGAAGTCCAAATATGAATAACAAATGAGTTTTGGTAGCTTCATTGTTCTTGGCTGAAATTACTGGTGATCTTATTAATACAAACCACCCTGATAAGATTAAATTACCTGTTGATATCTGAAATAATCTGAAGCACCTGTGCAAGTATTTTAACTTCATTCGTATTCAAATATATAATTTAACTGAAAGATGTTTGGTAAAGAATAGTGACCTTGCACTATACTAAGAAATTTTTTAAATTTGTTCTAACATTATTAGTTATAAAAATTAGTATTCTCAAAAGCACACACATAACAATGTCTAATACTTGCTGCTCATGTTTGTCAGAAGGATTTTTCAAAGATTAGTCTACAGAGATCATAATATTATTGAAGGAAGTTTAAAGGGATACTTAGAAAAGAACACCATGTTAGCATTCAATGTGATGAAGTACTGACTGACTAAAAGTGATCTGACTACAAACTATATGACCTCTGGCAAGTGCCTTGATATGTCCATTATATAAAATATGGATAATATCTATTTTGTCCAAAGATAAAAAGCAGGAAAAATAATCTCATTAAGCTATTTCCAACATTAAAAATATCAATTCTTAATTTTGTAGAAAAGAATCTATATAATTTTGTAGAGGAGCCAAATTACTCACAAAAATGTCCATACCAACAAGCACACTAATTCATGTGCTAGGCACATGGTAGCAGACTTCTAGGGATCAACATCTAAATAAAACACAGTCCTTATGAAGAAGGAGTTGACAATCTGGTATGAAAAATTCATAGTGAATATCACTACCCACTCCCTGACCTGAATTGTTTTCTGCACAAATTAAGAATTTTTGAGAGTATCATCAGAAAACACAGTGTTCAGAAGAGAGGATGTTAGCATACTTGGGGTAAATATCCTGAGGGGAGGAAGTCACTGAATAGCATCCTGGAAGATATACTGAGTTTAAAATATGTTTATTCATCATGTGGCCGGGCATGGTGGTAGCTCACACCTATAATCCTAGTACTCTGGGAGGCCGAGGTAGGAGGATAGCTTGAGGTCATAAGTTCAAGACCAGCCTGAGCAAAAGTGAGACCCCCATCACTACTAAAAATAGAAAAAATTAGCCAGGCGTCATGTCACCTGTAGTCCCAGCTACTGAGGAGGCTTGAGGCAGGAGAATCATTTGAGCCCAGGAGTTCAAGGTTGTGGTGACCTATGATCACACCACTATACTCTAGCCGGGGTGACAGAGTGAGACTCTGTCTCAAAACAAAACATAACAAAACAAAAAAATATGCTGTTCATCATGGCTAAGCAAATTCGAATGGAACTGAGAAAGTAGTGAAATGAAATAAAAGACAAAGCACCTGGCAGAGTTCCTACCACGGACATGGTTCTCAAAATATTCAATATAAGGGAATGATTGTGGAAGACTATGCTTTGGGTTGAAACAAAACATAGGGGTCAAGAACAACCTAGGATTGTTTCTCAACTCCAAAAATGTCACTTATTAAGCTTTACAAATAATCTAAGGAGTCAGCATTCGAATATATAAAATTATTTCTTAAACACGGTACAGTCAACAATGGTATTTGTATTGTTTGTTTCATTTGTTTCTACAAAAATTAGTCCCCTGCAAAGAAAATTCTAATAGCTTAAAATTAAACCTGAAGTCACTGAACACCCCAGGTACTCCAGAAAATATGTAATGATGTACCTAAGTCACAGATGTTATCATTTCTAATGCATTATTTCTGAGGATGCTTTTCAAGCCAGGAAAAAGTAATAAATGTGATTATTACTGAATACTAGTCTCATAAAATGTCACATAAAATTTTTTATATTAAGAAGTATTCTTCTTTGATAATATTCAAGCTTATGATTTGTAAGTTTACATAGGACAAAATCTCCCAGTAGTTAATGCTAATGTTGGAGCAAATATGATATGTATATTTGAATTATTCTTCAAAGCAGACACATTTTTCTAGCTCAACTGAGATTCTGGTATCCTTTTTTGGGAAAAGTATTAGGCGTCAACACTAATTTAATAGGAGGAGCATTCTTTAACTATATCCAGGAGGAAAATCCAAAGTTCACCTCTAATCTAGAACCTGAGTTAGAACATTAAACATTTTATTAGTATCAAATATGCTCCTGCTGTCATCATAAAAACCTCACAGCATTCTTCCCAGGATCAATCAGAAGCCCACTAGAGAGACACTATCACCTGGGCTAAAGACATTTTTTTGAAGTTTTTAAGATTTCATAAATATTGAGATAATGAAAAACTTGAAAATATACATTACATACATATATCTAAAGACATACTTGAATAATTGAAAGAAGTTTTGCTTATTCAGAATGCCAAATAAATACTCCAGCTACACAGAAGACAATTCATTTAATAAGAAGAAAAAGCTCCTGAAGGAGCTGGTACAATCTAAACAATTGTGATTTTATTTCATGATGGCAAATATTAGACCACTGGTAAACATTGCAAGAGAGACATGTTGAATTGGATCAAAACTGACAGTGAAAGAAAACTATATTTGTTGAGAAAATGAATTATTTCAAGGAGCAGCAAATTTTTGCATTCTAAAATTTAATCACCTTTCTGACAAGATTATTCCCAATCTGTGTATTGCACATAAATCACCTTGAGTTTACTGTGATTTCTAAAGTGATTAATTTTGGAGATGGCCTAAAAGGAGCGAAAAAGGGATGAAAATAAAATTTTAAATGACAGGGCTAGACTGGGTTTATGAAACAACAAAATAGATGATGTAGTTAACCATGCAAAATGGTGTTTAGAGAAAAACAACATGTTTCTCTAATCTGTCTGTATATTTTTTGTTGGACATTTTTGCACTAAAACCATCCAATAAATATTTTATTGTGGAATAAGATGAACAAAGCTTGAAATACATATGGTTTTATAAAGCCCAAGCAGATGGAATTTATTCTGGATGTTCATAATAATAAAGAAAAAGAAATTCTTTTTAAAATACCTGGATTTCATCATGTGGAAATTACCAATAAATGGAAGCCATTGACAAAAATTATAGAATAAAATTTATTTTTCCTCAAGCTTTCAAGAGTGAAGGAAAATAAACAGTTTCATTAATTTTCTTATTTTTTTTTCTTTAGAAAAGCAACATTATCTTGCCAAGGAAAAGACAAATGGGGCAATTACAAAATCTGAGGCATAAAGATCCAAAGATATTCCTTGTTAAAACTTTAAAACTTTCAGAAAAAATGTAGTAAGATATGCTAATTGCAATCATGTTTTGACACTAAATAACACTTTTTTTTTCTTTTCTAGAGTTTTGCGTGGTCATACCATTATTTGCTTATTTTTTGATAGGTAGAAAAACTTCGGACATAAGACATTGCAAACTGCACAAAAGAACAATGTGTTCTCATTATGGTTCTTTTTTTCCTCCTAGTTTCTATTTTTAATTGCAATACCTTCTCCTTTTACTGCCAACTCAAACGTTCATCTTAGTATCTCGTGGTGAGGAAAAATGGCTAATTGATACCAGTGAATAACTTAAGTATTCAAATATCTTAGTTTGCCAAATTGTAACTAAATATTTTGATGAGTTTATCCCAATTTCTTCTGGCATTTCTACCTGGATTAAAGTCAGGCTGACACTAACAAAAGACTTAACTTTGGGCTAGAATGAATGGAAAGTTACTGGCCTTCCTGGCTTCTGTTTCTCTTTATTACTCACAGATAGCAACACAGTTATTTTTTTCAAAAAGAAGGAGGATCAAGCCAGTCCAGCAGAGATATCAATACATTTAAATAATCCAGGGATGTCATCTTTAATATGGGAGAGTTGCATATGTTCAGATTAGGTCATAATTCCTGTTTTTCCTGACATTGATTTTGTAGATAGCGCTTGGGTCCTATTGTCCTTTCTTTTCTAAATTTCTCCTTCATTGCAGATGAAATATTTATGTTCTAGGTCAGTTTTTCTCAGCCAGGGATGATTTTTGCCCCACGGAAGACATTTGGCAACGTCTGAAGTCATTTTTGTTGGTCATAATTGGAAGAGTGCTGCTACTGGCACCTAGTGGGTAAAGGCCAGGAGTGCTGCAAAACAACCTGCAGTGCACAGGACAGCCCTCCCTAAGAAAGAATTATTTGGCCCAAATGTCAGCTGTGCTGGGGTTGAGAAACCCTGGTCTAGCTATACCTTGGTCGGTGATTTAACCCCTTTTTATTTATCATAATTTTTACTGAGGTATCTTAGGTATCTCTATTCAATTACATATGTTTCACATATATCAGATCTTTGTCATCTAATTTCTATTATCATCTTTTGAAAGACAGAAAGTCCTGGGATATTCTACATAGAGCTCTTATATTAGTCATCTGAAGCTATTTTATAATCCTTGATGTGGATATATTTCTCTTCTCCCTAAACTTCCTTTATCCTCCTTTCACATCTTTTCCCTCTGTCCATCCTTTTCATTTTACTTTCTCTAGTCCTCCCTTCATCCCTCAACTTAACAAACAAAAAACTGAAACATACTTTTTTCCTTATTTGGCATATATGTTGAAAAATGTATATGCTTTTTATTAATTTAAATGTTAGTTGATGGAATATCTATCATTATTTATCTGTAAAAACCTAAAACAGGTTGCTTTCTACTTATGTGATCCTTGACAGCAAGAAATAATCTCTCCTACCTCTGAACTCCTTTTAGCCCTATCACCTGGTTCCATTCTCATGGTTCTTTTCACATTCTCCCTTGCATTATATTATCTTTATGCTCCAAAGTGCCCGTGCAGCGCTTTGTACATAGGAGACACTCAAGAAATACTTGTTGAATAAATTTTCTGTGAGCCGTTGGCTTTCCAAAAAAAAAAAAAAAAAAAGCAAGCTGTGTATTTTGAGATGGGAATGGGCTAATGATGTTGGATATGCTAATTGCTTTTTCAAATTTATCTTTTAGGCAACATTTCTGCTGATGATCTTCTTTAGTCACAACATTTATTCTGATAATATCTATACGATTTAGCACTGAAAAAAAGCTATTTTAACATTGAAAGAAAAGTTTCCCCAAAGTTTCTAGCATATGCAAAACACCCCATGCAGTAATAGGTGACAAAAGCAGAGGCAGAAAGTTTAAAGAAGATACTGAGATATTAACTCAGTTCATGATGCCCAAGTTGCATGCCTCTAGTTAGTGATATACACATAGAAAAGACCTTACACTGAATGCTTAAATGTTTTAATTATATGTAATAAGGTAAAACCACTTAATTTTTTAAAAGAGAAGTTAAGCCTGATCATCCCCTTTGGAAATGTTCGTAAGAACTGGCATTTTCTATGCAGCTGATTATAGAACTCACTAATTGTCTTATAATAGGCAATGGATTACTTGAAGTCTTATTATGAAATGAGTGGGTGGAAATAAGTATTTCTAAAATGCTCTACTTTCTCTTTGGCTGAAAAGTGATGATGTTTCGTAATGCTATCTTGTGACTATTAAAATTATATTCTTCTTGAAATAAAATAAACCCCAAACTTAGCAAATTTTAGAGATGAGTGAAATACTTTTTCTGGGATTGCTTAATATTCAAATTAAATGCTTCTAAAGTATAAAAATACTTCCGAGGTGAAAAACTGATAGTCACTTCTCCTGAGAAGAGTAATTTCCCTATGAAAACAAAGACAATAATTTAGGAGAAATGAAATATTTCCCTTTTAGGGGATTCAGAATCATCCTTTAGCAGAAAAATAAAGCCTCAGCATAATTCTGCTCTGGCATTTTCTTTTCTAAGGTTTCAAGAATCCTAAGCTAGCAGGATTGTACCAACAAAATATATAGAAGTTATTTTTTTTTCTAACAAGCAGTATCCATCTGGGACAAACACATTTTATGAAACAATCTATTCGTTTGTACCCATATACTTATGAGTGATTCATTTTAAACATGCAAAGACAGCAAATTTAATTGATCAAGTGAATCCAAACCATATCTCTAACCATCAATGTAGATATTTGACATTAAGTTCCCTAAGGCAGGACCTGGCATGGAATAAAAATTCCGTAAATAGCCTCTGAATGAAGAAAATATTAAATAATTGAGATTTTCTCAAGAATATATACAGAATTAAGAAGACAGTATAATGGCCAGCAAACATATAAAAAAATTGCCCAACATCTCTAATCATTAGAGAAATGCAAATCAAAACCACAATGAGATATCACCTAACCCCAGTGAGATTGGCCTCTATCAAAAAATCCCAAAACCAATTATTATGTATCAATAAAAAAATTAAAAAAAAAAATCCCAAAACAGCAAATGCTGGTGAGGATGTGGAGAGACAGGAACACTCTCACACTGCTGGTGGGACTGAAAATTAGCGCAACCTCTGTGGAAAAGAATCTGGAGATACCTCAAAGAGCTAAAAATAAAAATACCGTTCCATCCAGCAATAGCAGTATTAATCATCTACCCCAAAGAGCAAAAGACATTCTGTAATAATGACATCTGCACCCGAATGTTTATGGCAGCAAAATTCACTATTGCAAGGATGTGGAAACAACCCAAGTGCCCATCAATTCATGAGTGGATTATTAAAATTTGGTATATGTATACAATGGAATATTACTCAATTATAAGAAATGACAGCAATCTAGCATCTCTTATATTTTCCTGGATTGAGCTTGAGCCCATTATCCGCAGTGAGGTATCACAAGATCGGAGGAATAGTCTACACATACACTCGCCATCAAAGTGGCACTAACTGATCAACACTATGGTGCTCGCAGGGTAGTAATATTCTCCAGGGATTAGGGGGTTGAAGGGGGTAAACTCACAACTAGTGGACGCGGTGAGCATTATAGAGGGGAAGGGCATGCCTCTAATCCTCGCTTGGGTGAGGCAAAGACATAAAATGTAACCAAAGTGTTTGTACTCTCATAATATAAAAATGAAATAAAAAAATATATATACAGAGTTAAGAAGGCATGTGAGATAAAGAAAATAATAAAAAAGAGAATTTAAGGAATTGTTTAAAAACTTGCCTTGTCGAAGACAGAGAGCTAACAAATAAAAAAAAAAAAAAAGAAAGAAAAGAAAAGAGTTGCTCAAAATGGAGGTAAAACCGCCGCCCGGTAGCCCCCAGCCCGACTCCGGCCGTTGCCGCCGCCGCCGCCGGGGGGAGGAGGGCCATGATCCAAAGGAACCAGAGCAGTTGAGAAAACTGTTTATTGGTGCTCTGAGCTTTGAAACTACAGATAATAGTTTAAGAGAACATTTTGAGAAATGGGGGACACTCACAGATTGTGTGCTAATGAGAGACCCCCAAACGAAACGTTCTAGGGGCTTTGGTTTTGTGACTTACTCTTGTGTTGAAGAGGTGGATGCAGCAATGTGTGCTCGACCACACAAGGTTGATGTGCAGTGTTGTGGAACCAAAGAGAGCTGTTTCTAGAAAGGATTCTGTAAAGCCTGGTGCCCATCTAATAGTGAAGAAAATTTTTGTTGGTGGTATTAAAGAAGATACAGAAGAGTATAATTTGAGAGACTACTTTGAAAAGTATGGCAAGAGTGAAACCATAGAAGTTATGGAAGACAGGCAGAGTGGAAAAAAGAGAGGATTTGCTTTTGTAACTTTTGATGATCATGATACTGTTGATAAAATCGTTGTTCAGAAATACCACACTATTAATGGGCATAATTGTGAAGTGAAAAAGGCCCTTTCTAAACAAGAGATGCAGTCTGCTGGATCGCAAAGAGGTTGGGGAGGTGGATATGGCAACTGTATGGGTCGTGGAGGAAACTTTGGAGGTGGTGGAGGTAATTTTGGCCATGGTGGAAACTTTGGTGGAAGAGGAGGCTATGGTGGTGGAGGTGGTGGTAGCAGAGGTAGTTATGGAGGAGGTGATGGTGGATACGATGGATTTGGAGGTGATGGTGGCAACTACGGTGGCGGTCCTGGTTATAGTAGTAGAGGGGGCTACGGTGGTGGACCAGGATATGGAAACCAAGGTGGTGGATATGGCGGTGGCGAGGAGGATATGATAGTTACAATGAAGGAGGAAATTTTGGAGGTAACTGTGGTGGTGGTGGGAACTATAATGATTTTGGAAATTATAGTGGACAATAGCAATCAAATTATGGACCCATGAAAGGGGGCAGTTTTGGTGGAAGAAGCTCAGGCAGTCCATATGGTGGTGGTTATGGATCCGGTGGTGGAAGTGGTGGATATGGTAGCAGAAGGTTCTAAAAACAGCAGAAAAGGGCTACAGTTCTTAGCAGGAGAGAGAGCGAGGAGTTGTCAGGAAAGCTGCAGGTTACTTTGATACAGTAGTCCCAAATGCATTAGAGGAACTGTAAAAATCTGCCATAGAAGGAACGATGATCCACAGTCAGAAAAGTTACTGCAGCTTAAACAGGAAACCCTTCTTGTTCAGGACTGTCATAGCCACAGTTTGCAAAAAGTGCAGCTATTGATTAATGCAATGTAGTGTCAATTAGATGTACATTCCTGAGGTCTTTTATCTGTTGTAGCTTTTTCTTTTTCTTTTTCTTTTCATTACATCAGGTATATTGCCCTGTAAATTGTGGTAGTGGTACCAGGAATAAAAAATTAAGGAATTTTTAACTTTTTTTTAAAAAAGAAAAGAGTTATGTGATAAACTGGTAAGCTTTGGTTTTATATAGAAATCCTTTCTAAATTGCATTTCTCAAGAGTCTGTGACAGAGCAAAGTAAGCCTGATTTCTATGTTAAGTGGGCTACATCACTACTATTCTGTCACTTTTAACATTTAGCATCAAGCATTTGTTAGTGTGAGTTCCATTTTACCCCAGTCCTGCATGTGCCCATCTCTAGCTCACATTTATTTGCTATTGATTTCCATGTAATTAGTATTTTAATGCTAAGTAAAAATTCCCAAGAGATAAAGAGGGAAGTATTCTAATATTTCTTTTAAAGAAACTTCCTGTCTTTCTCACTGTTTGACTTTGTTCTACAAGATACTTAATTACTTGTAGCCCCAATTTCTTCTTCTATAAAACAAAATTAACAATACCATCAGTCTCATAGGGTTGTTAGGATTGACAATGATAGGAATTAATATTATTGTAATCAATATGACTGTAACAATAAAATAAAAATATTGATATCCATTGAAGGGATATCTGTTTAATGAGCCAACTCATTCTTGCCCATAAGTCGGATGCAGTGTAGTGTCAAACGGGTATCAGTCTAAGGTGTAGTCCAAGTTTTTCATGACACAATAAACTTATTAAATCATTCTCAATTATTTTTGAATATTGTGCTAAATATTAATGTTTTCATTACAGAGAAAGAATCAAGTAAAACACTGCATGCTTATTGTTTTTAATCTGTATTAGCTGTGTTCTATTTTTATAATGTTCTTCTCTAGCTAATCATCAACTAAGATACAAGAGAGCACATGCTGTATTATCCCAGGATCAATGACTTACTAATTAGTTACTGATTTGCTTAGTATGGAGTAAAGAAATCCATTGTGGTTCATCTATTTTTGTTTGTGAGTTACTTCCTATAATATAGCCTTTTAGTTAAAATTTTCTCATTTTATTCTATTTTCTATACAGAATTTCTTTTGTTAGAGTTGAATGAAAAATGGGAGAAGAAAATGATATTGAAAAAAGACAAACGTCTTCAAGGGTATTAAAGCAGATGGAAAACAGTCAAACAATCAAAATCATGCAGTGCTAGTTTTAGCTTCTTTTCAGAATACTCTGGGGGGAAAAGAAATCAGGAAAGGAAAACTATCATATATTGAATAGCAGGCACTGTGCTAGGAACTTGCGCATGTTAAGGTATTTAATTTTTGCCCCCATCTTGGAGAGGAGGAAATGGCTGGGTTGCAAGTTGGAAGTCCTTAACCAGATACTCATTTGCATCTTACAAATCAAGAAATGTCACGATCATAGTCATTGTTCTGAGGAAAAAGGCTGCCTTTCTGGGGTGCTGCTCAGATGTGTTGACCAAAATAATTCCTCACCCAGGAAACAGACTTTTCAAATTAGTGATAGACACGACAGATGCTTTGGTTGGAGATTACGCAGAAAGTTGCAGCGTTGCTGTTCCTATTATTTGAATAAAAAAAGAGAAGTGTGTCTCCAGAGCTGTCAAATTGATACCTTTTATAAATACTGATTTTTTTAAAAAATGAGAGATGAGTTATTTCTCAAATGACAGGCAATGTTCCCAGTAATAACTGCAAACTTAATTTCACTTAAAAAAATTACTGCATCACAAACCAAACTTAATCTACCATATTGTAGCTCCACTTTATTAAGTCACTAATATCGGGATTAGTGTTGCATTAAAATTACAATAAATACTAGTTTATAGTCCAGTGTCTTTGCATTGTTCGGCTATAATGAATCATTTTATATATTATAAATGCTATGCTCACTTCCATTTGGAGGAAATGATGCAGTTTGGAACACTATAGATATGCAAATTTTCCCAGTTAGCTCTTTAATAATAAGGCCCTGTCCAGCCAAATTGTACTAACAAAGTCCATTGACTCTGATTTGTTAAACAAAGAGCCTATTTATTTACTAATTTAGAGTAGGAAAATGTAAGTAGATCTGGAGATGAAATTCTCATCCACATTTTTATGACTCAGAATAAAAATCTACTAAAATTAGAATGCTCCTTATAAATACTTAAAGAATGAATGATAAAATAGTTTTCTAATTCTAGGTAGCAAAATCACTAAATATGCACAACAGCTCAATCAAATGTACTACTTATTAAACCTGACTTTAAATTATAAGATGACTTTTTTATTATGTCATGGTTAGTTATGTATATTTATCATTAACTGATAATAAAAATTCATTTTCTAGACAGCAGTATGCACTGTAGGCCAATTGCTACAGTATTGATATAGCACTTTTCCCAGATGCATGTGAAATTTCAACTGCAGGGTTTTTTTTTTTTTTTCAAAGTGCTATGCTTTATGAAACAAATGGATCAGAGTTCAACAATTATGAGTATTTTAACATTCATAACCATCCCATAGAGAACTTTAATGAAGATCAGAAACAGAGTTCAAAAGGAAGAACTTGAGACATTAAAAATTGCCAAAGAATTGGAGTTGATATTTATAAAGAAAAACAAATAAAATAAATTGTGTATTGAGATCACAAGGTTAAGAATCTCAACTGCACTTTACATTTATATATAAACTGCCACATTATTTAGTTGACTAAAAACAATACTTTTCAAAACCTAAATTACTCTGAAATTATACTGCTAATCTTTGTGGATCATACCACTCTGATCCCGGTGTTAGACAAACAAATTTTTTTTTTTTTTTGAGATGAAGTCTCACTTTGTTACCCAGGCTGGACTGCAGTGGTGCGATCTTAGCTCCCTGCAGCCTCGAACTCCTGGGCTCAAGCAAGCCTCCCACCTTGGCCTCCCAAAGTGCTGGGATTACAGGCATAAACAACCACACCTGGCCATACAAACTAATCTTAATTGTTAACCTTAATTTCAATATAATCTTAATTATTAATTGCAATACAAAATTCATATTAAGTAAAAAAGATTTTAGGCATTTATCTATTTTCTGATAAAGGAACTACAAATATTTTTAAAGAAAAGATACAACACAAGTTAAGTGACATTCTGTATGCAATGTACTATTAAATGCTAGGTTATAGGATACCTTGAGATGTTGACAGGCATTCAAATTCTCAAATCAATGAAAGTACATAAAGTGTATAAAACGTGAATATATTATTAAATGATGCCTAATGCACATGATGTATTGTGAAAGTAAAACTATAATTGTGCCTATGAACTAGCACTAGACCTAATTGTTTTCTAAATGTGTAAATTTTCTGAATATTGTTTTTCATCTATATTTCCCACTTTATATCTTCTGACACATGCTAAGTAGCTATTCTGCATAGTATTTTCCAAAGCAAGTTTTAAACTCTTATTGGAAGAAAACATATCTGGGGCAAATGACAGGAATAATCTTTTTAATTTAAAAAATCTCTTCTTAACTTCAGTGTAATAAAGTCAGTGCCATGAATTCTACTATGCCTATAATTTTCAAAATGATGTTTCAGTCACTGGCTTTACATGTAAATTTTATTTAACCTAAGACAAGCCTCAGCTACAGAAGCTACATCAAATATTAAAATTTCCTTTAGTAATTTAAAATTTTACCCACTCTTCTTTCAAAATGAAAACAAATAGAAATTCATGAGTTTTTTTTAAATTATTTAATTTATTTTGTTCTTATCTAAAACATTATAAAAGGGTTGCCATTTTCATTTAAGGTAAGGGTATATATAATTGCACAAAGACCATACAATTTATTTATCTTACAGTTATATCCCTTGATGTGTGCCATAAATATGTTTTTATAATCTTATTTAAATGTTATTTTAAAAATTTGTTTTAATGAAATACATAAATATACTGGGTGGAAATAATATGGATAAAATTTTCCTTTCTTTCTACCTTTGCCTACTTTCTAAATTAAATAAAATATTATTAATTGTGGACAGTTTAAAGAATTTATATTTTAAATGATTCATAAAAAATTATTTTAACTAGAAATAAGAATGTTGTCTACCCTGATAGACCTATGGACCTCTCAGAAATAAGTCCCTAAAACATTCTACTTGAAACTTCAGCCTCAGCCAAAGATGAATATTCTAGCAATAAATCATCAAAAGTTATCACTAGAAATACCTTCTGAAAGCAAGAATAGATAGTACTTTCTGATAGGAGGAAAAATAGTTCCAAAATGTGTATGTGCTCAGTAGCATCAAATTATGTACATTCTTTGTTTCTCTTTCTATTTGCCCATGAAGAAGAGCTCTGGGGAATGTGGAACCTATGGGGAATTATTTCTGGAACATGTTATGAAATAGGGTAGCTAAAAATTATTTCTTCAGCTGAAGGAGTCTCATACCCTCATCTGGTCAAAATTTTAGATAACAAAATTATTTTTTATAAAGGATTGATTCTATCATGTCTGAGGACAATAAAATATTTAGAGTAAGTGGTGAATGCTGTCATAACAGTTACCAAAATGATCTTAATTTATATTGCTGCTTTGAATAGGATTTTTTTCTGTACCAACTGCCCTTCATAGTATGAGGCTGGAATTATGATCATAAGATAATCAGACCAATTGTCTTACTGATGAAAACTTCACTAAAATAGAGGAAATGAAATAAAATAGTTTTCTAATCGCAGGTAGCAAAACCACTACCTGTGCACATCAGCTGACTTGAATAGTAACATTATTAACAGGAAAAAAGTACAGGCTAGGTAGAAATAGGTAATCTGGGCCTTATTTTTTGTCTCTGTAAAATAAAACAATTAGATTGAATTCCTTCTAGTTCTAAAGTACTATGAATCTATGATAATCCACTCTTATAACCTGTTTTAGATAAACATATGGCATGAGACAGACATCTGACACAGGCAATCCAGGGATTGGCAACCTCTCTGGGGGTGAATTACTCTCTAATTTCAGGTTTATTTGTGTTAGGCGAAGAATTCAAGTTTTGAAAGGTGTATCAGCACATGTAAACACACACAGTAATAATACAAACTATGCCAGTTCTAGTAGTAGGTTAACGCTTCTTTGACAAATCCAGAATTCGTATAATGAGTCCAATGAGGTGTCGCCAATGCAAAGGATTAGCTTTATTGACAGGGTCCCCATACCACTGAAGGTGTGAAAGAAGAATACTCTGTTAACATCTTGCTAATAAGCTGTGTAGTCAAGATAATTAATCATTGTTTTTGTGGAATGAGAAGATTTAATTAGTCCAGGGCATTTAGAAACTCTTAATAAAACTTTGAATATTAATCAATCTTACAGCTGTTGTAACTGGTTCACTAATACATTATGATGGCATTTATTAATGATATAAATTAACGATACTTTCAGTATAAATGGTATAAATTAATGAAACAATATTTTTTAAAAACATGACTATAACCTTTGGAAAAATAATATTCATCAAATATGAAGGTCACTAAAATGTCATGATGGCAGTACATAAATTCTATTATTGTTCTTCTAGTTTTCAGTGCATCAAACTACATCTCATTATTAATTGAAAGATTTTAGTATTTCGATTTATTAATGTACTCATATAAATTTACCTGTCTAGACTTGAAAAAAGCTTTTTATAGCAGAGGTTTTTGATAAAAAGAGCTATTTTAAATTAAACTTTTAAAATAGCAAATTCATTTATATCACAATTATTTCTTTAAAAGGTATCTTGTTTTAGTCCTTTTCCTATAAAGATCTATTTTTAAAGTACCACAGTGAGGAGAAATATAATCCTCCCACTACCGTTCCCATTTTCATAAATTTGGTATTTTTGTGAAAAAGATGAAATACTTTACATGCCAAAAAAGCTTTTGAACTTACTGTGTTTTTAAATAGCTCCACTAAAATTGTGCTTGTTTTTCTTTAGAAAAATATCTTCCCCTTCCAAAAAATAACTGAGAACCAGAGTAATTACTAAATAAAAGTAACTTTAAAAATGTTCAGAATGTGAAATAAGAGTGGTATTTCCTACTAGTAAACACCTGGCTTCTAAGAATAAAATAAAGCACATTCCAAAACATACTTTCACTTTGTGAAGAGTATTTAATTTCAGGATAGGCAATGCTTCTTTTTAAAATAAGTATAATCTTTGGACTCTTGTCCAACTATTAATACATTTAATTCTCTGCCAAAAGTTCTTAGAGCAATATCTTTACTTAAGATTAGTGAATAATGTCATCTTATTGAACTCTTCAGTCTTGTCAGCAAACCATTTTACAAAATGTGAGAAGCAATCATGATACAAAATATATTAGGATATTTCAGTAAAATTCTAAGAGAAAACTGATGCAAAAATATACACATACTAAATTAATAAATATTTAATAATAACAAAATAGCTTATGAAACCTGTTAATATAGTCTATGTCAGAGGGCTCTCAATATAAAGCTGCTTGCTTATGTTAATAAATATAATCTATATCAATTAAATATATTTTCACTACTGCTAAGGGAGCATCTTTTTCTGGGAAAGGAATGTGCCTTAGTAATTGGATGGCCTTGTACAGAGGATATTGTTATTTCAAAAAATAATTTTCACAACAAATTTTTAAGTATAAAAAGAAGATAATTCTCAGAAGTCAAGCATTTTGGACACAGAATAATTCTTTTACCAGGTCACCACTGTCTAGAATTCCTAAAGGCTTATTCTTCTTTTTTTTTTTTTTTTTTTTTGTTTGAGAAATCTTTTATTAGAAGATGTCCCAGAAGGCAACATTTTAAAATCAGGCAAACAATAATCACAACTAAATACAAAATTTCAGGTAAACTTGCCTTTCAAAATAAATCAGACCCTTGCAACAGGAGAATTGCCCAAGAGTTTTTTTTTTTTTTTTCCTTGTACAAAAACAGTTAACACCACTTTGCAAAAGGCATACAAAAATACGGTATTAAAAAAAAAAAAACTCCCCCAGCATAATACCCATCAGCAGCTTATAAAACACAAGCTATTCAGGTAAGACATCAGTAACCTACACCCCACCTGTCCTCCAAAGACAGTTCCAGAAGTCAGTAGGCTCCTGAAAACCATGCTCCAGAAGGTAGAGAGGCTATTTCCAAACTTCCAATGGGATTCTCTGAGGCCAAGAAGCAACCTCAGAAAGAAACCATCTTGGACAATAGGTTTGGAAGTACCAGTTGGTTTTTCCAGGGCCACATATAGTGCCTACCACCACCCCCCTCCCCCATTTCCAAACCTAGAGCCAAGCATTTTGGACACAGAATAATTCTTTTACCAGGTCACCACTGTCTAGAATTCCTAAAGGCTTATTCTTCTTTACCAATGCACAAGTTTGATGGACAATGAGTGCCTTTTACCCCTTTCCCCCAATACCGGGATGAAACTTTGGCTTATACTGACTAGGGATAAAGAATGAAGAAAAGATTTAAAAGACTAAATACGACGTTCAGGGACATTTGTGTATGAAAGTGTTTTGTATGACTAAATGATATACTAGCATAAATGAATAGCAACATAAACATAAGTTATCTCTCTGTATCCTTACTCTATTATTATATATTCATTATTTGCATTTTAACATGTGTTATAAAGAACCTTACAGAGAGAACATTTCTCTTTTGTGTACGTAACTACTGATGGATTAAAAATAGTTAAAAATTCTACCTATATTTCCAAAGCTAAAGTGTTTCATAAGACTTCCAAGAGTGACACAAAGTTGTGACATCTCCATCATACTTGGTCTGACCATCTTATAATCATGATTACAATGTCATACTATGATATTTCTCATCAGTAAGATATGTGGCCAGCTCTGCTTGTCTAGTATCATCAATATGGGTACATATTTTTCAGTTTGGCAGAAAAGGGATTTTCTAGATATATTTGAATAATATTAAATTAATGGAAATCTTTGAATAAAGTGAATAAGGACAAATTACTCCTTATCAAATAGGTAGATGCATTATACTGCTCTGCTTCTTGAAAGAACCCTAAAGAGAAATTTAGGATGAAGGTTATTATACAAAGGTATGTTATAGGGTTTCAGAGCCATCAGGAAAAGGTATTAGGGCTGGGGGCAAGGAATGGAGGGGTGGATGAGGAAGAGACAGACTTTATCTCTAAATGAACCGTAGATTTTATTTTTCCTGGGTAAATAAAAAAGAAAAAGTTTATTTCAATGAAGAATGTTAGGAGCCCTTACTATAAAATGTAAACATCAGAAAGCTCATGAAATTATCTTTAAAGAGAAAGAAAAATACATTGTATTTCCAAGACAACCCCATTTTTCTGAACTTTCAAAACTTAAAAATAACAGCATATTAAACAATATAAAAACACATTTACATATGGAAATGCCATCTAGAAATGTCAATATAAATGTTACCACCCTTCAATTATAGATACTATGTAGTCCAATTTTATAAAAGATTCAGTTTCTACCTAAAATAGTACTACTGACTTTAAAAATACATCTAAAAAGTTGGCAGAAAAATGGTAAATTTTAATCACCAGTTAAATCTCAATCATAGCATTTTAAAGGTATTCATTTATCTTTCTTCACTTAATGCTTTTAATATGCTTCTTTGTGTTTCCAGGTATTCATTTCTTGTTCAATTTATTACAAAAGAAAACTGTTAGCCTGATAGATGAATTTCCTAATCTTTAAATCCTTTCTCTGAATGAAAGGTAATTATATATTAATGGCATGTATACATTTTAAGTAATTGAGTTTTTATAGGTGGCCAAACTTGATTAAAAATAAGTCTTAAAATTGTTCAGCTACTCAAGATGAAAAAAATCTTCCTAGAAATTAATATAAGGAATCCATGTGTCTGTCCCTTACCTCATTTTTATTGAATGCATTTTATTTGTTTCTTCTTTTGTGTCATTGATGGCCATGCAAATGTGTATTTGAAGCTCATGTTTATGGAAAGGGGAATATACTTAACCGCAGACAGGCTTTTATTTGACAATAAAAAGCTCTAATATATTCTAACAGGTTACAAAAACACAAAAACATTAAGGTTAGTCCCTTTCCTCATAGGTTTACACTACAGAAAGAAGAGGACTGACTACCAAGATTTGGTAATCTTAAAATTAGATTACCAAAATCCCTGAGACTTTGCAAAAGAGTGTTTTGCACATTAATCTAAGAGGTAACAGGCAAACCAGGTAAAGCATCATCAAAGGGGGAATATTGACACTTATTTCCTCTCTTTGGAGCTAGAGGTTAGAAAACCCAATTGCAAATCATAACTTGAGCACACTTTATCTTTTTGTTTGTTTCAGTGTTACCTCCTGCTACCTACTCTTTGTCAAATTCAATATATAAGTGTTCAACTCTAACTACATCTTTGTGTCTTCATTTCCTTATGAAGTCCCCTGTGTCATGTAAAGCTTGTATTAAATAAACATGTATGCTTTTCTCCTGTTGGTCTGTAGTATGTAAATCTAATTCTCAGGCCCACCAGAAAAAATACTCTGAGAGGGTAGAGGGAAAATATTTCCTCCCTTATGGTATATATTACTTACTTAATAAAGTGCTTTTAATCCTCACAGAATTTAACCTACCTACCAATTTCATGCATACTTTACTTCTGGAGATTTTTTTTCTTTAGATTTCATTCTTGGCAAGATAATTAAGAAACTTTATGGGTATCAGAAGTGGCTTTAGACCTGGTGATTGACTACTGTCTATTTGAAGAGAAAATAATCTTCTTTCTGTTATTTTGGTCATATAATTCTGTTTAACTTCTCCATGCTTCCAAATTTAAGTAAATAAATTGTAATGGAAAATTGTCCAATTGTAAAACCAAGTAAAATAGGTATACTTTGTAATATGCAGGTATAGATCAGTATATTCATATTCAAAAGTCATGAATTTAGTGTGAGTTACCCATTAAGAACCAAGAAAACATTATTCTAGAACTTAAATTTTATGGATTTGTAGATGACATCAGATCCTTAAGGAGGCCGATGGGAAAAGCACTGAGCTAGGAGTAAAGATCTAGATTCTAGTTTTGTGAATGTGAGCAAGTCTCTTACTCTTTTTAGGGCATAATTTCCTTTTCCATAAACATCTATTATGCATTATGTACAAGCTATTATATTTAGGAATACAGCTATGAGCATGAAATGGCTTCTGTTTTCATGGAGCTTACATTCTAGTTGGGTGTGATTTTCTCACTGGATAATTTCCAAGGTCATCTTGACTTTCAAAATTCTGTGATACTAACATTCTTTAAGATCCAAAGGATAAGCTGGTATTGCATGTATGAAAAGAAAAGCATGTATTGGGCGGGACATGGGCAGTGTATGTGGCCTGAACTTTTGTACCCCCCATGATGATAAGCTGAAATAAAAAAAAAAAGAAAAGCACGTATCAACTGCATGTTAACTATGAAATGAAAAAGGGAGGGAAATAGTCAAGTCCCTGTTCATAGAAGGGGCTCAACTCATAATTGTTCATATAATCAATTTCATTAAGAGTCTAACTCTGTGTTTCCAATTTGTGGTTTAGCAGGCTTGTTTTTCCAACTTTTTTTCTACTTTATATTTTTATTATTGTTTTTATTTTTAATTTTTTTCTTTAGAAAACCCTTGTGGAAGTCCAAGAGTATATCTTGTTTGTGGTTGAACATAAACCTTTCTGATTGTCATATTACTTAGGTAGTAAGAAGAGTTTATTAGCTATAGCTCTTCTATCTACATAATTACATAAAAATGAAACACCTTAAAGCTAACAGTTTCAAAGTGATGTGTGGGTAGCTGAGAAACTAAATGGGGAAGGGGAGTTGAAAATTCCTATATCTTTTCAAATGTTACCTAGACCCAAATGTATAATATCCCTAAAATCTATGATACTTTAGGGCTTGCAAAGTGCTTTCCCATTCATTATTTCATTTGAGCCTCACAAGATCATGATTACTAGATCCAAAACAGGTGGAGAAAAGCAATGTAAATGCCATCTTTCCTATTCAATAATTAGTCTTGAGGCTCTGTTCATTTCCCAGAATGGTCTGGCAGCTCATCTCCAACACCACTGCAACACTAGAATTTGCTTTTCTCTGTCTTGTCTCCACCCTCACTACAGAATCAGCACCAGCATTGTGTAGTTTTGTCTATTATTTTTTTTTTAAAGTTTGAGTTAGGAACATGGAAGTAAGAATATAGGTTGGAAGGTCGACAGAATTTGACGAATGTTAGTTTGATGCTTTTTTTTTTCTTTTTTGACAAGGTGTGGTTATGTTGCCCAGGCTTGTCTTAAACTCCTGGGCTCAAGTGATCCTCCCCTGCCCCCATCCCTCTCCCTGACTCAGCCTCCAGAGTAGCTGGACTATAGCACATGCCACTGCACCTGGCTAATGATCCTTTTAACTTAGATCTGTTTCACATCAGTCTTTCTAAACGTGTGTGTGCATGTGTGTGTGTGTGTGAGAGAGAGAGAGAGAGAAAATGAGGTCACAAGATATCTTCTCAAGCACATACTATCTCATCAACCTTTATTGTTTATTTCATGTGCAGAGGAAGAAGCATTCTGCCCACACTTTGCAGTCTATTTACCTTGATTTATGCGAAGGTCTAAAAATAATTCAAAACACTGGAAAAAGGAGAGGAGAGTAGCCAGAGCTTCTGGTTCAAAAGTAATTTTATATTGTAAAATGGCATTGTTTCAAAGCAGTACTGAATGACCTTATCTATCATAAGAGCTCCAGAAAACAGATAAAAAAGAATGCTTTAGGTTAGGACACCTATTCTTTTAGCCATGGCATTAGAGAATCATTTTGATGATCTGGCAAGGCATAGAAGGGGAAAATGATGACATTAGAAATTGACATAACGGTATCTTCTTTTTTCCCAACTTTGGGAAAAAAGGACTAGTTGAGCTCTCTTATGTTCTGTTTGAGTAGGCAGAAAATAATTGCAAAAATCTTAGCCTGTTTGTAATTATCATTCTTTTTTCCTTTATTGACAAGTACTTAAGATTATTTACATACCATAAAGACCAGTGTGATTTATTATTAATCAGGAATTACCTTCTGAGATCTTCAATTTTGAAAATTGCCAAGTCTTTTTTTTTTTTTTTTTTTTTGAGACAGAGTCTCACTCTGTTGCCCAGGCTAGAGTGAGTGCCGTGGCGTCAGCCTAGCTCACAGCAACCTCAAACTCCTGAGCTCAAGCGATCCTCCTGTCTCAGCCTCCCAAGTAGCTGGGACTACAGGCATGCACCACCATGCCCGGCTAATTTTTTTTTTTATATATATATATTTAGCTGTCCATATAATTTCTTTCTATTTTTAGTAGAGACGGGGTCTCGCTCTTGCTCAGGCTGGTCTCGAACTCCTGAGCTCAAACGATCCGCCCACCTCGGCCTCCCAGAGTGCTAGGATTACAGGCGTGAGCCACCACGCCCGGCCTGAAAATTGCCAAGTCTTATGGTGTTTCAAAGTATTAGGCTTTATTTTGTCATTAAGAAGCTGATGACTAAAAAATAGCATTTTAAATTCTGTCCAGCATGCTGTTTCATTGTACCATGGTTAAAATGCCAGTAAGTGCTTCATTATCTTCAAGAGCTGAACATTTTCTTGTAGTTAACTGGAGTTTGCCCTTTAAGGAGAAGAAAGAACAACTAATACTTCATTGAGATGTTATACACTAGTAGTTTTCTCAGATAATTTAAGCTTAAGAATTAGATCATCAAAATGTCTCTGAATCTATCCTCTCCCTTCTACCTAGGCCCCCATCAACTTTCATCTGGACTATTCCAACAGTCTCCACATATTTCTTCTTGCCTCTAGACTCTTACTCCAGTTCTCAACATTGCCACCATAGCTTACTTCCAACATGAGATACAATCACATTGTCCACAGCTCAAGAGATCTATATTGACCACAGAGTAAAGCCCCAACTCTCCAGCCCCTTACAAAATTTTCACAGCCTACTTCTCATTTCCCTCTTCAACACTGGCTCTGCAAACACATAACAAATGCACACATGCACACACATCCAACAAGAATCATATTATATTCCTTGAACATGTCAGGCACTTTTATGCCTCTATGCAACCAAATGCAATTGCTCAGAATATGGATTCAATTAAGGAGTTCAATTACTGAACTGGAAGAGGATTTCAAGTAAGCAAATCTCCCTTTTCTTCTATCCCTTGAATTTCAGAGGCACCCACTCAGGCCACCTGTTATCTGAATAGTTTTTAGCTCAAACACAAATAATTCCAGAGTGGCCTCTGTTTTCTAAGGATTAAAAAAATACTTTGTGCAGAGCATATTCATTCTGATCTAAAAGCAAAAAAAAAAAAAAAAAAAAAAACAAAAAAACAAAAAAACCCATAGAAGCAAAAGGGTATCATAGGGAAATAATAACAAATTATTTGAGGCCTTTTTCGAGATGTGATTTTCCACATTCCAATTTAAAAACTCTGAAGAGTCATTCTTTCAACAATTAATAAATCCCTATGAAAGAAAAAAATCCATATTGCAATTAAAAACTTGTTACTCTTGCAGATCACAGTGAATTCTTCCTTTCTAAATAAATTTTTCAATGTGCATAAAAATGGAAACATTTTGTAGCCCAAATGATATTTTTGCTTTCCTCTTCAAAAATGGGTCCTTTCTTACCTCAGAAAGCTGAAGTGGAACACATTTCCCTTTTCAGCATGGAATAATGGCTATGGATAATTGAAGGTAATTATATCACAAGATTAAGGAGAATTCTGAATGTTGGAGAGGAAGCCTTTTTGCTTAGTCATTTTGCTAGATTAGTCAATTTCATTTATTGGAATTTTTTTCTCTGTATGTGTTAGGAACCTAAAGACAAAACTTACAATTGCAGGAGATGATTTTCAGGGTTGATATTTACCTACTCAATATTAGACATGGTTATCAAAAATACCACTTAAAAACTTTTAAAATCTCTATATATTACAATAATTCTTCATGTTTTTTGCCAACTGCAATTATTTTGGATTTTTGTTTAATGACACAATCAAGATGTCAGGGCTTAAGCTATCTCTATGTCTAGCATCTTGGGAAGCTACAGCAACTATTTCAGGTCATCACATATTATATAATGAGTTATGATTTCACTGGACTACAACAAACCCCAGAGAAATAAAAGGAATAATATAAATACCAAAGGTACCTAATTTGGAAATGTCAAGGACAGAACATAAAATAATCTTTCAACAAGCAAGTGCTAGACTAAGTGTAACACATTGAGAAAAACTGAAACTGCATCATTCCAGAGGTCTCTTTCTACTCTCATGATCCCATGGATATAGATTAGCAACCTCTTTGGTATCCCTTGGAATTCTTCCATTGAGAAAATGACAGATTAGATCTTTGAATAAAAACTTGAACAGAAGACTCATGTATTTTAGAAGGATGTACTACTATTAATATAAATGTTGAAGTTAAAAAACAAAGATTTACCCAGAACTCCTATTGCCATATTGTTCCAATTAGCCAAATAGGATTGTGTTGGGTTTTCTTGTCTAATTTTTATAACAAGGAATGTGTTTGCACTTATATGCATATAACCCTTTAACCTGACCAATTGCAGATGTAATAAATAATGTAGAACATTTGCTGCTGAACATGTAAGTTTCCTTGTAATTATGCCACTATATTTATTATAATATATCTATGTTGAGGAACATATTAAATGTAATATTTATGAATCCTTTAGCTTGCTTGTTTTATAGGTGCAGTGTAGGAGCAAATGACTGCAACTGGCCCGGTGCCTGAGATATTTAACTCTAATCAAACTAACTATAGTTCCCTATTTCTTTGAAGTACAGATAAATACAATTTTGCAATCAGGGACCATTGTGAACACATAAACAGTATGAAACTGTAAAAAAGGTTCTAAGATCCTCACCTTCCTAGACCATCTGATGAATACAGTATCAAGAAAACTGGTACACAGTAGAGTTTAAAGTCAGAAAACATGGGTTCTAGAACCACCTCTGCTTTTAATACACCTCTGATCCTAGGCAAGACACTCCCCTATAAGTTAATTACCGATTTTTCAAGTGGATATAACTATCCTACATATTTGGAAAGATTATTGGGAGGCTTAAATTAAATACTAGATGTTATAATTTTTTAAGACACTATGCAATATAAAGTATCTCATCATGCCATGCATTTTGACTTAAGGGCATTGATCAGCCTTTATTACATACCACAAATACATTGTTTCAAAGTTTTAGATATATGATTTGGGAAAATACAGGCAGACACACAATGAGAAACTTGTCTGAGGTGGGGGAAAAGATAAGGAAAAGAGGTACCCAGAAGACACATTTTTCCTTTTTTTTCCTATTAAGGATTTAGAAAAAAATAAATTCTTGAAAATAACTCACTCTTTCAAAGTCACTGCTATGAGGTCAGGAGTTTCCCTAAAAAAGTTTCTTTTTAACATGAGAAATGGTAGCTACGAAGTATTTCAAATTCTAACATTTAGATTGTTATTGTTGCCATAGAAACACACTTCCGACACTAGATAGAATGAACCATATGTCATTCATTTTCTTCCTGAGGATTTTCTTAGTAGAATATCCTAGAAAACTAGACTATGAAATAGGTAGAAAGATATGTTATGAAGCTCTTTGCTGGGCTGTGATTGCAGTCTGGAGCTTGTTTAACCAACAAACACATTTGTTCATGAGTTAAAAAGTGCCCCCGCACTGCCCGGAGGCACAGGCTTTGGAAAAACACACCTGTTCAGAATAGAGCTGATGCCTTCCCTACTGTCCATACCAAGCTTAGGAGTTCAAAGATTCATCAGGCACAGCCTTGAGGTGCCAGTGGCTGATGTGCTTTCTTATTGCAATATATTATAATATTATATATTATTAATGTGGGTATTTTGAGAGATTTGGAGGCCAAAAATTTGTTATAGAAGTAGAATTTTTGTTCCTTTCAGTATTTGCAGTAAAGAAGTTTCCAATGTTTTAAAATATCACTTACTATTTCCACTACTCATAAATAATATACATATTTAGTGTATAAAATATAAAAAAGGAAAAAAGAAACAGTTAAAAAAATCCCAGCTGATTTTGACACCCATATATAACTACTGTTAGTATATATTTCTATAGCTGAAATCAAATATATAATTTTGTGTCCATGTTTTTCAATTAATCTCGATGTTTTTCATTTAAAATAAAACTTCACATTATCATATGATGCCAAATATACTGTAATAAGAAAAGTAGTATTTAAGAAAGTCAAATGCCAAATAATATATGCTTTTTTTCTTTTCTGATTTTATTTGAATCCCCTCCCTTAGGAATGGAGATCCTGAGAAAAGGCAGCAGCCAAGAGACTTTTCTGAAAGTTTATAAGAAGGAAAAGTTGAATTGTAGCAACCTTAGATTTCTTAATCTTATTTTCAAAAATCTAGGTTAGCTTAATATCATATACATTTAATTTATTAATTTATATCCTTATCATCAAATCCATTGACAATATCATAGAAAAATAAAGATACAAATGATGTTTAAAATAACAAATTTAATAATTTAGTGAAATAATTTACTTCTTACTGGTTTTGTTTTCTGGAAAGTTATTATTCACTGTCAGGTTCACCCCAAACTGAAGTTAACTTCTAGTTCATTCGGGTCACTAAAGTGAGATAGAGTGTGCTTTAGGCCAATTAGAGTTATTTGGCAACCTTAAGAGTTATTATATAGCTTTTGAGTTTGTCTATTTGACAACTGGGAAAGAGCTTTTGCTCCAAAAAAGTCTGGCTAGCTGATGGAGAATTATAGAATCTTAAGGTCTGGTTACACATGGGGAAGCTGAACTTTAACTAAATCCTGCTGGTCTTAAGGATGCAATCAGATGAGCTTCTAGATCCACATTAGTCTTGTTATAGTTAAATTAAGATAACCTCCCTTCATAGCTGTGCTATTTTTTAATAATGAAAATTTAAAGCAGAAAACACTGACCAAGCAATCTAGTTAAGAAGAGCAAATTGTAACATAGTCTAATAATCTGAATTTCTGCATATTAACTTTACATTTATACCTGGCTTCTGTATTTTCTGAAGTTATATTTGAAACTCCAGAGAATACGTGTGCATTCCTTAATTTGAAGTCTTGGTTGTTTATGCACATTGTACATGTTGTGCATGCTCTTTTTTTCTTTTCTTTTCTTTTCTAAGTATTCTTTCCATGGGATGTTGCACATAGTCTTAATGCAGATTTAGCTGTAGCTATTTTAGAGCTAGGTATGTTATTATTATTTCATTTAATCCTTATATCAAAGCTGTTAACCCCATTTTATAGGTAAGGAATACCCCATTTTACAGGGAAGCTAAATAAATTTCCTAAGTCATATAGCTAGCATATTCCTTTTAAAAATAATTTTGCATAAGTAAATGCTTACATGTGAATTTATTTAATCCAAGAATGATATTCAAATATTTATGTGATTTTATCCAAGAGGTATGAGATATTATTTTATGTCACATTTCAGATAAATTTTAGTTTCATAGTCCAAGTTACTCCACTTTTCAGATTTAAGACTTCTCTCTTATAAAGGTAAATCATCCTGATGTGCTTTTCTTCTTATTTATTTCTTATTTGCTTATATCTAACAAAATCTCAAGAATTTTTGATACATATGAATATAAATCACAGTGACCTTTTTAATTTCTGTAATTGAGAAAGAAGGAGAAGATAAATGTTAGGGGACTGTCATTATTCATCTTCTATGAACAGGGTCTATGACAAGTGCATATTAGACTCATGCTTAAATATGTTGCAAGTGAATACAAATATCTCTATTTTGAAAGAAAAGATCATAATGGCATCTGAATATTTTGCATTTACTTTCCAATGAACTGGCAGCTGTGAATAATGGTGATGCCTCAGTCCATTACTGTGCATGCCAATTTCTTAAACATAATAGTCCACTTCAATAATGTCAATGGCTACAATATAATAATTGTAATGATAAAAGAAATATTCTGAAAATGTTATAGTATTTTAAAAGATTTACACATTAAGGAATATTTTCAAAGTCATCATAGATCAACATAGATCAACTTTACTATTGAAATAAACACCATATTGTTGGGCAATGTCATTCTTAGTGGAAGTAAAAATAATTGAATTAAAAGTTAAAGCAAATGTCAAATCCAAATCTTATAGCAAAATGCTAAAACCCAAATCTTCTGAATTTTCAGTCTATTGATTAAAAAGTGCAACCAACCCATAACATAGCAAAATGTTCATTTTAATATTTGTTTTTGAGATTAATAATAATTTTCATATAATTTTGAGATGAGGCATCTGGGATCTGAAAACAAAGCATATAACTATATATGTATTCACTTTTGTCATTTTAATTAGACATTCATTTAAATTTATCTAAAATTGCTGAAATTTATTTGTGAGGAGACATCCATAATTTTGGTAGAAAAAAGCATTCTGGGGTATTTTTCTTCTGTTCTGTATATACTAATGGGCATACATGAAAATTTCAATGTTAAGCTCAGTTTGATTTCCTTTGTGTTAAGAACTGTACAGAAACAGTTTTGGAAAATGGAAACATATTAGAATCATCCTAATTAAAATTATTGACCAAGAATGTTACACAGATCTAATAAACGACATAAGTGTGATGATGAGGCCAGTCCATGGTTTACATGGGATGTCGTCATGCACATTTATAAAACCAAGAAGAGATAATTCACTGAATGTATCCAGTAACTTTAAATTGGAATGGACTTTAAGTCCAATCTTTATTCAGGTCTGTTCTTCAGTTAAATTCATACATTAATTATAAAAAACTACTTTTGTGAGAGAGAAGAATAT
This sequence comes from Eulemur rufifrons, assembly GCF_041146395.1. Lineage (NCBI taxonomy): Eukaryota > Metazoa > Chordata > Mammalia > Primates > Lemuridae > Eulemur > Eulemur rufifrons. The sequence goes on from NC_091012.1 coordinate 56,919,666, forward strand.
TTTGCTCCTGAATATGTTTTATTCAGGCAAACTACCTAAAAACAAACACATGGTCAATTCATTATAACAGTCTATAGGTTTGCTTACAGAGGGTTATAATCTATCTGCCACAAATTTATATATTTAATTATAAATTTAATATATTACATAAATTTGAGTTTGGATAAATGTATATTAATTGTACACATTGAACTCACACTGTTAGATTAATAAAACCATAAAAAGTGTGTTGCTACATACTTGGCTCAGAAGAAGAAATCAATTCTTCTCAAATGCTTATTTCAGTTGCATTTTGGTTGTAACCAATGTTAATATGAAATTTGCATAATTAATAAAGACCACACACCAAAAGGATGATCTTCTGAGCACAAAAAAAGAAAGCTTTATGGAGTAAATTTCTAAAGGAGTTGACTGAGCTTTGCCACTTATAATCTGTGTGATCTTGGGCCAATTACTTAGCTTCTCTGTGACTATTTCCTCATCTTTAAAATGGGGGTACTAACAAAAGTTAATATAAAAGGTTGTACAGAGACAGTGAAAAATGCACGCAATACTCTTAGAATAATGCCAGGCACATAGTAAGTGTTCAATGAGCTGTTATCACCTTTTATTTTTTTTTCTTCAAAGAAAACTTGAAAGAGAAAAAGAATTTTGTTAGGCAAGAATTGAATGGGAAGAGTTGAAGTCAGTGCTCTTGATGGCAATAAGCTTAATTTGTTAATGGCCTGATAATTATTATGCTCAATTAAATGATTCATAATTCATCTGATCATCAAAATTCTAATTAATAGATAAAGGGGGCTTAGTAAGAGTTTGGGTGTTGTTACATAAATCACCAGGGAGGTAGGTTTTATGAAGTTTTCTACTCCAATGAAAAAGCTCTAATGTACCAACCTGCTCATTAAATTAAAGTAATATTTCACATGCTGAGAAGCTCTAATTTATTACCAGCAAATTATTTATGTGTGAATACAGCACCTAGCTTAATTTGTAAGATAAAAGCCAACCTATGATTGCTATCATTTTTATCAGTTTTTATGACATCTTACCTATTAAGATGAACTTTATAAAAGAACCTGTTGATAGAAAATGCAGTAAAAAGGACAAATTAATTCTACTCTCCCTTGAATGTTAAAAAATTGACACAAATGTAGAAAATATAGCATAGATAGTATTGTATAACACATGTATCTTTACTTTTGATATCTGTAAGTTATTTGAAAGAAAATATCTGTTCATGCCCTGATATGTCAACAGTGCCACCACCCTACAAAAAACATCATTTGTTTTAAAAATAATCTGAACTATATCATATATATATATATATATATATACACACACACACTATACATTTTAGTTGATGTAGAAGTTAGTTTTTGGCCCAAGATATATAATACTAACTTGAAATATATAAATAATTCCAAAGAGAAATTGTGGCTATTTAATCTCCCTTCCATTTTGTGCTTTAGAGCCTCCTAAGCAGGAAGGTTATGTAAGAGCATCTTTATTAAATATTGTAGGCAAGGAAAATAATTCTTGGTACCCATTTTTGTGATTGTATTACTGTTTTGATAGGTATTAGAAATGTAAATTTCAACCTCACAGTAAAATGACACCAGATTTAGGGAATTTGCAAGAAGGAAATGTATGGAGTAGAATTTACTTGTTGGGGCACATGCTGTAAAACTTATTTTTACTCCATCTATACCCACCTAACTTAAATTAAAATCTAGGCATAAATACGCTTTTTAAAATAATTATAGAATTTTGATTCTTCAGAGGATGGTTTCCCTTGCAGCATCTCTGAGAGCTAACTAAAAATTTTAAAACAAAAATGTGTGGATGAGGTGTAAAAAGTAGATCAGGGTACTTTTAGGATTTAGAATTAGAATTTAGAATTAGGATGATGTTATTAATTTCGGGTATTCTTAATACATGTTCTCAAAGTAGCTTCAAACCTATGATGTAAAGCTCTTACTGACAAAATCGATTTTAAGCTAAAAGGAGCACAGATATTTGTGCTAGGAGGATAAATTAATTGTCTCACTTTAGAAATATAAGGCAATATCTTCTACAAAAGAAAAAGTGCTAAGAAACGAAAAGCCATAGGACTTGTCATTGAAAGTTTATTATAGCAAAACACTTCCATTATTTATTATGCTTAGTAAATCAAAGGTATTTTATTCTGGATATATGCATATTGCTCTTCAATATTAATGAAACATAAGTTTTTGTATGTGCTTTCTCTTCCAAGACATGGGCAGACACAGGTCATCATTTTTACCATACTTACAGGAAAATAGTTTTTACTATGCATAAGAAGAAAGCATGTAAATGAATTTTGCTAAAATTATTTTAATGTAAGCATTAAACAAGTCTGTGCATCTCTAGAAATGTTTAAATAATTAATAAATATGTCATCGCCTTTCAGTAAAGGTCTGGCTTCTGGCTCATAATCAGGACACACTTTGACTTTTCCTTCTATAGTTGCTTTGGAGTTGTGATACATATTTGGAAGAGGGTCTGTGCACAATCTGGGCTCACAAGAAAAGCTAACTGGGTCCAATTTAGTTTCTTGGCTTCCTAGAAATCAATGTTGCATGTGACTTCAATGCCATCTAGTTCCATAGTGCCTGTTCCATCTTCCATAATTTCAATATGTAACAAATAACTTAAACATTCTCATGTGCCTCCAACTTTAAACAAAGTAGTCCTTTCTTCATTTATTTTAGGATCCTCAAAATATAAGTCGATACATATTTTATAAGATGCTGGTAGGAAAAAGTAAGCTTCGAGTGTTGTATTGTTTGATAGCAAAGATAAAATAAGCTAATGATAATTCAATTGTTTACGTCTGATTACAAGTAGATTCAGCACCTAATACTAAAAAATAGATGAAACAAAACTAAAAAGACTCCTTCTCCAAATTTACTTAAGTCCTGTTTTCAATGTCTCAGGGAAACAATGACAGAAACCAAGTATCCTCTTACAGAGAGCAGAATCAGAGCTGTTTGTAAATAATTTTTATTGTTGTACTCCAGGATATTTTTATTAAAAAACAACTGATTCTATAAATAATAATTTTACTTTCCAGATTTGCCCATAATCTAGTATTTAGATTTGCTGCTTACAGGTTTGAATATATTAAGCTCCCCAGAGTGTGATATTATGTTTTCTTCTAGTTGACAGAGCCCAGAGTTTCCTTAAACTCAAGAAACAAATGATTAAGAGTTCAATGATTCTGATAATCCATAGGCCACAGGATGTTACACAATATAGCAGAAAATGAATATAATGCAAGGTAGTTTGCAAAGTAGCTGTGTTACCTATGTCACTGCTGATTTTTTTTAATTAAAACAGTAAAAAGTTATTCAAGACAAGCATAGGAAAGTAACTTGGTTATATATAGTACATTTTCTGAGTTGTGGACTATGGTTCTCTCATAAATAATTTACCCATTGCATTTTAATATCTAATATTGCTATTTATTGAATTTAGGATATTTTCCAGTTCTTTTCAAAACATTTTTTTAAAGTTACAATGCAGTGGATTATACTTAAAGAAAAAATAATAATTATGTATACAAGGAAAGAAAGATGATATAAATGAACCTAAAAATCAAGTCAAGAAAGGAAAATTTGAGTGTTCAACTATTGATATAAATAACGAAACACAAATATCATATCTTTAATCTCAATATTATTACAAAATCTAAAATGTTATTTCTGCTCAGAACTCAAATTCTCTACTTATCATACATAGTGTTGTAACTGGTCCCCTATTGAAAAAATGTCAATGACCCCTATATAATCCTGTCCTTTAACTAACTACTTGACCTTTTGAGTTGTTTCCCAGAAATGGTGGATTTTCGGCAAGGCAAAGGAGCTGAGATTATGAAGGCCCCTGGGCAGAGTTCCCAAGATTCACCATCCCCCACATCCAGTCATCCTCAATGCTTATAGCTCCTTGTTAGTTATACCACGATCTACCCCAGGCACATGGCCCCTCCTTTAAAAGCCCATGATCTCCGAAGAGACAGATTTGAGGCAGCTTTTCCTGTTCTCCTAAGCTGTCTGTCATATTAAAAAATTCTTTCTTCCTTTGGCAATCCTCCTTGCCTAATTGGATCTTTGTGCAATGAGCAACTAGACCTAGACTGAAACCCCCTTGCAGTTTTGACAACAATATGACATCTTGGCAACACAAATATGACAAAATTAGATCACTGTAAAGAAAAATAAGATAAATGACTGTTATAAAGAAAGACTGTTCTCTAAATAAACTTTAAAAAAATATGTCTTAGATACTCAGGTTGATTTTCAACTCGATTTCTCTAGAAAATTATCTTTGTGACTATTGCAACTTATTGTTTTTTTGCAACATTCCTCAACATTATCTCTGAAGGTTTATTAACTCTATTTTTTCCATCTTATACTGAGATAGCTGAAGCAAAGAGAACAAGCTCAGAACAGTTGAGTTCAAAATTTATAACTGTAGTTTATGTTTTAAATCTGCTGTTTAGCTGCCCCTTCTTATTACTAATGTTTCCTCTGCCTTACTTTATTTTTTTGATAACTAAATATGTTGCTTTCCCTAGTATCACTATGAATCTTTTCTTTCAGCAGTATGAAGCAGAGGAGCACGTCTCCTTATAAACATGTTCTAGTTCAAGAAATAAATGATAGAGATGGAAGAGAGGCAGTATCATATCAGAGTGATAAATTCTAAGAAGAAAAATCTCTCTTAACTAAAGGAGAAACTAATGTATCACGGATACTAAGAGAAGAGAGTGGGTTTTAATTTCCTACAAGGATATGCATGCCAAGAAGAAAATCATATCAAAAACTAACCAAATACATTTGACCCTTGAACAACACAGGTTTGAACTGCAAAAGTCCACTTATATGCGGATTTTTAAAAATAAGTTATATGGGCTGTGCCTGCCTCTCCTGCTTCCCCTTCCACCTCCTCCATTTCGTCCACCTCTGCCAGCCCTGAGACAGCAAGACCAATCCCTTCTCTTCCTCCTGCTCCTCAGCCTACTCAAAGTGAAGATGACATGGATCAAGACCTTTATGATGATCCACTTCTACTTAATGACTAGTCAATTTTTGTTTGTCTTCCTTATGATTTTCTTAATAACATTTTCTTTTCTCCAGCTTACTTTATTATAAGAATACTGTATGTAATATATATAACATACAAAATATGCATTAATCAACTGTCTCTGTTCTTGGTAAGGCTTCCAATCAACAGTAGGCCATTAGTAGTTAAGTTTTGGGGGAGAAAAAAGTTATATGCACTTCAACTGCTTGGGGGTCATCACCCCTAACACCTCTACATTGTTCAAGAATCAACTATATTTTAATTATACCTCTGTTAAAGAAAAATTATGGGAGCCCATAGCTTTGGATTTAGCTCCTACACTTAGCCCTAAGAGATGAGACCAACCAAAAATGGAGTCACTCATGCTAAATGCCACATAGTCTAAACTGAAACTTTAAGGAAACAGATCCTCAAACAGACCAGTTTTTCCTCAAAACATATTTCCAGTCTACCTGAGTCAGCATAATAAGGTAGTCCTCTCTGCTTTAACCTTTACCAAAAAAGTAACCTGAAGCAGCCTGACATTAACCAATCATTTTTTTTCTATTGTTCTGATTGCTGTCTCTCCCCTTTACAAAAACCCACTGTTTGCCATTGCCAGTGGGAGCACTCATTCTATTTGCAATTCATGAATGGCAAATAAAAGCCAATTAGATCTAGAACTAAATTTGTTATAATTTTGTCTTTTGATACCTCAATCAAGCTGTTAAAAAAAATTAGCCAGAAATGTATACAAACATCAGCAGTATAAAACTGAATAATTTTCAGCATTGTGGAAAATTCCACCTTAAACTACAGAACAGCTTGAAGCACTTGGGTAAGGTGAGGTGACTTGCACAGCCAGTGGCAGCCACATTGATTGTGGCTAGAGAATAAAAACTTTGCGGCAGGGAATTATAAAACTTTGTACTGGTGTATGTCAGATGGGAAGAGAGACACCTAGCCTAGTCTCCACTGATAGCATGATTTGCCAATTTGCTGGCAAATGACTTGTCTTTCTGAAATAATCTTCCTACATACCTGAGCCTTCACTCCTGTCAGTATTCACCCACTTAGTCAGAATTTTTCCTATTGGTTGCTATTAGCACCTCAGTAGATCGCCTGCTCTACCCTGCTTCTCCCCTCCCCACAAGTCTGTTTCCTCTTCCTAGAGAGGTCTATCTGCTGAGACAAAGATAGGAGACACAAATAAAGAAGAGGTAATGGGTGATGATGTAGGAGACCTTACAATCTAATTGTGGGGAGGCAACACTTAAGGTGGGGTGTGGAATAGACTCGATCAAGCAAATCCATGATTATTAGCACATGTTACAAAAATTAAGCCATGTATCTACTTCTTTCTCTGTTATAGAGCATTGAATACTGTTATTGGACTTAGCCATTCTTATTAAACTTGAGACATTTACATTAAGCATCATGACTTTCTTATTACTTATGCAAGTACTTTAAAATCTAGGGCAATACTATTGTACACGTTTTATTTTAGGATGATTTTCCCCCTTACTCTGTTTCTTCATGTATTCTCAACACAGAACAGATATATTGTCTGACTCATTGATAATTTCAAAATGAATAAGAGGCTATCTCTTGGCAAGATTAGCATTGTTTATTAGATTATATGAATTATTAATACTACCAGTGAAAGTAGAAGTTATTGGTCCCTTTAGTGCATAATCATCTCTGCATGTGTCTGCATAGTAATTTAGAAAAATATAGTATGTTTCATTGTGCTGTAAAACTCTTGGGATATATTATATGTACAAATATGTATAAAATATTATCAAATCACTTATTCATCTAAAGGCTTGATTTTATTTCAAGTCCTAAATCAAGGGAATAATTTCTTTTTTGTGTATATGATCAACATCTTGGTGTATGTGTTAATAGGTAAACAGAGATAGAAAGAACATATTGTAGAACTAAATCACTTCAAATTGATTCAAAGTTGTGAATATATTTGCATATTGAGTGAAGTTTAGGGGAGTATGCTGAATTTTACTGTTCCTTCCAGTAAAAGAAACATCATATAATTTTATCATGATAATATCAATGTAAACAAAATTAAGCAAGATATTCTATAACTCCATACCACAAAACATTCTCTAACATGAGTATGGTAAGTGTGAAATTAAGAAGTATTACATGAAATACTGAAGTGCCTGATTATTTCAAAAAGGCAACCTCCTCATCTCATATTCCTACAGAATACTGAAAAACTCCACCACTAATTTTACTTCAGCATTTGTTTTAGCCCCAAAGAGGAAGACAATTGCCAATAGAGAGTAATCAGTGTAGAATGAAATAACATATTGAGTGTGCAATATATACAGAATCATTGCATATATTTAAACACTTTGAAATGGCAGTAAGATTCTATTTGAAATGGCTAACAAGTTGAATAATATAGCTCTGGAAATTAATTTGCAAATTAAACTTCGAAAGAGTGGGACCTAGGAAATGTAAGACTTGACTGGTGTGTGTGTTTGCACAGGAGATTTAAGTAAGAGTCAAGAACAAAACCACAGTCGGGTATTGGCATTGTCGTTCCTGAATGGTTCAGGGAATTGAGGGCCCTAGATGCCAAAAGGAAGTCACGATATGGACAGACGGGTACCAAAATAAATAACTATAATTAGATTTCCTGAAAAGTGTTGAATACTGATTGATTTCAGAAGAATGAAAGGATTTGGTATATCTTCTCTGTTGTTGCTGCTGCTGAAGAAGTATATAAACCTAACTGAGTCTCATACTGGGTATTCAGGGAGATTATGGGTGCCACGAAGTCTTACTGCTGTAAGTCTGCTGGGTTTAAATGTATAAAACCTATTCTTTAAGTCTCTAATCTTGGCTTTGGGTAACTGAAATATGCACAAACTCTGTACGGTGAATGCATTATTTTCACATCATCAAAACTAGTTGAATTATGTTGAAGATGCATGCCTCTAAATTTCACTGAGCTACAGTTATTTATTTGCAAGATTATTTCATAATCACAATTTGAAAAGCCATTTTTGAAGATAAGACTACCTACTTCCCATATAAAGTATTTATTAATATTACTTTATTATTATATAATATTTATTTCTTGAGATAAATTATACCTTATGTTTACCAAGTTAAACATGATGCACGCATATTTAATTTTTTTGGTTGTTTTTCTCAGATGTCCTTTTCTAGATCAAGATGTCTTTTGACAAAATTAAAATAAAATGAAACTTTCAGGTTGTTAACAGCATTCAAGTTACATGACCTGATATAAATTGGCCACATTTAAAAATGATTTCAGAAAAATTTATTCACCTTTCATGAGAAGGTTTCTGTGTAAAGTGTATGATAATGGATGGCAAATTCAAACAGAGATTATTTTTATATTTGATAATTTTTGCTCAAAATAAAACCTACTCCAGAAAGAAAGTGACCCAAGACTTGGGTTTACCCCTTTCTAAGCAGTACTGGATTTAAAACACACACACTCTCTTTCTCTCTGTCACTCTCCTGATTAAACAAATCTCTCTCTCTCTTTATCTCTCTCTCTTTCTCCACCCCCTCCTTTCTCCCTCCTTTTTTAGACTATAGGGAGTTATAGGTAAAGCAAAAAGGGAACCTGACTTGGTGGAAGCAGAGCTTTTGATTGCATTAATAAACTAATGTATATATTCATTCATTTGTAACCAAATGAATGTAACTGTGTTAAAGATAGCTACACAATAAGTGAATAAATGGATTGATTAAATGGGCATTCCTTTCCTTCTCATTGAAGCAATACTCTAGAAAGAATACTGTATAAGGACAGAGAGCACAGAATGAAGTCCGGAGATTAAATTAATCTTTTCATCTCTCTCCCTATCTTAATTTGCCTAGTTAAATAATAAGCACTGAGACAAGAAATCACCTAAAAGCAACAAAGTGAACATGATAATAGATGACTCTGTGATAAAAGAAGTTCAGGAAAGATCGTAGAGAAGCTCAGAAAAGGTCCAAATATCTAGGACAGTGTAAAAGTTTATACTGTAGCAGAAATCAATCAATTGGATGAAACAATGAGATAATTAAATTTTTTGTACAAAGTGACCTAAATGAAGGTAAGTTGGCTGAAATTACCACGCAAACAAAAATTAAATGCATATTTGAAATGATAATGAAAATATGAAGAAAGCCAGGATGAGAATAATTAAAATAAATGTGCCATGATTCAGCAAGTCAGTTTTGCAAACTCAATTAGCAAGTCAATTCAAAAGAGTAGACTTTTACACAATACTTGAGAAGGTACAGTATCTTCCAAAAGAATCCAGTTAAATGAGCTGGTGGAATTTTAGAGGTAAAAGAATTCTACAGTGTGTAGCTTCATTAGTCCCCTAAAAGGCAGATATAGATCTATTTCCCCCAGGAATGCAGTAAGGCAAGTCATATACAAATATTTGGGGATGATACATGAGGTAGTTGTATACCTATTTTTATAAAAATGTAGTGAAACAACACTTAAGGTGGTATGTGCCCAAAATACACGGGAACTTGTGGACCAATAAAAAAGTAACTGACAACTGTAAAATGAGCATATCTAGGAAAAGAATATTAACATAGTTCATTAGCAACACTGTTATACGGGCTGAAAACAGACTGCAGGAGTGTAATTATGAATAGATTTTAAAGTAACTGCTACAACATATCAGCATATTTTGGCTAACAGACTGAACAGGTGGTTTACCAGACCATTTAACAAGCTTAAAGAAATAGTTCAATGGCAACTTGTCCTGATCCCGGTGTTCAGTTTTATAAACCTAATGGCACACAACTCAAATTGTTTATCTTGTTTGTTACTTAACCTAAGTATTAATACATCACCCTCTAAGAAAAATCTTTAGCATTGTCACCTACCAGATTGCATTCAGTCTTCTAATTCTTAATTTCCGGGAATTCTAGTAAGCATCTGATTCCTAATCGTACCTTATTCCTTACTTACTAGATTTGTGGCAACCACCTCTTTGTCTCTCTTTTTTTTTTTCTTTTCATCCCCACCTCTAGTCTCAGTAATGTGTTTTGTAGTTCCATTTAGTATTAAGTACTAAGTATAACCAAATAATAAATTCTTACTATATATCTCACTAAGACATTAAATGTTTAAATAATTTGCATTTCCCGGGAAGGACATGAATAGGCAGGAGAACTGCAACACTGATACCACCTCCTCTGGGAAGCTTTCCCTGCCTGACTCGTCCACCCTGTGGCTGAGTTGTGACAGCTTTCATGTGTTCCCAAAGCATCTTGAGCTCACTTCTGCTGTAGCACTTACAACACAATGTTTTAACTGTCTGATTACTTGTCTATTTCCCTCAATAAAATTTTATTTCTTCAAGGGGAGGGACTGTGTCTTATTCATTGCTGCATCTGCACCTCATAGTACACTACCAGGTATTAGGGTACAACTTTCCTAAATGAATAAAAGAACAATATGGGGTAAATTTTCAATGCAACTAAAAAAATAGCTTATTCTGCAATTACTGTCATTGAAAGGGCATTGGCGATGGTTTTTTAACTTTTAACCCTTCAAAATATGTCACTGAACATCTAGGGATACAAACAGGTATGACAAAGCTTTTGATACGAATTTGTGTTTAGAAATTTTAGGTGATGGATACACTAAAAGCTCTGACTTCACCACTATAAAATTCATCCATGTAACAAAAAAAACACTCATACCCCCTAAATCTATCAAAATAAATTAAAAGAAAAGAAATTTCATGGATTAAACACTCCTAACTTATGGTATTAATCAGCATTACTAAGTATGTGTCATAAGTTTTTAGCAAAAAAAATAATATAAATATATACACATACACACATAGATATTATTTTTAAGTTAAGGGGTTTTGGAGTCTCATGTGGAATTAGTTACAGTAACATTAATTTTAATTAATAAGCAAAGAGCAAAAAACTCATACTTTTTTTTTTTTTTTTTTTTTTTTGAGACAGAGTGTCGCTTTGTTGCCCTGGCTAGAATGAGTGCCGTGGCGTCAGCCTAGCTCACAGCAACCTCAAACTCCTGGGCTCAAGCGATCCTACTGCCTCAACTTCCCGAGTAGCTGGGACTACAGGCATGTGCCACCATTCCCGGCTAATTTTTTCTATATAGATTTTTAGTTGGCCATATAATTTCTTTCTATTTTTAGTAGAGACGGGGTCTCGCTCTTGCTCAGGCTGGTCTTGAACTCCTGACCTCAAGGGATCCACCCGCCTCGGCCTCCCAGAGTGCTAGGATTACAGGCGTGAGCCACCGCGCCCGGCCAAAACTCATACATTTTTAAGCATAAATTTTTAAAAATTATATTCACATCTTTACTCATCATAAATTGGATCAATAGGTTTTCTCATCTAATCTACTGCCTTCAGTTAGACAAGATATTATTAGTTATATTTTATACTGAGAAACCCTGAGGCTCAGTAAGGTTAATTTACTCGTTCAAGATTACACAGCTAAAAAGTGCTGAAGGAGTGTGAAGCATACAGGCCCTAAATCTTCTATCCTTTTAGATAGGATTGGATAGAGTAGGAGTTGAAATATTCCAAAATGGTGAATAAAGTAAGAGCCATTTGCATTTTTAGTATGCACTGTGTACATTCAGTAGTCAGATTAATCTTCCTATGCTGTTTTTCTCCTATTGGTATATTTGAATGGGTTTACTTTTTCAAAGCAGGTGGTTATTAACCATTCAGCAAACATTTATATGGATTCACATCAAGCCTATAAACTCTGATAGTTGCTGGATATAGAATGATGAACAAAACCTGCATTATTCAGTACACTTAATAAGGAAGACATGAATAAGATGAAGAAACAGGAGGAGAAGGAGAAACAGGGAGAATGGGCATAACTAGGTTCTACCTGATAGTTTGGAAAGGAAGTTAGGAGCAAGTTGCATGAAAAAGGGGTAAGAAAACTAGCTTAGAATCAAAGTGATCATCACATTAATCACAAGATGGGCATAAATATTTGTGAGGTGGGGCAATCAGTTTGCTTTGCTAACACATCTGCCTACCCTGATGAAATCAACATGTCCTAATACCAGCTACTCCTCAAAAAGATGTTCCAGGAGGAAATAAAAATATATTAAGGTCTTTGATCTTCTCGGGAAGAAAAAAAGTTAAAATGAAGAATCTATTTTTCAACATCTTTAATAGGAATTTAAAAATTACAAACAGCTAATGTTATTTTCATTATTTAAATTCATTTTTAATAATTTAGGTTAGAAGGTTAATGTGAAGAATAAAATGATGGACAGAGTAATTACTGAAACATTTGGGATATGCCACACTATGAATGTTAAATATAACATATTAAAGGGAAAAAACGCTAGGTGACAAAGAGGCTTGCAGGAACCTAGACTATTTCATATTATATTATATTAATGTAAAATGCAAGAGGAATTAAGAATGGATGATTATAACAAGATTTCTTGATGATCCAATCATTTTTGTTTTTAATTTATTGAATGTCTTATAATAATATTGATTTGATCATCTTTATATGTTAGCTTAAATTCTACAACAAATACATTTGCTCACTTAATTCTTACCAAGTCCCAAGCTCAAGTTCTTTTTTCCTCTTAAAGCTTCCCTGACCTTTTTCGATGCGTTTATTCTTATCACACACTCTTTCAGATATGGTGGTCATTTGTGCATTCTCCTATATATCTTCTCTCCCATACTAGATCATACGCTCTGTCTGGGTCGTAGTTTTTTATCCTCCACATAACAGGTGCTCAAATAAGACTTGTTGGTTCATTTATTCTTTCAACAAATACTTATTGAGGACCTGCTATATGCCAGGCATGAAGAAACACAATGTGTTGAATATGTTCTGACATTTTCTTTAAAACTATTAGACCATAATTTTCAGTTTGATAATACTGCAGAAAATGCCCCAACATTTCTAATTAACATATATTAAAATTCTTATTTCTCTATAAACCTATTTCCCATCTCTGTTCTATTTATATTTCAATCAAGTATACTTCTGCTATTTTTCTTTTGCCTATAACATTTTTTATTCATGTTTTGAACAGAGTCTCTTAACAAGTACATCTAAATATTCATTTTGCTATTAAGTGTCTAAGTTCAGCTTTTGGTTATTGATATAAGCAGGAAGATGCCAAAATAAAAATAACCGAACAACTTTCTAATTATAAGAAATACAGTCGTAATTGGAGCAAGTACATTTTATATTTGAAATTTTATGCAAAGATCACATAGTATTCAAGTCAAACAAATTCCTTCTAATAGTCTAGGAAATTTTTTTCATATTTCAAATGAAGGATATATGATCTATTTATAATTATTGAAGTAGTAGATTTTTATTGTAAAACATGGAAAATTTTAAACAAGCAGGTTAAAGAAATATCCAGTTAGCTGATCATAAGATGATATTTTCACCAATATCATCATCGGGTAAAATCATACTATGGAGATTTCAATTATCAACTGTAAATAGAAAGCATCTCATGTGCCATCAAAAGAAATTTCAACATGATGACAAATAATAATAATTATGTTTTTCAAATTGTGTTTTTTATAGTTCTATTAAAAGAATGCTTCTAACTGCTATTGAAAGCTAACTTTTATTACCCATGTGAATTTTAACAAACTTTTATTCTAAATAAAATCTATTTTAAAAATAGAAGTGATATGCAAATTCAAGTTTGTGTGTTCAGAATTTAGGTTGTAAAATTGACAGTTTGGAAACAGGGTTAGTAAAATGCGTAAAATAGAGAGTTAATAAATTGTGACTTTTTAACTAATTCATGTTTTACCCTTCTGGCTGTCTTTCAATCTCTATTATGTTCACACTGCACGTTCTGGGTATTAAATGATAAGATACACAGCCCATGCAATGAGCACATCCTAGAGCCAAGTCCAGCTGTGATATAAGGCTCAAAAGGTGGTATCATTTGATTAAATTGTAAATGTTGAGTAAATTTGATGTAATTAATTTTGAGAGTTGAGAACTTAGCCAAAAGATTATAGAATTCTAGAGCTTGAAGAGACCATACCTCAGTAATCCCTTACCCTCTAGCTATACTCTCTACCCTCTTCCAAACTATGCCAGACAGATGAATATCTATTCCAAATGAATTCCAAAGATATCTGGGAACAACCTGGAATAAATAACTTACCAGAATTCATAAACTCTATTAAGAAATGTCTTTGTTCATTACATCCAAATTAAATTCCTTCCTTTGAAGACTATACCAGAAGTGGTGCCATGGAAAAATATATAAGACATGGAAGTGAGAAAACATAAATTATACCTCATAACAATTTGACTTTGAACAAGTCTGTTAAATTCTCTCAGCCTCCATTTCTATGTCTATAAAGCAGGGAGAATAATAAATGTACATATTTATTGTGTAAAAGATTAAAGGAATTTATACATGCAAAAGTGTTCTGTAAACTATAAAAAGTAAGCAAATATAATAGGTTCACACTCTGGAGTAGTTAATACTCCAACTCATATTACCATTTTCTCCTCTTCATAGGTATTGTTTTCTAATCCTTGTATCATCTTTGTATCTCTTTGAAATCTTTCCAAAAGTTCCTACATCATTGCTTAATTCTGCAGCCCTGAACTAGACCTAAGACTTAATAGAGCAGCTGGCTGAGGTCTATTTCTATAACTTACCCTTTGTACTTCAATAAGCAAGCAAACTGGTTGCTTGGGATATAGCTGTGAACAAGACAAATGAGGTCCTGGCTATGAAGGCGTTTACAAAACAGGAGCAAGGAGAGAATTAATAAGAAAGTGAACAAATAAACAAGATAATTTTATAGAATAATAATGCTGTGAAAGATAAAATAAAACAGATAAACATGAGAGATGGGGCTGAGTAGTCTGGATGGCATGGTTACAGTAGACCTCTTTGAGGCAGTCATTTATGACATGAGACTTGAAGAATAAGGATGATCTAGTTATTTGAAGATCTGGAAAAATAGTATTCCAGAGAGAACACCAAGTAAAAATGCCTTTAAGGTGAGTGTGAGCCATTGTGGTAGAACGAATTGCATATGATTGAGGTTAGAGAGAAAAGCCCAGACCCATATCATTAAAATGTTGCACATCATCATAAGGAGCTGAGATAGGAAGGCATTGAACAGTTTTAAGCATGGAATGGTGTTAAAATGAACTAAAACACTAACATTCATAGTTTATTGAGTGATTTCTGAATCTTCTCAATACATTCAACTGAGTACTACCTGAGACCTCTTTCACCCTCCTAATCTGCGGTCCCCAACTCCTGGGCTGTGGCGGGTACCCTGGTGCCAAAAAGGTTGAGGACTGCTTCAAATGATCTGCAAATTGGACTTGGGGATTTTCCTTTCATCTTTGTTTAGTAAGCATTAATTTATTGTTTATATGGTACTTTGCAATAGAATAATGATTTGTACTAAATTTAATCAACTTATTGATTTATGCTATCTATTTTGTGTTCATTGTCCAGATCTGCCAAAATAGAGTGGCATGTCAGCCCCATGATATCTCCATTTCATAAGAAGTCATGCTAATTCATAGAGCTGCTCTGTATATGGATGAAACAATGTTTCCTACTCCTTGCCTGTCATTCAATTAGGAAATGATTGAATGGTGATGTTATACAGGTAAATCTCCTTTAAAACCAGAGAAAGGGCTGGGCATGGTGGCTCATGCCTGTAATCTTAGTACTCTGGGAGGCTGAGGTGGGAGACCAGCCTGAGCAAGAGTGAGACCCCGTCTGTACTAAAAATAGAAAAATTAGCCGGGCATGGTGGTGCATGCCTGTAGTCCCAGCTACTTGGGAGGCTGAGGCAGGAGGATCGTTTGAGCCCAGGAGTTTGAGGTTGCTGTGAGCTACAATGATGCCATTGCACTCTTCTCCTACTCGGGGTGACAGAGTGAGACTGAAAAAAAAATCAGAGAAAAGACTGAAGATTATCTTTCCTGTGTAACCACAAACATTTCTTATGTCCCTACAGATAAAAGCCTTGCTGATGTCCCTCCATTCTGAAGAAACAAAGCATTCGTTCAGAGAAAAATGCGTTAACAATATTAACAGTAGGATAAATACTGACTGTGTTTCTCCATATTAAAAGAAAGTCTGCTGTATCACATTGTATTGGGAATTATCAAAATAAATTAACATCAAGAAAAAAGCACAAGGATAAAATCTACTGTTTCTACTGTTAGCCAATAGACAAACATGACAAAATATTCCACCAACTGTTAGTATTTTCTGTACAGCATTTACATAGTATTGAAAAAAACCCTGAATTTGATAAGTTAAAATATAATATCCTCCCAAGTGCTTGAAAAGTGTATTAGCACTATAGATTTAGTCCTGCAACTGTCATGATCCTATGTGGAAAATACTTAAGTGAAATAATTGGGGGAAAAAAAGGTAGACTATAATGCTTGCATCTAAATTTATGTACTACTGTTCTCTTGGAGAGAAGGTCTGTTGATGTTAAAGTACCTGAAACTGTTGTACAGTAGGTAATCAATAAATTATCACTGAACTAAGCTCCTTGGTACATGTTAGTTTCTATACCTTAATAAGGAAAGAGAGGATTTCCAATTATTATTCTCCCAGAATAAAGTTTGTTGAGGGACCGACTCCTAAAACTTGACTGAGCTAATATAGCACTCTTGTCTGAAAACTGGCCTAAAAGCTAAAACATGAGATAAATGGGAGAAAACTATTTAAAATACTAGAGCCTATTGCAAACCAAGCAATAATAAAAATGATAGCACCAACCTGTTAGTTTGTACAACTTTTAAAAGAAAAAGGAGGATTCTAGAAGACTGTAGTACTTCAGTGATGGGGCTCAGGAAATGCAACCCTAAAATATGGCACCTTGGCATTTAAGAAAATAGCAGAATCAGGGCAGTCACTCCCACCTTCCTCTCACCCTTCTCCCCTATAGCAGGTCATGAAATCCTCATTTGAGAGGTGTCCTCCCTATACCCAGAGGAAAGCAACATCCTTATCTCTGAAAACTCAGGGTCACATAGAGGAATCTGGACAAACAGACCTTTCTAATTTCCCTCCAATTTATTACCATTAGATCAAACTTTTTATCCAATCATGCTTCTCCTCTACTATTCACTTCTCCATCAAACCTAACCTTAAAAATACACAGATTTACTTATTTCTTGAGTCTTCATTCTCTTATGAAGATTCTTGTGTCATGTAAAACTTATACTAAATAAATTTGTATGCTTTTTTCTTGTTATTCTGTCTTTTGTTATAGGGGCTTTAGCCATGAACATAGGATGGGTGAGAAAAAGATACTTCCCCGCCCCTCTAATAGTAATACCAAAATACAGACTATACTGTTTCCACACATCTCTGCCCTTGACACATGCTATTTCCTCTGTTGGGAATGACTTTGATCTCATTCCATACTTGGCCAACTCATAGTCATCACACAGAGCCCTGCTAGATATCACGCCCTCTATGAAGCCTGTCCTGAAGTGCCAACCATTTCCTGCTCTAGATTACTCGTGTAGCTCATACTTATTTCCATCATTGCATTCATTGAATTTTATTTTGGTTATTTGTCTGCACATCTGTCTCCCCTACAAGACTGGGAGCAATTAATTAACAGGACCTATAACTTTTTCTTTTTTGGGTCCCCAACACCTGGCACAGTGTCTGGCACACAGTAAGCATTTAGTAAACTGTTAGTGAATTGAATAGTGCTAAGCAAACTACTTACAGATATTTGAAGTTGAGGAAAATGGAAAGGTATTTTAAAAGTGAATGAAAAGACCTTTTTGTCATACTGGAAAATGTGAATCAAAGCATGTCGTCAACTTATTTTTTTAAGTTTTATTTTTAATTGACAAATAATTGAATATATTTATTGGGTGAAATGTGATGTTTTGATACATGCATACATTGTGAAATGATCAAATCAGGGTAAGTAACGTAGCCATTGCATCAAATAATTATCCTTTCTTTGTGAAAAGAATATTTAAAATTTATTCTTTTAGCTATTTTAAAATATACAACATGTTATTATTAATTATAGTCACCATGCTGTGCAATAAGATCACAAGAACCTATTCCTCTTGTCTAACTGAAACTTTGTACCCTTTGACCAGCATCTCCTCTTTCCCCATCCTTCCCCTGACCCCACCCCAGGCCTCTGATAACTACCATTCTACTGTCCACTTCTATGAGTGTGACTTTTTCAGTTTCCACATATAAGTGAGATCATGCAGTAATGAAATGGGCAAAGGACCTACATAGACATTTCTCAAAAGAAGACATACAAATGGCTAACAGATATATGAAAAAATCCTCAATGTCTCTAATCAACTGAGAAATGCAAATTAATGGCACAATGAGATATTACCTCACATCTATTAGAATGGCTACTATCAATAATAATAATAATAGTTGGGGAGGATGTAGAGGAAAGGGAATCCTTGTATACTGTTGTTGGTACTCTAAATTAGTATAGCCATTTTGGAAAACAATATGGAGGTTCCTAAGAAAACTAAAAATAGAATTACCAAATGATCTGGCAATCCCAATTCTGGGTATATATCCGAAGGGACTGAAATCAGTATGTCGAAGAGACATCTGTACTCTCATGTTCATTGTAGAATTATGCACAATAGTCAAGATATGGAAATGATCAAAGTGCCCATCAATTCATGAATGGATTAAAAAAATGTGGTATATATACACAATGAAACACTATTTAGCCTTAAAAGAACAGCAAATTCTTTCATTTGCAACAATATGGACATTATGCCAAATTGTTTTTTATATAAGTAAGAGATTCTAAAGTTATATGGACTCCCCTTGGAGTAGTGTGTGTATCTTAGAAAACTTGTACGTTTTAATAAAAAGACAGATGTGTAAAAGACAATTAATGCTGTTTCTACAGCAATTTAAAACTTATTATATGGATTTGGGAAAAATTGTAAAGTCAATTTAAATTTATTATAGCTCTGTAAGATAGAAATTGTACCTAAAATTAAAGACAATTTTCCCTTCATTAGCAAATCTTTGGTGTGCACTAAAAATAAAATGTTCAAACATATGTTTAAATCAAAGATGTCTATGAATATCACAAAAATCTAAGTAATTTTAATAACCCAGCTGATTCTACATAACAATTTCAAACAATATTTGTCAATGAATTAAACTTTTAAAGCACTTCTCTGGAATTGATGTAAAAATTTAACTAATCTACCCAGTATTTACTTTCTTAATGGTGTGAAGATAAACTGTAGTTAATCTGAAAACATAAATAACATATATAAATTATTTTAGGTTCTCTAGAATTATTTTTTTAACAAGTATAAAAATTCTTAGGCCTTTTGATTATACATAGAAAATAGTGAATCTCATCTTTTGTGGAAAATAATATTCACAAATCAATTTTCTCTTTTCCGTCTTAGCCACAATCGTCCATCATCCCTCCTAGATTTCCTATATTTTTAATAACTCCTTTATGCTTGTTTTGGAAAGATGATCCTATCTAGTGATTGATAAAGTTCATTCAGAAATGATCCATATCCTGCCTCTTTTCATAGAAATGTTTCCTTCTCATTTATTGCCCTGAACTTACACAAACCACCATAACCTTTTGCATTTTTATAATCCTGCCTTTTGCATTCTTGTACTACACGCGGTGCATGTATCTGCTTTCAACTGTGCTGCTCTTACTTTAAAATTACCCTTAAACTCTCTAAATTCTTACATTTTTCCTTTGACCTTACCCTTTATGTTTTTGGAAATCAGTTTCTAATTAATCAGTTTGCTTCCCTAATTTTTTGTCATTTATTCATATTTTTGTTTTTTACATGTTCTCTCTCTCCTTCTTTCTTCCTCCTCTCCCCACCAACATGCCCCACGTCCACCCCCAGGGAGACTACTGGCTATGTTTCAGGCCTATTATATTTTCTCATAATTTTTACTTCCTCCTCTATGGATATATCTCTTTCATGCTGTTTTCTTGAGGCACTTTTTTCTTTACGTGATCCTTAATATATCTGTTTCTTCCACATTTTTCGTTCCTGTCACAATGTGTTATTTGCATTTCTTTTTTTTTTTTAGTTTTCTCATATCTTGGCCCTTCTCTTTTGTATCTAAGTGGCTTTTCAGCACTCAATATAACAGAGATTATTGTTACCAGCTCAAAAATGCCATTCACCCCCCAAAACAATAAAGATATTTATTCAATGCTGCCTTTTCCTGTGCTTTGGGTTGCTTTCATGTGTCTTCCCCACCTCCCCCACACCCTGTCCCCCACCGCAGTTTCCCAGAATCCCTTCCTGAAAATGTTGTATTCCTTTCTGCCCACCTAAAATACTTCCCACAGAGAATGCACCCTGGCAATTTTGTGAGCCCATGCTCTATGTTGACTCATCTCCTTGCCGTATGATACCCTGAGATCCTCGGCCACTTACATCACAACTACGGACTAAGCACAATTAAGAAACTTAGCATTAAGAACTATGACCTTAATTAATATGCTCTCATTTTTCATTTACTTTCCACAGTATGTTGCTACCCATCTTTAAAACTTTTTTAATTCTGAGAAAATAATTACCTCAAAGCTTCTATCAGGACTTATTTTATTAGCACAGTCATGTAACTCTTTTCAACAGCGGTTCAAGCACCAAAATCTTCATCCCATAAGTAGTAGGTGACATGCCAGCTTAGTAAACCACTACAGAGGTGTGACATATTTAATTTTTAAGAATAAGATGCTAATCTGATTCAAGTGTGAGGAGAAAAAAATGAAAAGGGAACAATGCAATAATTCTAGTAATCCCACTATGTGAATCTCTACCATAAAGCTGATTAAATAGTTTCCCATACACTTAAAGTATTACTAACCAAAATTTAGTTACATACAACTTCTCAGAAATGTATCTATTGCCTAAAACAAGGCAAACTCACCCTTATCTTCCACTACCCACTTCAATTTTTGAATACTCTATGTCCTTAGGCAAGCACACAAGCTCCCAATTTGTTCCACTAACTATAGTTGCTGTTGGACTATATAGCAAAGGGACTAAAGCCTGCAAAAACACTGGCTGAAGAATTTAAATCTAAAATACGTTTTCTTGACACCTTACATGGCAGTTATTTCTCAGTTGGTACATTGAGGGATTGTTTTTCTCTGCGAGACTAAAAACTAACAGAAACTTTTTTGTTTTGTTTACTAGTAAATTGCCTAAAATTGAGTCAGCCTAAGAACATGTAATTAATAACTGTCAGCCCATGCAAGTAGCTGTGTTCTAATTAACTTGTGCTTTGATAATTTCCTAGCAAAATACTTTCACGCTGAGAGCTTTATCGTGTTAAAACAGATTAATTTGGGTTTTGCAGAGAGGAAGAAAGTCAAATCTCAAGAAGGCTCTCTCCTACCTTCTTCCCACCCACATACTGCCCAGGTTAAATCATCTAATTTATCTGTGGTTCATATTTTCTTTTTTTTTTTTTTTTTTTTTTTGAGACAGAGTCTCACTCTGTTGCCCAGGCTAGAGTGAGTGCCGTGGCATCAGCCTAGCTCACAGCAACCTCAGACTCCTAAGCTCAAGCTATCCTCCTGTCTCAGCCTCCCGAGTAGCTGGGACTACAGGCATGCACCACCATGCCCAGCTAATTTTTTTTTTTATATATTTTTAGCTGTCCATATAATTTCTTTCTATTTTTAGTAGAGATGGGGTCTCGCTCTTGCTCAGGCTGGTCTCGAACTCCTGAGCTCAAACGATCCGCCCACCTCGGCCTCCCAGAGTGCTAGGATTACAGGCGTGAGCCACCACACCCGGCCTATATTTTCATTTAAAACATCAAGATATTAATAAATAATATACGAAGGCGGCCAAAGCATTATGGCAATAAGAACTTTGCATTAAAAACACCAACACATACATTAAAGAAGACAAAATAAAGACTACAAAGTAATGAATATTGCTACACCCATTTCCCCTAAAACACAAATGAGCAACCTAGCTCCTAGGGTTCTTGCAAACAACAAAAGAGATATATATTTTAAGTGCTCTGCAATCTGAAAAAACTCATTTATCTAGAAACTTCACTTATATAGAATGCAACCATGAACCAAAAAGGAAGAAAATGTAATCTGATATCACAAAGTTCGCATCCAATTCACCAATAGTAGTATTGTTTCTCCTTTTAAAAATTCATGTCTCCTAGTTTCAAATTATTTTCTGAGAAAATGGATTCTATTTTGCAAAATTCATCGTTGAATTTTTTTCCTGATTTGCTCATCAATAACATCAACATGCAAAAGATTGGGAGTTAATTACTAAATCACTGTTTGGAGACTAAAACTTAGTGTTAACAAGAAAACAAATGCGTGTGTCAGTAGTAAACTGAAAATTCATGATGAGTCCAAGAAATCTTTCTATAAAAAAACTAATTTGTTAAAAACTAATTTGTATTAAAACATATCCTCCAATGTCCTAAATTACAACATCATACACTTTTCTAAAAAACTCAGAAACTAGAAAAATGTTATTCAGGTACATCAGCCCTACAAACAAAAGTCAAATAACAATAATTAAAAAACCTAAGTAAGCACATCAAAAAAATAAATAAAAACATACATAAATAAATGTCTCGCTTATTAATCTGAATGGCATCTTACCCCTGTTACATATAAAATACTAACATATATTCCTACAGTAGTTTCAAAATAAGATATTTCCTTAAGTTTTAAAAATTCTTGATATGATGATATCACATAGTATTAATTAAAAACTCAAAGTTATAATTTGTAGGAACTCCCTCCTCTCTGCTTTGATTTGCATCTTTTTTTATATAAGGTACAGTAATAAGAACTAATTTTTGAAGATACAGCCTCGATATTTCCAAAGATGTATAAAAATTAATGCAGTTTTTTATTACTGCCTGAATGAAAACCACATCCTGATGAAATGGCATAACATCCCTCCTCAATGATTTTTTTTTTCATTATCATCTGCTGGGAAATGTAGTCATACTTCCCTGCTCTTGAGAGCAATTGGAACTTTAATGAGCAAAAAAGTAAAATGTTGAAAGTAATTGTCAAAAGAAAATGAACTTTTCCCTTGTTGATCCTATATTGATGACCACTTGCATCTAGACAAGTTTGGAAAGACATGCATTTTTTACTTTAAAAGCTAATGAAGTGAGAAAAGAAAACCCTCAGTAAAAGAGAGCTAGTCAGAAAATCACATTCAGCATTTCACAGAATTGGTTCTCCACCTTTAAATGAGACTATACCAACTGAAGAGCTTCCAACAGAGTACAGGGATACTGATTTCATGTCCTTAAATATAAGGATTAAGCAAAAGCAGAAAACAGTTAAGAGAAAATATCCAAGTCTATTTTTGAATTCTATGTCAACATAATCCAGTGGTATCTGCTTGTGCAAAAAAAGCTACTGCCAATAAACACTTAATCTTTTGAGCTTAAGAAACAAGGAGAAATGGAAAGCACCATAGAGTAAAAGATGATGTAACTTAAATGCATAAAGTAGAAGAGTCCTACTTTTGAAAACAGGTCAGAAGATCTCTACTCTCCAGACTGTCACCTACCTGAATACACAGAATATGCTTTTGTTTTCATTACATTTAGCATAGAACCTGGTATTTAATAAGTTGTCAAAAGATGTTTTCATGATTGCATTGAACAAAAAATTCAAAGTGAATTTCAATAATTTTTAAAATATGCACAATTTGTTGCCAAAAGTGCAACTGTCAAACATATACCGGCAAGCTTTATTGTGACATGACATAACCTGAAAACGCTCTGTAACACACACCTTCTGTGTAGTATGAGATTTGAATCTCATAAAATAAAAATGTGGATAAAATTCTACCCGTGGTGTTGTAAATGATAAAATGTGATTGGCAAAGTCTTTAATGTTCTACTTCCTAATGGCCCATCTGTGTACATTAACTACTGTTCCATGTCATGTAAGAAGATATCTGTGCTTCACTTTTTCATTCAAAGTGAGTGTAAAATACATTTAAGCAAACATGTAAAGAGTGACAAAATCCAATTCTACTTTTCATGGTTCAGGGATTTATTAACAACAGTCAATTGAAGATAATACTACCATCATTACTAGATTGCCAAGGTGATTATCATTAAGAATAGATTACAAATAGAAAATACTTTGCATATATTAGGTGTTATATAAATATTTTTTGAGCAAAGAATTGAATGATAAATTTATATTTTAATTATGGCTATATTTACTTTGTAATTCCTATTATTTCACTATTATAGTATACCATAATGTCTTCAAATATCAGTTTTGAAAGTCTTAAAGTTCTATAAAACAATCTTATTTTCTGGCTTAAGCTTAACCTGTAATACACTTCAAACTCAAGAACAAGAATATTATAAAATATGGTGATCATATATTAATCTTCTCACATCTACTTATACTTCCATAAAAATGTTCCAGGTAGCATTATACAAAGTTCAATACAAAATTAAAATAAAGAATCTCAATCCTTTTACCACTCTTTATTATCATCATTGAGGTGTACTTTTTATCACTGCAACATTATAATTTGTGAACAACACATGGTTTAAACATTACATTGTGTTGTTTAGAAGAAATGACATGAGAAAAGTTGTTGAATTTTACAATCTTTTAATTTCAAAATATTATTGCTTTGTTCTACCTTGAGAAGTTTAACTGTAACAGTTCTGCTGTTCAGAGAGATTCCTCAATTCATTAATTACAACCACTGATCAATCTTCTATCCCAACGAAATCAATCATGGTGACAGTTGCCACTATGGCCTCCTCCCTGTATTTTCCAAGCATGGAGGAGGACAAGTGAGCACCTGTCTCCTAGATTTTAGATTGAAAATATTACCCAAACAGACCAGGATTCTTTATATTATGGCAGAATACAACCTTCTGAAAAAGGCCTGGAGTGCCCTAATGAACACGTCCATACATGGATCATGTTTTCCTTTAAGAAACAAATTCCTCAAAGAATTTGTCAATGAAATATAGCAATATTTACAACTTAATCATCAGTAAATGGCATTCAAAGTGTTTATTTCACATAGTTTTGTCACATAAATAGAAATCAAAAAATTGGATCAAAATATTTACAGAACTACTTTCTGTAACAAGAGAAGCTACCTATTTTCCCTTTCATAATAAAAATAATGTACCAAATAAAATTTTAATTATGGAAATGCTCAAGCAAAAACAAAACCAGAAATATTAAGGATCATTAAAGATATTCATACATTCTGCGAAACATTACTGAAACAGTTGACAAAGTAAGTATCACATAATGGCCAAAAACATTTTACAAATTATCACTATAAAAGGCATAAAGTTGTGCAAGGATTCCATTTACATCGTATTTGATGTATATGTTTACTAACCTGAAGGCCCTGGTAAAATAACATCTCGTGCCTCTGCATTTCAAAGATGGACAGTGACAGATGTTGTTAAATCCCTATTTGAAGGTATTCAAGCTGACAGACTGCCTTTATGAATTTCTATATTGTGTTGAACTCTCAGGCTATTTTGTTGCCCCCTCCTGAACTTATTTTCGCTACATTGTTCAGGGCATGAGTTGGTTTACATTAGCTCATCTGAGTGGGCACTCCCTGTTTCTAGAACTCTATAAGTAGGTTTATTTGGAAAAATCAGTGAAGCATTCCATTTAATCAGTCATTTCTTTCTAAATTAAACTGACAAATTTATCTATAACTTTGTTATACATTCCAGTAATTTACCCTGAACCACAATGGGTGTAGTTCTAACTTCTTACTGTTCTTTCTGCCCCCAGAAAAGTTGCATAGCTCATCAGAAAGAAAAGGAATACCCACCATCCTGTAGACTTCAACTCAGCTTCCTTTCTTTTTGTTCTTCTGCTAACTCTCCCTTAACTAATCTTGGCTTGTCTTCAATTGCAAATAAATGAAGGCTCACCTCTGCCTTTTTAAAAACAACTTTGCCTTGCCCAGCGTCTTGGCTTTTCAGGTTTTCTAAGGCTGGTTCCCTCCTCCCATGACCCCTTGCAATGGCTCTGTAAGGTGTCACTGATCTCTAGAAGTTCTGGAATGAGGCCTAAAATTTGGATAATGCTCTTAATTTGCCATAACAATGATTAAGCACAAACACGCGCGTACACACACACACACACACACACACACAATGAGTAAAGGTTGGAATTGTGTTTGTCTCTAGACCCTCAAATAATTGGGCTCATTTTCAAGAGAAATAATCTACTTTCAAATTTGGTCTTTATTTTACTAATACACTTATTCAGAGATGTCTGCAACTTAATATTTCAGCACATTGTCAAGCGATTCCACATGCTTTTTGCTTTTCCTCTTCCTATTTCTCCCTTCTTAGTCACAAGTTTTCAAAGTTTTTTTTTTTTTTTTTTTTTTTGAGACAGAGTCTCACTCTGTTGCCCAGGCTAGAGTGAGTGCCGTGGCGTCAGCCTAGCTCACAGCAACCTCAGACTCCTGGGCTCAAGGGATCCTCCTGTCTCAGCCTCCCGAGTAGCTGGGACTACAGGCATGCACCACCATGCCCGGCTAATTTTTTCTATATGTATTTTTAGCTGTCCATATAATTTCTTTCTATTTTTAGTAGAGGTGGGGTCTCGCTCTTGCTCAGGCTGGTCTCGAACTCCTGAGCTCAAACGATCCGCCCACCTCGGCCTCCCAGAGTGCTAGGATTACAGGCGTGAGCCACCGCGCCCGGCCAAGTTTTCAAAGTTTTAAGTGCTTTATAAATTGAGGGGCCAGAATATTCTAATATGACTGACAGAATAAAACAAAGATTGATTTACAATTCTGGTACAGTGAACTTGAAAAGACAGATTCTCAATCATTTATTTACAACTCTATTTCTAGGTCCCATCAGTTTTCAGATGTTCGTATCTCTGATTTAATACTATATGTAGTTACCTCAGTACATTTACAGATTTAAATGTACAGGAGTATGTATTTCTGGAAAAAAATACTGAAAGTTTAAAAATTTCAATGGGACTTTGGAAAGCTAGTAGAAATTTCTGAATACCTGGAATTCACTTTTTAAATTATTATTAGTAAAAGGTACAGACTAAGAATATTTTCCTGAAACAACGCCACTTTTCCTGCCAATGTCTAACCACACCAAAAGTAAGAGGAAACTCCTTGTAGCAATGTTCACAAGCACTCTTTGTATAAAAGTGCAATATGGGGAAAATAAATACCCTTAGATTTAAATTTCAATCATTTGCTTTCCTTGTAGCATTCATTTATGATTAAACATCTATATATTGCCCCTATTTTTTATGTCTACTTTTCATTCAACGAGTCTTTATAAAATCTTGAATTCTCTCCATCTCATCCCCTACCAGTAG
The DNA here is from genome assembly GCF_041146395.1 of Eulemur rufifrons. Classification (NCBI taxonomy): domain Eukaryota; kingdom Metazoa; phylum Chordata; class Mammalia; order Primates; family Lemuridae; genus Eulemur; species Eulemur rufifrons. Next base: position 56,947,173 of record NC_091012.1, read on the forward strand.
CTCCATGACTACTTATATCAATATGAAAAGCAAACACTAGTCAGAGGCAGACTTCCAGCTGGATTTAAATATATCGTGGCACTTTTACCAAAAAAAGTCTGTCTCTGTTTTTTGATAAGCGACAAAGGTAAAAGAACTAAGTATTGACTTAAACATTGCTTACATTTGATCTTGTATTTTGCATCTACTATATTAAGAAGTCCCCAGATTTATTTATGGATAAACATATAGCTACTTTGGTCATACCACAAGTACAGAATAAATAACAGACATGCAAAAATAATTTTCTTTTGCTCCTCAGATTCCTTTCAGGCTAGATCTATCTGTAATTTCTCCAGTAAATGGAGGGGAGCATTTTTGAATATTATAAAAAGTGATGTATAATCCATTCTGACATTTTAGGGCCACTTTCCCCGCTCCCTACCATAGGAAAACCTGCCCAGGGAAGTGGGCCTACAGACTTGAACCAGCTGGATTCACAGAAGACATCTCAGTTTCTTTGAGTTGGTAGAGTTCCTTGCTGTTCAGTTGCTACAACTTCACTTCGTAGAGCATGATCCCTCCTGTTAGGTGATTACACTGAGAACAAGAGCAAGACTCCTGAGACTAGGGTGGTAAAACAAATGGGGAACTAGTTTCAGTTGTGAGAAGGGACAAATGAGACCAGTGCACAGCATTCATGCTTCCCAGCTGAGTTGGCTGTAGCTTCAGTTATCTGTAGCATAATGGCAGTTTTCATGGTCTGAAAACACACGATGCCAGCTTCTCCTGGCAGAATCCCCTACCATTATGGGGTTGTGTCACTATCACAGAGAATGAAAATATGGTCCTAATCCAGTTGGGAAATAAAAGGTATTTGCAAGGAGAATTTTCTATTCAATTTAACACAGCAAATATTTGTTGGTTTGGGGTCATTTACCTGCAGAAATGTTTTTTGATATAGAAGCACATGATCCCAAACTGGCTACAACTGTGTCACTGGAAATATTGGTCACAAAAGTGATTGCCGTAAAAGTTAGAGCAGCAAAGGAACTTACAAGATCATGTACGTAGTTCTTAGTGGAATGCTTTGCACAAAGTAATCTTACCATAAAATACTTTTGAATGGATGAATCCAGTTCAATCCCTCATTTTACAAGTGAAGAAACCAAAGCCAAAGGGAAGAGTGATTTAATTAATGACATAAAATTATTCAGTGGCAGAGCCAGGACTAGAGACCAGAATTTCTGAGTCCTTAGCTATTATTCTTTCCACCACAGCCTTCTTTGTACTCAGTCATTTCTACTGTTGATTGATCAACTGTGGACTATATTCATCTCCATCCCTATAACTGACCATGTGACCTCATGCCTACAATGTTTTTTAGTACAGCAACTTCATTAAACTATCGTTAACCACACTAGTCCACGTCCATTTATCTCTTCTCTGAATTTTCACAGTGCGTACTGGCTGTACCACAAATTGAGGCTTTTAATACAAAAAATTGTGGATTATTCTGCAATAATTTTATGTATATATCTTGTGTAATTAATAAGTTTTGTATGCTCCTCCAGGTAAGGGACCTTTGTTTACAGTTCTTTAGGTATGTCAGCATGTAACACTTAGGTTTATATATGGGTGCATCAGAATGAGCATGTAACTTAGCATCCGAATTAGGACACTTTTGAGAGTCAAAAAATTATTATTGATATATATATACGCAATAAGTATAAACTGTGACTTACCTGCAAAACCTATTAATAGAATGTATGGTTGTCCTAAGAGCAATTGACTTGCTCAATGAGTTAAATTAGAATCATTCCATTGGTGATTGTACAATTGTCCAACTATGGGATGTTATTTACAATTTACCCGTTATGATGAGTGGGATTATTTCTAAAACAGTAAACACTGAAAAATCATGGTAAATTATGGAATTCTATTTACTGACCTTTTATATGTAGGTGTAATTTGTTTAAAAGTTATTATGCATATTTCCACAAAGTATTCATTTGTTGCCTTACTTTTTAAAGCTGTAAGGATAAAGTTAAATGCAAAATGTTTGTTGGCCCAGTTTTAATCATTCCAATACTGAAAATATGGCTGAGAGTGAAAAAATTGGCATTCTCTCTAATGCCTTCCTGATGGTAACATATGAAATCTGATGGCTTTCTACATGGGGTAGGTGAGGGGGAGGATGCTGTTGGGACTTAAAGATAAAAAGGGGCAAATTTGAAGTTTAAAAATAGGTTTAAATTCAAATGCCCTATTCAGAAGGTATAAAGGTATGAAGACACATATCATTATTTTTAATTTTGGTTAAGTTATGGAAAAATTAGTGCAGGCAACAAGTTTATGATAAATTCATATATAACTAATGACTAAAATTTTATAGCATTTACCTGCCATCATACTATCTCCCTCTCAAGGGAGAGATGATGCTATTGAACATATTAACTTAATGAAATATATCTTTACATTGATTTGTTAAGAAATAATCAAATAAGTTTCTCTTGAGATGATTTTCATGACATCAAAGTAATATATATATTTTATGTTCAAATATGTACCAAAAGTTCAGAAATCCTAGACAGAATAGTCTATAAATTTAATTTTTTAATATTGCTAAATTAGAGGTTGAATGATAAAAATACCCTGCAGCAGAATGAATTTTAAGCACTGGAATAATGGCACTTACACTATCTGCTCCAGATAGAAATTTGCTGTTTTGACAGTAACAAAGGACAAATAAGCAGTACAGATACTTCAAGCTGGCAAGTAAATGCAACAAGAGAAGAAGCATTTCTTAGCCAAATTGCTTGTTTTTCTGTTGAATACTACATTCTGTACTAAATAACACTTCATTCAACTACAGGCAGATGTTTGTATCAAAGAGAATTCATAGTCTTTATCACAAAAACTGTTTTATATTATGAGAAAATCTAAACAATCATACTGTTCCATCCTCCCTGTTTCAAATGAAACTAAAGTACACCAGCAAAAAAATAAATAAATAAATAAAAGCAAAAATAATTACAAGGGAAATAGAATAGCAGGATGCCCTTAGAAATAAATGCTGAGACAAAGAAATTATGTTGACAGATTCTCACCTACCCACACGGACCTCTAAGACAAGCCCCGACACTATATTATTTTAAGAAATTAAGTTTTGAAAATCTTTTTAAAAGACTGCCTTCTCACATCTTGTTATCAGTGGAATATTTATGTTTATGGCTGGGGAGTAGGGAGATATTCACATAGCACTCATTCTGCATTAAAATAATAAAGGGAAAATAATAAAACTGTATATCATTATACACAATCATTTGCAAGGTTAATAGGCCATGTGAGCACTCTACCTTGCCATATTTCTAAGGAAAAAGATACTTATTTTCATTTCAAAAGGAGGCAAGCCTTTGGAACCTTAAGACGTGGAGGTTTATATAAAGGCACATGCCCATCTTCTACTCCCATTTCATATCACCTACATACTTCCTTTTATCTTTGGTTCAATAACAAATAAAGGTGATCATTGAAAGAACAATAATTTAAAAAATATATACTGAAATGCTATATAGAGAAGTCATTATCTTTATTCTCACCAATTGTCAGGAAAAATGGGTCATTTTTTTACTGGATTGTATATATCAATCAATGTGTATTTATTTAGATATATACTTTTCACTGATCTATTTTGTCTCAATTGTTTGAAAATAATAATATTATAAATGACATGCAAGTTGTATACATTCTCTTACAATGTTGACCTAATTCTCAGAACACAAATATGACCTGGGGTTAAACTTATGAGCCCCATGTCCTTTCTGGCATAGGATCCCTAAAGACATTTCCTAGGCAAGTTTACCACCCAGAATGTTAACACAAGACTCATGTGAGATCTTCCTTCAAAATAATTATTTTTCACTTAAACAACTTATCATGGATTCATCTTTCACAAACTAATCTTTTCTAGATTTTAAATGTTTTCAGTCTATATTTTATTTACCACATAGAACAGTGGTTTATATGGTGCTAAAACTATTGCATTCAATTTTCTAGAGCTTTCTTCTAGTTCTGGTTGCAAAAATTAATGACTGACTTCATAGATAACTTACATGAATTTAACCAACAATAATTGTTTATTGAACTCCGACTTTATGAAAGGCACTGGGCTAGATCCTGCAGTAAGTAGTAAGATGTATGAGAAGACAGACTTCCTGCTTTCAAAGAGTTTGCCAATTAGCTGATAAATTAACAAGGTAAATGAATTAAAAAAATGGAAAATTGATCATTGCCAGACTGTGTGGTAAAGGGAGAGATTAGTGGGGACTTGAGTATTTGAAGGTATTCTTTTTTTTAATGGATTTTTTTCTTTTTCTTTTTTATTTCAGCATCTAAGGTATTCTGAAGGAAAGAAGGGCCAGGATTGAACCTTGAGTGTAGCTCTAACTAGTATGAAAGAACTGGAAAGAAAATTCTGTCAGCTCTAGGTCTAAGCCTCCTGTTTATATAAAAGGAATTAAAAGGCTGGAGAAGGCTAGTTTGTCAAGAAGCTAGTAGGAATGTCGGGCAGATACATGGGAGCCAACATCTGCAAGGTAATCATAATCTCATTTTCACCACATCAAAAAGAGAAAGCCCTTATCTCTCTGTTCTACTGACACTTAATGAGCAATTTGCCAGGCAAACTAAATGGGTTTCTCTTGTTATGTAATCACGGTGACAATCTTAGATCATTCCAGCAGTGTTGATCTTACTTTATGGACTAGAACACTGTGTCTAAGAGGGGTTAATGTAAATTGCTCAGAGTTTTACAGCTAGTAATGATGATAATAATGTAATAATGTAATAATGAGGGTAACATTTACTGACTACCTGCTATTAACCTGGTATGGACATAGTCAGCCTTTTTTAGTAATAGCAGTCACTGAGCTGCTTCGTTCGTCTCTCCACTCCCTCATTTTTCTTAGGCAGGGTCACAGGACCCAGAAGAGATGTACCCACCTGGATGCAGGAGTAGTCCACAGTGTGACCCTCCCAGCTTTCAGGGGGATTTGCTTTTGCACTGCTCGATGCCCAATTGGTCAAGAAGGAGCCCAATGGGTCACTTGCCAGTGCTGTAGACAACAGAGCTGGGGTTCGGACCCTGTGCTCTGTGCAGAGGAACAAACTTGGAGGAAGGATGGGTAGTAGACCAGAAACATCTCAGAACCCACTGCCTCATTCACTCAGTATGACAACTGCACACGTGGGTCAACTTCAGGGGAAGGAAGTGTGAGTTTAGAATCAGGTAGGTCTGGGTTCAGAATCCCAGCTTTGTCACTGGCTAGCTGTGGGACTTTGGTAAACTCATTCAAGCCCTTGTGGCCTTTGTTTGCTTGTATTAAATGGGATCGATAATAACTACTTCATTGATGGTTGTGAGAATTAGAAAGAAGAACTTGCAAAGAATCCAGTCCAGTACCTGACATTAGTTGTTGTTCAATAAATAATAGCTATTGTCATAACTAAATATCCCCTCACTTGCCAATGGCAATTCTCTTTTTGAAATTTACATTTGTGAAGAACCTGGTTAAAATTATTTGGAATTTTTTTTAGTTAATAATTCTACACCTTTCTATTCTTCTTATAGTTTCCCCTTATAAAAGCAAACTTGCTTTATACCTAATTGTTTACATTGGCTTATATGTCGAATGACTATTTTAAATTGCCTAATATTTCCTGTTGAGAATTTGTAGATTATTATCCTTGAATTATGTGAAAGACAATGACACATCTTTCCTGTGCATCTGGAAGAAACTCACATTCTCCCAAATGTACAAAACAGAAAACTGTCCATTTGATGGAGCTCCCATTTTTTCTCTTGGTTATGATTGAGAATATGCCACTTCAAGCAGCCACTGGCAAATAATCATTACTTCTTTCTCCATTTTTTGCTTCATTAAGTCAGCAAATATTCATTGATAAAATTTTATGAACCAAGCACTACTCTAAATTAGCAGTGTTCTCATCAAAGCAAGCCTTTCTCTATACCCTTTCTACTTTTTCCCTAGCCTGGTATGCTGCCTTACCAAATGATTCCCATTTGGGTGCTCAGCCATCCTCAAATTCTAAGAATAGTCTGGCCTCAAGTGCACAGAACTGGATTAATTGTAACCCTTGGTGTGTGAATCACCATTATCATCTCTCCGCACGTGGCTCCATGGATATAATTAATTAATTATATACTAAAACAATACATTGTATACACACTGTGAATCTTCAATTTTAGGAGATAGTGCCAACTTTTCCCTAAGTAGTTGTACAAATTTATACTCCTGCCGGCAATGTATGAGAGATCCAGTTGGTTCACATTCCCATAAAGGCTTGGTTCTTTCAAACTTTTTAAATTGTATAAATATAATGGGTATAAAATATTCCATTTCTTTCTTGCCTGCCTTCCCTATATGAGGAAGTTTTATTCCCAAAGTTTAGGTTTGGAACTTTTCCCAAACACTTGAAACAGAATGGAATCAAATACCAGAACTTTCTCAGCAAAATGAGAACTATAGGTGATATTGTAGGGCTAAAGATTTTAACAAATGAGGAGGAGAAAAACAATGTAAAAGTAAGTATTACCCAATGTAAGGGTAGGGAAAAAAGTGTACTCTAGTAATCAAAGTGCATAGGCTTTTCTGTGACTCATAAAAGGACATATTTTTCCTGCCCAAGATTCTAGAATAATAGTAAATTGAAGGGAAAATATGAATTAACCCTTTTTTCTGTTTTTCAATGAAGGAGAACTATTTCCAAACTATCGGGTAACCAGTTAGAATATAGACACTTTCTAGAATGTGCAGATTATGATAGATATAAATACAAAAAACGGAAAATAACATGACTAATTGTTTATTGGTTATGGGTTTTAATAGTTTACATTTCCTTTAGAAGACCATTCATTTATGAAGTGGTGGTCCCATCTAATTCATCATTCAGAACAATACATGTTCATCAGTCCGTAGTACTGAAAAACAGTTGCAGTTCTCCAAAGAATTGTTTTACATGTAAGTATGATTACAGCGGCCTTAATCCTAAATTATAATATCACTTTCAATATGCATACACATCAAAATGCAATGTTGTAGTAGAGATAATTCACCTACAAGAAATTCAGCCAAGGTTTTTACTTTATTAATGGCTGTCATTCTAACTCTACCTTTGGTGATGTGCCACTATTCTAATTATGTCTAACCATGTCCCAATAAAATTATGTACTTGCCTAATACCAATTGCAACAAATATCATTCAATGCCCTTTGTTTGGAGGACGGACATTTAAGAGGAGCATGTCTAAACAAACAACAGTTCCTTGATATGAAGATATCAAAAATAAAAGACTCCTGTCTTTCTTAGACATAAAATAGATTATACTTAAATACTGCTCCTAAAAAGGAGAGCAAATTCGCATTATTTAAATATTTACATCAATTTTTTTATGTATCAGGCATTAGAGAAACATCTCTGCTGAAAAGTAACTACTAGCCTTATAAAATCTTGATATTGTAGGTCATGACTAATTGATTCAGATCAGTGAACTAAAATTGTTTTGGGAATCCAATAGGCATTCAAATTTTGACCTTCATTCTTCAATGCTATGAGGGTGAGTTACTGGGCAATGCACTCTTCAAGAAGCAGATTTATAAGCTTTACTTTCGGATCCTATGATCTAATGATAAAGTACTCGATCATGGTGAATACAGATTTTTTCTCAAGATAATTATGTTTGACAAAAAACCAAAATGTCTCTCTTTTGCTTGCTTATACTAGATCCTTGTCAAAAAATTATTTGGTCAACCAGCAGATATATATGGAGTGGCTACCATGTACTAATGTGAGGAACTTAATAGGGCATAAAAAGAAAAATAGACTGCTTAATGAGATGGAAGAGATAAGATGGAAAATGGGCATATAATTCACCACAACTGATGAGTGCACTTCCTGAAGGATCTTCCACTGAAATGCAGGCTTTATTGATTCCTCACCTCTTTGTACATGTATAATACTCATTAGTTAGAGCACACTGTTATACCTTTTTTTTTTGTTTTATGTTCATTAATCTTTTTTCACCAATAAGATTATGAGTGAGCAGTCAGACATCTTGGCCAACATTTATCTGCAACCCCACTAATACCAGGCATAGTGCTGATCACATAAAACCTCCCCATAATTACCTTAGTTGATTAATCTAATATTCAAGGATATAGTATCCAGATATCTTAGTCTGCTCATTCTTTATAGAAACCAATTGAAGAAAGGAAAAAAGATGACATTCAATGTATCAACATCAACTACTAGTTCTGGACTATTCTATCAGTCAGATGTTTATAGCAAATTGTGTGAAAACTTCTGAATAATTTAGAGCAATAAACAGCATCCTTTCCTCTGTGACAGGGTATTTTCTTCATTGCAGGGGTATGTTCATTGCAGTGTTTTGCTTTTTAAAAACTAGGTTACATCATTTTTAGTTCTAATGCAAACTTAATGCATTATCTATTAATATGAAGAGTTAAAAATAATGATCTTGGATTTATATAATTTTCCCAAAAAATAAACTGAGAACTTTATGTTCTCTGGGACATGATATCATAAAGTATAATGGAGACACAGCTGCTGGATCTGTATTTTGCCAGCTACTACTATCCAAATTGCCACTGACCTTCCCCTGAAGGCTTTAGAGAGCCTTGCTAGCCTTTTCTCTTCCTCTAATTCAGTGAACATCTCTTCTCACAGGTATAACTTTGCCATAGGGAATCTCAATCAGTGAATTGTGAGAGAGGAATAAAAAAATTATTCTTGAATGTCGGAATTCAAAGCTCAATAGCAATGACACCAAGGAGAATTACCTAGGAACAGGTTATGGATTATAATGCAGGGTACACAGAAACTAGATACAAATCATATGAATTCCTTCTATTTCATTTGCTTTGGTGCCTCCCTTGGGAATCTAACATATAAATCAATTCCCTAAACCTGTGAATACTGAGAAGGGATGAACTCAATTCAACTTTTCCCAAAAAATTGTCTAGATAGTAGATAGGGTTTTAAATGGATTATCAGTTTTTAAAAGTTGTAACCTGGAAAAACTTTCACCACACCCGTGTCCCAAACACCTGAAAACTACCCAAGCATGGCATGACTCTGTAGCCACCTGGCGGTAGGAGATGTTTGTTACAGGTGTAATAATGGGAGAGCGCAATACCAAAACATCAACACTATGGGACAAAGATGAGAGATGCAGTCGCATATTTCTAAGCACTTACAGGAGTTCCCCTTTGGAAGAGCTACTATAAATATGATCAAACCCCCCTAATCAGCACCTGCCTCTTGCCATCTTCTCCATGTTGCTCTCCCCTCACCTATCTCACCTTATCTCCTATTACTGAGTATAACCCATTAAGGTCACAAGCCCTATTGGCCCTGTCTTATGCAATGCTCATTGTTGTCTAAGCTTCTCAAGAGGCTCTCCCCACCCCAACACACATTTTGAAATACTCTTCCCTCCAAATTCTAAATTCAACTCTGTCTTCAATGTTGATTTCAGGAGCCACTTCTTACCCCTCCATTACAACACAAGCTAGTCTTACCCTTTCTTCATTTATTTTCCCCTCATTGGCCTTACGGCTTTCTTTCCCTGAGCTATCTTTTCAATGACAAGCTCTCAAATACACATTTTCCCCATAGAATTATTCACTTTACAAATGTATTTCCTAGCTCTGCCTTTATTTGAAAAATTTGGAAAGGACCCTAAAATATCAGGTTTATTTAGCATGCTAGAGATACTTGGTCATTTTTCCCCCTTTTAGAATCAGAATTTACTGTTGGCCAATAACATAAAGATCTGTTTGTAAACTGAAAATTTGGCTTGTGCTTTAAAGGCATGAGGAGTGCCAGAAGTCATCAAAACAAATTTTAAATGAAGAGCAGCACCAAGGAGCAAACAATGTAAGGAAGCAGTGCTGCATTTAAATGTTAGCACATCAAGTACCAAAATCAATTTTAAATATAATTTTAAAAAATAAAGTGTAATAAAGACTAATTCATTTGTGCATCTAGGAGAACATGATGTGTTCTGTTAAAATGAATTTGCAGAGATAAGTACATATCCAATTTAAAGGAAGCTTTCTTTGCAGAAATCTAAAGATATAAAAGTGATAAATAATAATGGAAATGAGTCATTGATTCACTCTTTCATCCAATATTTATTGAACACATTTGTTAAGGACTTCTGTACTATTGATAAACATTGTTTCAACTATTAAAAGACAAGTTGTTTTTTTTTTTTTTTTTTTTTTTTTTTTGAGACAGAGTCTCACTCTGTTGCCCAGGCTACAGTGAGTGCCGTGGCGTCAGCCTAGCTCACAGCAACCTCAAACTCCTGAGCTCAAGGGATCCTCCTGTCTCAGCCTCCCGAGTAGCTGGGACTACAGGCATGCGCCACCATGCCCGGCTAATTTTTTCTATATATATTTTTAGCTGTCCATATAATTTCTTTCTATTTTTAGTAGAGATGGGGTCTCGCTCTTGCTCAGGCTGGTCTCGAACTCCTGAGCTCAAACGATCCGCCCACCTCGGCCTCCCAGAGTGCTAGGATTACAGGCGTGAGCCACCGCGCCCGGCCAAAAGACAAGTTTTGAACTGGGATACAAATGAATGAGTTAGACTATTTTAATAGCATTAGGAGTAATACCAGTTTGTCAAATACAGAAATATTAAAAAATTATATAAGTCCTCAAAGAGACAAATTATAGGAAGATAGGAAAAGGAAGTTGTAGATGGGGTAGAAAAAACTCAGAAACTTTGAAGTATGTTCTGAGTATTTCAGCCATAAACTCTTTTAACTTCTTGATTGCAGTCACTTTTACCAAAGTCATTTTCTCATCAAACATTGTTTTCAGAAGATAAAGGTCAAGTTCATTACCCAGGGGCATGCCACTAAATAGCTGAAAGTATCAATATACATTGTCTTATTTGTTCTTTTTGAAAATAAAAAGCATCCTTCAAGGGAAAATTTATAGGGTTTTGACATTTACTAAGTGGCTTGCATATGCTGGAAACTTTAAGTGGGTCATTTAATGTAATTTCTCTGACAAACTTACATTATGCTGACTTCCACGTTATGCTTGAGGTAAGTAAGATTTAGAGGAGCTAAGTAAATGGCAATTATTACAATGACAATAATAGTAAGAAAACAATAGTTGACATCTGTTTAGCATCTGTTATGTGTTAGATACTTAATTGCCAGATTGACACACTGGCAGTTTTTCTTAGCAAGTCCATAGGACTCAGGGGACTTTGAATAACTCAGATAAGCCCTCTAGACCTCATATGTTAAGTATGGGTAATAATAACCACTTTCAGCAGAATGTAGTGAAAATTAAAGGAAATAGTTTGTAGAGCACCCAGCATAGTGCCTGGCATTGAGCAGATGCTCAACACATGATTGTTTATGACTATACACAACATTTCTCCTCATTTGGTGGGAAACCTGGTCACAGGTCCTTCCAATGTTTAAAAAAAACCCTATAAATTTATTATGTCTAGATTTGCTATTCTTTCTAATTTTCATTAATAAAACCACGCTGCCTTTTCTCTCATGGTTAGCTGGTATTTAAAAATCACCTAAAATGTTCTGACCAAAACTTGTAGATAATTGCTTTTACTTTTGATTTGATCAAAGCCATAGACAAATCTTTCCTGTACATCTAGAAGGCAAACTAGCATTCCTCCTATTGTGGAAAAGCAGAAACTCTCCATTTGTTCCACCTCCCATTTTGTACCCCTGGGTTACTACTAAAGCCACATCTACTGGTAGATGTATTGGCTATTTGAGGGAAGATCTGGATAAATAAATTAGGCTGGCTTTCTTTTTTTCTTTCTTTCTTTTCTTTTCTTTCTTTCTTTTTCTTTTTGAGACAGAGTCCCACTCTCTTGCCCAGGCTAAAGTGCTGTGGTATCAGCCTAGCTCACAGCAACCTCAAACTCCTGGGCTCAAGCGATCCTCCTGCCTCAGCCTCCCGAGTAGCTGGGACTATAGGTGCGTGCCACCACACCTGGCTAATTTTTTCTATTTTTAGCAGAAATGGGGTTCTCGCTCTTGCTCAGTCTCAAAGAATTCCTGACCTCAAGCAATCCTCCCGCCTCAGCCTCCCAGAGTGCTAGGATTCCAACCCTTTCTTTCTTTGTCTGTTAAATGGTGGTTAAAATTTGCCATTTGTTAGATTGTCGAGAAAATTTTAAAAATTCATGCCTTGTGTATAATAGGTTTTCAGCAAATCTTAATTCACATTCAGCATTCCAATGAAACATACCTCCAAAACAACTGGACAAAGTCCTTTGGAGGGAAGAGGTGGGGATGAGATGGAAAGAGAATTGGAGGAAGAGAGTTCCAAAAAGCATTGGCTTGTGTTAATTTTATACTTGATATTCCATCTTTCATAATGTCAAACTTCATTTTTTGGATAATATTCCATCATTTCACTTTACTGCCACCTCTAGAGAACTAATGAAAACATCTTCTATAAAACCTATAGGCTCATTTTACCTCTCAGCATGTATATCTACTCTATAGCTGATCCTCAAAGTCAGTCAGACACGGAGGCATTTGTAGAGACTATTTTTCAGGTCTTTAATCCTCAGTTCCTAGCTTTCCTTTTTAATCTGCTGTGTACTTTGTAAGAATGGAAAACCGGTTGTTCTGTCTGGCTTTATAATACGTATTCCACATTTCATCAATGAATTTGCAAACCCTGATCGCTTATATAAATGCTTCCAGATAGCTTGCATTTGAGAACAGCTTGCAGTCACTTTCAGAGAGTACTGACCTTTCAAATGCAGTTCTTCCTGCTTTCCTCAATCATTTCAATTCTTTCTCCCTCCCAGTAGACCAGTCCTTTCTTGAAATTCTGAAATGTGGAACTTAATAGCATCCCCCACTGCTCATTCTGCATGCTTATGTGACAACACTATTCACTAAAGTTTAAAACTATTTAAATATGCATTTAAGGGGTCGCCATTTCCTTGCACCTTCTCAACTCAGAAGGGCTTATTTGTCTCATGCCACACTCTGATGCTTTCAGTTCAGAGAACACACTAATGCTGTCGCTTGCCTTTATCTTTGTCTTTCACTTCCCCCCACTTGTCTGTCCAGGAAAGTCTTACTTCTTCAAGTCCCAGCTCAACTGTTATCTTTTCTACAGAGCCTACCCTTGCCCCCATCCCTACTCTAGCCTCTGGCAAAGTTATCCACTGGGACTTTATGCTCTAGCAGTGTGGTTAGCCAACTACAGACTGTTTCTGTATGGCCCACGAGCTAAGAATGGTGTTTATATTTTGATATGGTTGGAAAAAGCAAAAGATAAATAATACATTCTGGTATGTGGAAACTGTAGGAAATTCAAATTTCAGTGTTCATGAAGTTTTATAGGAACCAAGCCCCACCCATTCATTTATGTTGTCTGGGGCTGACCTACAGCTACAATGGCAGAGCTGAGTAGTTGTGACACAGTCCATATGGTCCACAACATTAAAAATATTTATCATCTGGCTTAATACAGAAAAAGTTTGTTGACCCTGGAGTCAACAAATGGAGTTTGTAGCTCCATTACTTTGCTACTCTGAGTGTAGTCCCTGGACACCTGGGAGCTTCTTAGAAACACAGAATCTCAGAGCCCTTCCCAGACCCACTGAATCAGAACCTGCAGCTTAATAGGATCTCCAGACGATTCAACCCACAATAAGGTGTGGAAAACACTAGTCTAGCACTTATCATGCTGTCTTAAAATTGTTTGTCAATCTTTTAACAGATGAAAATTGGAAACATGACCAGTATAATAAAATGTATGAATTATGGCAGACATATGGAATTGAAGATAAATTTTGGTCATTGCAAAATAGCCAAGTATAATTCAGTGGAACAAAAATAAAGTACAATGTAAAATAAAAGCAGAAATAAGAAAGTATAGTTAGCCAGGAGGAAATATGAACTAAAAATTATATCACTCAGTAATGTGTTCATTTAGTAACAACACATTTCAATTACATTCATTTATATATTCAATATATACTCCATATCTCATATATTCAATAATATATTCATTCTATATTATATACATGTGTATATATATTCGATTTTTAGTGTGAAATGTAAGCCCCATTAGCAATAATCCTTAATGCTTTACAAGTTAAACTATAAATCATTTGTCACAAATTTGATTTTTCTTATTTAATAAAGGATAGTAGTTATATAACTTGGTTATCTGAATTCTTTTTTTTATTATTATTCAATACACAGGCATCATTATTTTTATTATTATGCCATGTCTCCCCACACATTCCAAAATCTCCTTAGTTACAGAATATGGGATGCAAGTCCACGATCCAAAGGTACATTTCCAGGTTACCAAGCCAATCATTTAATCCTTTATCTGAGTGTTTTCTTTCCTATTTATTTTATTATTTTATTATTTTTTTAAGTGTGTTTTCTTTTTTTTTCTTTTTTTTCTTTTTTTAATTTCAGCTCATTATGGGGGTACAAAAGTTCAGGTTATATATATTGCCCATGCCCCCCATTTTAAAATGTGAATGTGAAGCTCTTGGTGTATAAAACAGGGCAAGAGAGACCTATTCAAAATCCCTGCTGGATTGCTCAAACAATGCAAATGCGGTATTAGGCATTTATTAGTGTTGGTTGCTTATATAGCTAACATTACATCTAAAGTCATGGTAATACTTCTACTGCTGTCACAGTTAGTAGTTGATAACGCATGTGTGCAACCCTTGTTGAGGTCTTAGTCACTGAGACTTCTAATTTTTCACCAGGCTGCAATATTTGTAGCTGCCACTAGGGGGAAAGTAGAAAAATACCCTTTGCAATTGAACAACCGCAGATTATCCTCAAAAGTTACACAAATGACTTTTTAATAGATAATACCTATTTGATCATTCAGTTATTTGGTCAGGGAATATTTATTAAGCCATTGGTATACGCTGGGGACTGTGCTAGTTGCTAAGAATACAATATTGAGCAACACTGTCCCTGATCTCATAGAGTTCACATCTAGTGGAGATAGCAATCCTCAAGTAATTACAAAAATAAATATGTAATTATCAACTGCGACAAATGCTATGATGGAAAGTTGCAGAGTGTTATCTATGAGGATTTACAATAGGATGCTCACCTAGTCTTAGGGGGTGAGGTGGGCAAGAAGACATCCCTGCTTCCAGAAGAAATGCCTTTTAACTTGTGCTTTGAAGTCTTAATAGGTGTTGACTGATGATGTGATTATTAGGAGAGATAAGGAATGCAAGGTAGTATTCACAACAGAAGGCACAATTTCTGGCTAGGCCCTGTGATCAGAGAGAGCGTGTGTTCAAGGAACTGAAAGTAGGTCAGGTGTGGTGGCTTACGCCTATAATCCCAGAACTTTGGAAAACTGAGGCAGGAGAATCGCTTGAGGTCAGTAGTTCAAGACCAGCCTGGGCAACATAGCGAGACCCTGTCACTACAAAAAATAGAAAAATTAGCTGGGATGTGGTGACACGCACCTGTAGTCCCAGCTACTTAGGAGGCTGAGGCAGGAGGATCTCTTGAGCCCAGGAGTTTGAGGCTGTAGTGAACTATGACTGACTGGGCTACTACACTCCAGCCTGAGTGACAGAGTGAGACCCTGTCTGAGAAAAAAATTAAAAATAAAAATTGAACTGAAAGTAGACCAGTGGAGCTGAAGTATTCATGGGGGGGGGGGTAAGGGAAAATATGATACTGAAGAGGTAGAAGGGGCCAGATCAGGTTGTGTTTTATAAACCATGATAAAGATTTTAGTATTTATCCCAAGAACAATAAAAATTGGGAAAATGGATCTGGGAGTACAAATGTGTTATTGAGAAGTTAGTTAGAAGGCTATTCCAGTACTTAGACAACAGATGATGGAAAGCTAAACTGGTGTAACTATCACAGAAATGGATTAAACATATTCAGGAGCTAAAACTTATTGGAATTAGTGATATATTTGTTATGACAGATAAGGGAGAGGAAGATGTTCAAAGATTACTCACAATTTCTTGTTTAATCCGACTATCCAAATGACGGTGTCATTCCCTGTGAGACTAAGACACTGGCAATACATTGAGAGTACTTCCTTACATAATTAAAACCTTATGAAGTCAATGAGAATACTCAATAAGATGGCAATTAACTATATATAGATTTTGATTGATGTATACTTTTAATGGCTATACTACACATATATGATTTGGTTTTCATATTTTACTAATATCTTTATTACTGGTTTAGTAATAGTTTATTAGTATCTCTAAAGATTTGTTTTGGGAGAACTAAATGGACAACTGTACCTAGATCTACACAGTGGAAATATTACAGAAAGTGATTGTTAGGAATCTTGCATACACAATGCATTATTCATCTGGGCCATATGTTTAATTTTGGTGGGGGAAAATTATTTTTAAATAAGAGTAAAAATGTGATTGAAACATGATATAGTATGCAAATGTTCACTTCACATAGCACATAAAAGTTCCCATGCTATTAAAATATCTTTTTATTTGAAAGATATGTGCTATTTTTAAATTAAAGTCATATGTACTGAAGTTAAGACCAAAATATTTTCAAATAATGAAATAAAAATCAACATTTTTGTGTCATAAACTCTTTGATCATGACATCCTTTTATATGACATGTATTAATTAACTTGGTGCAGTTACTTAAGTTATACTTATATTTTATATTTAAGGAAATATGAATATTTTGAAAATATATAATTTAAAAGTTCAAGGATATTTTTGAAAGGTATATGTTCAAAAACAGAAAACGTAGATGTAAAATTATTTTACTGTTATTATCTAGTGTGGATGGACATATGACTTTGGAACTACTTTGATACTGTTTGGCTACTTTTCTTTCCTAAATAAACTAATTTTCATTTATTTTGCAAAAGTTGAAATATAACAGAATATAGGCATACTAAACTATGTTGTTAGTCTTGTTGTATTTTGGCATAGGGTACTCAGAGAGAAAAATATATATGGTATATGTCTCTCAAGTTATCAGTTGTCTCATTTAGATTATTAAATACAATAATCATTCTTTAAGTACTTAGTCAATACCATTTCTTTTGAGTCCAGTTGATTATTATAAAGGATCACTTACATTTTGGGATTATTAATAAAAGTAAAAACTTTACAAAATGCAAAATTATCAAGGCTCAAGATTTCCTGTGCTTTAAATATGTATGTTCCAAAAAGCATGCTTGATTATCTCTCCTCTAGAGGTGCTATTATTTTATCATTATAAGTGAAATAGTTATTAAACTAATTATTGAATATATTATAGAATATTTATTATGTGCAAGACACCATGTTAGTTCCTGTAGGTGATATAAAATACATGTACTCTACGTATGACAAACTATATTCTGTTACTTAACATACTCAATCCTGTGCTCTTTTCATGAGTTTTTGATTGTATATTATTTTCTTTAACCAAATGAAGAGTTGATGAGTAATAAAACATATTTATTTTATCAATTAAATATTTGTGAATGAAACAACTACAATAAACTGTAAAGTGGAATAATGAAATTGTCTATCAATGTAGATAATATTTGATGTTTGTTATGGTCTATTTATGTTTTTCTTAAAGCAATTTGGTAACCTAAAGAACTCTGCAATAGATAGTTATATATATCAGAAAACTCATATTGAAACAAAAAATTCTCTTAACTGACCTTGTATTTATTTGCAGCAACACAAGGACACATAATTAAATAATAAAAATTCTGGAATGTTAATATAGGTATCAAGAGAGTGACAAGTATAAATCCTGTCATGGCAGCGTAGAGCCTCTGTGTGTGCACTATTTCTTCACCACATTAACCTTTTTTGTGAAGAACTTTAAAGGCTGATGTGGTTTTACAGAGAAAATAAAATGTTTACCTTTAATACTTACTGATATTACAAACCTTATCCAGTTCAGGAGGAGCACAGTTGTCCAAATGATCATTTTTCACAAAAGACATTGAATACATTACCTAAACTGTTACCTTGACTATGATATAAATATATATGTGTATATATAAGTATGATATAAATATATATATATATATATATATATATATCTCACGGTAGCATAGGTAATATAGGTAGGGCTTTAGAGAAGGTATCAGTAAGTTCAAATGATAGTGGAGACAAATTTATTTTTTAAGATGCATTGAATTTTATACAGCTTAAAATAGCCACACAAATCACCATGAACCCACAGATCCAAAACCCAAAGAATATCAGGTTGCATATGTGTACACATTGTAATGAAACTCTTAGTACTTTTCTATATACAGGAACATTAATAAGTTTAACAACATCAGTATTACTTACCATAAAGAACCAGGCTCCAACCTTTTATAGTAAGTAGGTTGTACACATCTTCTTCATGTCACTAACATGTCCTGATAAGCCCAGCCTTACAGAGAAGTGAAGTAGCCAACAACCTTACATACCTACATGGTGAAATTTGAAGCATACATTCCCCTTCAGCCCATCAAGGGATTCAGTTATTGGAGTCACATTTTTGATGTTAAAACATGCCTCCCTCTGGATGGGGTAGGTCTTGTTAGGTATTGCCACCTTAGGATGAATTTGCATATCAAATTTTCTCTAATTAACAGCTGGATAAGAGCAAAGTGTCAAGAGGTGTGTGTACAAAGAGAGGTGCACAGGCCTCGGAAAGACTCAAGGAGCACTCATCATGGAGTTGTGGATATTTGGCACATGGAGGTAGAGAGAAAACATGGTAAGGACAGAATAATGCTGAAAGGGAAATAGTAAAGATGAAATTGGCTTACTTCACATTCTAGTAAGGCTGACCACATTCTAGTGGTCTTTACTATCAAGCAAGGCTTTCCATGCCATTGATATATGTGAGATAGTCTTGTGTGAGCACTGTTGAGAGTGTAAACTTACCTGCGTGTCCACATTAACCTATTTAACCCACGCAGTAAAAACATCTGCAGGAAAACTTGGATCTTTGGAAATTTATAATGAGTGACTTTCTGTGCATTTTCATGACAGCTGCAGGGCGGCTCTTTAAAATTTTACATTTTACACTTTTTGAGTTTTGCTTATGAATTTTTTTGAATTTTCCCTCTATGGAGAGCTGCTGATTGCATTAAGGATTTTTTCAATGCATATTAAACAAAGGAAGTTACTTTTGCCATCATCTTAAATGGTGAGTCCTTAAATAACAAAGCAGGACAATTTGATGTTGGCCATTCTGGCTATGAGTACATTTTAATGCAGCCATTTTCATGCAACTCTCTGGATGCAAAATCTCTATTTTCTTCTTTCTTTTATTTTGGGATCATTAATAATGTGTGCAACAGACATTCCCAACTCTATTACATCCCTAACTGCTCTTGAATTTTGGTAGACTTCAAATTTTCACTTTATTTTTGTATTATTTAATTTACCTTATATAATGAGTATATACTGCTATTCTAAAAGTTTCTGTTAAAATTTTTTAAATTTTACTGTCAAAAATGAGTTAGCCTATACAATCATATCAGTTCTTTCTCCAAAACAATAATTCTAAAAACATTCTGTGGCATTAAATATATGTATGATTATGAGAACAATCAGAAATTTAATTGAGAATTCCCTATGCAATCTGGACATTAAAATAAAGGATCCAATTTTTAATCCACCTTACTTAACTTGTAATGTATTTACCCAATCAAATAATCATGCTCTGGAATTCTATAGAATGTGGAGTTATCCATTCTCTAGATCTGTATATTTTAGTATTTACAACTGATACCCCCTTTTGAGAAACCAAGTTCTCTGTCTCCCCTCCCCTTCTCCTGAGACTTTTAGGTCCATCCGTCAGGAATATTTTGAGGAGCTTTGCTTTCTGAAATTTATCATGGGAAATAATAGTTAGATTTCCTATGCCCCAATTATGGATATAAGAGTTTATCACTGAAGGCCAAAGTTGAACATTCATGCTTTGTCTTCACTAACCTAATTGTCCCAGTTTTTACCATCTTATCTTATGTTTATTTACTATAAAGTTGGGGTAGTGGTTAACGATTTGGTAAGGGTGTCTGTATCACATATTACTTGGTAATAAAGTAAGCTGAGATTTTTTTTTTTAGGTTGCATTAAAATTCCATTTACCAAGTAAGCAATATTCTTTTTCAGATATGGTAGGCCATTAGTAGCATATGTTTTACTAGTTCAGGGGTAAGTCTACAATAGCAAAATAATGAGAATCACTTAATTATAATTAAAATAGTTGAATATTATTGCAAAATAAGAGTCTCAAGGCACTCGTCTGGGTATACTTACAATTATTTTTGAAGGATGGCGCTGGTTGGCCTATGCTTGCGGGTATTAGCTGATAACCCTAAAAGAAAATATTGAGAAAAATGCAATAAGTATTCTATAAATATAAGTAAGGTGCTATTTAGAGTACCTATACTATTCACATATAATGCATGACTGATATCATTCAGTAGTGAAGCTGATATACCTAGACTTCAGAAGAAAGACTTATTTATTTAAAACAACAAAATATTAGCACAGCAGGTATTTCATCATTCACCTTTTGCTAAAAAGGAAATGAAATATTAGTTTTAATTCTAAATGAATCAGCAAAATTCCAAGTCAAATGTTTAGCTGAAACAGTATTCACATAAAACAATTACAGAATAGGAGTGATTAAATATTATTTTACCCATACGTGCTAAACAATCCTAGACTCTAGGAGGGGAAAATCACCATTTCAGTATCACTTATTGTAACAGTGTTAGTTGCCAGTATTTATTTTGGAATGCAAAAACAAGATTGAAACTAATATTAGCCACCTACATTTCTTCATGGTAGGACAAATCAATTTGGTATAAGGACATTAACATTTAGCATGTTGTAAGCATCAAAAATTTCTCAAAACACATAGAACATGACCAAAAAAGTTTTAAATACAGGGATTTAAAAAAATTTAAAGCTAACTTTTCCATTTAGCCAAATAAGTAAAATAGAAAGACAAAGTTACAGTGTTAGTGCCTGAAAATAAATAAATAAATAAGTAATTGAAGACCATTAAAGTTATGAGAAATACATAGGAAATGTTAATTATTAATATTATATTATTTGAGGATATTAAAATATTTTATTAGCTCATGAATTTATGAACACAAATTAACATATTTGAAGAATAGTACTTTTGAAGTACTATTTGTACTATTTGAAGAAACATTTATATGATAAATGCTAAAGCCACATTTAAATAATTTAATGTGACTACCCCTTACAACATCCAAGATACAATATACTATATCAGCAGTCCACAACATTTTTGGCACCAGGGACCCGTTTCACGGAAGACAATTTGTCCACAGATGGGGGTGCGGAGGGGGATGATTGTGGATAATTCAAGTACATTACATTTATTGTGCAGTCAAACCTCTCTACTAATGATAATCTTTATTTGCAGCCACTCCCCAGTGCTAGCATCACTGCCTCAGCTCCACCTCAGATTATCAGGCATTAGATTCTCATAAGGAGGGCACAACCTAGACCCCTCGCCTGTGCAGGTTACAGTAGCATTCACACTCCTGTGAGAATCTAATGCCACCACCGATCTGACAGGAGGTGGAGCTTTTGCAATGATGTCAGCAATGGGGAAGTGGCTGTAAATACAAATAAAGCATCGCTTGCTCACCTCCTGCTGTCTGGCCTGGTTCCTGACAGGCCACGGACTGGTACTGCTTTGCAGCCTGGGGGCTGGGGACCACACTACTATACCTACACATTATTACATCTTTCATTCCTTATGACAGTAAAAAATAGTTCTGACTTCAAGTGAGGGAAAAATAACTTGGGTTAAAACTTTGCTGTTTTAATCCAAATTTTGAAAAATAGTATTTCTTATGTCCCTTAGAGCGCCAAATAGCCCAATGATTTATTGAAATGGCTATGCGAGAACACATGATCACATTAAACTTCAATTTTTAATGAAACAGTAGGAGATCTGTAGTAAATAAAAATAATTTCTTGGGGAAAAGGGATGCAAAACTGGTTCTACCTAATATGTTTCAAGTAGAGGTACAAAATTAATAGCAATCTTGGAGCAATGATGAGACTCCATGCTTGGTGAAATAGTTGGTGGCCAAGTTATTAATCTGTACAATAAGAATTATACATTCCATTGCAGTAAAGCATGAGATCATCTCAATGCACAGTAATGACCCGTTCTATCAAACTGTACAGCTGCCCTTGGAGGGAATAAAAGGGTTGTGGCCTGAGAACTACTGCGAACGGAATTACAGCCCCCTAGTGGCCAATTGTGAACACTGCAGTCTGAACAATGTGAGCTATGATTGTGATTTTGCCATTTATTCAGGAAGAATTTATTTTTTGTGGGTTTTTTTTTCTCCCCTTTGGGTGAGGATTGAGAGATCTTATAATAAAACATTATTGCTCCTTCATTAAACATCAGCAAATCTGACATTTAAAAAAAAATTTCTCCAAGACCTATCAACTGAAAATAATTTTCTGATGTCTCTAACGTTTTAAAGTAGATTTCTAAAATTTTAGTTAATTTTTAAAAAGTATGAGATACCATGAGTAAAATCAATTTTTTTCTCAATTTCTGTCTCTCTATTCATCCCGATTTTCTTCTTCTCACCTGCTTGATCACGACATTCTCTATATTAATATTTTGCATCTGTTATACACTCTCCCTATTTTTTTCACGTAGGTAATTATACATAAACTTGAGGTATATTTTATTATCAACGTTCTGTCATTTCAAGTTCCTCGCCATCTTGCTGAACTATGATTTTAAAAATTCCCACAGTAACTTTGATTTTTTTCCTTTTTGGCCAGTGACTCTACATAGAAAAGATAGATGCCCCAGGCCACAACCTTACTCTACATATTAATCCAAACACTATGCAATTCCCTCCTACAAAAATTGTGCTTGGAATATTTTTAAACTTCACATGTGCAATCCTAGTCCCCCTGAGCCTATTTATAACTGATTTATGAAGTGACATTAAGGGTAATTTTATGATTGTTCAAGACAGATTTTATCTTACTTTTCCTACAAAAATTATTGCTGTTTTGTTTTCCGCCTACCCTGAGAAAGAATATGATAAAACAGTAGTTTCAATTCAAAATTGTGCTTCAAAAGTCTTAAGAACCCTGTGAAGATTTAATGGATAAGTTTGCTGCTTTATTTCTTCTTCAGTTGAAATAATAGGGAAAAATAGGCATCTAAAGTGGAATGTCTATGAAAGAAATGCCTACCTTACTGTGGCTCAGTGGTCATTAAAATGCCAGTACTCAATCCCGAGCAGCAGAAGGAAATGCTGGCATTACAAAAAGCTTAATGCACTTTTTGGGAAATTCGTGGATATTCAGATTCATTTCAAAAGAAAGTGGTCATCTTCCATTCATGATTGAAACAGGACCACAAATGGACCAAATGGTAACCTTTATGCTTACTTAGGCTTTTTAAGAAATCCATGTTAATGAAGTATAATTTACATATAATAAAATGTGTGTCTTTTAAATGTAGAGTTTGATAATTTTGACAAATGTTTATACCTGTCTAATTGCCACCCCAATGAAAATATAAAACATTTCCATCCTCCTGCTCTTTTGTAGTCACCACCCCCCAAGCTCCAGGCAACCACTTTTTGACTTCTATGGTTACAGATTATTTTTGCTAGTTCTGGAAGTTGATATCAATGGAAGCATATAGTATGCTCTTCTCCTTTTCTACTTCTTCCTTTGTTCAAAACATTTTTTCCCTCTTTCACTGAGTTTCATTTATAGGCTATTTAAAGCATACATACCCCCTTGCCTTATCTTGCTGATTTATTAATTTAAATCTTCCTAACTTTCCTTTCAAGTTACCATGTATTCTTTCAAACTTCAATCTTTGTTTAACATGATACTGCCTTTTAGATTTACTGTGTCATGTCAAAGAGAGCAATGAAGTAGACATCAGTGACACTGGAAACAGTGATCAGAAGTCCAACCAAACATGACAAACGAAAGGACTAATTACAAAAGGCAAAATTACTGGAGAAAGCTTTCAAACACAAAAGGATGCATTGCCTATTACCTCCCATTTAGCACAATGCAGATAAGAAAAACAATTATTTCCTAGTATGTATAGAGCATATACATTTCAGCAAAAAGAGATTAAAATATGTATGTGGGTAGAATTAATAGGATCTATGTACATATTTATTAGATGTTATAAGATTTATTATTTTAATGGGAAACATATTAAATAATAAATACTACATTTTAGGTAGAAGGCCCTGATTTTTATATTCAGATTTTATGTACTTTTTTTTATTAGTGATGTTGGCAGCTAAAATGTACACCAACTGAAAGTTCATACTAATGTGTTGTGCTACACCACTATTGGAAAAGAAAGATTCAGAGCCAATCAGAATGACAGGCAATTTTGTTTCATAAAAGTCTTCTGAATAGGTGTAATTTTAAAGAAATGTCTTCCATATTAGAGATTTAGAAAAGAAACAGATGGCATGCTTCAATCAACTGCTAATAGCATGTACACAGAAGTTTTTTGAGGTAAATGCTTCCTCTCTGGAAAGGATAGTCATGTTTGGCAAGGCTTGATAGGATGGAATGGGAAAAAAAATGAAACAAATGAGTAGAAATTTAACTTTCCTGAGTTAGAAACTTAGGTTTTCCAAACCAATTGATTTTGAACAGGAGTACTTGGAGGATGACTTCCTTCTTATTGAATTTTCAGTACTAAAATAAAATTGAATAACAAAAGTAAGGATGACAGAATCTCATATACAAAATTTTATTACTTTCGGAAGGGTGAAAAATTAAGGATTTAGCTAGATAAGTCAAGACTCTATTGCCTAAATCTAACCACACATTTCCTTTTGTTTTATTTGTCAGCCCTTCTTAATCTAAAACCTCTCAGACATTCCCAGCAAGTACGTCTGTTAAACGTTTGCAGGTTCTCAGAATAAGCAAATCTAGAGACAGAAAGCAGATTTCTGGTTGCCCAGAGGTGGGGGTGAGGCAAGTATGAGTGATTGCATATGGGTATAGGATTTCTTTTGGGGATGATGAAAATGCTCTAAATTGGGATGATGGTTGTACAATTCTGAGTATACTAAAAACCATTGAATTTTACATATTAAAATGGGCAAATTGTATAGTATGTGAATTACATCTCCATAAAACTGTTAAAAATGATTTGGGGTTAAAACCTTTACTTCAAATGAAAAATCAGCTATTAAAAAGATAAATTTTTAAATGTGAGAACACATGATCACATTAAACTTCAATTTTAATGAAATGGTAGGGGACCTGTGAAAAGGTCCCCTTTGAAGGATGGACTGATTGTATTGTCACAAAATCCATTGGGAAATACATTAATTTTACATAATAAAAGTGTAACCATTTTATACATCTAAGATTCATGAAAGGACAGATTTTAATTTAAAAAATCCTAATATCCAACGTTCTGCCCGTGTATACAAAATGCGTCAAATTTTCATAGTGATGTGAAAGCTGGAGAAGGACATTAAAAAGAAAAACTAAAGCTATGACAAATATGGAAAAACAACTAAAGCATTATGAAACCTTTTTTAATTGAATAAGATACAAAGGTCAATTTTTATCTTGCCCCTTTCTCACATCAGCAAATATTCAGTATTTATGTATAATCAGAATGATGCAAACTTTTCTGTTGGGGGTGACTCTTTTTAATTGTTGATCTACCTTAACACTGAATGATATGTTCCAGTGACTTCTCTGGTGAGGAAACTGTCAAGCCTATAAGCATGCAATAAGTGACCAAGTAGGCCAAGTAGAAGAAAGTTCATACTTTCTTTATCACAGGCAAAAATTAGTTCAATACATTTTAACTTTTCCATTCACAGTTGATATTCATTAAAGGTTATTTTGGGCAATTCTGTACCTTGTTATGCAAGCCTATCTCTTCCTTTCAACTCTCTTTTTGCTTTAATTTGCCAGCGTATGTACCACTAGTGATTTTCTTAAAAAAAAAAAAGAGTTTTAAAGCTAATGAATTCAGGACTGAGTTAAAAACCAGCGACAGTTTCTGAACACTCTATAGGCTTTTGCTCTGAATAGTATTTGGAAACTGATTCTTAAAATACTCTTAGATAGCAGGTGGATTTGTTTGGTATGCCTTAATTTTGTTAAAAAATCTAGTCATAATATTTATTCAACTTGAAGTGACAAGCTTCACTGTAAAAATTACAGGCAAAATTCAATATAACATATATTATCAATCTGAAATTATATAGCAGAAGAAAACATTTCAAAGTTAAAAAATACATAAAATGGAACTTTCAAATTGGACTTTAATATGCTTTGTATTTCAAACAAGCATCACGTGTACTCACCAGAAAATTGGTTTCCCTGATCATCACCTAAATACACATCTGGGAACGACACCAATCGGATATCAGACTGAGGTGGGGGGTGGGGGAGGGGATGGGGGGTATGCCTACACAATGAGTACATTGCGCACCGTTTGGGGAATGGTAACGCTTGAAGGTGCTGACTCGGGAAGGGGGGCTGGGGAAGGGAGGGATATATACCTACATGATGGGTGCAACGCGCACTATCTGGGGAACAGACACGCCTGGAGCTCTGACTTGGGGGGAAAGGTGGTACATGGGCAACGTATGTAACCTGCAATTCTGTATCCCCCATAACAATAAGATGAAATAAAAAAAAATATGCTTTGTATTTCAAATGCAGGTGCCATGTTTAGATTTGAGCTTATTAAATTATGAAAATATATGACTATTACATATGAAATGACATTAAAACAGAATCATTTATTATGCCACAAAAATATGAGAGGAATTTCATAAAATATGCAGTAAAATGTTTCCTTATTATTTATTATATTAATAGCTGCCTTTTCTTTCCCAGTCAACGTGATTTGATGGAATTTAACGCAAATTTCTCTGACCTTTTTTTAAATGTTATGATTCATTTCTTCTATTTTCCTATTTCATTGCCAATTACTATTATTAGAAAACAATGTGCACATTTTTTCCATCTTTATTTCTTTTAGTAAATAGCCATTCCCTCACCTTTAAAAAGGAACTGAGATCTTTGAAAATACACACACTCTTGATTTGTAGGAGGTGATATATGACTAATGTCTCCTGACTTATCTTCCATTTAGTTCTTTGAAAACATTGTAAATGACTAAGTAAATGTTATACTGAGAGTGTGTTTTGTGCATGAGTATTTGGCATATTCTTAAAACTTAAGGCTGTTAATCAAGGTGCTATGGAAAAAGGACTTCCTTTGTAGTCAGACAGACCTAGATTTGAATGCTGGCTCTACCCCTCAATAGATGTGTGTTTGAGCATGTGGCTTAACCTCTCCCTGTTTCCATTTCTTATTTCTGACTTATTCTCCCTGGACTTCCACCTACCTCAGATATTCTGCTCCGTATTTATTAGCATGAATGGTATAAATAAATAACAACTTCAGTAATATTATAGTTTAAAAGTTCTGGCAAACGATTGAGTAAATAGAAAATTTAAACCGCCAATCCAAGCATACATTGAGGATTATCTTGGGCTATATACTTTCCTTCTCCTCACTGTTTCTTTTGTGCACACCTAAATGAAAGTTAACTATTTAACCTTTAATTGAAAGATATGTAAATGTTTCAATTTAATTTCAAATCAATGCAGTATATGCAAGGCGCACATGCAAATGAATCATGGAACAAGAATCACAGAAGTAAATAGACTTCATTCTATAAAATGCACTTTAATTTTTACCTTTTAGATCATGCCATTGAACTCATTTGATTGTTCATATTATGATTTCATCTTGCACATATTCTGTAGTTCACAGAGTCATTGTCCTCAAAACCACATGAAGGTCACTGGTTTGTTTCCTTATAAAAATGACATAATGGATTAAAGCTGGAATTCTTTAGCTAATGACTCATGCTTGCATTTGTATGTTTTAAGAGATGTAATTTATAGAAAGGAAGCATCCAGCCTTGAGTTGTTTCGGATTTCAGTTGTTCGTATAAATTAAGAAAGGCTAACATAAATAAGGGTACATGGTCTGTCAACTGGTCAGTCATCTAATTTACACCTCACAAAAATACTTTTGTCTTTTACGTGTTTCTCTCTCATTGTAAATATATATGCTCATTATATAACACACACATACATATCTTCTACCTATATGTCAGTAAGAATAAAAGTCATGCTTTTGAAAGTATTCACATAGTTGTATTAACTTTCTAATTTTTGAAGCTAGGAGTGCAAATGCACTTTCTGCTCATTCTGAATTTATTAAGCATGACATGATTCTCAAGGACAGTATGATGTAGTCAAATTTTTAAAGGCTTTCATTTAATATGCCACATAGCCTTCAAGAGGCAGTAAACCATGGGGGAAAAGAACCTGATCTCAGAGTTAGGTGATTTGGGTTCTCTTATAGCTTTGCCAATAATTAGCTGTGTGACCTGGAGTGGATCAGGACCCTCTCTAAACCTTACTTTATTCATCTTTAAAACATAAGCAATATTAAGGCACCGACAAATGTAATCAGTATACTTTAGTTCTATTGCTTTATTATAATGCTTAGTACTTAATGTGTTATTGCTTTCATAATGTCATCCATGCATTTAGGAATAATAATAAAATGCTTTGCTAATATTCCTCAAAATAACCTAAAAAAAGAATGACATTTTTTGGTTTTGGGAACAGTCACGTGGCATTCGGACAATTGATTTTATCTGAAAGTCTAATCTACAGCTTATTATTTACTTACTTGTAATATAATCCAAAGTATAATTTGGATATCTAAGGGCTTGCTAATAATAAGTAATTCACATGACTCCTACCTGTAGGGACCTTACTATTTCCATTTGCCTTGTCCAACTAACCTAATCTATTGCTAGACACACAGAAGGTGCTCAACTCGTTTGCTAATTTATTTATTTTTTATTAAGTTTAGAGCACAAGAGCAATAAGACTGAGCATGAATGACTCCAGACCCATGGGAATTTTTTTTTAAACAAAAGTCTTATCCATCAGAAAATCTCTGAGTCAGTAAAAAAGAGATTTGGTCACTATATGTTCAGGTGATAGTGAAAATGGCACCTGAGAGAGTTGATCCAAATTGATTTTCCTTCTTTGGGTTTTCGGGCAAAGAGGCTTTTCTATCAGTACTTTCACCCCATACAATCTCTTTTTTATCTACTCTGCTCTCTGAATTTTCTCTAAATTTAACAGTAACCTTTTTCTGCCAAATCCTTTACATAGAGCTCATCTACTGGATCTCCAACTACTGACTAGACTCCAAACTACTGAAGATCAGAACTAAGTATTGTTTCCTCTTCTGGGAAGCTCTAAGTATTCAGTCAAATGTCTTGCCCAGAGCAAAATCTTAACAATCATTGAATGTAATAATGTATAAAGCTGGGGGAAAAAACTGAGAAAGTGTTCATTTTTAATATTCTGAGATAAATATTATCCTTCAATATTCCCCAAAGTTCTAAGTAATGAATGCTTAATCTTTGGATTTCTTTTCTCTTCTCTCTATAACTTCTTTTCTTTGGAAAGTTTTGAAATTCAGCTAAACCAGTGTAGTGTGGATTGCTCCAAATTATTTTACTTCCAGGGCTGACCTATCTGCAGAGATCTAGTATCATTTTTTTCAGCTCTCCAAAGAACATCTGATGGTACATGTCTCACCATTATCTTAAATATATCCAAATCAAAGGTCACTCTCTCACCTGCCACTAACTAGTTCCTAATTTATCTGTTCTTCCACTGGGAAACGTGAATATCCCACAGTCTTTTGGAATGTCACCCTTCCTCTGTGTCAATTCAAACCCTAGTATCTTCGGGCTCCAGTTCAGTTCCTACCTATTCCAATAAAATTCCCTTAATTGGCTCTCTTTCTGTATTTGTACATGGTACACAATTTAGTACTTCATTATATGTCTTGATTTTTGTTGCATGTCAATATAGTTTATCTTCCCAAATAAAATATAAGTTCCTCAGTAGTAGGAACCATACCACACAAGAAATGTTCCTTACCTCCTGGCTTGACAGTTCTG
The DNA here is from genome assembly GCF_041146395.1 of Eulemur rufifrons. Classification (NCBI taxonomy): domain Eukaryota; kingdom Metazoa; phylum Chordata; class Mammalia; order Primates; family Lemuridae; genus Eulemur; species Eulemur rufifrons. The sequence continues at coordinate 56,977,345 of NC_091012.1, forward strand.
TGACTCTTAGAACAAGTGCTATATCCACTGCCATGTTTTTATAATATCAGGTATAATTAAGCTTCAAAAAATATTTCTTAAATAATGATAATGATATAAATCTACAAGATGACTTAGATCAAGAGTAGGCTTGAGTGCCACAGGTTAAGATCTGACTGAGGACAAAAGTTTGAATAATTCCTTTGAAATTATTTTATACCAATACAAATAGTACAGCTTTAGATTTATTAAAGATGGTGATAAGGGATCTAGATTTTATTTTCAGAGGAAAGTAATTGGAAATCAAAATGGAACATGGATAGAAGTCATGAACAGTCTGCGGCCATACTGCCCTGAACTCACCTGATCTCATCAGATCTTGGAAGCAAAGCAGGGTCAGGCCTGGTTAGTACTTGGATGGGAGAAATCATGAACAAGCTATAAATGATCTTTCCTTCTCTCCTTCCTACCATTTGAGGTCATTCTCAAAGACTCAGAGGAGTTCTGAATACAAATACAGGAAATTGAATACTCCTCATAAAAGAAAGAGTCTAATACAGGGGAATAAAAGATCATATGCAGTGTAATTAAAGGCCTGTAGATGAATAATTGCCCACAAAAATTCCTTTTCTTTTGGAAACCTTTATAAAGTAATAGCCTATGTATCTGATTCAATGTAAAAATATATTAAAGGAATAAGACAACTTCTAATCATGAAGCTCAATCATAAGCTAAGCATGACAACATTGATATTCAGCAAGATATTAATGAACTCCCATTTAAAATTCTCCACTGAAAGCTGACTTTGGGATAAAATAATACATTATTTTATCAATTTTTTAATGAAGAATAGGATCACATCATACAAATTAAAATTTTCTCCTGAAAAGTCTTTTTCAATACTTATACTTAAAGCAAACATTGCTACCTTTCCCACATGCACAGTATATTTTAAAGATTTAAATTTAGAGTATACAGTATTAAATTGTTTATCAGTACTTCTGTTTCTTTAACATATACTGTGCATGTAGGTAAGGTAGCAATGTTTGCAGTAAATACAAGTATTGGCAAATTATATTTTGAAACATAGAAGTTACCCTCTGTTATTTGGGCTCAAGACCTCACAAGAAATGTGAACAGGAGTAGGGCTAATAGATACAAAAGTAAGGGGAAAAATCATAATAAATTGAAGCACTCTTGAAAAATCGGAAGGAGAAACCAGCAGGGCTTCATTGACTTTCAAGAAACCTTGCTTGGCTAAAGTACAACTGGATAGCTAGCCTTCCAATTTATTCTGAAGAAAATGATTTGGACTTTTTTCTTTTAGGTTTTCATCTGTCACTTTGTTCATCAATCAGCTTATGTTTATTTAAACCTTGACCATATGCAAATAAATGTCTGCTTCTTTGTAGAAAAATAAACATTTATCATATGTTTTTTAATCATCTCAGAATAGCATGATTCTCTCCCTCTCTCTCCCCATATATAATATATATACACACACATACACACACATCTATATATCTAATTTCTTAATTGCATCATTTATTTGTGAGCATCTAAAGTTCTCTGGAACTAAATATCTATGACATGAGGGGAGGGAAGAGTACTGGAAATAGAATGGAATTTTGAATGAGGAAGTGTGGGTTTGTTTGAATCTGGTTGTAGAATTAATTCTGTGTGACCTTGGATAAGTAATTTAACCTCTATGACTCTTACTTTTCTCATTTGTGTAACAATGTAATAATACTGGTCCTAACTAACCTGAAGTTACATTGAAAATCAAACAAAAGAATAAATGAGAAAGATATATGAAAACTTTAAAATATTTACAAGTGTAAATTATATTATGGTGTAAAAAAGTAGATATATTAATAATAGGGATGTTTTCTGATTATGTTATTAAATACGTCCAGTTGTATGCTGCCTTTGTTAGAAAATAAGATAAAAAACATGGAGGAAAAAAGTGGGAAAGAAAATATAAGATTAGCTCTTAGATTGAAAAAAAATCTGTAACAAAAATAAAGGAAAATTTAAAAATATACGAAATAGAAAATATAAAAAAAGAGAAGAATATAAAATAGAAGTTAGGATGAATCTCAAAAAAATGAATCTACATTAGCAAATATGCAGTAAGATCAAGAAATTTGGACATCTCTACATGTTATATGTATTTACTCTTCCTGAAGCCTTTATATCTATAGGAATTAAAATATTAAAGTTTTTAACTAGAAAACATAAATACCTCCAATTTTCTTCTTTATTGTGGGTAAAAGAATTATCTATGTTCAAAGGTTGATAATATGAATCACTGGAATTATTTGTATGTATACATTGCTTTCATGTCAAAACAACTTTTGCCAAAGCATTTTGACCCATTTAACCTTTACTTCTTTTTCAACTTCTGTATATTTATTAAACAATTTAAAATTTAAAAATGTTTTAAACCTTTCTGTCTCTCCCCACAAAACGAAATATCTACCATGGTATGATTTACCATTCAAGATGACTAGAAATCTTGTTAGAAATGCTATTAAGAAAAAAAATCAATGATAATTATTCTTTAGTAACATTCCTATATCGTAAAGAAGTTAGTTTTTAATCTACTGGAATATAAGATATACCTTAATGGTTTCTGAAAAGGCAGCAGGGTATTATACATCCTATCACATCATTAAATAACTTCACTTGTATGGGGTTTGTAGCTGCACACGGTTTAATTTAAACCACTTAAAAATGATTATGTTTAATTTATTATTGATAGCCAATGATATGTTAAATTTACTTAAAGTGATAAAAGACAAAAAGAAGAGATATTTTCACTCATTCAGTAATCTTTAAGACATGAATTATTTCAAATATAGAGCACTGGAATGAATGGAAAATGACAAGTTCAAGACCTGAAGTGAGGACTGCCTTTAACTTGTGTAAGAATTTCTTATGTAGTTAAAGTGTCATGATCTTTATTGTCTAGGCTATAGAAATCAACTACCTGAGCATCATTATTTGAAGTGGATTTTCAGAACTAGAAAACTTGTTATTTTCATAAGCTGGTAGCATCTGAAATGATCTTAGTAACCATCCAGTCTGATTTACTCTTTTAACAGATGAGGACATAGAGCCTCATAAAAGACTAGAACTCAGGTCATTGAACTCTAAATTTGCACTATAAAAATCTTTCCCATAGTCTTTATATATTTTTATATATTAATTATTAAGCAAATATACATTTAGAGAACCCACAATGTGTAATGACATATGCAAAGGGTAGTTGGGGAGTATAAACACAAATAAAATATAATCTTTATTCTACGTGAATTTATAAGCTAGTAGGAAACAGACGACTCAAATTAAAAAGTGAGATGATGCATGAAAAACCTTTAACACCATGCCTGGCAGATAGAAGACACCGAAATCTAAATACAAGTTAAAAACCAAATTACAACAATAAAATGCAATACAATGTGCTAAGTGCTGTGTAAGTCGTGCATGCAATAATGTTTATTATTTTTTTTTTTGAAATAGAAATTCTGGTGTTTTTATGTGAGTGGGTGTAATAAAGATGATTTTTAAAATATGTCCAGTAGTCTTTTTACACTGTACATATGAAATGATAACACATTTGAATTTTAAGTATTGTTTCTTGGCTTTATAGTCAATATAATACCCTTCTTCCCCATACCCTCCAAGATGTACTATTAAATAGTACATCTTTTTCTGAATTAAGCATGAGGATTTGTCTGCAGTCATTTCCCAATGTCCCCCATTACCTGAAGCTCATTACTTCATAACCCACCTTGTAATCCCTTGATTTCATTTTGGTATTTGACAGCTACTTTGGCTTCTGGTTACTACTTTTTATTTTTTATTGTTTATTCTTATTTTGGCGGACGAGAAAAACCGCCGGCCAGAGTGTCTCTGCAAGAAAGACAGATTTTAGAAGAAAGTGAAAAAAAATAGTCAGGCAGACGAACATAGATCAGACGAGGGGCGGAGGGGAGAGTGCCTGAAACTACAGGAGACTCCTCACGAAGAAGCTGCGGAGAACTGGAAGGAGAAAGGCCCCCCCAGAGGCTTGGAGACCAGCAACAAGGGTAGGTGGAGCAGCTTCTGGTTACTATTAACCCTATATATGCTCTGCCCAGGAGTTGGGCGGCAGTATTTCATACCATTGTGGTGGGAGTAGAGGATGTGCAGGGCTCAAACATGGGGTGGGGAGTTGTCTGAAGTGAACTTTAAAGTACTAACTCTAAGTGTCTATAATCACAATGAGAAGGGAAAAAGTGGCACATTTGAATGACATTTTTCAAAAACTATTCTGAAGCTGTATTAATGGATTGACTTGGGATTTAATGGAGAGAAGTGATCCAAGAAAGATTCCAAGGCAGAAAGAACAAGCATTATTTCAATTATCACAAGAAAGAAAAGACATCTGGGAGGAAGGGTAGAGTATTTTTAATAATTTCTAACACTATAAGTGTTGTAATAAATGCATTCTGTATTATGCTACAGAAATAAATGAACTTTTATTTGATTTTGTTGCTTCACTCTGAATGAAGAGACTCAGAATATGCACTATGTTTCAACAAATTTGGCTGCTCTTCTGAAAATGATACTTACTCTACTAAGTGAAGTATAAATCTAAGGTTCCAAAAAATGAAATTACTTTAGAGCAATGTATCATCTTCTTAGGTTTTGCATGTTTTTAACATTTAAATTCTGAATTAAAAATTTGTGGGAATTTTCCTCACATTCCTTTCCCCATTTTATATATCATATAATTTGTGTCTCTACTTAGATTTGTAACCTTAGAGAAGTAAGTCATTTAACCTCAGTGGTTTCTGTATTCTGTATTTGTTTATAACAAATAGGTTAGTGTGAAGGATTCTTACAGAAAGATCACCTAGCACAAAGTTCTTATTTTGGAGTTGTAGAAACTGAGGCCCAAGTTAAGCAAGTGACTGGCATATTTTTCCTTCATTCATCTTGGGTGGGAGAGTAGGAAAGAGGGAAATCAATGTTGCCTCTATCATAAATTGCAAAACTATAGTATTACATGGAATTGCCTTTTCTATCTAACAGGACATATTATTAGTTTCTATGGGAAGTACTATGTAATATGTTTATAATTTCATTGGCATCCGACGAGGTGTTAGATGCATACCAGGCCCTCAATACACAGTTGTTGAAATTCCATAATTGTTGCAAGTTTTTTAATTACCTTCATCTTATAGTTGACTAATTTGGCAGATAAATGTGGACAGTGAATTTTGTAGATTTACTTACATAAAATTTAGAAAACTGGCTGAGGTTTGACAGTAGAAGCAGAAAAAGTTGAGATATCCAATGAGAAGAGGGCAATAATCCTCTAAAGTAATGACTGTGCAATTGCTAACTTAAAATTTTGGAGAGCAAGAGTCATTCTACTATACAAGTTCCTTCTCATTTGCATAGTGATTTTTAAAATAAATATAGAACCATGAAGAAAGGACTAGAGAAGTAAGTCTATTGAGAAAAGAGCTCATTTCTGCTTTCTTAAAACATTGGTTAAAAAAATATTTGTTGGAGTGATACTAGACCCTCCTCATTTTGTTTCCACCAAGAATAAAGTCATCAACTTCTCTCTGAGTCTATTTTAGACTAATATTACATTTAAAAATAAAAGATATGGGCCTATTGGGCCTCTGGGAGTCATTGACTAACCAAAAATGCTAGAACAATCTACCTACAAGCCACAAAGCATTAAATTAGCTGTTTAATCTAAGATGAAAAATATCTAGTAGATTCATGATCTTATCGATCAAAGTAATTAATTAATAGTAACTTCTGATTTCCTATAACATTATAAAAGTAAGGCAATAAAGCTTATTTTTACAAGTTTATTTGCTGCAAAGGCATTTAGGAATTTTTATTTTCAAAAGAAAAGTTCTACTTCACTCTGAACCATCAACCTTGTAGTCTTTGACTTCACTAATTAAGGGCTAAATGATAAGGAAATTCTATAGCCAGAATGTGGAACTGATCCTAAACACCGATCACATCTTCACCAGACATGCATGTGGCCAATAAAATGGTCTCTGTCTTATATGTCTATATATTTACATATATATAACACAGTATATTTCACTGTGAAATGGAAAATAAAACTGTGTATGCTACAGCTAAGCTTTAGCTGAATTAATTTAAAAAGATTTATGATTTTTTAATTGCCCTAAAATATATTCAGAGAGATTACCTGAAATCATTTCAGGGAAATTTGTTATTCTGTTGGATGCCTTGAGTTCTTAAATATTACTGTGCAGGGTGGTAAAAATTCTACTTTAGCTCTTCCTTCATCTTCTTTCACCTTTACTTTAACTATTGGGACCCAGTTTCCTAAGAGCAGTAATACAATCAATCAAGATATATTAATGATTACCTACTATGGGCAAGGCATTTGCCAGATATGTAGGCTGGTCAGCAAAAGCTTCATGCAAGAGATGGGGCCTGAACGAGACCGGAAGACCAGGTAGAACTTACATAGGCTTGGGAAGGGAAGCTACATACCATAGTACTGGACTTGTCCAATCTTACTCCAGTATTTCTAGCAATAAATTATTTTTGAATCACAAATCATAGTTTTTGTGTCATTTTAAAATGAAAGTGATCAATGGAAATAATTGGTTTGGTTTTTTATTTTTTTAAAACCTACTTTTAAAAAGCCTTTAAGCATACTTAGAATTTTTGTAAGTATGCTCCTTTTACTCTGCATTAACTTTAGTTTATGTATTGTATTCTGATATGGTTTTTCTACCTGGGTTCAGATCAGTAAATTAAACAACTGACAACTACTTTTTACAGCACCTATTTTCCAAGTCATAGTTATCAAATTATTTTTTTATGCTTCAATTGTGAAAAGGAAATACATGGCAAATGAGATCAGACAACACTTCAAACTTCCCTGATACGTGATGAATGATTTTTAATGACCCTTATGTCACTCTAGTCTCAGACCTCCAGGACTTCAATTTTCCTGCTTGAATTTAGAATAGGCAACCTTATACAAATGACCAAATATGAATGGCCTTTGTTGTGGTGTCACATATATTACAAACACACACACCTATGTGTCCAACTCACTGCAGTAACGTCTGCTCTGTCCCATTATCTAAACATAAAATAGCATTATTTTCCTGATTTCATTTCAGTCTTTATATTATCTCTATAACTCCCCTGAACTTCACTCAGCTTCTTATCCCTCAGTCTCTCAGCATTAACAGTACTTTCTCATTTGCTCTATTTTTATGGGTATCAATAGCTGAATCTCTAGATGAAATGTTACATGTCTATCTTATTGCCTTGCCAAGCAACACATCACGGATTAATGCACATTGTCAGTAATAATATCCTCACATTCACATGCAAATCTGTTCTGTCCAAAGACTTGCAGCTATCATATGAAACAAAAAATTAGCCAGTTCCCAAACAGAGGCAACAGAGTTTACTGTTTAACAGTATGGCCTCTGAAATCAAAACTGCCTGGTTTCAAGCTTGGTTTTGTTCATTTAGTTTGAGCAGATTATTTAACCTCTTTGTGTGCCTCAGTTTCTCCATCTGCAAACTATGGATAATAGTAATACCATCTCATAGGATAACTGTGAGGCTTCTATGAGTAAATACATGTAAACCTCTTAGAAATGCGTAGTACATAGTAAATTTCAATAAATAACAGCCATTATTATCATCTTTTATATCTCTTTTGTGAAGAACAATTACTTGCTAACTTGGCAAGTCTTCCTGCTTTCATTATAGGAAGCTGTACTTGAAAAGTATTGAGTGAGTCTTGATTCCTGAGATAAAATGGGAGATATGTGAGTTTAAAATGTGCTTACAAAAAGATTTGAACACTGTGACATTTATTTGTAGGCATTTACTGATAACTTTAAAGAAGATTTCATGTTTTATAAAAATGAAACAAAGGAAACCCTAGCCAGTTTTTTCATTGGTATTCTTTTCTAAACATTAGTTGACATTGTCTTTGTTTTCAGTGGTGTTCAGTTTTCACTTTTTATTTTTATATTGAGCCCACCCCACAACCTGCCATTAATGCTCACCCTCCTTGCTTCACTCCCAATCAAGCTGTTTCGCCTTTGTTCACTACTCACCTTCCTCCTTCCCAGGCTCTCTAACTACCGTGCACATTAGTTCAGGTTGCCCCCATGGTGGCTTGAACTCATGCTCTAAGCTCTGCTTTCTCTACTGCTCACTCCTTTGATCAGAAATTACTCTCTTTACTGTTCACCAGAGGATGTCTTGTTCCTACAGTCATCTGGTCCTGAATAATGAATAACATGTTTATGAACTTGGGGCAGATGAAATGGCCATTGCTGACTACCTATTTGCTTTCAAACTATTTCTTTGGAATGGCATGCTGAAATTTTAAGCTGAATTGTAACAGTGGATGTGACTTTTCCTTCAAAGGCTTCAAGAAGATGGCTTTTCCACATAAAGGTATGGGAATACTAAATAGGAGTGTCTACAGCCTAGAATGTGACTATAAAAGTTCATTCAAACTCAAACTCAAGCAACTGAGTGCCCTTGGTTGAATTAAGAAGTTGGGGAAATTTACCTTACACACCTCCTTAGCTTCTGTGAAGCATGCAAGTAAGATTGCTGAGAGTAGGGGATATGGGAGTGGAATAGAGAAGTTGAGAAGAGTGGCAAAAGTGTGGAACGTGTGTCTGGAAATATAGGAGAGAGAATTAACTAACGACATATGAAAGGATTGCTAAGCAGTACTGAGGGCCCATCTGAGATTGGAGACAATAATGTGTAGTGTTAGTTTTTCTACATTAGTGCACAGCACTCAAAGTACAAAACAGGGTACATGAACCTCAAATAGGGGAGGCATAAAGTGAGGGCAGTGGAAGGGCATTGAGGAGTGTGCATTTTGAGTGATGAAGGGAAATGTCGACATGACTAACATAAGGGTCAGACTGGTAAGAATAGGAAGTGAAGCCAAGAGAGGACATCATAACTAGGAGCTTTGGGAAGGGCCCCAGAAGTCTCAATGAGGTTGACAAGCAGGTTTTGGTTAAGGCAAAAAGGTACAGTGAAAAAGCTGAGGGTCTCTGATTTCTAGTACATTGTTGCTCAATGGAACTTTCTTCAGTGATGGAGGTGGTCTATAACTGCACTGTCCAATAAGTAGCCACTAGACACATGTGGCTAGTGAGTGGTTTAAATATGCTCCGTGAGACTGAGGAACCGAATCTACAACTTTATTTAATTTCATTAAATTTAAATTTAAATACTCACATGTGGCTGGTGTCTGTTGTATTGGACAATGCAATTCTAAAGGGTTTCTGATAGCGGTCAATAAATTTGTGCTTAGTTGTTAATAGCTAATAATAACAATATGTTACTTCTCTTAAGTGGGCATTTGCATTATTTAAAGGAGACAATGAGATTAAAGAAGGAAATTCCTGAATGTAGCATTTCAAGTGCCAAGGAAAACCATGAAGGCTACTAGTTCGGGGTCCAAAAAGCCTTTCTAGTGCTTTTCAAATTGGCCCATGCAAGTGGTCATCTATGAATAAGGTTAACTCTAATTAACAAGAGTGACTGTATCAACTGCCACCTACATGTACAGTGAGGTAACAAGCAAGTATCTTAAGAAACTGCAGCTGGCACGGTCTTAGCCACAGCTGAGAGGAGGAACGAATGAGCAAGAGGAAGCAGAGACAATGGGTAGAGGGAGACAAAAAACAAAATTAAGATTCCAGCTTATGTGCATCTTATTTGAAATCCTGCTTTCACTATGCCATTTGTGCGTTAAAATGTCAGAAGTGATTGTCAAAGAGTTGTTGCAGGTGAGCATCAGTATTAAATCTGCTAGTCACTGGCTAAATGATGATACAGCTTAATGTCTTGGTTGGTTTCAATGTTATTTGTGTAGAATGGAGATTACTAGGTTGTTTTGCAGCAGTGTTCTCAGTATATGAAAAAGCCTCCGTAAAATGTTTTGAAGAACGGCAGTGACGGAGAGATCGATGGATTGAACACTCATTAAGCTGGTGATGGGCGATTTCTTTCTGAGGTTCAACAGTACAATATGTAGGTAAAATAACACAGGTATCCTGGAATGCTGACAAATAACAATAAATATTTCTTTGTGCAATAATTAAACATTTTCTAAGCAGTTAATACTCATCTGTTTCATAACAATCAGGTGTGGTTAATATACTATATCGATATACAATAAATTAATATATTATATCACAATAATATACTATTAGCCCCAATTTATGGCCAAGTTTTCCTAGTTTGCTCATGGCTACTCAGGCAGTTAGAGGAACAATATATAGCATTTCTTCTGCCAGACAACAATAAGGTTTATCAGATGCTCTACTAAAATAATCTTGATATATGTGCTATATATCCTTATTTTGTGAGATATTCCACTACTATAAAAGTGAGGTGGTAGGAGGCTCTTTAATGATACTGGCCAAATAGAATGGAGTTCCAGGAGCCATTAGAACCTGGGACTTAATTATTTTCCAGCAGGCTCAGCAAACTGCAGCCTTCTTTAATCTCAGGTCTTGAACAATATAATAAGAGCAGCTGAGGATACTTAATGTTGATTACTGATAATCTATTCTTCAAATTTTGTTTTAATTTTTGTATTTCCCTTAGTGGAAGTAGGATAACTATTACTTGAAGAAAATAAATGAAACAGTAAAAGAATTGAGGTTTGACTCAATTATAATGCTGAGCTAATCCATTAAAATGTTAGGCTTTTTAGATGTTACTTTTATTGCTAAAGGAATAAGCACATTCTTCTCAGGTAGCTTTGAAAGCACAACGAAATATTTCTTATTCTCTTGCCTTAAATTAATCTACAAGAATACCTTGAGAAATGGAGGGGAAAAAATCCAATGGTACCAAAAAAAATGAAAGATAATAATATCTTCCTCTTTCACAGGCTTGCTATGAAGACTATGTGAAATTACATATATGTAATGCTACCAGATCCATATCTGGCAACCAAGAGGTTCTCAAAAATGTCAGTTCTCACCTCTGTTCTCATGAATTTATACTGCACCAAAGCCTGTCATGCTATTATTTGAAAGAGTCATCACTGTCATCCATGACACCTCTAGGTGGAGATAAAACCCTCAAGAAAGCATAGGAAGGGTTAACAACCCTCTCTAGAATACGCAGATAGAAAAACACTGTCATTGTTGGCTTAAGCACCCCCAATCCTACCTTGACACTGCAATCACAAGCCTTATCCACCTTCTGAATTTCAGGACTTGCGTTGGGCTTGTTGCTGTAGATGATAGAAGCTATTAGGAAAGAAATCATGCTGATGAAACAATTTTTTTCCCTCACCAGGAGGATCAGAAGAACATACTTAGGGAAATAAAAATATAATTAAATATCCTATAACCTGCCTCCCCCAAATATCAAAATATAGAAAAATTATTTAATTCCCTCCACCTTTTGGGTGGGGGATTGGGTTGTAGATGCTTTCCAAACAGCAAGATGCTAAGGAAATTATACTCGTCTGAAAGGACAATATTCAGCGTGATTTAAATACTGCAAAAGAGAGGCAATGATCATGGTAGAAATCATTTTCTATGGGGCATGTCAGTTGGCTTTTGTCATTGTCTACATGTATGTAGCCAACCACGCAGTAACACCTTGTTTCTACTGCATTCATATTTTGATTATCAAATGGCTGATACATAGGTAAACTTAATGAAAAATGTAAACTCTGAAACCCAGATGTCTTTTTTTCACCACTGTGTATGTGAGGTCACAATTGTCTGCACACAGGGGAGCTCAGAGGTTACTGCGTAGCATTCCTCACCCGTCCCCCCCCCACCTCCCGCCATCATTTTAGCTCAATCCTATGAGCTTCCCTCGGTTATCCTGCCTAAAAGGTATGTGGTAAGGGGCATATACACTTAGCAGTTCAATGATCAGAGCCTTCCTTGGATGGAACTTGTACTGGTAAATATTAATGAAGAAGCTGCGCAATACATATCCAATAACTGCCGAGTGTCACTCGCTAAATTTGAGTTGGGGAGCACTGTAGCTTAAAATAAAGGGGTCTTGAACACAATGCAAAGTGTTTGTCACCTCAGGTCGCATAATACCCAACAGGAAGCAAAAGGCAAAGGGCACGGCGCAGAAAAGAAACAGACACACAGACATGTTTTGAAATGATGAACTTTATGTGGAATCAGGAACGGCAACCTGTTCTCGTGTTCAGCAATTCCGAGGTACGCTGTAAAGACTACTTGTCAGGTTAAACTGAGTAAAGGGACAGGAATAAGAGGCATCGCTGGAGACTTTCCGCAATGCTTTTCAAAATATAAAACTGTCACCAAATGACTTAGGTAAGTTAATAAAAAAGGCTTGCTGGATGCCCTTATACTGTCCTCTTAAACTTACGTGACTGTCAGCAGCAGCGCTATTCAAATTCAGTCAACAGCTGTTAGACTAAGACACAGATCCGCAATGTGTATCTCCCCAGAGTTACGGGTGTTCACTGAGACCCGCCAGAAAATTAGGGTCGGTTTTCAATGAGAAAATAATAGAGGATCCTTTGCCCCACTCTACTCCCACTGTCCTAAGCTGTGCGCCCCCTCCCACTTGCCTGCAGTCCAATTTCTTAAGAACGTAATCCGTCCTCCAACTCAGTTGCACCTTCCGCAGCCCGACCCTTTGCCCAGTGACACCGCGTTCAGTTTCCCTCCTCTCCCTCCCCCCTCCTCACTTCTTGAGACCCCACCCCCGCCTTCTGTTTCTCTCTCAGCATCCTCCGCGCTAGGTTCTCCAGACCCCCGCCTCCTCCCAGCACCTTCATCTCGAGTCCCCGCTCCTAATCTCCTTTGAGACTATAGTGCTTCTCCCGTGGAACCTAAGCTCCTCTCTCCTTCCAGAGACTCAGTCTCCACGCGATCTACGCGTTCGGAGTCCCTTCCCCCCCACCCCCGCCTGGGCCAGTGCGGTCCTGCAGGCTGCAACCATCCGGGACCTGTCCCCGCTCCCCACCCCATCCCCCACCTAAATCATTAGGGTCTCGGCTAGCAATGCCGCCCGGGGCTCCAACTTACCACTAGCGTCCGGGAGGAAGACAAGGCAGCGGTCGCCGCGGCGGCAGCTAGACGAGAAACGGACTCGGCTGCAATCGCCCAGCGGAGCCCGCGGCAGTCGGTGCGCTGCGCTGCGCTGCGCGCCGCAACCTCGCGCCTCGGCGGAGGGAATGAGGGACGGAGGGAGCTCGGCGCGATGGGAAGCGCCGGCAAGTCGACCTCCTCTGGGCGACCGTGCGCCCCCCGGCTATGTTTGGCTCTCCTTGCTTCCCTATCTTACTTTAGCTTAGTAACTGACCACCTCCAGCATCTCTGCACTAATCGCTTCTTCTTTCTTCTTCGATGGCCCCTAACTAACTACACTATTCTAAACGGACGAAGGCCACCACACGAGCTCCACGACGATCTCGACGACTCCGACGACAACGGTGTGCAGAAAGAAGAAAAGTTCATATGCAATCGGCAGGTAAGGGGCAGGCAGGCCGATGGAGCGGCCAAGGCTAGCAATCTAGCCGCTCCAAGGGCAGGATCGGAAACATCGGTGCACCCGAGGAAGGAAGCGTCCTCGGCGAGCACCAGAGCGCCTACCCAGCGCTGGTGAAGCTGCACCGCACTCTTGGGCCAAACGCGGGATGAGGGGAGGAGCCAAATGCAGCCAATCAGAGCTCAGTGTTACGTTGCCTGGGGCCTGTTTGGACCGGTCTCTTAGTGCATCTGGAACCTACTGGCAGGGGGCGCGAGATCCCATGGTGGGGGTGGGGTTGGTGATTAACTTGATTCACGAGGCTTCGAGACTGGGGGGAACTGGGGTCAGCATGGCACGGGGTTGGGGGTTGAGGGGAGGCTTTCTCAAGAATGTACTCTGAAAGATTCAAAGCACATCCCTACCAAACCCAAACACTGCCCCCCCCGTATATTTTATTTCAACAAACATGTTTCATTAAACATGTCTTGCAAGTTTCACCGAGCTTTGAAACACCTCTTGAGGGTTTCCACTCTGACTCTTGCCCCTTCCTCCAATAGGAGCAACCGAGGCACTCACAGGGTCAAGCATATTTAGTGCGCAAAGGCCACAACCCTGTTCTAAGGACTGCTTCCCCACCCTTGCCCCCAACCCCAAATACAGAGGAGAGAGGAAGGAAAGCTCTTGGCCTTCGAGCCCCAAGAAAGCACAGTTTAGTTCCCTTCTTGACACCACAGGCTTCGCTAGAAAGACACCTTGAGGGCAGCTCCTTCGGGTTTCTGAGGGGGCCTGAACCTCTTTCTCCCGCGCAGAGCCTGGGACCCACAGACAGGTGGTTGCCCAGCCATTGGGAGGGCTGTCAAGGCATGGTCAACGCCACAAGGCAAGGGTTGAGCCACAGAAGCTCCATTATGGCAACTGCCTGGATGCCAAGCTGCAACCCGGCAGGCAAAGCTCTTTTCTACGGGCTCCCAGGCACCACCAGGCAGGTGTCAGCGGTGTCCTGGCTGCAGTGCCAAGAAGGGTGAATGGGGCCATCTTAGCGAAGACCCTCAGAGGCACCAAGACCAAGCTTGGTAGTGGAGATTCTCCCACCGAGAAGGGGATCAGAGCAGATTTTTCCTAATAGGGATAGAAAGTGGGGGATCTCGGGTCTTGGCCAAGGCTCCCGCGGCAACGCACTGAGGACCGCGGGTGGGAAAAGTGGAGACTGGTTCCCCGCCGGTCCAAGGTAGCTGGACCGAAGGAAAACATTGAGACTCCGGTTCAGCTACTTGGGACCGGATGGCAGAGCAGCGATTATACATACAAGAGGTTACAAGGAGGCCGTGAAGCCGTTTGGAGGACAGAACCTGGCCGAACACAGAAAAGATGAGAGCAGCCGGCCACTCTGGGATGAGTTTGCCCCAAAAGTTAGGAATAGAGGAGAAGGTGGGAGCAATGATAAGGGTCGGGTCCCGGAGAAGGTGGGATCAATGATAAGGGTCCGGTCCCTTCCTTATTCTGGATGCCCTAGGGCCAGTCATTTCTCTCTGTGCCTCCGTTTCCAGATTTGTAAAAAGAACTGTTTGCTCTATTCCAATAGGGGTATTTGGGAAACCTCTGATTCCCTCCATCCCCACCGAATTCAGACACTTTGCAGGGCTCTGAAATTTAATTTGGCAGTGAACATACTGTCCACACCCAAGTTCTGTTTCGCAAAGCAAAAACCCATCGCAGTTTTTTTGAAGCATCTGTTGAATGCTACTGTATGATGCCGCACAGGTGGCGGCGACAGCGCTGCCAGGTTCACCGACTGTACAACGCTCGCATCTTTAGAAATGCTTTGTTAGAGACCAGTAATTTATAAATATCGAAGAGAAAATGTATGTCTTCTCTTTAAATAATTAAGCGCTCATCTTTTAAAACTCCCCAAGAGTCCTTTTTCTCTATCCTGGCGAACACGGAGTGCTCCGTCTTGCCTTTTATGGCGGGATTTATATTTCTGTTGTCGGAGGCTAAGACACTTATATTACTTCAAAAAATGTAAATATAAATCCCTAGGATATATTTGCTAAGGCAGAATGGACTTTGACGAGCAGAGAGTAGAAGATAGCCTCCACCGAAACCTGTTCTCTCTCCCCAGCTCTCGGGGGAACCGGCTTGGAGAGATTGACCATAATAATAACAATTATGAGCATGAAGATGAGATAATACACAATAATAATGGTTATTATTATCGCATATTTCGCTCTTTAGGCTGTTCTTTCCTTCTCCCCGGGAAAGGCAAAAGTGACGAGAGGAACCAGAGTGAAGCCCACCGGGTGGTTGGGAAGGTTCCTGGTTGAGCAGAGAGAAAGTTAGGTAGCCGCGTGGCTGCCGGAGCGCGCGCGGGCTTCGGAGTTCGGGCAGACACCGGCGGCCAAGTTCACCTTTGAGCGGCGCTCACCGAGCGGCTGGGAGCCGATGAGACTGAGCCTGAGCCGGATGCAGCCTGGCACGGGGCACCGGGTTCGGCTGGGAACGTTGGCTCCGCTTTCCTGGCATTTGCCGCGCTTATCACCTCTTCGTGTTCTCTGGGCTGCGGCTTGGACGAGCTCTGGAAGATCCGACGAGCTTTGGGGGGTTTGGGAATACCTGCCCGGAGAATATAGTGTATGGAGAAATTTCGAGCGCACTTTAAGACTGCGAAGCAAACTCAAAACAAGCACATGCCAGCGCGCTCTGCAGTTGCCAGAGAGGTTTTCTCGAACCCCTGCCTAATAAGGCCTGGGGAATCAGCCCAGGATTTTCACCGATTTCCCTTCCCTTCTTCAGGTGTGTGGAAATTGTCGCTGGGAAGAGGAGACATTTACAGTGAATTCCTCGGGTTTGATGTAAATCCTAAATGCCCCCGGAACACGGTTTCCAAATACTCGCCTCAGTTTCTAAGGATATAGACATGCTTTTTTACAACTTTTAACCATGGAAATTGCCTCCCTACTCAAACAGGTATGTTTCCAAAACTACTGATTTAAAAATTCAGGAAGGAATTAAAGAAGATTGTTACTACGTAGGAAAAAGTTTCTCATCATTTGAGACTTTGGGAACTTTCTTATTAAAGTAACCGACTGGAAAAATTTACTTCACTATTCATTACTATTTCCTTCTTGGCCAGAAAGCCTTATTTAACACATCTAAAAGACGATAAACTGAAATAGATTTTAAAATGAATGACCAGATCCTAGCAAAATATTCGAAGGCAGATATTTTCACAGATTAAAAGAAGCTATGCAAGAATTCTACAGGGGGAGATATTTTTGTTTGTATACCACAGGACATAAAAGCAAGGCATTTTGATAATACTTCTACCCACATTTTTTTTCAGTTTCAAAACAAATCCTGATTGCCAGAGAGTTTTTTTTTGTAATGATATAATTGTGACAAATTATGTTTTCAGCATTTCCTATCTTTGAAAAAACCAGCATCAGACCCGTAATGTCTGTCATTGAGGCATGCCATACCTAGAGATTAACTTTTATAGTACTTAACATGGCAAATTTCTCTTACTGTTCCTCAAACATGATCACTAAATGGGAAAAAATATTTTAGATATAGATAGCTCATTATACAGAAAGTCTTTTTAAAGTTGGTAGGATTATTTTTAATGAAAAACAAAGCGGTAGAATTCTATGTGCTGTGTAGGAAGGCAGGGGGCAGTCTTTGATCATGTCAGTCTTTCTCTGAGTGCAACTTCTTTTTGGAAATATCCCTTGTTTTAGAGGAAAACAACAATCAACTCTGGTTCTCTGATACTCTCGTTGATGGGAGAAGAAAGAAATTGAAAGCCTCTTCGGAGGAGTTGAAAGGTCCCATCACATATTTTTGCCATGTCTGAGGAAAAAAAGATATATCACAATTAAAAATTTGCCGTTGTTTCTGTGATGCAACAAACCTTACTGAATAAATTTTATTTTATCTGACATTCTTCTGGTAATCAAATATATATTTTATGTGGCTTCTAGTAATCAAATATACATTTTTTTAAAACAACAAAATATGCATGTAAGTTTGAATGAATATTGGGAGGTGGAATCTGGTAGCCTCAACAAGGAGGAGAAAAGAGCTAGAAGCTACTTTGATGTCAGTTCTTTAGAAAAATATGTATTGTTTTGGAGCACATTCATGTAATGATGAATTCCTTTTTTTATTATGGGCAGGCATTTCACTCATCCAGCTTAGGATAAGAAAGATGGCAATTAGGATCTTTTCTTAACAGTGATTTATTTTCAGTCTTAGCTCAAGACTACTGGGTCCCTGAAGCCTAGCAGTCTTGCTACGTATATATCCTATTCTGACTCTTTTAGATCCTTTTGATCTCTGCTCCCTATTCCTGTAGTATTTAGAGCTATAACCATGCAACCAAATAGTTGATTGTTTGAGAGTCATCTATAATGCAATGGGCTTGGGTTCTCTGCTCTGTAAATTAATATTGTTACATTATTTCAGATGAGATACAACATCATGAATTGCTATGTAATGCTTTCTTTTCTTTTTGTAAGAACTGTTTTCTCAACCAAATTATAAGCACCCCAGGGGAAAGCATTTAACCATAAGCTTTTCTTTATCTCTTTTCTTCACATCTCTCTGAATACTAGGCACAAAGAATATAAATAACAATGATAACTACTATTGTTGACACAAAAGAGGTTAGGGTGAACGGTCAAGAAGGGCAGAGGACTGCTAGAACCTGAATTTCTCAATGACCTGAATACAAATATAAAAGCTATTTTACCAAATTGGTCCATCATGCAAAGAGATCATGACAGTTTGAACTGACCAAGATGAAACTTAATAGGAAGAAATGCAAGCTGCTGAGTTGGGTACCAGACTTCTCTTCATGAATTTAGGCTATGGAAGCTGGAAACATTTGGTGGAAAAATACTTATTAATTTTAGTTGGCATCAAGATCAACAAGTCGTCAGTGTGATATGGTTGCTGGGAAACCTAATTTCATCTTGGGCTTTTGCAACTTTAGTAGAATCAGGATGCAATTGGGCTCTATTTGGTGTTTCCAGGCACATACATTAAGAATGAAGATTAGAATTCATTGATCAGCATACTGGAGTTCATTCACAAGAACGTTCAGGCCAGTAGGGTGCTGGAATCATTTTATATGAGTTTGTATTCTCTGGAAGACATGACTTTTGGGATACATGCTAGCTGACTTCAAATATTTGAGAGATTTTCTTAAGGAAAGTGGATTTAATTTGTTTCCCAAGGTCAGTGTCTTATTTGTATCTGTTTCCTCAGTGTCTAGCACAGTGTCTAACACAAACTAAGCATTCAATAAAAATTTAGGAAACTATAAGCATTAAACTCTGAAAAGAATAAAAGTGGAATCAGTGGTAGACTCCACAGTTTCTGCCTCTATAGGATTTTATAGCATTCAGAACTGGCCAAAGGTGGAATGAGCTGTTTCAGAGGTAATGAGTTCTCCAAATTGGGATAGTCAACCACATAGGGGTTAATCATTTAGTGGGGATGTTACTAAGGAGAGTCATGTGTGAAGAAAGGGGAAAAACATGTGGCTAGTGAATGACATTTAAAGTTCTTTCCAATAAGAAATCTTGCAGAATGCATAAAAACTGTCTCAGTCTAGTTTTGGGGCATAAAAAATACTGAACTTTCTTAAAAATGAAGACAAATGAAGTTATGCACTGCAGACTTGGCCATAGATTCACTTTGTTATAGGAAAGAAGCAGTCTCCTACCAAGTCCACAAGACACTATTGTTGAGCCTGGTGCACCTGCTAGCTACTAATTTCCATGGAAAATAAGCTCTGGGAAGCTTATTATCATGAAAACAACAGTATTATGTTGGGATACTACCATTCTTATAAGTCTAGAATCCTATAGACATTCTCCAGCTTACAATGGTTCAACTTATGATTTTTTCACTTAACAGTGATGGCAGAGTGATACACATTCAGCATGCTTCTTGACTTAACGGTTTTCTTTTCTCATCACCAACAAATTTCAAGGGCTCAGTCTCCGCACATTCGAAAGGCTAATACAACACAAGTTCACTCAAGATGATGCTTTGAAAGCAAGTGATAAGCAAATTTCCTGTTACTTAAGACTAAAGAAAACAAATCTTAAATATTTTCTTACCATAAAAATTTATATATACATTTTATTTATAAACAAGTATAGAAATTTTTCATTCTCTCTAAATTGAGCTTAATTTGAAGCAAAAGACAATAAAGCAATGACTGGATGCCTATTGTCATCTAATGACAGTTCTGGAGTAGAACTACTTGAGTCAAAGTTTATTTTCTGGCCTTTTGATTTTTGAATTGAGATTATTTTTCTGTTTTTGCATCTTTTAGTCATTAGCAGGAAAACGATAGTAAATCCTTTCCTAGGTGATCTTGCAGTGGAGAGTAATGAATGCTTATGTTGATGGTAGAGCAAAGTTACTGGGCAAGATTTGCCAGAGAACTCAACTCTTGTCAATCTTCCATTTGGCCAGCAATATCATCTACTATGATATGATACAAAAATAAGCCTTTATCTTTTAACGTGTTATACACAATAACAAAGAAAACCACTGCTAAATCAGGAAGTAGAAGATTTAATCTACCATCGTTACCTTTGTCTATGCAATCTTGATTTCATTATGACCTCAAAAAATCTTATTGTCAATATAACTTGGCTGAAGTTCAAAAGATACAAGGAAGGAAGTTAAAGATGTAGAGAAGTACTGATCATTACATTATTTTAAGGCAAGTGACACAGTGGGAAGCAGCATTCTTATTGTTTGGTTTGATTATGAAGTATAGATTATATCAATAGTCCTGATATGTAGAGAGTTTTCTTTTTGTTTGTGTTATCAAGTAATATGGCATTAAAAACATTGCAACAAAACATATACATCTAAAGAGGTAGCCTGCATTTTCAAATACTAGATACTTATTTCAATGATGCTATGATTCATCAAAATATCTTTTAACATCTCTTTTGAAATTGCTTTCAGAATCTATGCCACATTCTTTTGAATTTTTGGAAATAGTGCATAGTCTTTGAGAGTTGTGTCTGGTGATTAAATTATTTTATTTATTTATTTATTTATTTTTAGACAGAGTCTCACTCTGTTGCCCTGGGTAGAGTGCAGTGGCATCATCATAGCTCACTGCAACCTTAAACTCCTGGGCTCAAGCGATCCTCCTGCCTCAGCCTCCTGAGTAGCTGGGACTACAGGTGCATCACAACACCCAGCTATTTTTTGTAGAGAGGGGTCTGGCTCTTGCTCAGGCTGATCTTGAAGTCCTGAGCTCAAGCAATCCTCCCACCTCGACCTCCCAGAGTTCTAGGATTAGAGATGTGAGCCACTGCTCCCTGCCTGGTGATTAACATTTTATGATCCTAATATTTTGTCAAATCAAGTGACAGCACATGATCCAGAAACCCACTGGAGGAACAAAACATAGTGTCTTGCTTATGTAATTTCTTGAGAGTGACAATTTATCCTGGTGTAGACAAGAGTTTTCTTCTATTTGTTCTACTCCCTTATGTGTCTGCTCTAGTAGAAACTCAAAATGTAAGTTTGCCTGGAAGCTTACATTCAATAAAGATGACATTTAGGGCAATATCGTAAAAATTGAAACAAGAAAAATAATATTTCCATTGACATTCATATCACAGATCTGGCTTTTAAATGTGTTTATATTGTAAAACTGGAATGAGTATAGTCTCCCCCCGACGCTCTCTCAGTAGAATGGATGAATTAATTATCTAAGTTAGAACTTCTGGGCTCTACTCAGCATTCAGTTACATGCTGTGTAATCTGAAATGCTTATACCTTCACAGTGTAAACATGGCTAGAAATCTTTTAAATTTGAGGGTTTAAAAGAATTATGTTGATGCATATGGTTTGGAAATGCATAGAAGAATATGTATATAATCTTTCACAAAGCTAATTAATAAATTTAATTAAGAAATCTTTACTCTAGGAAAAAAATGAGCACTTGGTGATTTAGTGACCAAATCCAAAATTAATACATAAATTGACCTACAGTTTTGATCTTGCCTATGCTGGTTCTTCTGTTGGTTGCATTTAGAATGGAAAAGAAGCTTAATATACATTATTGGATTTGTTAAAGAGGCATTTTCTCTGAAAAAGTCACCTCTGTGTTATTGCAGATAGTGCACCAAATTCAATCATCTCTACCCTTAAAAAATTTTAAGTGCTTGACTTCTTTCTTTTTTGCAAAGGTTGAGCTCTAACTGCTTACCTAAGGAAGCTAGAATATACACCATGTGGTATAAAAATGATGACTACAGAAAGACACTTTGATCAGATACCAGATTAAAATACAAATCAAAGTAGATCTATTATAGATGAAATGCAATCTATTGTATTTTAAGAACCATGAATTTTAAAAGTTGTTAAAAATGAAGAATATCACATTATGAATAACTTTTTCTTACTTTTTCTTCTGACAGTTATACTAATGATTGCTGATGTAGATCTTAGCATTCCTGGCTTCATAATGTTTCTTGCTAAACTAGGAATTGGATTGTAAATTCTTTCATAAATGCAGTAATTCTTAGTAATAGATGACCTAACTTGAGTCCTCCTATCATTTGAAAAGAGGAAGTTTTATGATTTATTTTCATTTTTAAAAAGCAGCTTTATTGAGTTATAATAGATATATACTAACTGTGCATATTTAATGCATACAATTTGATCAGTTTGCACATCTGGGAAACTATCACCACAATCAAGGTAATAGACATATTTATTATCTCAGAGTTTCCTTTGTTTTTTGTGTGTGTTTGTGTTTAGGGGGTCAGCACACTTAACATGAGATCTACTCTCTTAACAAATTTTAAGTGCATACTATGATATTGTTGAGTATGCACACTATGCTGTACAGCAGATCTCTAGAACTAATTCATCTTGCATAACTGAAACTTATACCAATTGTACAACAACTTTCCATTTCCCCTTGCCTAGGTCCCTGATACCATTCTATTTTCTATTTCTATGAGTGTGACACATAGAAATTTTAGGTATGTCATATAAGTGAAATCACACAGTATTTGTCCTTCTATAACAGACTTATGTCATTCAGCATGTCCTTCAGGCTCACTCATGTTGTCACAAATGGCAGGATTTCCTCCTTTTTTAAAGCTGAATAATATTCCATTGTATGTATACGTGATACTTTATCCATTCATCTGTCAATGGACATTTGGGTTGTTTCCACAATTTGGGTATTTTGAGTGGTGCTACAATGAACATGGGAGTCCAGATATCTCTTTGACATACCTATTTCAATTCCTTTGGATATGTACCCAGAAGTGGGATTGCTGGATCATGTGGCAGTTCCATTTTTAATTTTTTTTGAGGAACATCTATACTGTTTTCTACAGTAATTTCACAATTTTTCATTCTCAAAAATAGTGTAGAAGGTTATAATCTTTCCCCATCCTCACCAACACTTATCTTTTTTAAATAGTAGCCATTCTAACAGGTATGAGATAATACCTTATTGTGGTTTTTATTTGCATATTTCCCTGATGATTAGTAGTGTTGAGTAACTTTTCATAGATTTATTGACCATTTGTATGTTTTCTTTGGAATTTCTATTCAAGTACTTTGTCCATTTTTAATTGGGTTATTTTCTTTTTGCTATTGAATTGTAGGAGTTCTCTATATATTGTGGACATTAAATCCTCATCAGATACCTGGTTTGCAAATATGTTCTCCATTCAATAGTTTGCCTTTTCATTCTGTTGCTTGTTTCCTTTACTTTTTGGTTTGTTGTAATCTCACTTATTTTTGAATATTTTTGCTTGTATTGCTTGTGCTTTTGGTGTTATATTTAAGAAATCAATGCCAAGACAAATGTCAAGAATCTTTTCCTCTATGTTTTCTTCTAGAAGTTTTACAGTTTCTGGTCTTATATTTGTGTTTTTTGAGTTTATTTTTATATGTGGTATAAGGGTCTAATTTCATTCTTCTGCATGTGTATATACAATTTTCCCAACACCATTTGTTGAAGAGATTATCTTTTTCCCATAGTGTATTCTTCTCAACCTTATCAAAGTTCATTTGTCCATATAGGTATGGCTTTAATTCTGGGCTTTGTATTCTATTCCATTGCTCTATATGTCTGTCTTTATGGCAGTACCATACTGTTTTAATTACTGTAGCTTTGTAATATATTTTGAAATCAGGAAATGTGATGCCCTCAGCTTTGTTCTTCTTTCTCAAGATCACTTTGACTATTCTGGGTCTCTTATGGTTCCATATAAATTTTAGAATTTTGTCTGTTTCTGTAAAAAATGCCTTTGGGATTTTGATGGAATAACACTGAAGCTATTATTGCTCTGGGTAGTATGGATATTTGAATAATATTAAGTCTTCCAATCCATGAACACAGGATATCTTTCCATTTATTTTTTTTCTTCCTTAATTTCTCTCAAGAATATTTTGTAGTTTTCATTCTATAAGTTTTTTACCTTCTTGATTATGTCTATTCCTAAGAATTTTCTTCTTTTTCATGCTATTTTAAATGGAATTGTCTTCTTAATTTCCTTTTCAGATAGTTCATTGCTAATGTGTAGAAACACGATGGATTTTTTATGGTGATTTTGTATCCTGTGACTTTATTGAACACATTTATTACTTCTAACAGTTTTTTTGTGGAGTCTTTAGAATTTTCTACATATAAGATCATATCATCTGAAAACAGATAATTTTGCTTTTTTCTTTCCAATTTAAATGCCTTTTTAATCGGTTTCTTGCCTAATTGTTCTGGCTAGGATTTCCAGTACTGTGTTGAATAGAAGTGGTGAGAGTGGGCATCCTTGTCTTGTTCCTATCTCAGAGGAAAAGTTTTCAGATTTTCACAAATGAGTATGAAAACTATGGGTTTTTCATATATAGCCTTTATTATGTTGAGTTAAGTTCCTTCTATACCTGATATTTGAAAGGTTTTATCATGACAGTGCTGAATTTTATCAAATGCTTCGTCTGAATCTATCTAGGTGATCATGTGATTTTATCCTTTATTCTGTTAATGTGGTATAACATGTTGATTAATTTGTTTATGTTGAATTATCCTTGCATTCCAGGGATAAGTCCCAGTTGATTATGGTGTATGATATTTTTAATGTGCTGTTGAATTTGGTTTGCTAGTATTTTGTCGAGGATTTTTGCATCTATCTTCTCCAGGGATATTGGCCTGTAGTTTTCTCTTTTTGTAGTGTCTTTGTCTGATTTTGGTGTTAGAGTAGTGCTGGCCTCATAAAAATTAGTTTGGAATTGTTTGCTTTTCTTCAATTTTTTGGAGGAGTTTAAGAAATATTGATGTTAATTCTTCTTTAAATGTTTGATAGAATTCACCAGTGAAGCCATCAGGTCTGGACATTTCTTTGTTGGGAGACTTTTGTTCTGATTCTGTCTCTTTATTTTTTATTGATTTGTTAAAGTTTTTTTATTTCTTCATGATTCAGTTTTGGTAGGTTGGCTGTTTCTAGAAGTTTATCCATTTCTTAGAAGTTTTCTGATTTCTTGGTGTGTAATTGTTCATAATGGTTTCTTATGATATTTTTTATTTCTGTGGCATCAGTTGTAATGTTTCCTTTTCATATCTGACTTTTAAGTTCTCTCTGTCTTTTAGTAAGTTTAGCTAAGGCTTTGTCAATGTTTATCTTTTCAAAAATACAACTCTTAATTCTGTTGTTTTTAAAATTGTTTTTCTATTATCTATTTCATTTATCTGTTTTAATCTTCGTTATTTCCTTCCTTTTAACTTTGGGTTTAATTTGTACTTTTTCTAGTTCCTTGAGGTATAAAGTTAAGTTGTTTGTTTGAGATATTTCTTCTTTTTTATTGTAGTCATTTATCACTATAAACTTCCCTCTTAGTACTGCTTTTGCTGCATCCCGTAGGTTTTTTTTATTGTAGTAAATACATTTATTTTTCATGAGTAGCCTATGGATTAATAACACAGTCCTTTATTTTGTTCCAATCTTAAAAATTTATTGTTTTTGTTCTGGAAAGGAGGTTTTCTGGATCTTTATATTACCTGAAATTTTGGATCCAAATAAATTTGGCTGTCTACAATATGTGTTATCCCAATGTGTTGTGCTGACTGTGCATATTTGACCCCTTGTAAATTTAATTTTTTATTTTTAATTGTTATGGATGCATAATACTTGTATATATTTATGTGGTACATGTGATGTTTGATACAGGTATATAATGTGTAATTATCAAATCAGGGTAATTAAAGTATCCATCACCTCAAGCATTTATCATTTCTTTGTGTTGTGCATCCCATAGGTTTTGATATGTTGTATTTTTGTTTTTGTTTATCTGGAAGTATTTTCTAATTTTTTTTATTCCTTCTTTGATCCAATGATTGTTAAAGTGCTTTTTAATTTCCACCTACTTGTAAATTTTTTTTTCTTTTTGAAGAGGATTTAACTTTTAAGTTAGGGCTGTTAGACTGGACAGTTTTGTCCTGAGCAGAGCTCATTAATTGATATAAGAGGCTTATTTATTCTTCATCTACAGCTAGTTATAGTGTTGTAGATCCTTTGTCTTTTGAAATCAACACTACATGAGTCACAATAGCAATGTCTCATTTGTGTTCTAATCACTGGTACATGAAACATACAAGTGATTTTCCAAAATTTAACAATGGATATTATGGGGAAAAAGTAATTTTAATACACTGCAGTCAATCCAGATGACAACCTAAACTTCCATTAATATTATGTTTCTACACAAAGAGGCCAATAAATTCTGGCACACTGGGAAGATAGAATTTACTCAAGACTTTTCTTAGAAGAATTTGAAATTCATTACGTTTCTTATTTTCCTAAATATGGGTAAGATCTATAAGACTTAGTGAAAATTCTCAGGTATGGAATATTTACCAGACAATAATCATAGAACATGTATATAGAAGTTTTCCCAACCAAAGGCTCCAAATACTTGGTATTCCTGATATCTCCTATGACAAACTCTGCATCTAATAACTGGGGCAGAAGTGAAAATCTGACCACATTTGATGGTGAAACAATTGTATGTTAAATGTAAAACAACTTCAGATGACTCACTCTAATAACTTAATGGAAGATAAGGCTATATTTCCGTATTTACATAGACAGTGCCAATCATATTTAAACACCTCTAAGAAGGTATAGAAAACTTCAATACTTTGCTATATTTTCAAGTTAGAAAGTGTGGGACTGTTCATATCATCTTAATTTGAGATTGATTTCAGGAAGTGGAGATTTCAATTTAAATTTGAAATGGCTTCTGTTGATGTGGTCTTCCATTTATCATTCCATTCACTGTTCACTTTCTTAAACTTTATGGACTCTACTTCTACATTGTCATTTGAAGGTGATTTATGCATGTTCTGTATTTTTTTTGTAGCCTTAGATTTAAATGTAGAAAGAAGAAGGTAAGTAATAAGAGCTCTGGACACCACCTGGAGCAATATTAATTCACTCTTAGTTAATAAAAATTTGACTCACTAGAGTTCATCATTTCCTCCTATTTCTTCTTTTCTCTGCAGTTCCCTTGCCTTCCAAATGATGACAGGGAAATAAAATAAAGCAGCTGGCCCTTTTGTTTTATGTAATTTTATGGATACTAACAATTAGACCTAGATCATTTGTAACTCAACTAGATTTTACTTAAGAAAAAACGCCAACATGGAAACTGTCTTTAATGTGCTGACAAGTTTGTTGAAAGTATTCTGTACCTTTAAATTTACAAAACACGAGTGACAATTTTTTCTTTTTTGCCCCGGGGGAATTCAATTGTTTTTTTTTTTATGTTACTTCCAAACCTAGTTTTTAATTTTTTAATAGCAGCTTTATTGAAATATAATTCAGAAATCATAAAATTTGCCCCTTTAACGTGTATAATTGAGTGGTTTTTAATATATTTGCAGAATTATGCAGCCATAACCATCATCCAATTTTGACTTCTAAATTTAAAAATGCAACTTATGTTAATTATTTTGCAGCAATCATTTCACAATGTATACATATATTACATAGAACACCTTGAATATATGCAATTTTTGTCAATTATATCACAATAAAGCTTAAAAAGCAAATTAAATATAAACTAAATTTCAAGAAAAAATAACTAACATATAATGCAAGTTATAGGAGACATGAATTTTAAAATCTGTCATAAAGAGAGTAACTTTTTTTACTAATAGTTGCTTCTTTATTATAGTGATGGTTATCTTAAAACATGGAGCTGTAATTAATAACATATTTTCTAAATTATTGACTAATCTATCAAATCTGCAGAAAGAGATTGAATTTTTAGTAAAATTTAGTACAACCTTTAAGAATATTTAATTATTGCAGAATTTATCCTTTGGTTCAGAGAAATATAATGTGTATTGGATGATGAATAGTATTTTGGAGCATTCAATAGCTCTAATGCTCTATCAGATATAGTATGTGGTGATCTTTTGCTTTAATCAATAGTTTGCATCTAGTCCTACTAGTGATTTGTCATCTTTATCTGTTTCCTCTGGAATAACACTGAAATCATTTCATTATTACCAGCTTCGTAGATGGAATAGAAACAGTAGACTTAAGCTGTCAACATTTAATAAGTGTCCCAGATTTGGAGGGCAGTTTAGAAAGGGGTTCAAAAATGCTGTCAATCATTACTCCTTTCATAATAGTACATGCTGTGAGCAGTGGTAGTTTAGTCACTTCTAAGTGTGATTTAGAATTCAGAAGTATTTTTCTTAGTTGACACTCAGAAACATTTTCTTTTCTTTCTTTTTTAATCTTTTTTTTTAAGCAACACATTTTCAAACCTGAAGAAACATTTTCTGAAGGAAAGAATATTTGCAAATACATATGGGTGTGCTACGATAACATTATATTAGTAGCTAGTTATTTGTGTGTAGGTTGGTGTGGAGGGACTTCAGATGTGTGATCAGCGTCCTCAGGAAAACTGGAGTCATAAAGGGATACTGGAAAATGTAGTACTAAATAAACAACCAAACTAAGCTAATTAGGAGACAGTGGGATGGATGAAATAGCAATGAAGCTATAATAATAATGATAATAATTTAGTATTATGTGCTAAGTATTTTGCTTGCATTATAACATTTAGACATCATATGACCACACAAGGTAAGCATTAATATCCTCCTTTTATGGATGAGGAAACCAAAAATTAGAGTTTGTGACTTGACTAAGATCACCAAGGCAGTACATTGTAGAGCCAAGATTATAAATGCAGTTCTACCTTACTCCAGGATTAACATTCTTAGACACTATTAGACAATGTACTTAATAGAGGTCATTTGGTGGAGCCATGTAAAGGTCTATAAATATTTGCCATGGTCATGTGTTTCTTTGGTGGAATTTTTTTTTGTCAATTATGGATCTTCTCTATCCCCCAAACCCCACACACTTAGGAAATAAGTTCATATAGCAAATAAGTTCATCCATATAATATTTTTATATTGGTGGTATACAGGCAGTCCCTGGGTTATGGACAAGATATGTTCCTGAGAATGTCTTTAGGTTGGATTTGTATGTAACTCAGATCCCTGAAAAACAGCGTATATACAGTAATAACAACAACAATAACAATATTATAATGGCTGATCTGTGGTAATAATAGTACAGTGTAATACTGTAATAATAAATTAATATTCCTGTAATGTAATAATAATTTATGGAAAGTATTGTGCCCTTTCTTTTATTTCAAACAAACAGAACACAAAAACAAACATACAGAAAGTTTAGATAGGAGATAGGAGAAATTTCGAAAAAGAATATTAAAGGCTAATACTCACCTAATGTTGAATCAACGCTAGGCTTATACGAATGCTATGCTTATTTTGATCTTGTAATCAAATCAATAATAACTTTTCCATTTCAATAATTAAGCCACTACTCTGCTTAGTAATAATTGATGCTTTCATTGGAGCAATGCCTCTCATATGTTCCATTATTCTCACTTTATAATTGTTCCGATGGCGGAGAGACTGAAGCCTAACGCATCACCAGTGAATGGTGGCTCCTGGTCTTTCTCCAGATGCTTAATTATTTCTACTTTCATTTCCATGGTAATCTCCTTTTTCTTCATTGCAGGCTCATCTGGACTTGCAGTGGACTTTTGCTTTGGAGGCATGGTCATAGGGTAAACACAGACTCACAAAATCAAATTAAAAAGTTAAGATGAATGTGATGCTATGTTTAAGTGACCCTATAAGTGACTAGCCTCTAGTGTAAAGATACAGGACCAACGAACCGCTCATGCCGTGTGGGTTTGTTTACGTGCAGAGAAGAAACTAGTTCCTGAATTATTAATTTAATTATTCAATTATAATTATCCTTCTGGAGAGCCTGGGGAGCCCGTTCATAAGTACAGAATGTTGTAAGTTGGGTCGTCCATAATCCCAGAGACTGCCTGTATGTATTTGTCTTCCAGGTGCCCTTTCGTCTCATAGGGCAATTTCAAGAGAAACATTTTTCTTTTATGCACTATTTGCACTACAGTTCAGATTACTTACAACATAATAAAATCACTTCAATTTGAAAATAAACAAAACTGCTACCTTCAAAATAGGTCATCCATAAGATTTATGTCCCCCTGTACATGCCCTTTAGACTTTTGAAGTAGATAAGAGGTTGGAAGTGGCCAACTTTAGTGAACAAGGACCAGACAACTGTACTTTCTTAGGAAAAGCAGTGCTAGATAGGTTGAGAAGATGCAAAATATTTTTACCCAAACTTAATTAGTCAGGGCTAGCAAGAGGGAATAAATGATATTAAAGTCAAGAAATCATTTTCAGCTGGGTGTGGTGGTTCATGCCTGTAGTTTCAGCTACTTGGGAGGTTGAGGCAGGAGGATCATTTGAGCCCGGGAGTTTGAGGTTGCTGTGAGCTACAATCACACCACCAGCCTGTGCAACAACAGAGTGAGACTCTGATTCAAAAAAAAAGAGAAAGAAATCATTTTCTCTTTCATTTCTATTTTCCCTTATTACCCATTTCTGAAATCAGTGGATGTTAGGATGGGCAAGTACAAGTAGAGAAAGCTTTTAGGATTGCAAAAATTTATTATATTTACCCTTCAGAATTGCATAAAATAATTAAGATTATTTGTATTTCATTTAAAATACACATAAGCCTCCAATGTAAATGAATTTTATAGTTGAATGCAACATTGGAGGTTCTGAAGATTGTGAGTGACTGATTTGCCATGAGGAATGCAAATAGTGATTTATTTTCATTTTGTACAACCATTCATTTCATATGAGATCTGTATAAATGAAAAATACTTTCAGATAGTTTGTCCAAAAATATTTAATCACTTCAGGATTTACAGAATATCATTTCAATGACAGTGCTTTGAGCCTTTAATGTTGAAAATTCTGAAAACTGTTTTTATCACACTTCCATGCAGTTGGAAAAATATCATGATGAATCTAGTTTATATTTTCCTGCTGTAAATTCATAAATATTGCCAGGCTTGTAATTCAGTTAAAATCTAAAGTGTGCATTCAACAATTTTTAAATTTGCTAATTTTGCTATTAAGCATTAAACAGCTGTTTTCAATTTCTGGTAGGATAAGACCAGAAAGAAGGAACTATGCTTACAGCATGAAGGATATAGGCTGGGATTAGCCAAATCTTCCTATCAGCTTAGGGAGATGTTAGAACATGTTATCAAGGGAGTTGTAAGTCATCTATGCCAGAGATTTTAAAGAAGTCAGTGGTGTTTCTGGGAATGCATTAGGTGCAATTTTCAATTCAAAACAAAAAGAAGAGTACAATAATTTCTAAAGTTTCTTTCAGCACTATAATTCTATGCACATTTTATTATAATAAATAACTTGCTTAATTGCAGTATGTCATCATCAGAAGTGGAAAATGTATTGCAGGACAGCAAATGCATTAACTTATACAGCTATTTGAATATACCAACACTGGGTAATTAAGAAGCCACTTTGAGGAAGAATGTTAAACTCCAAATCTATAGTTGCAACTTCCTATTTAGTAGTTGACACTTCTACTAAAATACACGCACATTTTACAGGCACCTCAAAACCTCAAAAGGCCTTTCAAAAGCCTTTGCAAGACTGACGATATACTTTCAGGATAAAAATAAACCAAGAAGTGTCAAAGTGAAATGTCAGAAATATCAAGTGGCAAATTTGGTACTTAAGGAAATCGGACATTTTATACTTAATATCCTTAATGAATCCCTTTCTCTTCAGCTCCATTGCCATTGTTCTACTTTTACTACATGTTCTATTTCACCTGGAATATTACAGCTTTAGTGTCCAAGCACCTCTCCTTGCTTCCAGTGCCACCCTTCAAGTTACTTCTCCACATTGCTTCTAAAGTGACCTTTCAAATGTGTGAATTTCTTTGTGTGTGGTTGCTGCTTAAAATATGGCTATGGATCTGATTTAGTTTGAATGTGTCTCCCAAAGTTCATGTGCTGGAAACTTAATCCCCAATGCAACAGTGTTGAGACATGGGAACTTTAAGAGGTCATTAGGTCATGAGTACTTGTGCCTCATGAATGGATTAATGTTATTACTGTGGAATTGGGTTTGTTATCAAGAGGGTGGGTTTGTTATAAAAGTGAGTTGAGCTCTCTCTTGATCCTTCTTGCTCATATGATGCCTTCTTCCATGTTATGACACAGCAAGAAGCCTCTCATCAGATGCAGCCCCTCAATCTTGGACTTCCCAGCCTCCAGAACTGTGAGCTAAGTAATTTTTATTCATTATAAATTCCCCAGTCTCAGATATTCTGTTATAGCAGCACAAAATGGACTAAAACAGGGTATCACTTGTGTGTGTAGGATAAAGTTTAAAATCTTAATTATTATTTTTTTTTTTTTTATTTTTTTATTTTATTTTTTTTTTTTTATTATTTTTTTATTATATATATATTTTTTTTTCGATTTAGTTTTACAGAATCAAAGAGTCTAACAGTATATCTTGTTAGATACAGTATGTCCTCATAATGTATACATTATTTCTTGTACAATGATATGAAATAATATGGGAAATATTCATGATAAATTATTAAGTGAACAGTGCAAGTTAAAAACAATAGTTTCATATTTTTTTCCCCACCCCCCCTTTCCCGAGTCAGCACCTTCAAGTGTTACCACTCCCCAAACGGTGTGCAATGCACTCATTGTGTAGGCATACCCCCATCCCCTCCCCCACCCCCCACCTCAGTCTGATGTCCAATTGGTGTCATTCCCAGATTTGTATTTAGGTGATGATCAGGGAAACCAATTTTCTGGTGAGTACAAATCTTAATTATTAGTTTTAAAAATCTCTTCCTGATCTGGCCCTTGACTATATCCCCTGCCTCATCTCCTGACACTTTTCCATATGTATTCTCAAGTTCACTTACATGGTAAGAACAACTAATGTTCTTTCAAGTGTTCTGGTTGTTTGAATCCTATTCCTTCTGTCTGAAACTTTCTTCTTTGCCTGTCCACCTAATTATTATATCTTTAAGAATAACCTCTGTTGTATCACCTTTTTTTCACTCTTATTTTCTGTGCTCACATGGCCTCTTGGTAACTACATCTATTGTAGCACAGCACATAATGCATCATATTGCCATTGTCACTTGTCTTTGCCACTAGACTGAACTGCATGGATGCATAGTGACAGTCAATATATTGGTCATTTTTACATTTCCAGTGTTTACATAGATTTAGCACATAATTGTGGTTTAGTATATTTATTAGTATCAGGTAGGATTTGTTTAAGAGTTGGAGGGGGCTGACCTTCGTGTGCTCTGGGATTCATCTGGTTCTGTGGCTGTCTTAAAGTTTCATGTTAATATTTACCTTTGTGCAAATTTTCAACTTGGAGAACAAATTAATGCAATGGTAGCAATGATTCTAGATATAAAACTATAAATCAGGCTAAATTCTCCCAGGCAGTACTTGGCTTTGGTTTTATACATGACTCACTGGAGACTATCCCATCTCCAGCAAACTGAGCATTGGATTTTCTTGAAAGAATTTGTTAAAAATTCTAAATTGGAAACAGAATGTTTGAAGACAGAAAATTGAAGCTTCTTAATGCTATACAAATGAGTAAATTCTTTACTTCAAAACTAAATTTTTAAATCTAAGCTTAATGTAATTAAATTATATCATTCATCCATGGACCAGTGTCCCAAGGCCTAAAAAGAAATTAGTTAATTTGTAAAAAGCCAGATTTTACCAAAATGAAAATTATCAAATTTGAAAAAAAGTGATTCATGACATGAAGTAATTTTCCAATTTTTGGTGTGTGATAAGATATACATAACATAAAATTTACCAGCTACCCATTTTCAAGTGTACAGTTCAATGACATTAAATACATTCATAATGTTGTACAACCATCACTGACATTCATCTCCATAACTTTTTTCATCTTGCAAAACTGAAACTCTATATTCATTAAACAATAATTTTCTCTTCCCTCCTCCCTCCAGCTTCTGGCAACAACCATTCTACTTTCTGTCTCTATTATTTTGACTGCTCTAAGTATCTCATATAAGTTGAATCACATAGTATTTGTGTTTTTGTGATTGGCTTATTTCACTTAGCATAATGTTCTCTGTTGTACCATATGTTAGAATTTTTTTTTCCTTTTTCAGGCTGAGTAATGTTCTGTTGCATGTGTTATTATAATATATACTTATCCATTCATCTGTTGATGGACAACTTGGGTTGCTTCCATGTTTTACTTATTGTGAATGAGACTGCTATGAACATGGGAGTACAAATATGTCTTTGAGACTCTGTTTCAATCCTTCTATTTCTTATGAGTATATACCCAGAAGTGGAATTGCTAGGTCATATGGTAATTCTATTTTTAATTTATTAAGGAACTGCCATATTATTTTCCAAAGAAGTTGTCTGTTGTTGATAACATGTTCTGTATATGCTTGTAAGATCTAGTTGATTTATTGTGTTTTTTAAATCCTTTATTTCCTTACTTGTCTTTTGTCTTGTTGTTCTATTTATTATAGAGAGGGAGATATTCAAATCTCCAGCTATGGTTGTAGAACTATTTCTTCCTTCAATTCTGTCATTTTTTGCATTGTATATCTTAATGGTCTGTTATTAGGTGCATGAATGTTTACAATTTCTATATTTTCTTGCTCTATTGAAACCTTAATTAATATGTGATGTCCTTCTTTGTCTCTTGTAAGCTTTTTTTAAAATTTAAAACCTATTTGGTATGATGTTAGTATTAGCTACCCCTGCTCTCTTTTGATTACTATCTGCATGGACTATATTTTTTCATTCTTTCACAATTTCAATTTATTTGTGTCCTTGGATCTCAAATGAATTTCTTATAGGCAACATATAGTTGGATGCATTTTTGTTTTTTAAATCCATTCTGCCATCTCTGTCTTGGAGAGTTTACTCCATTTATGTTTAAAGTAATAATAATTACTGATATGGGGGAACTTTTGACATTTTCCTATTTTTTTCTTTATGCCTTATAGCTTTTCGGTTCCTGATTTTCTGCATTACTGTCTTCTTTTGTGTTTAGTTGAATTTTTGGAGTGAAATGCTTAATCCCTTTCTTATTTCCTTTTGTGTATATTTAATAGCTATGTTTTCTTTTTGTGGTTACCATGGGGATTTTACTTAACATCCTAGAGTTATAACACTTAAATTTTAATTTATACTGGCTTAACGTCAATAATATACAAAAACTCTGGTGCTTTACACCTCCATCCCCTACCTTCTTCAGTTATTGAAGTTACAAAATTATATATTTATACATGTATGCCACTAAATCTAAACCAATAATTAATTTAAATGCATTAGTCTTTTAAATTATGTAGAAAACAAAATGTGGAATTACAAACCAAAGTTACAGTAATATTAGCTTTGAGACTAATTGTTTTTTTTAAATGTATAATCTCTTAAATAATGTAGAAAACAAAAGGTAGAGTTACAAATCATTGTTACAATAAAACTAGTTTTTATAATTGCCCATGTATTTACCTTTATTAAGATCTTTATGATCTTTACTTCCTTATACAACTTTGAGCTACTGTTTAGCGTTCTTTCATTTCATGCTACAGGACTCCCTTCCAAGCATTACTTGCAGAACAGGTCTAGTGGTAACAAACTCCCTCATCTTTTGTTTATCTGGGAATGTCATAATTTGTTTCTCACTTTTGAAGGACAGTTTTGCCAGATATAAGATTATTTGTGGACAATTTTTTGTCTTTTAGTAATTTGAATATGTCAGCCAATCTTATTTTCTGGCCTCCAAAGTTTCAGATGAGAAATCTGCTAATAATATTATTGAGGACCCCCATATATGATGAGTCAGTTTTTTCTTGCTGTTTTCAATATTCTTACTGATTTTGAAAGTTTGATTATAGTGTATCTTAGTGTGGGTGTCTTTGAGTCATCTTGTATGGAGTTTGTTCAGCTTCTTGGATGCCTATATTGATGTTTTTCTTCAAATTTGGGTAGTTTTCAGCCATTATATCTTCAAATGTTCTCTCCTACCCTTTCTTTCTCTCTTTCCCTTCTGAGACTAGGTACTCTGTCTCTTTATTGATATTTCCATTTTGTTCATACATCATTTCTTGACTTTCTCTACATTCTCCTTTAGTTCTTTGAATATCTTTAACGCAGTTGTTTTAAAGTGTTTGTTGAATAAATCTTCCATCAGGTCTTTTTCAGGGACAGTTTCTGCTGATTTATTTCTTTTTTCTTTGAATGGGCCATACTTTCCTTCTTCTTTGTATGCCTTGTGATTGTTTGCTGAAAACTGGACATTTGAATATAATAATGTGGAAAATCAGATTCTCACCCTTGTCTTAGGTTTGCTGATTTTTGTTATTGTTTTTGTTTATTGCTTTTTAAAATTGTTGTAGGCTGTCTCTGTGTCAAAGATCACCTGCATTGTAAACTTAAGGTCTTTTCAGGTCTATTCTGAGCCTGCTCCTTTCCCTGGTCATGCACAACTGCTTTCTAATTTTCCTTATGTATGTAATTGCTTTGCTGTCTAGCTCCCAAAAGGGAAAAAGAGAAAAATGAAGAAGGTAAAAAAGAGTGCTTGTCCTTTAAATCCCTTGGAAGTCACTTCAGTTAAGGAGGGGAAGACTGGCAACAATGGGGAAAGATGCAACGGACAAAGGCTGCCCCCTCTTTATCTGTGCCTGTGTGATTAGAAGCAGCAATCAGCATCAGAGATCAGATCCCTGATATTTGCAGGTCCCTTGTTCCCACAAGCTGTGTGCAGGCTGCTTTAGGAACATGTGCACAGCTGCCTGCCATGGGGTTGGAGATGGGGGAATGGGTAGCTACACTACTGTGCTAAGAGCTGAGATTGACTGAAATTACCCACAATTTGCCATCCAATCCTTTGATGTTGCAATTCTTGGATGCTGCAATTGTACCCCTGGAAATCACAATTCTTCAATAGACTCCACTTTCAAAATAATTGAATCAGATTCTGCCAGTGTGATTTTCTAGGTGGAAAGACACATTTTTGCTGCTTTTAATGCCACCATCTTCCCAGAATCCACCTCATAAAATGCATTTTTACTTTGACAGTGAGAAGGTGTTTCAAAATTTCTATAGGTTAATAAACCGTATGAGATTATTTGGGCCTTTTGTAGCAAACCTATAAATAGTTGTATGAATTTTCCTTATTTAAAACAACAGAAAAGTGTTGTTAATCTTATTGAATCATTGCATCTCTGATGCATTGTCTTTTAGTCCCTGCTAGATCATGTTCAGTGTTGAGTTACTGGCTACCTCAAGAGGCAGCCTGTTCCTTGGTTTATACTTTTGATGTTAATAGGATGTTTCCTCACATTGAGTTGACATTTCTCTCAGATTCATCCTCTGAAACTTCACAAAATATCCCTTCTCCTATATGGTAGTCGAGTTATTTGAAAATGAATATCAAGTGTTCCCTAAGCTTCTTTTCTTCAGCCTACACATAGTGGGGTTTCCAGCTATCTCACAATATTGATTGCCTGGCTCTGAAAAGATCTACTTTTAAAATGTGGTGCCAAGAATTGCATATCATACTGCAAATGTAGTCTATCTTGTGGTGGGACTGTTGGAACTTATCATATTTTATATATGTGAACAAAACCTAAATCTAGATTAATATTTGGTAATTATGTGAATTTTTCAGAAGAAATATCTGAATGCAACTTGATTTGCATATGGAAATGTAGGTCACTTTCACTCAGTTCCTATTTAAAGTTCTTTCACACTTTCTTACAGAATTTTTTCCTAAATCTGAAACTATTTAATTTCCACTGTTTCAAGTTCTGTTTTAATCTGCTTCATAAGTTCACTTTAAAACTCCATACTCTTTTTAGATGAATCTTCCCTCCCCATTTTACCAATGTACAACGTACTTTAAAACATTTTTGAAGTTTTCCTGCTGAGTTGGCACCTTGTAAAAACTTTCGCATTATGGTATCAATAACCTGTAAAGGAGTAAATAAGTAAAGAAGTTTAAGATAAGCAGAGAAGAATTTAAATGTCCAATAACAAGTAACAAATAGCTGCCACATAAAGAAGCATTATTAGGAAAAGAGAATTTTGCTTTCTTAAGAATAAGGAGAAAAATAGCCTCTTAGACTGAAAAAATTCTCATGAAGCAGTTTAGTTGTTAAGTAGAAACACGTTCTTAATTGAAAAATTAATTTTTAAAAAGTAATGCCTATGTTTGCATCCAGCAAAAAAGTATGTTATGAATCTCTGTATTTTCTATATTATTTCAATTTTAACAATAAAGTTTCTGGTAAAATTCTATCTATAAAACACCTCCTACTTGTTAACAGGGATATTGTTTTGTATGAACATTTGGACTGATTAGAAAAAAAAGTAGCCTGATGTTTGATTATTTGCTTTACAAAACAATTAATTTCATGGTTTCCATTGCTTTTTTAAAGTGAAAAAGAAAAACTTCTACACTTTTACTTGCCTATTTATTACCCAAAGCAAGGAAAATCTGCTGAGATTTCTATTCATCCAAGAAAAGCCTGTTTATATTGGTTTTTTAAGCTCTATTTAGACTCTGGGTAAACTTTTCTACATTCTAAGAATATAGTGGACAGAGAAGGCAGATTTGCTGTTAATTGAAAATATCTTTGTAAAAATTTCAGTAATGCAAATATTAAAAGAGTAATGTCTGCTTTTTATTGAAGTATATTATTAAAAATGGCTTGCCCTATTTGTAATTTGCCTTGTGACTTTCATATTATACTTTGGTTTTTTTCAAGTTCATTAACACATCAGTGGGAAATTGAATTTAAAGACCATGTTTTTCACACAGCACTTTTCATTATTTTCCTGGAAGCTCTGCAATGAAATGTGAACTTTGGTAATGCTAAAATATCAAAACATGGTACTTTTTTTCCCAGTACATTATTGGAGGACTTTTATCTTTCTGTTTCTTTAATTGACATGTGACAAATCTGTTTATCACAGGCATTTTATACTACATGGGAAAATTGAACCTGTGGGAGTGACAGATAATTTTGAGAACGTGTAACTTTAATTATTACTTCTTTTGTCACTAGGTACGAAGACCTCATTAGATAATGGTGGTACTTTTTGTGACATTTCAATCTTCTGTCAATGTTTCTATGATAACCTCATATCAAATAATTCAGGTTTATTAACTATATACATTTAGTGTTAGTTAAAACTTCTGATAAAAATATTTCCCCCAAATGTTTTAAAGGTTTTCTTTAACTATTTGAAAGATCAAAACATTTTCTGGTAAATTCCTATGTGACAATAAATATGGTCCTTATTTCCATATTGTCTTATATGATTGTGGATACCTTGCTTATATTAATAATTTGATGAAGACTAGTTAATTATGACTACATACACAAGCCAAAAAACTCATAATCTTTCTAGGTGCACAGGTTGGAAATAAATGTTTATATTTTGTTTTTTCAATCACTCCACCTTTTGCCACTTCTCTGAATTCTTCAGCCCTCCAGCAAACACATACATTAAAATATGGTCATTCCCAAATCTGAAAGTGTTCATGTTTCTAGATTCTACTGTCTCTAGGTAATGGATATTTTTTCATAGAACTGGGGAATATACTGCTAAAAATTTTAAAATATTTAAATGGTCCAGTTCAACTTTTAAAGCCCACTGTTAAACACAAATAATTCCTAATACTAAATAATTTTTATGCAGTAAAATCTAATAATTTTAGAGAAGTGTGCTGTGAATAGCTAAGGTAGTAATCCTTTTGACAAGACTCAATAACTTAATTGTAAATTAACCTGAATTTTCTGTTCTTCTCTTTCAGAAGAAGGAATTTAAGTAAAGGGAAACATTTTGCTGAATATTTTGGAGTCCATTCATATTGAATTGAACATTATCTAAACTTTGTGCAACCACAGAACTCTACCATCAATTCCAAGTTCAGCTTTTAACCACAAAGCTAAAGCAGAAAGCTAGATCTTATACTGAATGGTTTCCAAATGCTTGGTCTAGATAATGAGACAGTAGGTTTAGGCTGAGATTCTTTATTGATCTCAGGGGAGCCTTAAGGTGCAACCTGGAATATGGGTATTAGTTTCCAGTAGGTGCAGAGAGGAGGGGAAGGCATTCCAATTGCATGCAGTAGTATAAACAGGGGCTGACTTACCAAGACACAAGGATAAAATTAGGATAATGGGTTTGGCTGGAGCAAAGGATTCTTAGAGCAGGGAACAGCTGTTTAGGCACAAGAATTAAGTTGTGCTCCAGAAAAATTAATCTTATAGCACGGTATATGATGAACTAGAGGTGAATAGTGAAGACAGATGGATCAGCCAATTTGCATACTCTCCATTTGTTCTGGCAACACATGACAATGTCCAGAAATTGGGTGATAAGAAGCAATGGTACTTTAAAGGATGGCATGGGATTGATTATGACTTGAAAACTGGTTCTGGAAACCGAGGGAAAAATAAACAAAGATATGCAGTATTTGACAGCTAAGTGATTGTGTATGATGTTTTTGAGAGGTTGCATGACATAGTAGTTAAAAATGTGGGCTCTGCATTTAAGGTGTCCAGAGTTCAACCTTTTCCTGCCTCAGTGTCCTCAACTGTAAAATGTAGTTTATGGTATGGCATACTTTATGAAGTCCTTGTGAAAATTAATTGAATTAATATGTATTATGTTCCTAGAAGAGAATCTTAGTGTAAAAGGGGTGACTGGAAAAATTAATGAATCACTGACAGAAGTCAGAAAGTCCTGCAAGACCCTCCAGTATGTGCCTGCTAGGTGGGAATGCAAACCAGCATATTTCAGAAAGGTTTACAGCTATAAGGTCTACATGAAATATGTTTTATTCAGCTGCCTATTAATCAGAAATTAATTCAGAGCACCCTATTTTCTTAGCATTCCAGTAAAATTAAGTTACTTGACTTGATCCACAAATCATACTTCTGTTACCTCACCATACTGAGGAATAGCTGTATATGTACCTACAGCTAACCTTTGTGAGTGAAGGACACCTAGACAAAAACAATTCCAAGGCAATGTGCCAAGTTCTGAATCAGGCTTGGCATATATGACTCTAGGAAGGCAATTTTCTTCAGTTTATGTGAGGCCTGTTGATATTATTGCAGTTTATTTGCCTGTAGAGTAAATTTACATTGCCAAAAGATAAGTTTGACACTTTCATTTGTACCGACACAGCCAGTGAATATACAATTTTTTTGTTCTGCATCACCTAGTCTCCTTGATGCAAAATAGCTCAGAAAAGATTTTTTTTTCCTCAATCAATTTTCTGTCTAAAAGCAAACATCCACTGTGCTAGTGGGAGTTTTCCTACCCTCACAACAAATTTACACCCACTGGGTTTTCATAATGTGGCATGCTTTGCAAGGAAGTTGATATAAATTAAGAAAAAATTCAGGGGCTGCCCAAATAGCCATGTCTTCCAGTCTGGATACCAGAATGACTATTACTGAAGATTTTTATCCTTCCACACATCAATAATTCTTTCCACAGATAAAGGCAAAAAAGTACATAGAAGAACTCTGAAAAATTTGGGTAGAGACTGATCTTTCATAGTAGTGTTACAACTCTAAATCTTTACTTCTTCCTCCCCTGCTTCCAAATGTTAAAAGAAAATTTGGAAAATACTGGGTCCAAGATTGGCTTTCAAAACCAGAATTATTTAGAAGATCACTGAGCTACCTGTGAATGTAAAATATGGAAAAGACTATAAGAGAAACCATCGATTCCTCCTGAATTATATAATCCTCAAAACCAGCTATTTTCATGTAAAGTTTTGCCCTATATACATCTTACTGTCTTATCACATCAGGGAGTCTTTCTCAGCATTTTGTGTTGGATAAATATAAATTGAAAGTGTCTTAGAAAACTCACACATCCATTCAGAAGTATACATATATTACTTGCCAAACTCTGAGTAATAACTAGTGACAGCCATTGTGGTGGATTAAATTTATTCTAGGAGAATACTACTCAGGATAGGACACTCCCTGCAAAATGAGACAATACTAGTGTTTCTATTTCAGACTACATCCTTCTTTAACTTTGCTTTATCTATGAAAGCAATTATGCAGTTTAGTGCATTAGATAAAACCCAATGTGTTCCTGTGGATGTGGGGACTTTGTGGTGGTGTTATTTAACATTTACTGTCATCATAAGGAAATATTCTATTTACAATTTTAATTTATAAAAATTTTATAGGAAAAAAGTTTAAATAATGGGGGGTTAGAAATGCTCTATTATCTATTACTGGTTTGCTAAAATGACTTAAAAGGAACTTCTTTTAAGGCACTCCAACAATTTCCATTACAACATCCATGCCTTGATAGAGATAGAATGCCTAACTATGGGACACCACTATGTAACCATGTAACTGTGCACATGGAGCTTCACATCATTAAAAAAGATGATATCTGATCCACCAAGCCATGAAGTTAGGTATGTGCTGCATGCCTCCACTATCAGATAGAAGTGGAATATGTAGGATCATGCTCAAATAGGTCTTTACATCACAAATAATTTGCAAGAACATGTTCCCTACATTCCAATAGCACTTACTCTTCCTGGCTGCCACTTCTCCTTCAATCTATTTCTGTATCCTCATGAGGAGATCACCATGACCATTTAGCTTAGGAGAAAAAAACTCAAGTTTGAT
Source organism: Eulemur rufifrons (assembly GCF_041146395.1). Classification (NCBI taxonomy): domain Eukaryota; kingdom Metazoa; phylum Chordata; class Mammalia; order Primates; family Lemuridae; genus Eulemur; species Eulemur rufifrons. The sequence goes on from NC_091012.1 coordinate 57,020,082, forward strand.
TTATAAAAGGTTCTGCACAATATGCTACCACAAGGCAGAAGTGGATTACTGTTACTTTACAATCCCACTCAGGAAGTATCCCTAAAAGAGGAGGAGAAAGGACAATCCTCTAAGGGAGCAGAACTCTAAGCATGTACCTTGCCTGGAAAATGGCCTGAAGAATGGAACTATGCTAATTCACGGACAACAGCTGTTATTCATAGTCAAGGACATGACAGGAAGAATTTTTAAGGATAAATGACAAGAGGTCTGGGGAGGAGAAATTTGAACCTCTTAGAATGGTATCAAATGTGTGAATATTTGTGTCTTGCATGAAATTCTCACCAGAAGGCACTTACTGCAGAGGAGAGCTTCAATAATCAGGGAGACAAAATGACCCAGATAGTGGATATTGGTCAACTTCTACCCCCAGTCACTCCAGCGGTTATTTAAAATGACTCATGAAGGCCGGGCGCGGTGGCTCATGCCTGTAATCCTAGCACTCTGGGAGGCCGAGGCGGGTGGATTGCTCAAGGTCAGGAGTTCAAGACCAGCCTGAGCGAGACCCCGTCTCTACTAAAAATAGAACGACATTATATGGACAACTAAAAATCTATATAGAAAAAATTAGCCGGGCATAGTGGCGCATGCCTGTAGTCCCAGCTACTCGGGAGGCTGAGGCAGTAGGATCGCTTAAGCCGAGGAGTCTGAGGTTGCTGTGAGCTAAGCTGACGCCACGGCACTCACTCTAGCCTGGGCAACAAAGTGAGACTCTGTCTCAACAAAAAAAAAAAAAATAAAAAAAATAAAAAAATAAAATGACTCATGAAAAAAAAATAGTGTTGGTGGCAGGGATGGAGATTACTCATGTGCTCAGTTACATAGACTTTCCCTTTCCAAGACATTTCTAGCTATCATCACTGTTGAATCCACAGGTGACTGATAGCAGTGACTAATCCTGAGCCCTCTCCATATCTTGGAGGATCTGTCTGCTACCTTCTATCATGGTGGGGAGGGATCGTGGACAGAGAGTTGTCTGCATTGGAATAGAAAAATATTTTGGATATGGATTTTCCTTCATTGCTTGCCATGCTTCTGCCAGCATCACTTTCCATGAACTTATGCACACCCTAGTCACCACCATGATTTGCCATGCATCATTGTTTCTGAATGAGGAATGAATTTATGGTGAAAACATGTATACCAAGGGACTAATTCCAGGAATCCTTCCTTATATCCTATCACTCAGAAGATTATTCTCAAATTTTTATATTCAGTCTCTACTTTGAGTTTTCAAACCCACTTTTCAGTTTCCTATCCTCACGTTTTGGCTCACAGAATTCCATCTATCTTCTTTGTCTTTATTTCTTGTTAAAATTTCTGTAGTTTTGAGGCCAACCCCAAGCACCAAACTTATTTTTTTGAGCTGCTTTGGAACTTTGCCCGCATCTCTCTATTGGTACTTAATTTAATCAAAATTTTGTTGTAGTCATTTGCATACTTGTCTCATTACCTTACTAGATTGAAAATATTACATCGCATGGGCAAAAGCTATATCTTACTGTTCCTTATATCCATGATGAATCCTTGCACCTAGTAGGTTCTCAATGAATATTTATTAAACTGAAATATATTTAACAACAAATAGCTTTGTAATAATGCATAGATAAGTAAGAAGAGAAAAAAGGCAAGAAAATACTATCTTAGTGTAATATTTGTCTCAACCAGTGTTGATTACATGGATATGCATATAAAATAATCTGGTAAAGAGATAGTCATCCTTTCTTGATTTTGTCCACCAAAAGTTGTAGGGAGGCATGAAAAAGTGGTAAGAAAAGTCTTCATTTGCTAAAGTGACTAAGATTCCCTATATGAAGGAGGAAATGTGAGCAGAAGGCATTTGAGAAAATTTTTTTGAGTTACAGAGAATGCTGTGGAGTTAAGGAACAAATTTTATTTTGAAATTTGGGCCAAAATTTCTAATGTGTGGATATCCAGAAAACATATTTCTATTCACTTGTTTATGTGAGAAGTTTGTTACTGCAGTTGAACATACAATGTACAGGGTCTATTTTCAGCAATATTAGAACAAGAAGGATTTTTGTTTGTGTTTCTATTATCTAGGGATGTAAATCAAGGATGTAATATAGAATAAATGAACTCTTTTTGTTATCCTGGGCTTTGATTTTTGATATCTTAATCACTTTTTATGAACAACCAGGATTTATGTGAAAAAAATAACTTAATTTTAAAAGTTTTCATTCTTTAACTGAATGCAAAGTAGAAAGTTTTGAATATCAGAACTTAGTCAAAATAAAAACTTAAGCTATCTATAGAATATACCATAGGCTCATAAGTAGTATGCATTATCGTGACAACTTTTTTCAAATATGTCAAAACTCACTAGTGATACTGTTTGCTTTCTAGAATAACTATAAGCAAATTGATTCAGCCACAACGAACTTCACCTAAGCAAGATACAGCTTTAGCTTAGTAGAAGGTGGATTCTCTCTAAAACTATAAGCATGAATATTGGATGTTATTTGATAAATGGGACAAGATGAATGGTGTTCAATTATATCACAAATACACTTTAGCTGAATGGCCTATGGAAGGAATATGCACAAAGTTAGGAAGTTCAACGTACCGATGAGGCATTAGATTGGCTTAATGACATCCACTGTTTCCATGGAAATTATAGAAGAGAAAACCATAATCTAAGGATGATCACCTACCTTTAAGACATATATATATATATATATATATATATATATATATCTAAATGCAGACTTTTATTTGGGCAGGAAGTCAGAAAAATAATTATTTAATGTAAATTTTTTACTCTGTTGCATAGAGAGGAACAGTTTTAAGGCAGGAATTCAACTTTGTTGGCCCCTCAGCCAGGTTGGTTAGTGGATAATTTTCACTGCTCCTACCATTCATAGATTGACAGGCACAAATGCACATTTTGTTAGCTTGCATTACCTATTAACATATATTACATTAACTGGTAAAGGTGTTCTTCTGGGAAAAATTTATGTTTCTTTTTGAGCATCAAATTAGAAAGTGTAACTCTGAATCAGATACTCATTTGAGAGATATTTTTGAGTAAGCTGAGATGTAAATCACTGCCCTAAAAGTTATGCTGGAATTTGCCATAATTTTTTTTTATGAGGCTTACTTCTTTTTGGCCATAATGCTTAATCTTTATCATACATGCCTAGGGTGAACTTTCCTCATGCATATGGTGCAATGAGAAATGGAATGAAAATTTAAAGCAATTATTTGGATGATTCACTACCATAAAATATGCTTTAAGGAGAAACAGAGTATACAGATATTTATTATCTACATTATTGTCTAGACAATGTAAATATCCTGAGAGAGTGGTTCAGATTTTCCCACTGGCAGGTCATAAGCCTACCTGTGGCTGTTCAACTTACTATTTATATCATAGGACTAATAACATGTCGTCATGGTTTTAATTTCTCTTCCATTATTTTTCATCACTATCATCAAATGTTGATTAAGGCCTTATAATTAGGTTTTGAAGATACCAGATAAAATACATAGTTTCTGTTCTTTTGTAGTATAGTTATGGAGACAAGGTAAATGCATGAAAATATAATGGTCATTAGCAGTATAAAAATTGCCAATCAAGTGGTGTAAATATAAGAGCTATAGTAGCTCTGGACTCTAGCTAGGTTCTGTTGAAATTCTGGTCAGCTCCTTTAAAATAAAGTAACAAAGGCAATTGAGAAAAAGATTTTGGGGAGCCAAGTACAAATATTTTGCTGCTCCTGGAAAATTGTTGAAAGGGCATAGCTATATGAGAGCGAATCACTGGTGTTTTCTTTGTATCTTAGTATCTGAAAGAAATATTATTAGGTGACACCATAGAACGTACAACTTTTTATTAAATTCATTGACTTTAAAAGTAAACTGTACTTTGTCATTTATTCTCTATTCTAATCTTTATAAAGTATACTCACTTCTCTTTATCTGTTTTTATTCTCATTGATTTTTATGCTTCTGGTGTTTGATAAGTTTCTTTGATAAGTTTAATACAAGGCTTCATAATTTGCTTTCACTGTTTTTCCTCATTTTCTTGCAACTGCTTGACACTTACAATGCTGTTGGGCTACTTCACTATGAATTCTGTCATCTTATGCTTCAAAAAAATTTCCTCAACATTTTGGGAATTATAATCCATATTCTTTGGGGAGGACATGAGACCTCATCTTAGGAGTTTCTGTCCTTTGTCACATGTTCTTTCATAAAGGTTCTAGGTCCCTACCTGCCCTAAGGTCAATCCAATTCCTTCAAGCTTTTCTCCTCCTTTCCCCAGTTTCTAGCTTAGAACTTAAATGGGATTTTCTTTACCACATCCCCAAACTTACCTCAGTCCCTACCTATCCCTCCCTCTGTCATGGCTTCCCAGATACATATTTGATTTTTACTGACACTTTGTGATGACTTTCATGAGAATTTAATGACTTTTCATGCCCTAACTGCCTGTTAGATTATTTTTCCCTTCAGGATTTGATGTCTCTGACAAAGAAACATGTCACTGGAGCACAGAGTGAATTTAGACAAAATATTATGATAGTGAATCAAAATAAGTTAAAATTCTGAAGTGACTCCTCACCACCCAAATTGGTTGTTAGTGTGACAGAAAATATGGCATTTTACTCCTTATAAGAGAGCTGGTTTGCATTTTGCATTGTTGTAGTTCAACAAATGTTTGTGTGTGTGTCAAAAAGGCATTGATTTAAAAAAAAGAACCCTGTGCACTGTCATCTCACTAGGTGCACAGAGCCAATTAAAATGAGTTTTACAAGTAGCTGTAATATGTGTGCCTATTATTTTTCATATGTGGGTAGAAAAATGAGAATGTGAAATTTTAGCCAAATTAAAACAGGATATATGGATGGAAAAGTAGGGGTAGCTTAAGGTTGAGTTGAAAAAGAAATTAAAGTAGCATATGGTTATTGAGTAATCAGAATTAAACTTTTAAATCAGAATTATTTAATCAGAATTATTTAATCAGAACTGAAACTGTTGAAACTAATCAGAATTAAAGCTTATTATTAAATACTTCAGAGATATTTTTTAAGGGTTCCATCATTGTCTCAGATAGAAGGAATGAGGAGTTGAGTGGCTTATTCAAAATGTCATCAGAATTAGTAAATAATGGTAAAATGCTTGCAGCAGTAGTAGCAACAAATATTTTGTGACCTGACTGACATTCATGCTGTGTGCTGAGACTCTCATTCTAAACATTAGCTACAATTTTTGTCTGGGATGCCCTTGATGACACTAATGATAAAATAATTGTTTTAAAAAGTAACAGCTCTAGCACTTCTGAAATCATTAACGTAAAACAATTCCTCTAAACATTATAATAGTTATCTCTGCTGAGTTGTGTGCCAACTATGAAGGTATAAGGCAAAAGTGTGAAGAAGATGCATAGATCCAAGCAAAAATGAGGATGAACAAAACAAATATTATAGATACTGGAGAAGAAATGCATTATTAACCCTATAGCTCTATACCTTAGAAATTATATCTAAATTTTTAGAGCATGTAAATACATTTACACTCTTCAATAATCTGTGTATCATAGAGATCAGAAAGACTTGAATGATTTTAAGGCATCCTATTATACATAGTACTCAGCATTTTTTTCTTGCTTCTATCCATTTTGTTTATTCATCCTGTCCTGGGGGTAATGTTTTTATTTCTCCTTTTTTTGTTTTTAAAGCAATGGCTTTACTGGGATATAATCCACATAACATATAATTCACCCATTTAAAGTGTACAATGCAGTGGTTTTTTGTGGTGCATTCAGAGTTGTGCAACCATCACTACAATCAATTCTAGAATCTTTTTATCACCACAAAAAGAAACCATACATATATATGCCCATCCCCTCATCCCCCCTCCCATCTGCCCAACGCCTGATAAATGTTATTCCTATATATGCACTTAGGTGTTGATCAGTGAAACCAATTGGATGGTGAGTACATGTGGTGCTTGTTTTTCCATTCTTGGGATACTTCACTTAGTAGAATGGGTTCCAGCTCTATCCAGGAAAATACAAGAGGTGCTAGATCACCATTGTTTCTTATAGCTGAATAGTACTCCATGGTATACATACCTAATGAGTGCAATGCGCACCTTTTGGGGGATGGACACGCTTGAAGCTTGGACTCGGCGGGGGGCAAGGGCAATATACATAACCTAAACATTTGTACCCCCATAATATGCTGAAATAAAAAAAAATAAAAGAAATCCTATACCTCATAGCCATCACCCCTCATTTCCTCCATCTTCATTCCTAGAAAACAACTAGTATTTTTTCTGTCTATATTTACCTATTCTGGACATTTCCTATAAATGGAAACATGCAGTATGTTGTCATTTGTGACTGGCTTCTTTTACTTAGTACACTGGTTGTTTAGGTTCACTCATGTTGTCGCATGTATCACTACGACATTCCTTCTTACGGATGAAGAATATTTGTATGAATGTACCATATTTTGTTTATCAATTCGTTATCTGATACACAATTTTTAAAACTTTTTGGCTATTATGAACAATATTGCTATGAGCATTTGTGTACAAGTTAATATACATACAGAAATGTGTTTTCATTTCTCTTGGGTATACACACCTAGGAGTGGAATTTCTGGGTCATATAAGTGTTTAATCTTTTGAAGAATGACCAGACTGTTTTCCAAAGTGGAGGCATCATTTTACTTCCCACCAGAAGTATATTAGGTTTCCAATTTCTCCACATTCTCTCCAACACTTATTATTTTGCATTTTAAAAAATTATAACCATCTGAATGTGTGTGAAGTGGTATCTCCTTGTGGTTGTGGTTAGCATTACCCTAATGACTAATAATGATGAGCATATTTTTATGTGATTATTAGCCATTTGTATAATTTCTCTGGATAAATATCTATTCAAGTTCTTTGCCCATTTTTAATTTGGTTACTTGTCTTTTTATTGTTGAGTTGAAATAATTATCCATATATTCTGGATACCAGACCTTTATCAGACATGTGATTTGCATTGTTTATTCCATTCAGTAGGTTGGCATTTCATTGTCTTGATGGTGTCCTTTGAAGCACAAATTTTTTTTTAATTTGGATGATATCAAATTTATCTATTTGTTGATTGTGCTTTTAATGTTATATCTAAGAAACCGTCACCTAATCTAAGATCACAATGATTTACAGCTATATTTTCTCCTAAGAGTTTTATAATTTTAGCTCTTATGCTTAGTTAGATCTTTGAGTTGTTTTGAGTTTACTTTTGTATATGATATAAGGTAAGATTTCAACTTCATTCATGCGGATATCCAGTTGTGCCAGCACCCTTTGTTGAAAAAGCTATTGTTTTCTCCAATGAATTTTAGGATCAGCTTGTCAATTTCTGCAAAATGGCCACTGGAATTTAGATAGAAATTGCACTGGGGATTCCCTATAGATCAATTTGGGGAGAATTTCCTTCTTGGCAACATTAAATCTTCCAATTAATGAATATAAGTTGTTTCATTTATTTAAGTTTCCTTCAATTTCTTTCAAAAATATTTTATAGTTTTCAGTGTACAATTTTTTATCTTTCTTGGCTAAATTTATTCCTAGTTATATTATTCTTTTTATGCTACTGTTAATGGAATTGTTTTTAGTTTTACTCCATTGTGGTCATAGATGACACATTTATAATTTCATTCCTTTAAATTTATTTATTTTTTATTTTTTTTATTTCATCTTATTGTTATGGGGGATACAGAATTGCAGGTTACATACGTTGCCCATGTACTGCCTTTCCCCCCCAAGTCAGAGCTCCAGGCATGTCTGTTCCCCAGGTAGTGTGCGTTGCACCCATCATGTAGGTATATATCCCTCCCTTCCCCACCCCCCCTTCCCGAGTCAGCACCTTCAAGCGTGACCATTCCGAAAACGGTGGGCAATGCACTCATTGTGTAGGCATACCCCCATCCCCTCCCCCACCCCCCACCTCAGTCTGATATCCGATTGGTGTCATTCCCAGATGTGTATTTAGGTGATGTTCAGGGAAACCAATTTTCTGGTGAGTATATGTGATGCTTGTTTTTCCATTCTTGGGATACTTCACTTAATATAATGGGTTCCAACTCTCTCCAGGAGAACCATAGAGATGTTGTATCTTCATTATTCCTTATTGCTGAGTAATATTCCATGGTATACATATACCACAGTTTACTAATCCAATCATGTATTGATGGGCATTTGGGTTGTTTCCACATCTTTGCTATTGTGAATTGTGCTGCTATAAACATTCAGGTACATGTGTCTTTGTTACAGAATGACCTTTTTTCCTTTGGGTATATGCCCAGTAATGGGATTGCTGGGTCAAATGGTAGGTCTACTTGAATATGTTTAAGATACCTCCATAATGCTTTCCACAGGGGTTGCACTAGTTTGCAGTCCCACCAGCAGTGTATGAGTGTTCCTGTCTCTCCACACCCATGCCAATAAGTGTTGTTTTGGGTTTTTTTGATAAAGGCCATTCTCATTGGGGTTAAGTGATATCTCATTGTGGTTTTGATTTGCATTTCTCTGATGATTACTCAATACCCTTCAAAATAGCAACAAAGAAAATAAAATATCTAGGTATATACCTAACTAAAGAGGTAAAGGACCTCTATAAGGAAAACTATGAAACACTGAGAAAAGAAATAGCAGAACTTGCAAATAGATGGAAAAATATACCATGCTCGTGGATTGGAAGAATCAACATTGTTAAAATGTCTATACTACCCAAAGTGATCTACAGATTCAATGAAATCCCTATTAAATTACCAACATCATTCTTTACAGACGTAGAGAAAATAATTATACACTTTGTATGGAACCAGAGAAGACCGCGTATAGCAAAAGCAATTTTAAGCAACAAAAACAAAATGGGAGGTATTAATTTGCCAGACCTCAAACTATACTACAAGGCCGTGGTTCTTAAAATAGCCTGGTATTGGCACAAGTACAGGGACACAGACCAGTGGAACAGAACAGAAAATCCAAATATAGAACCATCCTCATATAGTCACCTAATTTTTGACAAAGCGGGAAAGAATATACTCTGGGGTCAAGAATCCCTATTCAATAAATGGTGCTGGGAGAACTGGTTAGCCACTTGTAGAAGACTGAAACAGGACCCACAGCTTTCACCTCTCACAAAAATCAAATCACGGTGGATAACAGACTTAAACCTTAGGCGTGATACAATCAGAATTCTAGAAGAAACTGTAGGAAAGACTCTTACAGACATTGGCCTAGGCAAAGAATTTATGAAGAAGACCCCCAAGGCAATCACAGCAGCAACAAAAATAAATGAATGGGACATGATTAAATTAAAAAGCTTCTGCACAGCCAAAGAAACAGTCCAGAGAATAAACAGACCACCTACAGAACAGACCACCTACAGAATGGGAAAAAATTTTTACATACTACACATCAGATAAAGGACTGATAACAAGAATCTATTTAGAACTCAGGAAAATCAGCAAGAAAAAATCAAGCAACCCTATCAAAAAGTGGGCAAATGACATGAATAGAAACTTCTCGAAAGATATAAGAATGGCTAACAAACATATGAAAAAATGCTCAACATCCCTTTAAATTTATTGAGGTTTTTTTTCATGCTCTTAGTATATGGTCTATCTTGGAGAATCTGCTTGAGAAAAATGTATATTATGTTGTTGTTGGGTAAAGTGTTCTTATAATGCTTGCTATGTCTAGTTGGTTTATAGTATTGTTAAACTTTTCTATTTCTTTGTTGATATTCTGCCTAGTTGATCCATCTATTACTGGATTGAGGCATTGAGATTTTTAACTATTATTGTTGGATTGTCTAATTCTCCCACACATCTGTTAGTTTTTGCTTCATATAGTTGAAGGCTCTGTTTTTAGGAGTATGTATGTTTAAAATTGCTATATATTCCTGCTGTATTGATGCTTTTATCATTTAAGAAATCCCTCTTTATCACTAGCAACATTTTAGATTTCTACTTTGACTGATATTAGTAAAGTTACTGTAGCTTTCTTTTGGTTGATATTTGAATGATTTATCTTTTTCTCTCCTCATTTTCAACCTATTTGTATATTGGAAAATAAAGTATGTCTTCTGTAGATAGCATACAGTTACATTTTTTTTTAATGCAGCCTGGCAATCTCTGCCTTTTGATTAAACTGGTTAATACATTCACATTTAATGTTATTAATGATATAATCGGATTTATTTTTTTACATTTTACTTTAATTTTAGTTTTTGTTTTTTATATGCTCTATGATTTTTCACTCTGTTTTTCCTTTATAGATTTTACAATAAATGAATATTTATTTATTAATTTTTTAAACTATATATATTCTTCTTTTTTGAGACAGAAGCTTGCTCTATTGCTGGACTAGAGTGCTGTGGCATCAGCCTAGCTCACAGCAACCTCAAACTCCTGGGCTCAAGTGATCCTACTGCCTCAGCCTCCTGAGTAGCTGGGACTACAGGCATGCGCCAATATGCCTGGCTATTTTTTTTTCCTTTATCTTTCTTTTTTTTTTTCCTCTTTTTTATTTCAGCTTATTATGGGGGTACAAAAGTTCAGGTTATATATATTGCCCTTGCCCCCCAATCCCCCCGAGTCTGAGCTTCAAGCGTGTCCATTCCTCAGACAGTGCGCATCGCACTCATCATGTAGGTATACACCCATCCCCTCCCCCCAGCCCCCATCTGTCCGAAACCCAATTGGTGTTATTCCCAAATGTGCACGTAGGTGATGATCAGGGAAACCAATTTGCTGGTGAGTACTATTAAGTGAAGTATCCCAAGAATGGAAAAATATGCACCACATGTAATTTTTTATATATATATTTTTAGTTGTCCAGCTACTTTCTTTCTGTTTTTTTAGTAGAGACAGGGTCTTACTCTTGCTCAGGCTGGTCTCGAACTCCTGAGCTCAAACGATCCACCCACCTAGACCTCCCAGAGTGCTAGGATTACAGGCGTGAGCCACCACACCCATCCCCTTTAAACTATATTTTTGAGTTAGTTTTTTAGTTGTTACTTTAAGACTTATCATATACATCTTAACTTAAAATAATCTACTTCAGATTTATACTAACTTAATTCCAGTGAGATATAGAAACTTTACTGCTGTCTAGCACTCTTCTCTTTTGTTGCTATTATTGTTATACACATTATATCTACTTTTATTATAAACGGAATATCTTGTCATTATCATTTTATATGAAATTTTGTATCTTTTAAGTAAGCTGAGAGAAGAAAGAAGAATAAATATATATTTATGGATTGTTATCTTAACTTTTTTTTTAAGAGATGGGATCTTGCTATGTTGCCCAGGCTGGAGTTGAGGTCATGGGCTCAAGCAATCCTTCTGCCTTAGCCTCCCAAGTAGCTGGGACTACAGGCATGCCACCATGCCCAGCTTAACATTTTGATTGTAAATATATTACATTTTTATGTTATGTGGCCAAAAATATGCTTATATGTACATCATTTGATACACTTGATTTTCATATCAGTTAAGAAAAGAAAGGACAAGAAATATGCAATTATGATGTCTTTTATACCTACATACATGCTTACCTTTACCAGTACTGCCTGCATTTTTTGTGAGAATTTGAGTTACTTTCTGGGGTCTCTTGCTTTCAGCCTGAATAATTGCCTCTAGTGTTTTTTATAAGATAGGTCTGATAGCAAGAAATTCAGTTTTTGTTTTTCTGGGTATTCGTTTATTTTCACTTTGTATTTGAAAGATACTTTTTATTGAATACAATATGCTTGGTTGACAGTGTTTCTTTTTTTCTTTTAGCACTTTAAATATTTTATCCCACTGCTTTTCTGACTCCATTGATTCTGATGAGAAGTCAAATGTTAATTATATTGAGGTTCTCTTTTACATGATGAGTCATTTTTTTCTCTTTGATTTCAAGGTTTCCCCCCTGTTCTGGCTTTCAACATTTTTACTATGATGTTTCTTGGTATAGATTTTTTTTGTTTGTTTATATTATTGGAGTTTGGTAAGCTTCATGAATGTGTAGATTAACGTTTTTTTAATATCAAATTGGGGGAGTTTTTGGTCATTGCTTATTTGAATATATTTGTTCCTTCTCTTTCTCCTCTCCTTCTGGTACTCCTATTACAGATACATTGGTTTGTTTAATGGTGTCCCCACATTTCTTTGATGCTCTATTCATTTTTTTTTTCATTCTATTTTCTCTGTTCTTTGTACTACGTAATCTCTATTGATCTATACTTAAGTTTGCTTATTCTTTCTTTTGTCAGTTTAAATCTATTGTTGGGTCACTTTAGTGAAATTACCATTTTTGTTATTCTATTTTTCATCACCTAAATTTTCATTGGTTCTTTTTTATAATTTCTCTTTATTAATATTCTCTAATTGATAAAACATTGTTATACTAGTTTCTTTTACTTCCTTAAGCATGGTTTCCTTTAGTATTTTAATGTATATATAATGACTACATTGAAGCCTTTGTCTGATAAATCCTAAATCCAGGCCCTCACATAGGAGGTCTATGTTTCTTGCTTTTTTTTACCTTTGAGTGGGTCATACATTCTTCTCTCTTTGTATGTCTCAATTTTTTGTTGAATACTGGTTATCTTAGGTAATGTATTATACCAAATATTAATTCTGATTCTTTTTCCTCCTCTCAGGAAACTATTTTTGCTGTTATTTGCTTGTTTCTTATTTAATTATTTGGATAGAGTATTTTAATGATGTCTATTGCCTTTTCATGTGAAGTCTTTGTTGTCGCCCCTCAGAGGGCAAAACCTTAGGCATGCACACTGACACTATGGGATGATAGTTGTTTTAGCCCTGTCTCTTTGACCGATCTCTATTTTTAGCTGTCTGACTCATTTGGTATCACACACAGCTATTAGCTTCTACTAGTTCCAACCTGATTGCCCTACTGTTTTTCATAATGTCTTGGGATATAAATTGCTCTACAATCTGATCCAATTAATTTTACACAGGGATGGTTTTTGAGGTTTGTTCTGACACTAAAAGGGCTCTTTCTATCTGTCTCTTTCCATAGCTCTCTCCAGTGAACTAGCTGGACTCTAGTTGAGCTTGTTGCTCTTAACAAAGAGGATCTGTTATTTTTGAGAGTGTCCTTGAGGCTGGGACCTCCTCACACTCTGTTCAAATAAAGTCAGTTCTTTTGTGCAGAGCTTTGGAATTCCCTTTTCTTATTAATTGCTTCTTCCTCTGCACAAAATTTCTGAGCCACTAGTCCAGTTGCTGGCTAAAGTAATAGTCTCTGGTCTTCTAGACTTGCCTCACTCACTGTGAAACCTCTGCCCTAGCAGGCTAGGGTGATGGCATTTGAAGCCCCAGCATTTCTTATTCTGTTTCTCCTGGGAGCTGGGGGAGAAAGGGAGCTCCTGATCTGTTGGCTTCACTCTTTAGGATTTAGCCTCTATAAGATAGATTTAGAGAGGGTGAGAAATGTTGGTAGACAGCCTTCCTGATGTAATACCCTATTCTTTAATTAGGAGCTGAGGGGAGAAACAGCATTATCTACTTAGCCACACAAGCTCAGATTTGAGCTTCTGTTAAGCTAAGGTGGTAGCAGTGGGAGGGAGCAGTTCACTTCTCAAAGGCAACACACTTTTATTCTTATTACCAAGTTTTAATAGATTTTTCTGAATAAATATTTCTTCATTTGCTGTAGGCCCAAAGACAATTTCCAGAGACCTTAGTTTTGTGTGCATGTGTGTATGTGTGTGTGTGCAACAGATTTAACCAGTTATTCTTATTTCACTGGGAATTGGATCTGTGGAGCTCCTCACACTGCCACGCCAGAAAAAGAACCTTTATTTTTCCTTTTTTCTTAAATAATCTGTCATCTGGTTATTATATATCTATAGTTGCACACTAATATGTCCAATATTTATCATTGTAGAAAAAGATAGATGGATAAAGTCTAGTATAACAGTTTTTTATATCATAAGCATTTTACTTTTGACATTAGCAATGTGATATTTTTTCTTCACAGAATTTGCATTACTTAGCATTGTTCTTTGTCCTTCAACTTTTAGATTATTATTGTGCCATATTTTGATTTCCCAACTACATTCAGCAGTTAGGTAAAAATTTATATAGAAGTACAGGAAATCAATAATATACCAAAGTTGGTTTTAGCAATTATCTCAGTGGAAGAGGTTAAAATAATATGTATGGGTTCTAAGGAATTGGCAAACATAATGTTTTGAATTATTAATATAATTGAATTTATTATTTAGCTAATGAAACAGAAAAAATTCCTACATTCTATAAAACAAATAAACTAGCAATTGGGCTAAGGGCATTTGCACTTTTTTTTATCTTTAAACATCTTCTGTAATATACAATCCAGACTTTTTCTGATTCAGGCTAAACCCTCAAAGAGTACATGTTAAATTCCAGTTCTTTCACTTAATTTTCAAATATGGTTGGGTTTTGTAACCTCTCTCAGCCATGGTTTCCTTAGATGCTAATGAGGATAAATAATAGTTGTCCTTCCTTATAAGGCCGTTCCAAGGACTTGATGAAATGATGCAAATGAAAGCTTTTATAAACTGATATACAAATATTAGGAACCATTGGAATATTTCTCTGTGAAATATCACAGTGACTTAGAATATGTCCTTATAAGAAAAGTACTTTATTGTATAAACTGTGCACAGAACAAAATACCCTGTGTTATGTTTCAATAAATAATAACTCTCATACTAGAATTCTAATTTTGTTTTTAAAATTTACAAAAACTTAAGTCAGTAGCTTGAAGGCACAAAAAAGGGCAGGTTTCGTTAATTGTAGCAATTACTATTATTAATAATAATTACAGACCGCCTGCGAGAGAAAAAGAGAAAAACAAATTAAAATATTTAATATGTCTGGTCCTCCATAGATATTTTTTCTTTATCCTCTGCTTTAAAAAATATAGATTCTAAAGAAAAGAAGAATATTATTTCTACTCTTTTTCTTTTCTATTTCTTGCTTTGGGCTCCTAAGTTTCCTGACTAGCTACAGCATATGATATTTCAATATTTATAATTTACATTTAATCAAGGTTACATTAATTTCCCAGAGACTAGTTTCTCATTTTTATTAGCACAAATATAATAAAGAAGGAAAAGAGCCTGTTTAAAAACTTCAATTGTCCTTTAAACTTCAAAAAATTATTCTTTGCCCTTAAGATTTTTGATGTATATTTTGTAACATTTGCCACATAGAATAGGAAATATGTTTATAAAAATATACATAAATTAGAATATACCAAAGTACAATTGAGTAACATTGGAAATAAAATTTAAATGAGTCTTTATTCATATGAAATTAAAATTACTTTTATCCCAGGCATGGAAATGAATATCGCAAACTTGGAGTTCACCAAGATACAAATGTTTAGAGGATTTTTTGACACATTAAAAACAATGTCAATATTATAATCCAGAGTAGTCTGATTTTACAGATGAGCTGTAATTACCTGTTTTTCTTCATTATTTTCTTTTGTAAACTAAACTGAATCATCACAGGTTTTTATGTAGACTCCGACATTTGTTATAAGGTAGCCCAGAGACTTGTTAGAAGATTATGATAAAAAGAAATACACACACACACACATACACACACACACGCACGCGTACATTCATAGTTGCTGTCATGGTAGTGGTGGCATTTAGTATCTTATTTTTCATCTCCTCTATGCTTCTTGCTTTGAAAATGAAAGAATGTTAACTCCATCCTTATAGTATGCCTGTATCTACAAACAAAAATATGTGCTGTATGGAAATTGATAAGGTGGAAAACTGTTATCCACTCAAAATTTTCAACAAGAAAACCAATAAAAAGGCTGCAATCATTTGATGAAGAGCAAAAACTAATAGAAAAGGAAGAAAACCTTTTTACAGTAAAACTTTTGAACTGGATGCTCAGAGTAAGGTAAATCAAAGAGGTTCTTAGAAGTCTGTTGATTTGATAACATAAAGATGCAATTGCTTATATTTAGCTTAAAGGTAGATCATACATGATATGACTATCTTATGATTTTTGAAATATTTGATATGTTTTCCTGAAAAAGCCCTGGACCAGATGGATTCACAGTTGCATTTTATCAGACCTACAAAGAAGAGCTGGTACCCATGCTGCAGAAATTACTCCATAACATTAAGGAGGAGGGAATCCTCCCTAACTCATTCTATGAAGCCAGTAACACCTTAATCCCAAAGCCAGGAAAAGACACACACAAAAAAGAAAACTACAGATCAATATCCTTTTTGAATATAGATGCAAAAGTCCTCAATAAAATACTAGCAAACTGAATTCAATAGCAGGTCAAAAAAATAATCCTCTATGACCAAGTAGGCTTCATCCCAGGGATGCAAAGATGGTTCAACATACATAAATCAATAAATGTGATTCACCACAAAAACAGAAGCAAAAACAAAGACCATATGAGTCTCTTAATAGATTCAGAAAAAGCATTTGACAAAATTCAGCACCCTTTCATGATAAAAACCCTCAGCAAAATAGGAATAGAAGGAATAGATCTCAAGATTATAAAAGCCATATATGACAAACCCACGGCCAACATCATACTAAATGGGGAAAAGTTTAAAACATTCCCCCTAAGAACTGGAACAAGACAAGAGTACCCACTGTCACCACTTCTATTCAACATAGTGCTGGAAGTCCTAGCCAGAACAATCAGGCAATAGAAAGAAATAAAGGATATCCAAATCAGGAAAAAGGAGAGCAAACTATCACTTTTTGCTGATGATATGATCTTATATCTAGAAAACCCCAAGGATTCCACCAAGAGACTCCTGTAATTAATAAATAAATTCAGCAAAGTCTCAGCTTATAATTTAATCATCTTTCGAATGGGCATAATAAAACTTACTTCAAGGGTTGTTAAGAGGAATCAATGAAATGACTGAATTGCTTTGTAAACTGTAGGTTGTTATTCAAATGTCATTTTATGTAATAATTATCAAACTATGGGTAGATTATAATATGGGCAATACTTTGTGACACATCCTAGGACAATCTATATTGAAGCAAAGTCCTTTCGATAATATGTCCATGTGTGCTTGCTATTAGACTAGGGAACATCAAAAATGAAGACTAAATAATATTGTACATAAGATAAAATAAGGCAAAATAGCATAATTGAGGTAATATGCAGGTAAGACACAAAGTTACCTATTAAGATGATCTGTGGATGTCAGGGATTCACCTCAGTTCTTTGGCTATCTTTTTAAGAGTACTTTTAAACATTGGTGAAATAATAACATAAATAATGTCCAGAAAGGACTGTAACAGAGATTTACTGCTTTGGACATTATAAATGGGCATTAGAAAGAAACTATTTGCAGAGATAGAAAGGAAAAAAGTCCAGTTAAGCAATCTAGTTATTTATATCCTCCTATTTAGTAAAATGTAAATGTAGAGTTAAATACATAACTGTGTTAATAAAGTTAATGCTCAGCAGAAATTATAAGCCTCTCTGTGTGATAAGTCTACTTGGAACTTGCAATATTAAAATTATTACTCCAGATGTTAGTAGAAACAAAGCTGAGAAATTAATGTTTTTAGTATTAAATAGTGGTTTTTGTTTGGTAAAAAGAAAATGTATGTTAATATTTTGTAAAAGAAGGCCAATCCATATGTAATTAGTTCAAAACTTATAAAATTTGGTCTTTTGAGGATCTTCATTTAGTTAGGAAAGTAGAAAGGGAAAACTAAACCCTGGGAATGTGAGGTACTTGCTCAAGATCACACAGCTACCTGGTGCCAGACCTGGGAGCAGGACCCAGGCACTTTCCTTTTGGTCCATTGCCCTTTTCATTATGCTATGGTGCCTTAATTATCCAGATGAAATAAAAGAAAAATAAAGTGTAATGGATCAGATATTGTAACTATCTGCAAAATATACATGCTCTTTCAAATATTTTATTAGGTAACTATCTACAAAATATACATGCTCTTTCAAATATTTTATTAGGAAACTAAGAGTTATTTTATTCATTTCTTTCTGAAATAATGAATATTGTGTTCTTTAGATCCTTGTCCAATATGATAGCCACTAGCTGCATGTGATTATTGCAATTACAATTGAAATTACCTGAAATGATAAGCTCCTTGATAGCACTGGCTACATTTCAAGTGCTTAATAGCTACATGTAGCCCTAATGGCTAGTGTATGGACAGCACAGCTATAAAACATTTCAATCATTGCAGAAAGTTCTACTTGACAGTGCTACTCTAGACACTTTGTTGGGGGATCAAGAAGGGACTAGCAGAGCTGGCCTTATACAGTTGATCACAGCTACTGCTAACACTAGCATTATTGTCTTACAGTTCTTAACCATTAGATACCTTTATTTCCAATTCTTCTAAAAATTCTGTAATGCTGGTGCTCCTAAATCTATTTTAAAAGTGGAAGAAAATCAACAATTGTTTAGCATCAAACAACTATCGTGAAGCTGAAATTTACTCTGTTTTCTTTTAAGAGACAGAGCTTTGCTCTGTTGCTCAGGCTAGAATGCAGTAGCACAAACATAGCTCACTGCCACATCAAACTCCTGGGTTCAAGCAATCCTCCTGCTTCAGTCTCCCAAGTAGCTGGAATTACAGGTGTGTACCACCCCCATGCCTGGCTATGAAGCTGAAATTTAAATGTAGGTCTCTATCTGGCTAGATGTTTCAAAGTCTTGGTTTCCTTATATTTATATGGCAATAGTAACAGTATTACCTCATGCAGTTTTGTTGAGGATTATATAGATTAAATGTAATGTATGTTTTGTGCCTGGTATCAAAATGTGTAGTTAATAATGGCAGTGATGGTTAATGACTTGTAACGGTAACCTATGACCCTTTTTCTAGGATTTAAAACTATAAGAGTTAAAATGTCTTAACCCAAAAGAATAATGATAACAGCCTACATTTTGTTGCATTTTAAACTTCTGAAAAAGTAATTACATATGATATCTTCCTTTGATTCTCATAACAGATAAGGAAATTTAATGTTTAGAGAGATTAAATAACTTGCATGTGACACATATGTTGTAAATATGGACCTAAATCCAGTTCTTCTGAAGCCTAGTTGTACTTTCACAATACTGAACTGATACTAATGGTAGAACTTTAGGCAGTATGGTAAACAAACAAAGAGATTACTTTTGGTCTGCATATATAAAGCCAAACCTTGAATCAATCACTGTTTACTTACTTTATGTGGTTTGGGTATGTATAGAAAAATGGAATCTGTCAAGTTCAGGACTTCTGAAGCTCAATTGTAGTAAGAAAAGCAGATTTAAATTCTTTTATAATAAATTTTTAATTCTTTCTTTTTCTCCAACAAAATAAATACTTTCCAGAAATACCTTTTACATAAAGGTAAAATATAATTTAGTCACTATTATTATTTGAAAGGTCATTTTATACATGCAAATTCTCAAGTTGTTCTTTGCCACCTGACACATTTTGATTCGCCATAGATTTCTCCCTGTCTTCGTTTACTAAATTCAAAAAGACAAACCCATGGTTTATGTAACATTTCAAATGTTATCAGAGGAAATTGTCATGCATGATTGTAGCAACACATGCAGTCGTATCAACTTAACAAAGAAGGGTGATTTCTGATCAAAGGACTAAAGAGGATATTTAATGTCATAGCTCAAACTAGCAATAAAAAAACAGGATATACTGCTTTGTTAAAAGCCATAGATGGCCTATTCTCTCACATGCTGTTGAGAACTACAAATGAAACTCCTTTCATAAATGTTAATCACCCATTGCAATTGGTGCCAGCACCCCGCCCTGTATTTGACTTCTTCCTGTTGTCAGTTACAAGCCCACGTTATCAACTTTTAAACACATACTGGGAAACACTGGTGAGAGTTATTCCCAGTACTGCCATTACATGCAAGGGATTCTGGTAACTTTAATTTTTACATATATTGAACTCCTTTTGAACTTTTATATTAATAAATAGTATGAAGTAATTGCAGATTGATGATTTTGAAAACTATGTAAAGGTGTTTGAAGGTCTTACTAAGCTTGGAACATAAGTTAAGGCTTACTGTAAATATAATTTAGTTGGCAGCATTTCACTGGAAGATAATTTGGTATTGTGGCTGCCAAGAGAGAATATACTGAATGATTCTGGAGAAAAAACAAAACACACACACACACACACACACACACACACACACACAAATACACCACAAACAAACACTTTGTCAGAAGCAGTGCCAACCATGGTTAGCTGTACTAGCCCAGAAGCTGTTTCAAACAGATGGAAATAACACTTGGGAAAAATGGAATCTCTGGTTAGAAAACTAGAGTTGTTTTTTTAAATGTATCAAAATATTATACTTCTACTAGCTAATTTTTAGTAAGAACTACAGGAATCCCTGAATCCATATTGATTTTGTGGCTATCTATATTAACTGTTCATACGATAACTAAACAGAAAACCTTATGTTCAATTTCTGTTTTCCATTCCTTCCCCACTGCCCCACCTATAGCTCTGTCTGGAGTCCCTATGACTTCTTCTTTGGGTGATTATTTCTCCTGTACACTAATATTTTGTTATCTGAACAAAGTTAACATTTCAAAAAATTAATGACAAGTTCAGAGGGAAAACTCCGGGACATTTCTCTTCTCAAGACATTTTTCCTCACTTTCACCTATTTTAGCCATTAGTATAATAATCCCAAATAGGTTTTAAAAAAATCAGGAACCTCTGAAGCCAATTGGTATTACTGATAATATTTGCAACAATAATTAATCTACAGGTTAAGTACTGGAATCTGAATTTATATGATTTCGCTTTGCCACATGAAGTCATTTCCTAACAAAATCATCTTATCTGGCTAATCTAATTTTATCATTATTTCTTTACCTGGATAAAAACCAACTTAGTCTAATATGTGAACATGACTAGGCCTATTAACAATCATACCAGGTAAAATTTTTGAGAAATTCCTATTAATGTACAATATCTACACTTAATTTAGATTATCAAAATCTGGTTAAAACTGTAAATATTTTCCCAAAATATTTCTTTGCCATCATATAGGTCTGATGCTTTTGAAATTACAGACAGGGCACCATATAAAATGGCTGTGACACGCTTAACATTTTAGAAACAGAACTATTTGCATTTTCCTTGCAGTGATATTCAGATTTTATACTACCTCTAGATAAAGTAAAACATTAGGCAATCTGATTTAGGAGCAGCAGTTATTTTTGTTCATTAGAAGAGAAAATTATCTACCATAAGCATTCATTCATTCATTCATGTGAGCCACCAAAAGTAAGCAATTCTATAGAAATCACAAGCCATTTGGATGATATATTTGGAAAGTGTAGCATGTAACATACAAAGTCCTATGGGACAAAACTTAACTATATCTGCACTATTAATAAAAATATGATTACCTTGATGATAAAAATAAATTAATTCAATTTCACTATTTTTGTCTATCAATATATTACATGGTAATATGTACTACATATAATAATGTATAATATATATATTATAAACTACCTGATTTTCTAAACTGAGAAAAAAACTAAGACTTTGGCTTAATTTTCCATTACCAAAGAAAAATAGCACAATGACATATTAATCTCTCATAAATATCAGAATTATAGAATCCATTCTTATAAGTTACTGGTCCATGAGTGTGATCATGAGTGATGAGTGTCTGTGGGTGTTTGTGTGCATGTGTGTGTATGTGTGTGTGTGTGAGAGGAGAGCGAGAAAGTGAGAGAGACAGAGATGGAGATAGAGACAAAGAGACAGAGAAAAGCAAGAGAGAGCCAACTTTTCCACATACATAAAAAAGGAAAGAAAAGAAAATCTGTTCTCTTCCTAAGACCAACTTTCACCAGAGCTTTGATTTTCTCCCTGACTTTTTGTAATTACTGTAACCATTTTTTAAATAACTGTATATAAACTGGAAACAGCAATGAAATGTAAGACCCTGACATTTAAAAAGAAATACTCAATTTCATGTTTACTTTGGCCAGCCTAATAACTATGTGAGGTGGTGATTGCCTTTTGATGTTGAGTCTCCCTGGAGTTTTGTGTCCTTTTTGTATATAGGCATATTTTCCTCCAGTATTCCAAGAAATAGATTTTCCAGCCCATATGTATTTTCTTCTTCTCTCTCTGGGATGCCTATGATTCTTATATTTGGTTTCTTTACATAATCCCACATTTCTTGTATGTTTTGTTCTTGTCTCTTGATTCTGGTTCTTTTTTTTTTTCATCTGATTTGTTTAGCACATAGACATTATCTTCAGGCTCTGAGAATCTTTCCTCTGCATGATATATTCTATTCTCAAGGGTTTCCACTGTGTTTTGTAGTTCTTTGAATGCCTCTTTCATTTCTAGTAATTCTGTTTTGTCCTTATATATAGGGAGAACTATGAAACAGTGAGAAAAGAAATTGTAGAAGATATAAACGGGTGGAAATCCCTACCATGCTTATGGATTGGCAGAATCAGTATTGTTAAAATGTCCATACTACCTAAAGTGATCCTCAGAATTAATGCAGTCCCTATCAAAATACCATCACCATTCCTTACAGATTTAGAAAAAATAATTCTATGCTTCATATGGAACCAGAGAATACCTCGTATAGCCAAAGCAATCTTTGAAGCAAAAAGAACAACTTGGGAGGCCTACCAGACTTCAAGCTTTACTACAAGGCTATAGTAACTAAAACAGCATGGTACTGGCATAAGAAAAGAGATATAGATCTTTGGACCAGGACTGAGAACCCAGGTATAAAAACATCCTCATGTTGTCATCTAATCTTCGATAAAGCAGACAAAAATATACATTGGGGAAAAGAATCTCTATTCAATAAATGGTGCTGGGAAAACTAGATAACCACATGTAGAAGATTGAAACTGGATCCCCACCTCTCACCTCTCACAAAAATCAACACACTATGGATAATAGACTTAAACCTAGGGTGTGAAACCTCAAGAATTCCGGAAGAAAATGTTGGGAAAACTCTTATACACATCGGCCTAGGTAAAGAATTTATGAAGAAGACCCCCAAAGCAATCACAGCAGCAACAAAAATAAATAAATGGGACCTGATAAAAATAAAAAACTTTTGCACAGCCAACAAAATTATCATTAGAGAAAATAGATAACCTACAGAATGGGAAAAAATATTTGCTTTCTATACATCCAATAAAGGGCTGATAACAAGAATCTATATAGAACTTAAGAAAATCAACAAGAAAAAATCAAACAACCTCATTAATAAATGGGCAAAGGACATAAAGAGAAATTTTTCAAAAGAAGACAGACTAATGGCCAGTAAACATATAAAAAAGTGCTCAACATCTCTAATCATTAGGAAATACAAATCAAAACCACAAAGAGATATCACTTAACTCCAGTGAGAATGGCGTTTATCAAAATGTCCCAAAACAACAAATAAGGAGAGATTGGAAAACTCTTACACTGCTGGTGGGACTGCAAATTAGTACAGTCCCTGTGGGAAGTAATTTGGAGATACCTCAAAGAGCTAAAAATAGAACTACCATTTGATTCAGCAATCCCACTACTAGGCATCTGCCCAAAGGGAAAAAAGACATTCTATAAAAAAGACATCTGCAATTGAATGTTTATGGCACCACAATTCACAGTTGCAAAGATGTGGAAACAACCCAAGTGCCCATCAATACCTAAGTGGATTAATAAAATGTGTATATGCATACCATGGAATACTACTCAACTACAAAAAACAGTGATAAATTAGCACCTCTTGTATTATCCTGGATAGAGCTTGAGCCCATCCTTCGAAGTAAGGTATCACAAGAATAGAGAAACATGCACCACATGTACTCACCATCAAATTGGTACTACGTGATCAACACTAAGGTGCTCACATGGTAGTAATATTCAATGGATGCTGGTCAGGTTGTGGGGGGTTTGGGGGGTAAAGTTGCAACTAATGGAGGCGGAGTGCACCATATGGGAGAAGGCCACTCTTGTAGCCCTGGCTTGGGCGAGGCAAAGGCATTACATGTAACCAAAATATTTGTATCCCCATAATATCCTGAAATAAAAAAATAAAAAAAAAATAAAAAAATTAAAAAAAAGAAATATTCAAAAAGTATACCTGCGATGCAAGTAACTGCTTAAAAATATACTAAATGATGACTGGCAGCATCTAAGCCACTGTTTTCTTTTGCATATTCCAAAACGAGGACATGGGTAGTATAGATTCATTATTTAACAAAGTGTACTTATAGCTACACAACATACACAACCAAAAGTTTTTCTCCTTTAAATTAATTTCATTTATAACATATATTTTCATTTTGTGTGCCAGCTGGGAATGAATAGAGATGCAACTTGTGCTGCCACCATACAATCTTGGACACATTTCAAAATCAGTCTAATTGTTGTGATCCACTACATTTTGATGCTATTTTATCTAGCTTATTAAGTAGGAGAGTAAAAAAAGTTTTGCTAATAAGTTCCTAAAATCAATAATCTCATATCATAGCACTATTTTATAGGAAAGCCTGTGCTAATATTAGATTCTGGTTTGTTTGGAATGAATGAACATGTTCTCATTATGCAATTGACATTTCCAGTTGCAAGGTTGCAACTATTCAGTTACACTAAATAAGAATCTTCTGAGAACTACTGGTTCATAGAGCACTCCATGTACACATCAGTTAGGTTTTCTTCTTTATGCAATTATAATGTTTTATCAATGAAATTATTATCAGCATCATGCATAACATTGGTGTTCATGAAGACATATGCCCCCAGTAAGGAGGGCCAGGAGAAAGTGATTTCAATGCCAACTATTAGTCCGTATTCTGCCACTATCAATCCAACAAAAACAGTGTCCAGTTTTAAAAAGCTGCAATTGGGAACACCTGGAAAGGTTAAACTCTCTGTACTATTTGCCTAGTAGTGCAAGGTAGTGCTCTCTGCCAATTCATATAATTATTATCTTTTTAAAATTGGCATTACCTTTTTTTCCTTAGCCAACAACTCTGTTAAATATAAATATGTTCCATTTGAATAATTCTGGCTCTCTCACAGCTAGTCAGCCTTGCCGCTTGTATTTCCTGTGAGCGGTACTGTTAATTGACTTCGTTAGCTTTCTATTTATTCAAAATGAAATGAAAGACCAATCTGCTAACATTTCAAAATTCAGCATTGGTGGTATACAGCCTTTCCTAGGGAAGAATTTGTAGTCTGCCAATAAATCAACATAAACTCACAATTCAATCTACCAAAATGTTCAAAGCAAAGACAAAATGAAGTTCAATGGATTCACAAGAACTCACCCCCACTATGGGTTACTTTTTAATGCTTTCTGATTAATCATATTTCAAGCCTATCCAATGTAATCAATAGTCTTTGAATTTTTGTAGTGAATGATATATGCATCTTTTTGAAAGAAGTAATTATACTCCTGGAAAATAAGTTTTCATTATTCTTCCATCACAGGCAATTTACAGCTATAATTAGTGACAATTACTCAAGTGAATGGGCTATATGTAACTTTTTGACAGCAATGCGAGTCTAAATTATTTGTAGGAGTTCAGGCATCAAAAGACTTAACTCAGCAGTCACATACTTTTGGCATGTAAATTGATGTCAGTGGCCTTCAGCTTCCCCAATTGTCTAATTCAGAGAATAATCATTAATCAATGGTATATGTTAACTTTTAAAAAAATTTACCATGAATAGATAAAAGGTTGGTTCATAGAGTACCATTTGGGAATGACTATGATTTCAAAGGTCTTGCTATGGGGACTATTACATTATATTATATTAGAATCAATTAGATTGGATTAGATATAAAAATATACATAATTTGAAAAGCCAAGAACTACCTACTTGCCTATTTATCAATGTACGCTTTGTAATTTCATCTTGACTTTTTTTCCTTTTTCTCGCTCTTTCCTAATCCCTTTTTGTACTTTAATTTGCCTCATTGGAACCTGGCTAGAATAGTTACATCAAGTTTTCATAATACATATGAGTTACTGTTATAACTCACTCAGGGCTATGAAATTCATTTAGCTGCATAAGGAATACAAATATAGAAATTATAAGAATAATGCAAAGGTGAATTATTCCCAATGGAATGAAATAGTTACCTCAATCAAAACTCAACTCCAATGTCTTATTAATTAATACAACTTTGATGCAGTCTTATCTTGTTTAGAGTATTTCCAAATGATCTTTTGCAACTAAAGAGAACAATGTGATAAATTGTCAGAAGTTAAGAATCTTAGAGATTGGAATAAAGGAGTAGCAAAATGAACGAAATGTCTGTTATTTCAAACCATTACAGCCAAAACAAAATAAATTGAGATTTAAGTGGAAAAGAGGGAGAAAATTCTTTAATCCTATATTCTCAGCAAATAAATGTATCAGGGCTAACCATGTTTGGGATTTAGCATATTAAAGCCATTCTAATAAACTGTAGTTTTCAATTAAGAGCAATGGAGATTCCAAAGATATAAATTCCACTTAGTGGAGCCAAAAATGTTTTAAGCATCTCTTGGGAAGTAATAATCCTCTTTTGCATGCTGCAATAACAAGATGCTTTTGCAGATTACCTATTAAAATCTTGGAGACATAAATTCGGATTAACTTGGGTGAATTAGACTCTAAATGTGTTATGCAAAGAAGAATGATTCCTTTTATAACAGTGTAGGTGTCACAATATTTTTTAAAGTTAAAAAATTAATTTAAATCAAACTCAGAGAGACTCAAACATTCTTACACATGAGTAGAAAAACTGTTCGAGTCCTTTAATGGATTTTTATATACTGTAAGTGTTCAATAAAAATTTTTGGCAATCTGTCTTTAAGACTTAGGATGGTTTAATGAATGACATCTATTTTTTATTGTGGTAAAAACCACATAACATGAAATCTGCCCTTAATAAATGTTTGAGTATATGGTATAGTATTGTTAACTATAAGTATTAATACAAATTGTAGAGAAGATCTTTAAAAATTTTTTATTTGCTAGTACTAAAACTGTATAACCATTAAACAGCAACTCTTCATCTCCCCTCCCCCTATGCCCTGGCAACTATTCTACTTTCAGTTTTCGTTGTTTTATATTTCTTTTTCTGCTTCTATGAGTTTGACTAAATAGATACCGCATAAAAGTGGGCTCATGCAGTATTTGTCCTTCTGCGACTGGCTTATTTCACGTAGGATGATGTATGTCTTCAACGTCCATCCATGTTGCAACATGCAGTAGGACTTCCTTCTTTTTTAAAGCTGAATATTTTTCCATTGTATGTATATGACACATTTTCTTTATCCATTCGTATATTGATGGACATTTAGGCTGTCTCCACATCTTAGCTATTATAAATAGTGCTGCAGTGAACATGACAGTGCAAATGTTTCTTCGAGATCCTGATTTCAATTGTTTTGGATCTATACCCAAAAGTGGGATTTCTGGAACATATGGTAGTTCTATTTTCAATATTTTGAGGAACTATCATACTATTTTCCATAGCAGCTGCATGATTTTACATTTCCACCAGCAGTGCACTAGGATTTCGATTTCTCCACATTCTCACCAACACTTGTTGTTTTCTGTTTTTTTTTTTATAAGACCATCCTATCGAGTGTGAGGTAATACATTGTGTGGTTTTGATTTGCATATCCCTGATGATAAATGATGTTGAACATCTTTTCTTATACCTATTGGCCATTTATACATCGTTTTTGAAGAAATGTCTTTTCAAGCCCTTTGTCAATTTTTTAATCAGGCTATTTGTTTTATTGCTATTTAGTTGTAGGAGTTCCTTATATACTTTTGATATTAACCCCTTACCAGATATATGACTTGCAAATCTTTTCTTCCATTCCATAGGTTGCCTTTCCACTTTGTTATCCAGAAGCTTTTTAGTTTGTATTCCCAACTTATCTATTTTTGCTTTTGTTGCCTGTGCTTTGTACTTACTTTTTGCAGTGATTTTTATACTTTTGTATGTTTTCATGTTACTAATTAGCATCCTTTTCTTTCAGCTTAAAGAACTGCCTTTATTTAGCATTTCCTGTAAGACAGATCTAGTGGTGATGAACTTCTTCAGCTTTTATTTGCCTGGGAAAGTCTTTATTTCTTCCTTATTTCTGAAGGACAGATTTGTTGGGAAAAGTGCTCTTAGTTGTCATGTTTTTTTCTTTCAGCACTTTGAACAAATTATCCCAATTTATCCTGGCCTGCAAGATTGCTGCAAAGAAATCTGCTGATAGCCATATCGACTCTACCTTGTATGTAATATGCTTTTTTCTATTGCTCCTTTGAATTATTTTCTTTTGTTTTTGATATTTGTTAGTTTAATTATAATTTGTCTTGGTCAGCTCTTCTTTGTTTTGAGTTTAACTGGAGACCTCTAAGCTTCATGTACCTGAATGTATCTTTTCTCAGATTTAAGAAGTTTTCAACCATTATTTCTTTAAATAGACTTTCTGTCCTTTTTTCTTTGTCTTATCCTTCTATAACTCCTACTATGCAAAAGTTGGCCCTCTTCATGTTGTCCCATAGATCTCATAGGATTTCTCCATTCTTTTTTACTCCTATGAATGGATGATTTCAAATGATCTGTTTTCAATTTCATTAATTCTTTTTCTGCTTGATTTAGTAGACTATTGAAGCTGTCTATTTCATTTTTAGTCTAGTCATCGTATTATTCAGCTCCAAAATTTCTATTTTTAAAAAATGTTTTCAATCTCATTGTTTAGCATCTCATTTTTTCTTGTATTGTGTTCCTCATTTCATTAAGTTGTTTATCTGTATTGTCTTATAATGTGCTGAGCTTCTTTAGAATAATTATTCTGAATTCTTTATCAGGCAATTTGTATATCCCCAATTCTTTCGGGTCAGTTACTAGAAGTTTATTGTGTTCCTTTGGTGGTGTTATGTTTCCCTGATTCTTCATGATTCTTGGATTCTTGTGAAGGTGTCTATGAGTTTGAAGACGGAGTCACCTCTTCCAGAGTTTATGGACTGGCTTTGGTTAGGAAAGCCCATCACCTGGGGGGTAGCAGTGGGGAAGGGACATGCTGTGGTACTGGGTCTTCCTGGTGGGGCACCAAGTGTGGGGGTATACAGTGGCTCTGGGGGGCACTGAGTTTTGTTGGCTCCAGCAGATGGGGTCTGTGATGTTGGTACCTGCATAAACTGTGGTCATAAGAGCTGTGGGAGATCTGCAGTGGTTGGGAGGGCTGTTGGGGTCTTTATCTGTGCCTGTGTCTAGTTCTTGGGTCTGGGGCTGGTGGCAGTGGAGGCCAGAGCCAGTTGTGTGCACATGCTTCACTGCAGAAGCCATCTGCAGGCATGTCAATGGCAGCAGAGGGCAGC
Source organism: Eulemur rufifrons (assembly GCF_041146395.1). Lineage (NCBI taxonomy): Eukaryota > Metazoa > Chordata > Mammalia > Primates > Lemuridae > Eulemur > Eulemur rufifrons. The sequence goes on from NC_091012.1 coordinate 57,049,539, forward strand.
TGCAGTCTCAAACATGATGATGAGGGCTGGTGTCAGAGGCAGGGGTTGGGCCTGACTGTGAGTGGAAACATGGCACTGGGGACTAGCAACTTTCACGTGCACAATTGTAGGGACCGACTGTGGGCTGGCAACAAGGCTTAGGCTGTTTATGTTTGTGCTGTCAGCTGCAAGGTTAAACTGAAAATGTGCATGCATGTGCAACTGTGGGAGTCAGGGCTGGCAGTGTGCAGTAGCCTGGTTATAGGGATCAGCCTCGGGTGCAAATGGCAGTGGGGTAGGAGCCTGTGGTGGGGTGTCTCAGGACTGTTTACAGGAACATGTACAATAGCTGTGCTATGTCCTTGGGCCAAAGCACCCATGGATGCAGCAGTGATGGTGGCTCTGGAAAGGCAAGGTGGTGCCTTAGGCACATGGAAAATGTGAAGGCTGGTGGGGTGGGACCCTTGGCAATGAAAGCCACAGGGGGCACACTGCTGCTGTGCTGGGAGTTGATTTCCTCAGCAGCAAGTGCTGCTAAATTCCTCTGTAGAACAAGCCACTGGGTTCCACAATCGTGCTCCCCGCCCCAGCCCCTGGTAACCACCATTACTGTTGTCTTCATTGTTTTTGATGAAAAATCTGCTGTCTTTCAAACTGCTTTCCCCCCTACTAGGTAAGGTATTGTTTCTCTCTCATTCCTTTTTAAAATTTTTATTTGTATTTAGTTTTCAGACACAATGGTATGTATTTGTGTCTATTTCTTTGCATTTATTCTGCTTGGGATTCACTTGGGTTCTGGAATCTGTAGCTTTATGTCTTTTGTCAAATTTGGGAAGTACTAAGTGTTTAATTTTGGGAGATTTTTTTCAGTGTCCACCCTCTATTTTCTCCTTAGTTGACACTGTTAACACAATCTCACATATCACTGATAGGGCCACATAATCTAATGTCTTTTTTAGCCTCTGTATATACCACACCATTAATTGGAAAATATCCTGAGGGAAAAAATTTACTGAGAATGGAGGAATCACCTTAACATGTTTTTCTTCTCTCTATAATGTGATCCCTCAAGTCCTAGCTTTCTTATTTTTTTTCCTGAGGCCTTGAAATGGCTGTTTATATTTTTATTCCACCCTCACAGTGCTTCTTAGTTAGTTTTTAGTTTGATATTAGCTACTTTAACAGGAAGAAGCCAAACACTTTAACATAGGATTTTTAGAAGCTCTCAGAACATTACTTTTCTTAATCACTTAAAAAGCTGTTAGGGAAAATTGAATGAAGCAACCATTTTATTTACTATCAAAGATACATAGGGCAGGGGAATATGCATTACTCTTATATCACAAACATAATGTCTATCTCATAGATTGTGGCTTAATGAATATTTGTGGCATGAGTGCATGAATAAATAAGAAAACTAGCAAGTATTTTCATTTACTAAGCAGCCTGAGGGAAGTCATACTGAGAGTTGTTAATGGAATAATATGTATCCTGAAATTTTCATGAATTCTAAATTAGTTAACTGCTAAATATTTTGTAATGTAAAGTAATGTAATTAAATGAACCCTAAACAAGGAACTAAATATCTCAGTTTTTCCCTCTGTAACCTTAGAAAGGTCACTTGACCTCTTTTAAAGGAGGGTGTGGTACAGTAAGACCTCAAAGTTTTAACTTTCTACTGTATTATGTGTTTCATCACATTAATAGGAAGGGAATTACCAGTACTTATATGCTGTGGTGACAATAGGTATATAAATGCAAGGATAGGGACTTTTTGCTCTTCTTGTTCATTTTCAAGGGATGAGGTGAATAGTGATACTGTGCTCATCTATTATATAGGTACAGATATTTTATGCATGCAATTTTAACCCAATAACCACTGTTAATATCCAGAGTGCATTATAGCTTGCAGAAAAGATGTAGTTTTCATGCTTAAGGATTCAGGAACTTAGTTCTATGGAAAAAAAAAAATGAAGAAAAAGGGACTGTGTTTGCTGTATCTGGAGACTGAAGGAAAGATATGTACCTAGAATTGCAGTGAAAACTGAGAATAACATGGGCTGGGGCTCCAGGCAGGAAAAATATTTAACACTGGCAAGGGAAGAGCCAAAGTTATGCTTTATTAGTTTTCAGGTTTTAGCAATAGGTGGGTCCATTAGTGCACCATACATTTGGAGATGACTGAGCTAAATTTTCTTAAAAAATTAAAACAGCAGTGCTACATACATTAAAAAAGACATCAATCTTGTTCAAGTTTGAAACTTAAATAAGATCAAGGAATCTCTAAACTAGTGGGACATACTCTTTCAACATGGAGGACCCGTTCTTAACACTTCTACCTTCCCAGTGATAAGGGGCTTCTGAGACAAATAAGATGTGGTTTCATGGCTTTGGCACAAAGTATGTCATCAATTTGAAATGTAATTGAATTCTGTCATGCTGCTCTGTCTGTGAGGATTAGATAGTTCAAAACATAAAAACCAATGTGCTATAACTGAAGTTGGGAAAACATGAGACTATCAGCAAGCAGTAAAACACAAAAACAGGATTTAGTAAATACCTGCCTGGCCTGGAATTCTCCCAGGAATAACTTAGCCTAAACTTTGGCAAATACACTGGGAATTTTAATGGGCTCACCTTTGCTGACACCATAATTTGCCGAGCAGAATCTGCATCCTGTGCTATGATGCTGGGTATATGATAGAGGAATATCTCAAGTTGGTGAGAGCATTGGATTCTTGACTAAGTGATTTTAATAAACATGTTAACCTAGTCAAAAAGCCTTCTTTTACACTTTATTCTTGTCCTGGACCTGGTTGATTCCTTTAAGATACAGTATGAAGAAAATGTGAAGCATTTCATTTTCCTGTTCATTTGTGGGTGCTAGCAAAAATAATTATCAATGTGAAAGAAAATATGATTTACTATTATTTTTTCAGATAAAGAGAAGAAAATTCAGTTTTTCCTTAATGAACACAGATAAACCAAGCTGTTTAAAAATAGTAATAGAAAACTTATCTTTGCCTTGCAATCATCTTGTACCCAGGGCCCCAGTATTTGCAAATTTGATGTAGTTACTTATTTAGTTGCTCACAAAATTGGGATCTACTTTTTCAAATCCACATTCTTTGAACTGCTTATGTTGCCAATCTACTTCTTTATATCAGTCCTTAGGACAAAGAGAATTATTTCTACTTTATATTATTTTCTTACATAGACTTACCCAATCAAAAAACAGCTAAATAAGAAAAAGCAAAAGAAAACAAACAAAACTGGTATTCTCACTATGCCAAGCCTAATTATGGAGGTTATTTTCTTGTTCTTTTTTTTAAATCTCTGAACCCTGGTTTAAACCATTGCAAGCCCAATCCTATATTTATTATCTATTTCTGTATAACAAATTATCCCAAAACTTAGAGCTTAAAGCAACAAATGTTTATTATCTCAGTTTTTGTAGATCAAGATTCCAAGATCAGCTGGGTGCCTGTGGCTCAGTCTCTCAAGAGGCTGCAATCCAGTTGTTGGCCAGGCTGCAGTCATCTCAAGGTTCAACTGAGAGAGGATCTGCTTCAAGTTCACTTATGTGGCTGTTAGCAGGCCTTAGGTACTAGCTGGTTATTGGCTGGAGATACCAGTTTCTTGCCTTGTGGGTCTTCTCACAATAAGAAATAAGAAAGGTAACTTTCTGCAGAGCAAGATTTTGAGAGAGAGGGAGAGAGAGAAAGAGAGAGAGAGAAAAAGAGAGAGAGAAAATGAGAGAAACCAGAGTGGGTACTGAAGTTGGAAACCACAGTGGTTTGGTAACCTAATTTGGAAGAGATATCCCATCACATCTGCCATATTCTATTAAATAGAAGTGAGCCCATAAGTCTAGCCCACACTCAAGGGGAAAGTATAGCATAAGAGTGTGAATATCAGAAGATGGGGCTTATTGGGGATCTATCACAATTACCCTCCACCAAGGATCACCTCTCCTTCCATCCATGGCCTCTGCAAATCCTACAATGCTCATCTTAGACTTCTCTTTCTCTTTGAGGTCTTCCTCACCTTTCTTGAGTATTATTTTTGCTTCCTCAGAAGGCCAATAGAACATATGGCTAGTACTCATCTAGATATTTAGCCTGTATTACTTGAAATTATAGATATACTTTCAGATTTTTTCATTATCTCACTCAGAGTGTAAGCTCCTGGAGAGCAGACTGCATTTCAACTTGTTGGACCACTCTACCTCAGCACTTGGATCAATGCTTTTCACTTAGCAGACATTCAGTGGGTGCCTGTTTCTGTGGCTTTATAAAATGCCACAAGGACCTGAGAAGAACACTGAACTGGAATTCAGACATTTCTGAAGTGTTACTAATGTAGCATTCTGGAACTCTTCCAGTAAATCCACAGAGCAGTAAGTATTTATCTCAGTAAAACAATGAATACCATCTAAGCTAGAAGAGACAACAATTTTAAAGAAGATACATGAGCTTCTCAGAACCTACTCTGTAACATCTGTCACTTTAAATTCTAGACACTTTATCGGTTCTAAGTTGTGGCAAAACAGTACAAAGGAGATGCAGAAGATGTATTCTCTCTCAAAAAAGAGGCCCTGACCTAAATTCAGACCATCCTGGCTGTCAGCTTGTGAGCTTCCAAATGCTTAGAGACATTCAAATTTTAGAGCATTCATTCTTGAAATCCTCGGTGTTCATGCAAGTCAAAAACGAAAACCACTAAAGTGGCTTCTTCTGGAAAATTCTGCTCTTCCAATCTCTGTGCTTTATAGCATCAAATGGCTCGGAGGTCACAAAATTAATATCCATTCTGTATAGATACAACCTTCCTTCAGACCCTCTTGTTTCATTTTGTGCTGTGTGTACCACTTTTCCATCCAAATAAGCCTATTCAGAATTTTGAAGTTGGACTATTTGAAAAAGAGACTTAAGATTCTGGAGTTAAATGGAAGAAAGGAGGTGATCCAAGAGGGCCACATATGGACACTTATACACATACACTTATGGTAAAGGCTGGTAGCATTTGAGAAAATGGTATTTCTCATATTCTCCTTCAAAAATCTTTGATCTAGCAACCAGAATAAAGTAAACAATATTAATTCACCTTTAAAGAAGGTGGGGTAAAAGTGTACATGCCTTAGGATAGGCTCATTCTTAGTGAATATATTTGTAGAATGATAGTTCTCCAAAAGGACTGTGGGGAACAGGGATAATGGGAAGAGACATACCCCTGATGTCTGGGTCTGGCAGAATCGAAGAGAATGCATAAATTAATCATGCTTAGGATATTGTTTAAACTTCAGTCACGTGATTGCTTTCTTCTAATATCTGTGGTATACTTTTTCACTCAAGTGAAGACAACTTTTTTATATGCTATGGGGCAGAAGATTAGGACTCGTAGGATGCAAAGTGCTTCAGAAAATCTGTGCCACTAAGTATTGATTAACCTAAGAGGGCTAACAAATTTTAAAATATAAACAACAGCAAATGCCATTTTTAACCACACATTCTTGACTAAATAACACTCCAAAGGACTTAACACAGAAAGAAATTTTTTTGTCATAGAAAATAGATCATTATACTTTGTTTATATAAAGCATTTCTGCTTTTCAAATTGCCTTCATGTATTTATCTCTTTTTCTCCATACCACTTTGTTGTTGAAGGACTAAATAAAAAAAGGTTATTTATTCAAAAATTCCTATTTGTTTTTATGATAATGAATGTACGCATCTCAAGTAGAGTTCATTTTAAATAGCATAGAGAAATATATACAAATGAAGAAAAAACTAACATGGGAGTACCCAGAATAATTGAATATGCCCTGAGTTAAAATCCACACAGCAAAAACTGCTGCTTCCTATAAAAAATAACTATTCTCTCTGCCTTCCTAAGAGTCCTCAAAGTGTGACATGTTTAGAAATCTATCTACATTATCATTTGAGAGAAAGAGATGTATACATTTACTTATCTTCTTTGCTGATCTTTTGTGATTTCTTTTTACAAACTCAGTGTCTCCTTTTTGTCTCTCCTATAAGAAATCAGTTAATTTCTGTAACTGGCAATGATTCTTTAGCTAACTCTCTCTAGTTTTCATTAATAACATGGATTTCCTTACTCTAGTAGAGGTCACTAACTGTTGGTGGGGCCATCTTTTACTTGGGAAACACCAGGGCCTTTTACCCTTTATATTCCATGTTACCATTTTTGGGTTTTTCTTCATAGAATTTGTGTCCTAGATTTTGACATTCCTTGGCACCCATTCCTAAATCTGTGGCTAGGTTGGTGTTATTTAGAATGTCAGATATTTGGAGGACTTCATTCATCATTGCAGCACAATGCAGAGAATTTCTAGAAATTAAATTATTTATAGAAATATGACTAGAGTGTCTCAAAATCTTCAAAAGTTCCAATGATTCTGTAGGAAAAACTAACCACAAATGCAGAGATCATGTTGTCTCATTAAAGCAATAGAGGATTCACATCTTGATAAATGTTCTTAGCCAAGTGCACAAACTTCATTAAGATAAAATTATGCATTTCTCTACATCAGGATTTGAAATAGGATTCAGCTGAATTCGGCTCTGTAAAGAAAATGCCACCACCTTGGCATTTTCACGGCAAGTAACCTTTTTATTGCCTTATTTCCTATATTTTGTTAGTAGATTTATCTCCTTAGAACAGCTAATTTAGTTAACCCTCTCAGTGTGATAGGTTGGCATACTTTTCCTGCACCTCTGAAAAAGGATAATGTCTGAGTGATTCAGAGTGGCTTAGGCCTGGGTCCCTACATAACCCTAGCAACACGGAGACTATGCTTTCAAACTGATGTACTCTTTAAGGGAAAAGTACCAATATAGCTTATTTGCTTGGTAATTTAATATTAAAATAATTATAAAGTTTATGAGTGGATTTATCGCTTGTTCTTTATTAAGATGCATACAGAAAAATGGCTAGAATTTTGCTAATTGGAGACTTGGTAGATGAGATGATATGAGAGGTTGGGAAAATAAATTATGCAAAGTTGGGACTAATATGGTATATACAAAGAACAGGGAGATTGTGCTTTATGAGCAACATTCTTCTAAAAATTTTTTTTTTGCCTAGTATGTGCTTTACTCTGCACAACATAAGACTCATTGGAGGTAAAACAAAGCCTAATCAATGATTATGTTTTAAAACTCTCTCAATTTTAGCAATTAAGTGTTTGGTTCATTAAAACTGCATTTCTTTATTATGAAAATGTTTCAACAGACACAAAAATAGTGAGAATAGTATATTAACCCCTCAAGTACCAATTGTACTGCTTCAGCAATCATTAACTCATGGTAAACCTTGTTTCTTCTCTCACCCATTCCCTCACATAGCATATTTTGAAGCAAATCCCAGACTTTTTGTCTTTTCAGTATGGATCTCTAAAGATAAGAACTTTTTTAAACACAAAAAGAAGACAACTATCACAACTAAACATTTCTAATAATTTTTAATATAATCAAATTCTAATCAGTGTTCAAATTTCCAAATACTGTCACTGACATAAATTTATTTTTGTTTTAGAGTTTGAATCCATGTGCAAATCAAGCTTACATAATGTGATTGAAAAAATTTAAGACTCTTTTTAAAATTATATATTTTATTTTGAGGTAATAGTAGATTTACATGCAGTTGTAAGAAGTAATTCAGAGAGATCCTGTGTATAATTTACCTAGTTTCTTCTACTAGTAATATCTTACAAAGTTATAGTATGATATCACAACCAGAATAGTGACATTAATACAATTAAGACACAGAACATTTCTATCACCACAGGATCCCTCTTGCTACACTTCTATAGCCACATCAACTTCCCTCTCACTCCCACCTGGTGTGTGTATGTGTGTGTGAGATGGCCTCTCAAGCTCCTGGACTCAAGTGCTCCTCCCACCCAAGCCTCCCTAGTAGCTGGGACTACAGGCATGAGCCCCCCACCTCCTCTTTAACCCTGACAACTACTAATTTGTTCTATGCTTCCAGAGTTTTGTCATTTCAAGAATGTTATAAAAATTGACTCATACAATGAGTAAGCTTTTGGGATTGGCCTTTTCCCTTTACTGTATAATTTTTTGGAGACTCATCCAAAATGTTGACTGTACCAATAGTTTATTCATTTTTATTGTTCAGTAGTACATATTTCAAGGTATGAATGTAAAATAGTTTATTTATTCACCCATTGAAGGACATCTGGGTTATTTCCAGTTTTTGGCTATTGTGTATAAAGCTACTATAAATATTTATGTACAGATTTTTATGTGAACATAAGTTTTCGTTTCTCTGGGATAAATGCCCAGGAGTGCATTTGCTGGGTCATATAGTAGTTGCATGTTTTGTTTTTTAAAAAAACTGCTAAACTATTTTTCCAGAGTAGCTGTAACATTTTACATTCCTACCAGCAGGTGGATCCAATTTCTTTACATCCTCACCAGCATTCGGTGTTGTCACTATTTTTATTTTAGCCATTCTTGTAGGTGTGTAGTGATCTGATTATAGTCTCAATTTCCATTTTCTTAATGGCTATAGTAAAGTTCGTGTACTTATTTACCATCTATAGATCATTTTTGTCAAAATGTTTCCATGTCTTTTACTCACTTTCTTACTGGACATTTTTTAAACTGTTAATTTTGAAAAATTTTGTATATTCTAAATATTAGTATTTTGTTAGATACGTGGTTTGGAAATATTTTTCCCAGTCTGTAGTTTGTTTTTTCATCTTTATATCTTTTGAAGACCAAAGGTTTTGAATTTTCATGATGTGCAATTTATCAAGTTTTCCTTTTATGGATCACACAGTTAGTGGCAAGTCTAAGAAATTTATGCATGGTCCTCGATCCTGAATATTTTCTCTTATTTTTTTTTCCCTAAAAATTCTATATTTTCCATTTTATGTTTAAGTCTGTGATCAATTTTGAGTTAATTTTTGTATATGGTGTGACTGGTAGGTCAAAGTTAATATTCTTTGTTCTGTTTATTTTGACCTCATCATTTTAGTTGGAAGTAATTATATTAATATTTATTTTTCAATATTTCATTTTCTAATATAATTTTATTAAAATATCTTATTTCACCATATATTTATTGAGATATAATTCATACATTATAAAATTCACTCTTTTAAAGTGTATAATACAGTAGCTTTTAATAAACTGACAACAATGTTCTACCATCACCATTAATTCCAGAAAAATTTCATCATTCCAAAAAGAAAGCTCTACCCATTAGCAGTCATTCCTATTCATTCTTTCTTCCAGCTTCTGAAACCACTTATCTATTTTAAGTCTCTATTTGTCTATTTTAGATATTTCACATAAATAGATACATACAATAGACCTTCTGTGTCTGACTTCTTACACTTAGCATAATATTTTCAAGGTTTAGCCATATCGTAGCATGTATAAGCACTTCATTCCTTTTTATTTTTTTATTATTTTTTTTATGTCAACATATTATGGACATACAAATGTCTAGGTTACGTATATTGCCCTTGCCCCACCTGAGTCAGAGCTTCAAGCGTGTCCATCCCCCAGATGGTATGCACCGCACCCATTAGGTGTGTATATATGCATCCCCTCCTCCCCGTCCCACCTGCCGGACACCCAATGAATGCTATTACTATATGTGCACATAAGATTCATTCCTTTTTATAACTGAATAATAGTCCATTGCGTAAATATACTACATTTTATTTATGCATTCTTCAGTTGATGGACATTTGTGTTGTTTTAAATTTTTGACTATTATGAATAATGCTGCTATGAACATTCATATACAAGTTTTTTGTACAGACATATATTTTTGATTCTCTTGTGTATATAGCAAGGAGTGGTAACTCCATGTTTAACTTATTAAGGAACTTTCAAACTCTTTTCTAAAGCAGCTGCATCATTGCACATCCCCACCACCACAGTAGGATGGTTCTGTTCTCTCCACATTCTCTCCAACACTTGCTGATTTCCTTTTTTGAAAATTATAGCTACTGAGTGGATGTGAAGTAGTATCTCATTGTGGTTTTAATTTGAATTTCCCTAGTGCATAATAATGTTGAGCACCTTTTCAAGTGCTTATTAACCATTTGTATATCTTTTTGTGAGGTATATCTATTCAAATCTTTTGTCCATTTTTAAATTGTATTGGTTATATTTTTATATTTGAGTTGTAAGAGTTATCTATATATTCTGAATATGAATCCTTTATAATAGATATGATTTGCAAATATTTTCTCCCATTCCATGGGTGTTTTTTCCATTTATTGATAATGTCCTTTGAAGTACCAAAATTTTAAATTTTGATGAAATCTTACTTGTTTTCTTTTCTTTTGTTGCTTGTACTTTTGGTATCATTTCTAAGAAATCATTGCCTAATTCAAGTCACAAAGATTTAGGCCCATATTTTTATGATTTTTATAATTTTAGCACTTACATTAAGGCCTTCGATTTTGTAGTTTTCATTTGTGAACATTTTGTGTTAATTTTTATATATGGTGTGAGGTTGGGGATCAACTTAATTTATTTGCTTGTAGATATGCAGTTATATTCCGGCACCATTTGTTGAAAACACCGTTTTTCCTCATTGAATCGTCTTGAAGTGCTTGTCAAGAATCAATGGACCATAAATGACAGATTTTTGTTTCCTGGACTTCCAATTCTAATCCTTTGATATATATTATATGCCTATCCTTATGCCAGCACCACACAGTCTTGAATGCTGTAGCTTTGTAGTAAGTTCTGAAGTCTAAAAGTGTTAGTACTCATTGTTCTTTTTCAGTACTGTTTTGGCTATTTGGGGTCACTTGTATTTCTACATGAATTTTAAGATCACCTTATCCGTTTCTGCAAATAAGACAGCCAGAATTTTGATAGGGATTGCACTGAATCTTTAGTTCAATGAATAGTATTTCTATCTTAAGAATATTAAGATTTCCAAGCTATGGACATGGTATATCTATTTTTTAATGGCTTTATTGAGATGTAATTATTACACAAACTGTATATATTTAATGTATAAAATCTGATAGGTTTGAACATATCTATATACCCACGAAACCATCACCACAATGAAAGTAATAAATATATCCATCACCTCCAAAAGTTTCCTCCTGCTCCCAGCACCTGTTTTTGTGGTAAGAACACCTAATATGAAATCTACCCTCTCAGCAAATTTTTAAGTGTACAATACAGTATTGCCAAATATTGCACAGCAGATGTATAGAACTTATTCATCTTGAATAACTAATACTTTATACTCCTTTCCACATATTTGTAAATTTTACAGTTTTTCTTCTGTGAGTTGAGCTCTAGTTTCATTTCAGTGTGGTTGAAAAAGATATGTGATATTATTTCAATCTTCTGAAATTTTTTAAGATTTGTTTTGTGACCTAGCCTGTGACCTATCCTGGAGGATGTTCCATGTATGCTTGAGAGGAAAGTTTATTCTGCTACTATTTGGTGGAGCATTTTGTATATGTCTGCTAGGTCTATTTGGCCCATGATGTTTTTCACATCATCCATTTCTTTATTGATTTTTCTGTCCAAGTGCTCTATTATTGAAATTGGAGTATTAAAAGCTACTATTATTGTATTGCTGTGTATATCTGACTTTAGTTCTGTCAATTTTTGCTTTATATATTTAGGTGCCTTGATATTTGCTGCATGTATGTTTCTAATTGTTATATCTTACTGATGAATTGAAACTTTTATCACTATATAATGTTCTTCCTTGCCTTTCTGACAGTTTTTCTTGATTGACTTTTTGGAAAGAAATTTTTATATGACTTAGCAGGAAAATTGTGATTCCTGCTTAAATCTGTTTTTTAAAAATCTATGTTCTAGAATATATTTTAAAATGTTTTGATTTTTAGTGAATTTACATATGTAAATATTAATATGTGTGTGAAACAAAAAGTTATATGCTGATCATGACACACAAAAAACCATAATGGATCGGGATTCACAATTTGAAAACTTTTTTAGAGAGTATGCTAAAGAGAAGTTTGGAAAAGAGTGTAAATCTTGCTAAACTGTTGATGGAGAGACTACTTTTCTAAGTATATTATATAATTAAGCAGGAAACATCTAGTAGCAATATCTTTTTGGAAGAGAATAAACCCAATCCCCATAGTGGAGAAAATTATTCCTTATTGGGGAAAAATGGTCTTCATATGCAAAGTGAGCCCACCGCTATCTCACCACTGGATTTTGCTAAGTTATATGGAATAAGTCAGTTTTTACATTATGTAAAAAAAATAGAGGATAGTTACTTTTCCCCCGGTATTATTGAAATACAAAAATTGTATATACTCAAGGTGTACAACATGAGGATTTGATATATGTATGCATTATGTAATGATTACCACACCAAATTAGTCAATGCATCCATCACCACACATAGTTACTATTTGTGTATGTGTGTGTGGGGGGAGGTGAGGACACTTAATACTATACTTTTGTAGCAAATTTCAAGAAAATAATGCAGTATTATTAATTATAGTCACCATGCTGTACATTAGAGGATAGTTAATTATAAGATAAGAGTTAAGCACCAGTTAGCAGAAAAAGAAAGCCTGTGGTAGACAAAAGACTTCTGTGAAGAGCAGAAGCAATGTAGTGCTTTCAGTACTTCAAAAAGATGCAATCAGATGTACAGGAGTAGAGTTATGTCATAGAAAAGTCAACATAAAATCAGGATGTCTTCTTCTCTACTTTAGAAAAGAGCTAGTATTACATTTAAGCAGTAATTGCTAGCAATTAGAGTTTTTTGGAAATGTTACTAACTTGTGCATATGTGTTTGCTTGATTTTCAAAACACTCTAAATCCTTATCTATCAATTGGATGAATTGAGAAACGTAAGTAACCAACAGAAGAACAACTGAAGTGCTTCCCAATGGTGAACAAGAATCTGTTGCTTTTTATTATAAGCCCTTTATATATGAGCAAATTTATTAAATACTTTGAGGAAATATTTTAAAAATAAATATAAAATTAATTCTTAATCAAAGCTATATTTTGTTTTCTAATGTATAATTATTAGGGTTTAATTTATTATAAGGTTTCAGTTAACATAGCTCTATTTCGATAAAGAAATCATGTATCTCTGGGAAAATAAAATATCATCTCTTTCATTTAGTTACCTAAAATCCTCTTGAGATTTTCTATTTAAGCCATATGATCACTGCCACCCACATGCCATCTGGTGGCACTTATCCAGATGGCACATAGGAAGTAATAAGCCTCTAAAATTTTGCCCTATAAATCCAAACCGAGAACGTGCTTATAAACAGCTTCACATTACTGAATAATGAAGCAGAATTTTTTGTCTTTTAAAAGCATTTTAATTATAGCTAATTAAACCACCAAAACAAAAGCCTGCACTTCTACTTAGCATTATTAGATTGAAATTCTCGGTCTTCTAGCAAAACAACTAGATTCCATGTACAAAAGATTCACTCTCTCAACTTCAATTTCTGTTTTTGGTGGGTCGCCCAAATATCAGACCTGGTAGGACAATATCATTATGTCTTATCTGCTGTCATGAAGTCATATTTGAAGTCATGAAGCTGCTGTAACAACTTGCCTCTGTTTTATGTAAAATCCTAGAACAGTGGTTCTGAGCCTTGGTTGTACATTAGAATCACCTCAGGTGCGATGAAAAATCCTGATGCCAGATCACACCCCACATAAATTATAGAAAACTCTCTAGGAGTGTGAATAAAGCATCTGAATTTTTAAAGCTTTCCAGATGTCGACAGTGTTCAGCTAAGTTAGAGAAACACTTTCCTAGAAGATTGTATTTATTTAACCTAAAACTGTATACCTGTAGGGATAAAGTACTTTGAAGAATTTAAAAAATATGAAAAATATATTGGAAATAACATGGTCATAATTTTGAGAATTGGAACAAAGAAAAAATTAAGAGACTGATATACTTTGGTGCTATATTGAACTATTAACTAAGGTAAAAACTGAACCTTTCATGTGAGTTAGATCTAATCATATTTTTAAAGCAGTGATAGTTATGCAGTCGTAAAAAACAATATATGGTCAAGAATATACGAATCATATCAGCTATTCAACACAAGTGAGAGAAATGAACCTCTTTTATAGAAAGAATAAGTTTCCTAAGGACCTAATATAAGTTCTTACATTGAGTGCAACAAGCCTTTTTTAACACATAAGAAAAAAAAACCGTCATAGGGAAAAACAGATTATTCATGAATTGCGTTTTTTCCAAGCACTACTATAATGTTAATCTATCCACTTAATTTTTTTTATTTCAGCTCATTATGGGGGTACAAAAGTTCAGGTTATATATATTGCCCATGCCCCCCCATCCCCCTGAGTCTGAGCTTCAAGCGTGTCCATTCCCTAGACATTGCACATCGCATTCATCGTGTAGGTATGCACCATCCCCTCCCCCACCCCCATCCCTCCCAGTCAGAACTTCAAGCGTGTCCATTCCCCAGGCAGTGCGCATTGCACTCATCATGTAGGTATACACCCATCCCTTCCCCCCAGCCCCCACCTCTGTCTGATACCCAATTGGTGTTATTCCCAAATGTGCACTTAGGTGATGATCAGGGAAACCAGTTTGCTGGTGAGTACATGTGGTGCTTATTTTTCCATTCTTGGGATACTTTACTTAATAGAATGGGTTCCAACTCTCTCCAGGAGAACCAAAGAGATGCCATATCGCCATTATTTCTTATAGCTGAGTAATATTCCATGGTATACATATACCACATTTTGCTAATCCATTCATGAATTGATGAGCCTTTGGGCTGTTTCCACATCTTTGCAATTGTGAATTGTGCTGCTATAAACATTTGGGTGCAGGTGTCTTTTTTATAGAATGACTTTTGTTCTTCTGGGTAGATGCCCAATAATGGGATTGCTGGATCGAATGGTAGGTCTACTTGAATCTGTTTAAAATATCTCCATATTGTTTTCCACAGGGGTTGCACTAGTTTACAGTCCCACCAGCAGTGTATGAGTGTTCCCGTCTCTCCACATCCACGCCAACATGTATTGTTTTGGGACTTTTTGATAAAGGCCATTCTCACTGGAGTTAAGTGATATCTCATTGCGGTTTTGATTTGCATTTCCCTGATGATTAGAGATGTTGAACATTTTTTCATGTTTGTTAGCCATTTTTATATCTTCTTTTGAAAAATTTCTATTCATGTCCTTTGCCCACTTTTTGGTAGGGTTGTTCGATTTTTTTCTTACTGATTTTCCTGAGTTCTAAATATATTCTTGTTATCAGTCCTTTATCTGATGTGTAGTATGCGAAGATTTTTTCCCATTCTGTAGGTTGTCTGTTTACTCTTGTGACTGTTTCTTTGGCTGTGCAGAAGCTTTTTAATTTGATCAGGTCCCACTTATTTATTTTTGTTGTTGCTGTGATTGCCTTAGGGGTCTTCTTCATAAATTCTTTGCCTAGGCCAATGTCTGTAAGAGTCTTTCCTACATTTTCTTCTAGAATTCTAATAGTTTCTGACCTAAGGTTTAAGTCTGTTATCCACCGTGATTTGATTTTTGTGAGAGGTGAAAGCTGTGTGTCCTGTTTTAGTCTTCTACATGTGGCTATCCAGTTTTCCCAGCACCATTTATTAAATAAGGAATCTTTTCCCCAGAGTATGTTTTTGTCTGCTTTGTCAAAGATTAGATGGCTATATGAGGATGGTTTTATATTTGGATTTTCTGTTCTGTTCCCCTGGTCTGTGTCCCTGCACTTGTGACAATACCAAGCAGTTTTTATAATCACAGCCTTGTGGTATAGTTTGAAGTCTGGCAAATTAATACC
Source organism: Eulemur rufifrons (assembly GCF_041146395.1). Lineage (NCBI taxonomy): Eukaryota > Metazoa > Chordata > Mammalia > Primates > Lemuridae > Eulemur > Eulemur rufifrons. The sequence continues at coordinate 57,065,350 of NC_091012.1, forward strand.
TCCCATTTTGTTTTTGTCGCTTAAAATTGCTTTTGCTAAACAGGGTCTTCTCTGGTTCCATACAAAGCGTAAAATTATTTTTTCTATATCTGTGAAAAATGATGTTGGTAATTTAACAGGGACTGCATTGAATCTGTAGATAACTTTGGGCAGTATAGACATTTTAACAATGTTGATTCTATCGATCCATGAGCATGGTATGGTTTTCCACCTATTTACATGCTGTACGATTTCCTTCCTCAGTGTTTCATAGTTCTCCCTATAGAGGTCCTTTATCTCCTTAGTTAAATATATTCCTAGGTATTTTATTTTCTTTATTGCTATTTTGAAGGGTATTGAGTCCTTAATTTGGTTCTCCGTTTGACTGTTATTGGCATTTATGAATGCCTCTGATTTATGTGTATTGATTTTGTATCCTGAGACTTTGCTGAATTCATTGATCAATTCCAGGAGTCTCTTGGTTGAAACCTTGGGGTTTTCTAGATATAACATCATATCATCAGCAAAGATTGAGAGTTTGATCTCTTCTGTCCCTATTTGGACTCCCTTGATTCTGCTCTCCTGCCTGATAGCTCTTGCAAGGACTTCCAATACTATGTTGAAAAGTAATGGGGACAGTGGGCAGCCTTGTCTGGTTCCAGTTCAAAGTTATCCACTTAATTTTTTTATTGCTCATATATATCTTTGGGTGTAACTTTTGGCTTAATGTTTTCATAATTTCAACTAATTTTATTTTATTTTTTTGTTTTTATTTTAAATTTTTATGTGCATTTCTAATACAGGCACACCTTATTTTATTGTGCATCATTTTATTGCACTTCAGTGCTATTATGTTTTTTTACAAACTGAAAGTTTGTGGCAACCTTGCATCAAGCAAGTCTATTGGCATCATTTTTCCAACAGCATATGCTCACTTCACGTCTCTGTGTCACATTTTGGTAATTCTCACAATATTTCAAACTTTTTTGTGATTATTATATGTGTAATGGTGATCTGTGTTCAGTGATCTTTGATGTTACTATTGTAATTCTTTTTAGGCATCACAAATTGGCCTATATAAGACAGCAAACTTAATAAATGTGTGTATTCTGACTTCTCCACCAACTGGCCATTCCTTCATCTCTCTTCCTGTCCTCATGTCTACCTATTTATTCCCTGAGAAACAATGATATTGAAATTAGGCAAATTCATAACTCTACAATAGTCTCTAAGAGTTCAAGTGAAAGCAAGAGTCATATGTCTCTCACTTTAAATCAAAAGCTAGAAACCATTAAGTTTAGTGAGGAATGTATGTGGAAAGCCAAGATAAGTTGAAATCTAGGCCTCTTGTGCCAGTTAGCCAATTTGTGAATGCAAAGGAAAAATTCTTGAAGGAAATTAAAAGTGCTACTCCAATGAACACATGATTGATAAGAAAGTGAAACAGCTTTTTTGCTGATGTAGAAGTTTTTGTGGATAGAATTTTTGGATAGAAGATCGAACCAGCCACAACATTCCCTTTCGTCAAAGCCTAATCCAAAGCAAGCCTCTAACTCTCTTCACTTCTATGAAGACTGAGAGGTAAAGAAGCTTCAGAAGAAAAGTTTGAAACTAGCAGTGATAGTTTGATGAAGTTTAAGGAAATAACCTGTCTCTATAACACAAAAGTGAAAGGTGAAGCAGTAAATGCTAATATAGAAGCGGCAATAAGTTATCCAGAAGATCTACCTAAGATCATTACTGAAGGGGGCTACCCTAATCAATAGATTTTCAATGTATCCAAATAGCCTTCTATTGGAATAAGATGCCATCTAGGACTTTCATAGCTGGAGAGAAGTCAATTCCTGGCTTCAAAGCTTCAAAGGACAAGCTGACTCTCTTGTTAGGGGCATGCAGCTGTTGACTCTAAGTTGAAGCTAGTAAGTCAATGCTCATTGAGCATTCTGAAAATTCTAGGGCCTTAAGAATTATGCTAAATCTACTACTCTACCTATGATCTATAAATGGAACAACAGAGTCTGGATGATAGCACATCTGAACACAGCATGGTTTGCTGAATATTTTGAGCCCACTATTGAGGCATACTGCTCAGGAAAGAAAAAGATTCCTTTCAAAATATTACTGCAAATTGACAATGTACTTACTCACCCAAGAGTTCTGATGGAGATGTACAGGGAAATTGATGTTGTTTTCATTCCTTCTAACCCAGTATCCATTCTACAGCCCATAGATCAAGGAGTAATTTCAAGTTTCAAGTCTATTACTTAAGAAACATATTTTGTAAAGCTATATCTACCATAGATAGTGATTCCTCTGATGGATCTGGGCAAAGTGACTCTCCATTCTAGATGCCATTAAGAACATTGACAATTTATGGCAGGAGGCCAAAATGTCAACATTAATAGAAGTTTGGAAGAAGTTGATCCCAACCCTCATGGATGACTCCAGTGGAGGAAGTCACCGCAGATGTGGTAGAAATAGCATGAGAACTGAAATTAGAAGTGGAGCCTGAAGATGTGACTGAATGGCTTTGATCTCATGATAAAACTTGAACAGCTGCGTTCCTTCTTATGGATGAGCAAAGAAGTGATTTGCTGAGGTGGAATCTATTCCTGGTGAAGATGCTGTGAACATTATTGAAATGAAAACAAAGGATTTAAAATATTACATAAATTTAGTCAATAAAACAGTGGTAGGGTTTGAGAGGATTGACTCCAATTTTGAAAGGGTCTACTGTGGGTAAAATGCTATGAAACAGCATCCCATGCTACAGAGAAATCTTTCATGAAAGGAAGAGTCCATTCATGCAGCAAACTTTATTGTTGCCTTATTTTAAGATATTGCCATAGAGACCCCAACCTTGAGCACCCACCACCCTGATCAGTCAACAGCCATCAACATCAAGGCAAGACTCTTCGTCTGCAAAAAGATTACAACTCACTGAAGGCTCTGATGCTCATTAGCATCTTTTGGGTATGTACATTGCTTTTATGTACATAACGCTATTGCTTACTTAATAGACTACAGTGTAGTATAAGTGTAACTTTTATATGAATTGGGAAATCAAAATATTCATGTGATTCACTTTATTGCAATATTTGCTTTATAGCAGTGATCTTAAACTGAACCCACAGTATTTCCAAAGTAATCCTGTATTTCATTTTTCCAGTCTGACCTGAGTTTGGTATAAAAAGAAAGCCAACAACTAAAACTTTTAGAAATCACACTTAAAAAAAATTTTTTTAACTTACCTATGCATGTTCTCATTATCTCTTTTTAGGACTCTACAGTCTAAGCAGAAAATAACAGCACTTATGTTTCAATTTATGCTGTAAGTTTTGCACCTGTTATATATTTATATAATTTGTATATAATTTCATTTGAAATTAAAATGCTATTCACTCAATAAAGATTAGAAGTTGCTTTATATGATATTATCACCTAGGAAAACCTTTCTTTAACACCAAGTTTAATAGCAGTTTGAAAATCAAAACTTAAATTTTAATTATCAAAATAAAAGTCATGTTCATGTGAAACATTCTGATGAATTTACATGTTTATATAGTGACTTATGTAATGCTCTTTTAAAATCATTATATATACATGTAGATATATATGATGGGATTGATATTACCAAATATACATATATGGTAATATCAAATATATATACCACATGCATATTGGCATATATATATCAAAGATAATATTAAATATATATGAGGGCTGTCTAGAAAGTATCCAGCCATTGTTAATATAACAAGAATGGTTTGAGTGATATCAATGTAACCTGGCAGCCAAGGAGAGTGGACGGGAATGTTCATGTGTGAACAATGACTACTTCACTGTACTAGTCAGTGGGCGCTAGACACTGTTGAGTGAGCACATGTGCTATGTGGCTGTCACATTCAAAATGACTGAGTGAGTAGAGCAATGAATCTGCATCAAATTTCGGGTTAAGCTAGAACATTCCTCCATGGAAACTATTTGGATGATTCAAGGAGGCTTTCGGGGATAATGCAATGAGTGCAGCGCAAATTAAAGTGTGATGTTTCAAAGAATCTGTTGGAAGTGTGATCCATGTTCTGGAAGGCCTGCAACAAGCAGAACACCTGAGAATGTTGAACATGTGCGGGTTAGGTTAAGAGATGTCGGGAGAACGGTGTGAGGTCCCAAGGAGCCTACTTTGAAGAGGACTGAGGCGTCATTGTCCTATGTACAGCATTTTTTGTATCCTGTATCTTCTTCAATAAATGTCTTTATTTTTCATATTACATGGTTGGATACGCTCCAGACAGACCTCATATATTTGGTAATATCAATCTCATGCCATCTAGAAAGAAAAAGGAAATTAGAAGATGGGTGGATTGATTAAAAGTTTTAATTTTTCATCCCATATAATCTTCTGGTTGTACTATTTGTTACACCTTGAAAAGTGCCATAAATATTAACTAACATCACCATTCTTGATTTTGACCTGCATTTTTTTAATTTAAATATTTTGAAAACATTATCCCTCTTTCAGTTGAAGTTCAAAAAGTCACACAGACTAATTTGGGAAAAAATGTTGACAAATGAAACAAAAATGTGGCATATTTACACAATGGAATATTTTCCAGCAATGAAAAGAACGAAGCACTGATAAATGCTCCAACACACATGAACACTGAAAATGCTATGCTAAGTGAAAGAAACTGGTCACAAAAGTTCCCATATTGTATGATATAATTTATATGAAATGTCCAGAAGAGGCAAACTTATGTATAGAGAAAATAGATTAATGGCTGCCTAAGGTTGAGGGGTTGTTGGAGTAAATGGAGAGTGGTAATGGGTACAGATGGAGTTTCTTTTGGGGGTGATAAAAATATTTTAAAAATAGATTATAGTGAGATTGCACAGATCCATAAATATATTAAAAACCATTGAATTTTACACATTAAGTGGATGGATTTTATGGTGTATAAATTATAGTAAAAAGCTGTTTTTTAAAAAAGGATGAATTCTGGAAAATGCTAAAAGGCTGGCTTGAAGCTAATTCGTCTTATGAAATAATTTGTTTGCATAGTACGTGGCAGACCCACTTTATATCAACAATGCTGAAGTGAATAATGTGGGAAAAACAATATGTCATGAGCTTTCTGCCAAAAGAGAGACAAAACGCTGACGGGGGTACTGTTGGGATATGAGATAGAGCATCCATAGACATGAGACACCAGCAGTAAAGTGAAGGAAATCAAGACCACCTTTGCTATCCAGGTATCCTCTCCTTTCCTATCCATAACCTGTTTTGTCAAGATAACCTGTTTTGCCATGATCCAAGCCCGCATTCTTTATGTAACCTCAAGATGGTATATAAGCTTCCTTGGGGAGTTGAAGTAATCATTTGGAGGTTCTTCCTCGTGTGCACATTAGTAAATTTGTATGCCTTTTCTCCAATTAATCTGCTACATCAGTAAATTTTTCAGCAAAACTTCAGAGGGCAAAAGGAAAGTTTTCCTTGGCCCCTACAAAAGCATCTTGTACTGTGTCTGGTACATTAATAATGTGCTTAATGAATGAAAGTTATTTTTAACATTATCATTATTGTTCTCTTCAACATCATCATCATCACATTGTGATTCTGGCAAAATTAGTAATCTCTATTGGGCTTGCCTTTAAAATTCAATTCAATTAAGTGAGGAAAATCTCATTCTACTTCATGGCCGAGAAAATTTACATTTCTTTTTAAAAAGATAGAAATTATATTTATAATTATGGAAATAACTTCAATGAAACTTTTTCTTTCAAATCCATGTTCTGATATAGCTTCAGTGGAAATACTATGACACAGAATTTTTAAATCATAGAGGTAAATTATTGATTTGGGAGAACAGTAGTCTGGAACTTTGCAACATTATTTTAACAAATATTCTGAATTCTGTGGGTGGCATTCAGTAAGTTGAAAATGCTCACTGAGTATATGGAAACTGTATGAAGATAATGTCATCTCCAGTTATGTTAGGAAATAGAAGTTAATGAACCACATCATTGTGGAGGATGAAAATAAATAGCAAGATTAAAATAAAAGTAAAGTAACTTTCTTTATAGGCAGCCACAGTTTGATTTAATTCTCAAAAGCTCAACATTTCTCCCCAAAGTCAGGAAATTTTGGAAGTATTTTAGTGATATTTTTCATATATTAATACTGCTTGCCTACTCTGGGCTTTTGTGAGCAGAAAGCTTTGTAGAAGCATTAATCATAGTACTGAAAAAGTAATTAAAATGTCATATAGTTTTTACTTGCCTTCTCTCAATATTGAATATACATATGAGTATTAAATATTATGAATATTGAATATTCTAAATATTTCATCAATATCGAATACCTTATATGAGAAGTTATTCATTGGGATTATATTTTAATGTTGAGAGTTCCTTCACTCTCTTTCAGCAATCTTTTCCAGGATTTACCTGCCTAGGCCAAAGTTATTTCTTCCCTATCAGCATTTAGTAAGCATAAGTAACTGGTATGCCCTGCAAGCCAGGATTTTTTTTTTTTTTTGTAATTCTTAACTTTTGTTCTAAATCTGATTTTTGCCTCCTAAGCTTGTTAAGGGAGTTTTTCAGGACAGTCATGACACTATTCTGTCCCTTTTTTTCTTTTTTTCCTTTTCAAAGATATACCTATTCCAATGTGACTCAAAATCAAAACCAATAAGCCTTTTATAGCTTAACTGTGGATGCAACAGGGGTCTCCAAAGAGGGTGCAAATGATTCCCCCCCGTGATCCAAAGTCACTCCAAAGAGAAAGAAAGGTAAGACTGTCGTTGCCACAGGCAGTATAAATGGTATTTGTGAAAACTCATGTCTCTAGTCTCCCACAAAAGTGATATGCCTCTAATCATGGACCCACTAATCTGTGATACTGGGCAGGCAGTACTGAAATGGGACTGTCCCAACACTGTTAAGAAAATGAGGAAAGATTTGACAAGGGCCCCTTATGCATTGAGACCCTTTGTTTAGACAAACACCTTGAGAACTGGCAGAGTCAGTAGGCAAGTGTCATGGGCCCCTCGCCTAATGGCTGGCCACCTGCAGATGCAGGTTTGATGACCCGCACCCATTGGCAGGCAGAAACCCAGAGAGAGAGAGACAGACACACAGAGAGACAGAGATCTTACTGGATCTAAACCTGGCTCTTGGGACATAAAACAAAACAGAAAAAGAATGTCATTCATTTTTTTACTTGGTGACTCACAGCAAATTTTGTCCAAATGGACACTGGTCCAGTGAGAACCATAAACTGACCAGTCTGTGATGCCGGTTTGAACAACAGGCTTATAGGATCGATGCCTGTGTTCCTTCCTAGGATTCTTTTTCTTATGACAAATGACACAAAGGACAGAGATAAAGGAAAATTACTGCTACCCCTGGGAGGAAATGGATCAATAACCAATGAATACTCAACATTCACAAGAGTCACAATAACCAAAGAACTAATTCTTATAAATGTTTTCTCCTGCTAATCTTAATTTGGAAATGAAAGGACAAAGAGACTCTTATCACCCTTATTCGATTGGGCCCTGAAGGCAGAAATCTGGGAGGCTGATTTAGTAAAACATTTTTTCTTTTTCCATCTTTGTCAGATGTTGCATAAACTCAGCTACAGCTTCTAGAGCAAGTAGGGTGTCCCAACCACTAATGGTTATCACTACCATAGGGGAGGAAAGTATCTTTCCTCCATCCTCTTATGCTCTGCTACTAGGGCCTATAAACTCACCTGACAAAAACCAGATTAACAGGAGAAAAGGCATATAAATTTTATTTGATGTTCATATTTTAATTTTTACATACATGGTAGCTTCATAGAAAAGAAATGAAGACCCAAAGAAGTGGTCAGACCTGGGGAACTATATATCATTTTAACAAAGGGCAATAAATTGTGGAGAATTGACAAGATAAAGGAAAAGTGACTTGAGCTTACAGGGGTGGTAAATTGTGGGAAGGTAAAAGTGATACAAGGAAACTAATGGAAGATAAAGATTATTTTAATAAGGTTTGTTTATGCAGACCCATCTCAGTGCTGACTTTCTGCATCTAGTGATAATGGTTGTTCTCCTACTTGAATGGGAGAGGGGAAGAAGAACACCTTCACAAAGGGCAATTTACATTGCTCTTTCTGTGTTTGCTGCTTCCTAATTGCCACTCAAAATAATCTTCATGCCAAAGTGACATATTTTGGGGTGGCATATTATTATTCTCTTGAGAGACTTGGCTGTTTAATAATTGGCTCTTTAAGTCAAAGAAATATTTATTATGATAGGAATAAATAATTTACAATTTGATAAAAATTCCTTGATGAAAAGTGGTTGTTATCAGAGACTTTGTTGAAATCCTTGCTCCTCAGCATCACCATCTAGTGGCAAAAATTTCAAAAAGAATACAGAGCCTTGTCCCAGTTACTCTGATTTGATCATTGTATGTTGTGTGCTTGTATCAAGATGTAACATGTAATCCATGAATATGAACAATTATTATGTATCGATAAAAAAATTAAAAAAAAAAAGAATACAGAGCCTTCCAGGAACCCTAAACCTAATAGGATACATGTAGTTAATTCAATCATATTGCACAGTGACACAGATACCATAACATTACTTAAACACTAACATATATTATTGTCTGAATCAAGTTACCTAACAGAGAAATAATGTTTATGCTTGTGTTAGAGGAAAGGATTATATTCTTATTATAGGTTGTTTGTACTATATGAGAAGTTTTATCATTTAAAGGAACAAGTGGACCCATGATATAGCCTGTTTCTGTATATTCACAAGTGTGCAATAGTCATATTTTTCAATGGTTTGATCAATGTTATTAATTTACTGCTTTGAAGATTGGTCCCTTCATCCACTAGAAGTTTTTAAATACGCAGTGCTCAACAGCTGTAATCTCTGTTATCTGTATTTTTATTCTCCTCTCCTATCAGAGTTTCAGAGAAGAAGCTCAATTCTTTCCCCAGACAAATCTGCCTCCATATGGAACTGATCCACTATCTGAACTCACTAAATGTCATTCTTAGAATTTGAACATTTTTGTATGCAAAGGTTTTTTTTGTTTGTTTGTTTGTTTTCCTTGGCATAGATCCACAATCTCCTGTTTTAAACATCCTTGGCTTGACTTTCCTACAGATGCTTCTGGAGGAAACTTCCAGAAAAACTAAAATGCACTCAATGCTTTTACTTCCTTTCCTTGAAGACATTTCTTTGACCTTCCACTATCATTCTGTGGAAGTTTCTCTCTGAAAGATTACCAATGACCTGGCCAAATTCCACATCCTACCCTTAATCCTATCCCTTATATCAAAGTCTTCCAATTATAATTCAGTAAGCAAATACATTATATATTATGTGATATTTCATACATACAAAAACGTATAAAGAATAACATAATGAACATTTGAGTTCTAACTAAGTGGCTTAAAATATAATATAGTACAAATACTGTTGAAACTCTTGTATACCCCTCTACTCTCTGGTCACATTCTCCTTTATCCCCCTCAATTGCTCCTCCCTCCTCCAAGAGACCACTATTCTTAAGTTTGTATTTATTTTTGATACTCATTTTTATACTATTACCACATACATATATATCTTGAAATAATATTCTAATATTACTCCAAGTGTTTAAACACTTAATTTAGGCCAGGTGTGGTGGCTCACACCTGTAATCCCAGCTACTTGGGGGGTCAAGGCAGGAGGATATCTTGAGCCCAGGAGTTTTAGACCAGCCTGAGCAAGAGTGAGACCCTGCCTCTACAAAAAATAGAAAAATAAGCCGAGCGTGGTGGCATGCGCTTGTAGTCCCAGCTACTCAGGAGGCTGAGGCAAGAGGATCGCTTGAGCCCAGAAGTCTGAGGTTGCAGTGACCTATGATGCCATCACTGTACTCTAGTCCGGGGAACAGAACAAGACCCTGTCTCAAAAAAAAAAAAAAAAAAAAAAAAAAAAACAAACAAAGAACGAAAACAAAAATAAAAAACCCCAACTTCGTTTAAATGAAATTTTGCCATATGCATTTTTATGCAATTTACTTTTTATGTCTTTGTCATTTATCTGTATTGGATGTAGTTGTGTAATATTCATTTACAGTGCTATAGAGTATTCCATTGCAAGAATGCAATCATAATTTATCTCTTCTATTGATGAACATTTAGGGTTTTTCTTTTGTTGTTGTTTTTAAAATTTAAAGCAGTGTGGCTACAAACACTCTTATACATGTCTTCATTCCAAAATTGAAAATTCTGAATTGTGAAAGCTTTTCATAGTGGTGTGAGAAAACTTGTCTTTCCCCCATGAAGAACCTGATTGTAACTTTGGTAATTTTTTATTTCTTAAAATACCTGTTTACTTGTTTGTTTTCTGAGAGCCAGTCCTTCTGAAATCTGTATTATTTTGCAAAAATTTACAGTCAATTAATTTTATTTTGTAAAAAATATTTAATTGGCAAATAAAAATTGTACATATCAAATATGTACAATATAGTGATTTATATACGTATACATTATGTACTGATTACCACAGTCAAATTAATTAACACATCTATTACTGCCAATTGTTACTATTTCATGTTTGTGTGCGTGTGTGTGTGTTGAGGATATTAAAACTGCTCTCTTAGCAAATTTCAAGTAAACAATACAGTATTATTAACCATAGTCACCACACTATGTTAGCTACTCAGAACTTACTCATCTTATAACTGAAAGCTTGTACCCTTTAACATCTCTCCAATTCCCCCATCCCCTAATATCTTTTTGTTTATCATATGCTTGTCACATTTCCTTTGATTTCTGCTTTGCTAAGATTTATCATATTCATGTTAAATGCATTATATCAAATGAGTTTTCTCTTGATCCTTAAAGATATTTTTTATGTGTTCCTGTGGTATATTATGTTCAGTTGTTTTCTAATGTCATTTATTATTATTCCTGGAATTAATTGAACATGTAATAATATGTAGATATACAGATATGTATATATACTTATATACATAAATATAGCTGTATTAAGCTTATTAATATTTTATTTAGAATATTTACATCTTTGTTTAGTGTGATTAACCTATAATTTCCCTTTTCTCTGCAGTCCCTGTATTCTGGTTTTAGTATGAAATTATATTAACCTTGTGAAATGAGCTGGGAAGCAGATTTTCTTTTTCTCTTATCTGGAGTAATGTATATATATTGGAATTATCTATGTCTTGAGTGTTTGGTAGAACCCATTATGTGAAGCTATCTAGTACCTGGTGTATGTGTTTCAGTGTGTGTGTATTTGTGGGCAAACTGATTTTAAACTGCTGATTCAGTTTATTTAATGAGTCTGTTAAACTTTCTATTCTGTGTCTATTTTTTTTTTTCATTTTTAACAGTGTTGTAGCTTCTAGCAATCATTCACAGTTTCCTTCCTCTTAAGTAACAGTACTCCAATATATGGGTGAACACAATGCCACCTTGAACAAAAGACATACTTTTCCGTTCTTCTTTGGAGCCAAGTGACAGATTTTGGCTAGTGAAATGTAAATGAGAGTGCGGTATGAGACTTCCACTATGACTGCTTTAAGAGAGCTGAGTTAGGAGAGACAAGCCCTTTCCTTGGCCTCTTCTGCTTTTCCCCCATCTGCTGGCCTGAAACTCAGACCAGATGACTAGAACTCCATTTTGAACCATAAGGCGACCCTGAAGGTGGCAGCCACATACTACTTTGTTAGAACAGAAGGGTAGAGCCCTGTATCCCTTATAAAGCCTCTGAGCTGCTTCCCTAACTATGAACTGATTATTTCTGCACTTACTTTTATGCAAAAAAGAACTTATAACATTTAAATAAATATTGTCTTTTTCTTTTTATATTGTATATTGAACTGAAATATTAATATTTTCAAAATGTATTTATTTAGAAACGTTTCCATTTTATATAAATTTTCAAATTCATTGACACAATACTTTCTGTAGCATTACATTAATATTTTAAAAGGCGAAAGATTTATTCTATCTGAAGAGAAACCAGAGTATAATATTTTAAATCTCTGTCCTACATTTAGATAGATTTCATGTTTTTTTCACTAGACCAATCATGTCAGGGGATCATCTACTTTCTTATGCTTTTCCTTGAATAAACTTTTGGCTGTGTTAATCCTTTCTACTGTATCATTTTTGTTTTCTGTTTCACTAATGTCTGCTATTATCCTCATTATTTTTTCTTTTAGTATTTTTGGGTTTATTCAGTCCTCTTGTTCTAACTTCTGATTAACTTATAAGTTTTAGCCTTTCTCAGTTTCTAATAAAAGTATTTGAAGTTACAAATTTCGACTAGTATAATCTTTGTTGCATACAGTGGGTTTTATCTTTCATTATTTTTCACCTCTAAGTTTTGTGGCCTTTTAAAATTTTCATCATGATTTCTTCCCTTATTCATGGATTACATAGAAATGAGTTTTTGTTGTTGTCATTAAATGTTGCAAAATATGGGAGTTTTTTACAGTTATATTTAAATTGCTTTGTACTTACTGAGATGGTCTATGATATGGATTACTTGATATATGCTAAGACACATGATTAATTTTTGAAAGTGTTCAATGCATGTGAGAAAATAATGATAGCTAAATTTTGTTGAGTACTCATTATATTCCAGGCTGTGTTTTAAGTGCTTTTACACATTAATTCAATGAATCCTCTCAATAACCTTATAAGATAGGAATTTTTATTATTTGCACTTCAGATATAATTACACTGGGTTTCCTTTGATAAGTATTTATCTGGTATGTATTTTCCCATTTGTTAAATTTGGTTCTTTCTATAATATGTCCTTATGTTTTAAGCATGTCCCTTATAAATAGCATGTAGCTACATTTTCCAAAGTCCAATCTGAGAATGCATGTTTTTTAAAAAATGCTCTGCTTATTCCAATTTATTTGTTGTTTTTACTGTCATAATTGGCTTTTATAGATTGTGAAATTTTGTGTTTTCTATTTAGCAAAAATTTCTATGTTTCTTCTGGTCTCCTTCAGTTGCTTGGAAACAACCAAGATGTCCTTCAGTAAGTGAATGGATAAACAAACTGTGGTACATCCAGATAACAGATTATTATTCAGTGCTAAAAAGAAATGAGCTATTAAACCACGAAAAGATGTGATATAATCTTAAATGAATTTTACTAACTGAAAGAAGCCAAATTAAAAAGGCTACCTACCCACTGTATGATTCCAACTATATGCCATTCTAAAGAAGTCAAAACTATGGAGACAGTAAAAAGATCCTACTCACTCCCACTCACACCCAGTCACACCCACCCACTTCTAGTCACACCCACTCACACCCACTCACTCACACTCACACTCACATCCACTCATTCCCAGTCACACCCACTCACAACCAGTCACACACAGTCACAACCAGTCATACCGACTCACTCCCACTCACACCCAGTCACACCCACCCACTCCCAGTCACACTCACTCACACCCACTTACTCCCCCTCACACCCACTCACACCCATCACACCCACTAACACCCACTCACACCGACTCACTCCCCCTCACACCCACTCCCTTCTCACAACCACTTGCACCCAGTCACACCCACTCATGCCCACTCACTCCCTCTCACACCCACTCACACCCACTCACTCCCAGTTGCACAGTGATTGCCAGGGGTTGGGGCAGGGAATGATGAATAGGCTGAGCACAGAGGATTTTTAGGGCAAGGAAAATACTCTGTAGGATACATATAATTTGTGGATACATTTGTTCAAACTTATAGAATATAACAACACCAAGAGTAAACCCTAATGTAAACTATGAACTTTAGTTGAGTATGATGTGTTGATGTAGGTTCATCCTAGTTTGTCCTTCAGCCAACTTTCAAAATAATGAACAGGTAATTCAACAGTCTCCTATAGTGACCAATGGTGATTTTAAAAAGTATCAGTATGAACCCATGGACTTTTCATTATTTACTGTATTTTAACTAATTGTTGTTATCCCTTGGGATAAACAAATTATCTTAGGGCAGTGTCTTTTTGATACAACACCAGAAGTCTTTGCAAACTTCCTACCTTTCTGGCTGGATAATTTATTTGGGCTTATTTTGTACATTTCATTCACATCTTGAAACATCATTTCTCCCAGGAACTCCTTTAATAAGAGATAGACTTTGAATACCACAATCTAGGATCTAGAGGTGTTCATTGCTACTGTGCTGGCATTGCTTCTGGTCCTTTTCAGTGAAAAGTACTAAAAAGTATATATTTTTAGAAAGAAAAAGAGAAAAACGAATCATAAGCTCATACTGATATTTCCAATTCAAACGTAATATTGCAATTCGAATGATTTTTATCTCTTCTCTATGATGAAAGTCAATCCTCCCAAAATTAACAGAATTGCTTATTTGCTTTATCCTACAATATACAAGAGATTCAAGCCAGCAATACTAATATAATCATCACCAATAGACAGCTAAAAGCAATTTAAGATTTTGGAGATTCTTTTTTCCCTTCATGTATAGGGATCTACATTAAAACACTGTTTTGCAAGCATCACATGTACTTACCAGAAAATTGGTTTCCCTGATCATCACCTAAATGCTCATTTGGGAATGATACCAATTGGATATCAGACTGAGATGGGGGTTGGGGGGAGGGGTTGGGTGTATGCCTACATGAGGAGTGCGTTGCGCACCATCTGGGGAATGGTCACGCTTGAAGGTGCTGACTCAGGGAGGAGGGGGTGGGAGGAGGGGATGGGTGCATACCTACATGATGAGTGCAGTGCACACTGTCTGGGAAATGGACACGCTTGGAGCTCTGACTCGGGGGGATGGGCGGTACATGGGCAACGTATGTAATCTGAACTTTTGTACCCCTATAATAAGCTGAAATAAAACAAAAAACAAAAAACACACTGTTTTGTACAGTCACTTGGAGTTATTTTTCCCTGTGTAGGTTATGGCATCCATTTGATATATAATTAAATTCATTGTTTCTATTTGTTTTTGACTTATAAGAATTCCCTTTTTAAAATTTTTGATTTAGTTCATTTAAAAAAATTATGAAAAAAGAATTCCATGGTTCCCAAGTCAAACTCTAAATGAGGATACATTCTGAGAGATTTAACTTTCATATCTGAGCCCTTCCTATTGTCTCCTCCATCCTTCTAGGTGATCATTTTCAAAAATAAATTTAATATTTTGATATTTCTACCTGCATCATTTATCTCTCATTAATCTAGTTCTTTCTTTCTTTATTTTATTTAAGCTTATTATGGGGGTACAAAAGTTTAGGCATGTATATTGCCCATGCTCCCCCCACCTCTTGAGTCAGAGCTCCAAGCGTGTCCATTCCCCAGACAGTGCGCATCGCACTCATTATGTATATCTATTATCTATATCCACTGGCTCTTTTCTCAAAATGTAGCATATCAATGTCCCCTTCCGTTCTTCCTTCCTTCATTCCCTTCCTTCCTTCCATTACTCCCTGCCTCCATTTTTATCTCTCTTCCTTCCTTCCTCTCTCCTCCCTCTCCCTCCTTCCTTGCCTCCCTCCCTTCATTCTTTCTTTCTTCCCTCTCTCTTTTTCTAAATATTATATCCTTGAGATCGTCTTTATCAGAAAAGAGATCTTCATTTCAATATCAAGCTCTGCAGAGCACTCCATTGTGAGTATGTATCATAGTTTATTCATTCAATTATTATTAATAGAATTTGGGTTATATCCAGTTCATTAATATTGCAAATAATGTTGTAATGAATAGCCTTGTGCATAAGTTTTCATATATTTGACAATGTATTTTGGGGCTGACTCTTAGAAGTGGCATTTCTGGTTTGATAGGAAAATCCATATGTAATTTTGCTAGCTACTGTCAAACTCTTCTTCACTTACTTTGTACCATGATGAATCAATGTAGGTACTATTGGAGAGTGATGATCTCACCAATAGATATTGTTGTTAAACTTTTGGGGTTTTGCCAATCTGTAAAGTGAAAAATGATATCTAAGGATAGTTATATATTGCCTTTCTTTTATTGTAAGATTGAACATCTTTTCATGTTTTAGGACTTTTTATATTTATTTTTCTGTGTACTCTCTGTTTATATCTTTTCTCATTTTCCTGTTCATTCGTTCATATTTTTTGTCAATTTCTGAAAGCTTTTTACATAATACAGATATTAACTTGTATGTTAGATATGTTAAAAATACATTTCCCTGTCTCTCCTATATTTTTTAAAATTTGGCTTACAGGTTTTTTGCTGTTGTTGAAGTACAAAATTTTCATTTTTCTTTTAATATTTTTCAGTATTTTGTTGTTTTTGGATATTCATTAATAGTAAAGAGTTCCCGACTCCTAGGTCATACTGACATTTGCCGATGTTTTCTTATCATACTCATGTTTTCATTTTTTTACAACTAGATATCAGATCCACTTGGAAGTTATCCTGGTCTAAAGCATTAAAAAATGGATCCAAGTCTATGATTTAACATATGGATATTCAGTTGCCCCAACATCACTTATTAAAAATTCTTCTCTTTCACACTGATTTGAGATACCAGCCTCAGCATATATTACATTTCCGTGTGCATTGGGTCTTCTTCTGGATATTCTCTTTTGCTTAGTCTGTTTTCAGTAGAGGGGCATTATATTATAATATGTTCTGTGTTGTGGAATGGTTGACTGCTTTCTGCCACAACTCTCCCAGCTCATACTTTTAGCAATTTTTCTAAATGAACATTACAAATAACTTGTCTAGCACACAAAAAGGCCTGATGGTAATTTTATTGAGAACAGATTAATTTATAAGTTAACTTGGGAAGAATTAATATCTTCATAATGTAATCAGTTTGGTCAAGTTTATTTATGTGTCGTCAGAACTGTTCTATATATTTTTTAAATTCTTATTTTATTTTATTTTATTTTTTTTTTTTGAGACAGAGTCTCACTTTGTTGCCCAGGCTAGAGTGCTGTGGCATCAGCTTAGCTCACAGCAACCTCAAACTCCTGGGCTCAAGCCATCCTCCTGCCTTAGTCTCCCGAGTAGCTGGGACTACAGGCATGTACCACCACGCCCGGCTAATTTTTTCTATACATTTTTAGTTGCCCAGCTAATTTCTTTCTCTTTTTAGTAGAGACGAGGTCTTGCTCTTGCTCAGGCTGGTCTCGAACTCCTGACCTCAAACGATCCACCTGCCTCGGCCTCCCAGAGTGCTAGAGTTACAGGCGTGAACCACCGTGCCCAGCCAGAACTGTTCCATAGACTTCCTCTTAAATGAATAAAGCCTATGCTTTATGTACACCCTGTCAAGTTTGTGAAACAAAATATTTTATTTTATTGGTATTGAAAATATGGTCTGTTTTTCCATTATCTCTTCTAACTGATTGGTTTTATATATGAGGCCTGTTGTGTTCAGTATGTTAATTTTACCATATATTACTACTTTACTAAATTCTTTTAATATTTATAATATTTTTCCATTGATCCTTTTTGGGTTTTCAGTTATAGAATCATATCATGTGCAAGTAAAGATACCCATAGTTTTACCTCTTCTAGATTAATGGCTCCAGTTGCTTTCTCTTATACAACTACACTGGCTAATGCATCTAATGCAAAGTAAGTAGTAGTGGAGACAGCATACTTTAGTGGGGAAGTCTCTGATGTTTGCCAATTGAGAAATATGCTGGTTTGGGGGCTGCTGCTTATATGTATGAAAGTATCCATCAATTTGTATTTAACTTAATATTAAAAAATTAATGGTTGCTTGAATTTAGTGAAATAGCTTTTAGGCATCTTATAAAGATGATAATGTATTTTTTCTTCTTAGTTCTATTAATATGATAATTATGTTCATTTTCTCTTCATGTTGAACCACCACTTCATTCTTAAGTAAACCCCAATTAGTTATGTAATCCCAAATACTATATTATTTTTTAATGTGCTGCTGGATTCTGTTTGTTAATGTTTTATTTAAGGTTTTCCATCAAATATTTATAAGTGATACCAGACTGCAGTTTTCATTTGGATATCAATGTTATACTTGCTATATAAAAAGATTTTTGAATTTTGTTCTTCTTACATGCTCTGTAATAGTTCTAGAATCGTTGGGATTAGCAGAGCTTTAAGGGTTTTGTAGAAGTTCCCTGGGAAGCCATATAGGTCTAGCGCTTTTTGCAGGTGAATTCGTTTCAACTGTCTCTATTTTTCTATGGGAAATGATTTGTGTAATATTTTTATTTTGACTGCACTCAAATTTTGTAAACTATAGTTTTTTTGGAAATTATTTTTATAGTTTAAGATGGAATTGCATATATTTGTGCAAAAGAATCTCAGTTAAAACAATTGATGGTTATTTCCCACTTGGCATTTCTAATTATGTGCATTTGTGTTTACTTTCTCTGTTTTATTAGGTTACCTAATGATTTATAATTTTTTTCCCAATGAACCAGCTTGCTTTCTTGCTTGCTTATTTATTTATGATTTCTACAGTTTTCTTTTAACTCATTAATATCTGATTTTATTATTTCCTTCATTCTTTTCTTTTTATTCTTTCCCTGGATTTTTAAAATTTGAGTAGTTAATTCATTTATTTTGATAATTCAGTCTTATTGATATAGGTATTTAATTGTATAATTTTCTTCTGATAACTGCTTTTGCTGTATTCCATTTAGCTATTTACAAGAAATTCTCCAATTTTTGTTTTATTTTTCTAGTTTGACCTAAGAGTTGTTTACTAGCTTGTTTTTTTAAAGAAATTTTGATAGAAAGATCTTTAAAAAGTTATTTTGTTATTAATTCCTATTTTTCACACTAGAGGATTCTGTCTGTAACCTTTCCATTTTTGAAATTATTGAGATTTTCACAGTACTCTAATATGCAGTTAGTTTTCACAAATGTTTTATGAGCACTCCAAAAAAGTATATTCTCCATAATCCAGGGCACTGGGGATAATATTTACCTAAAGGATAGTGATTATATTGTTTACATCTTCTGTATACTTTCTAAAATTTGTCTACTTCATGTGTATTGGATATAAACACATCTCCTGTTATTAGTGTGTTTTTATTTATTTCTCTTTGGACCAACCATAGTTTCTGTTTATAGAAAATTTTTGCTTTCATATTAGATGAAGAGATATTAATATCTCATCATTTAAAATTGTAGACAGTGAGTTAAAAGGTTTCTTTGTCTCTTGTTTTTTAGTCTGAATTCTACCTTGTTGTATATCAGGTTCCTTACTCTTTTTATTTCCTTTTGTTTGCTATGAAAATGGATAGTTTTTTTCTAACTTTTTGAATTTCTTTATATTAGATATGTTTTGTATAAGTTACAGGTATGGATTTTGCTTTTTAAGTCAACCTAAAAAATATTTTTCCTCCTGATTTGTGAGTCATGGCTATTTGTATACATTAATATCTGTGATATATTCAGTTTCCAGGCTATTCTTTATCTAAAGTTTTTCTCTACAAGGTTTGTTCTCTCCCCCACCCCTCTTTCTCTTCCTCTTTTTGGTATTAATATTAGCATTTAGGAAGGTTTTACTTTTTGTTCTAATAATTGCCATTATTTTATTCCTTTATATAGTATCCTTAGTCTAGTCTCTTCTTTCTTTTAAGATATTTTCTATAGTTTCTTACTGTAAGAACTATTGAAAATAGCTAAAAACCTCTTCGTTTTCTCCCCTTCCATCTAAATTAAAGGTATATCCCTATAGTATCACCATTTAATCTCCTTCTGCTCACCATTTTTTATAGTTGCACTATGTCTTCATTGGAAAAGCCAATATGATTTACATATATCCAATCACATCTATCCACATCACTTAATCTTAGTTATATAATTAAATATATTTAATGCTCACAGCCATTTTAATATTTTCTTGGTACTCTGAAGCTTATTCTTCAGTAGATTATTCAGGAAAAGCTCATAGGTACAATATTCACTGAATTCTTGCATATTCACAACAATTTGTTTGTGTCTTTGTGTTTCACAAGTCCTTTTCTTGAGTTTCCTAAATTACTTTAGTAACTTCTGGCTTAAAGCACTGTAGTCTATGCATCTAATTCTAATCTGATTTTTAAAATTCTTTTCTTTGGTATTTTTACATATATTCCCAAAACATATTTTATTTTCTTCAATAGATGAAACTTTCGCTAGAATATATCTTCATTTTGGTCATCCAGGGTTGATTATTTCAGGCAACTTGTAATGTTAAATCTTTTTTAACTTCAGGAAAGTCTTCTTGATTGTGGTTTTTAATATTTGTAGTGTTCCACTATGATTTTATTTGTCTAACACTCCTTTTGTATATATGTTGTATTTTCTTTGTCTATTTTCAATATCTATCACTTTCTAATATTAAAGAAAATTCTTCAAATGTACTTGATTTGTCTTGCTTTTCCTTTCAATTCTCTAGTTCCCTTACTGTGCTTTCAGTCCATCCATTCACTTTTGTGTTCCTTGTTGTTTTTCTTAATTAAAATTTTTTCCTATGTATAATTCTTACCTGAGCTCCTTCAGCTATATTAGCCCAACTATCTCATTTATTAACTGTTCTAATTCTGACATTCTTTTTTTTTTTTTTTTTTTTTTTTTTTTTGAGACAGAGTCTCACTCTGTTGCCCGGGCTAGAGTGAGTGCCGTGGCGTCAGTCTAGCTCACAGCAACCTCAAACTCCTGGGCTTAAGCGAACCTACTGCCTCAGCCTCCCGAGTAGCTGGGACTACAGGCATGCGCCACCATGCCCGGCTAATTTTTTGTATATATATATTTTAGTTGTCCATATAATTTCTTTCTATTTTTAGTAGAGACAGGGGGTCTCACTCTTGCTCAGGCTGGTCTCGAACTCCTGACCTCGAGCGATCCACCCGCCTCGGCCTCCCAGAGTGCTAGGATTACAGGAGTGAGCCACCGCGCCCGGCCGACATTCTTATATGTGTTGTTCTGCTCTAACTAGTATTTTTTTTCATAATTGCATTTGCCTTGAAGTAGTAGGTTCAGATTTTCATTGGCTTTGAAGCCAAATACATTCTTTCTCACATGCCATCATTTTCTATAGTGTGTTATTTAGATCATTATTATTTTGTTCTTATCATATCTTTGTATGGGTCTCAACCACCCTTCTTTTTTGTTACTCATGCTTAAATAAGATGGGATTTCTTGTACTTCCAAGCTGTAGGCTCCTGGGGTGGGCCAGGATAGCTTTCCTACCTTCGTTGCCCTAGGACTTCCTCTTCTGTTATACTGTAAAGTAATAAAAATATGCCCTCTCACTGCATGCACATCTTTAGCACTATGCATTGCTAGTTCTGCTCATCTTTTTGCTCACTATTACCTGAATTTTCTTTCTCCAAGTGTTCTTACCTCAATGCATTTTTATTCTACTCTCAGCAATTTCTTTTTTTAGTACAGGGTTATAGTCTTCTGGGAAAGTTCTTCATTGGGCATTTCCAAACCCTGAGAGCTCAGGACATCCTAGCACCCTTCACAGTTCCCTTATATTCATTGGCAAGTTGGAACATGCAAAGGCTCCTCTAAGGTTCAACTGCTGTTCTCAAAGCTACTTCCAGAGTGCTCCACTTACAGGAAAGGAGCATCCTTTCAAGAGTGAGGATTTTTGGGTGATTTCTGTGTTTCCCAGTTCTTGGGATATCCAAATGTTGCCTTGCCTTTAATGTCTCCCATACAACTTCTTACCTCTGCATCTCACACAACTGCTATTCCTCCACGGGTCTTGCCGCTAAATTATTTGGCCCTGCTCACTCATTTTCTGGACTTTGAGGTGATACCTTATCACCTGGATTTGCTGTCTATGGATTACTGCTGTTGTGAGCCTATTTGCTGAGTGTGTGTGTGTGTTTTGAGGAAATTTATGCAGAAACAAAAATCACTCTGCCATTACTGCCTTCACCACTGCCACCATCTTTGAGATGCTCTGCCTGGTTATAATATGCATAATTATTTTGGATTATGAATTTATGATCAATGTGGAAATCCTGAAAAGCCTGGTTTGAGCATCCATAGCTCCGTAAATGTGTGCTGATCCTCACATACACCCTAGTTTATGTTAAATTACTTTCTCAGCTTATGTTTTCCTACATCATGCAGCTATTATCAATCAAAACCCTAAAACTAGATACAGCCAGGCCTATTGACAAAATATTCCCCTCAGGAAGCTTTTATCTACTCAAAGTTAAGCCTCTTTTCCTTGTTGTTTCCCTTTGCTATGAGGTGAGCTTCCCCCTCCCCAATCTACCCATTCAATAAGTTGTTTCAGATTTTGGGGGATGAGGAGATTTTGTTGCAACTCCCTACCTTGTATGGACCCAAGGATATTCCACCCATGCATACGTGGCAGATTATTACAATACAAGGATTTTAGTTAATGAGATGGGCAAACACTTCCAGGACACTTGTAGGTTTAGTTTCAGTGTATTCTTTTGTTTTCCAGCTCTCCGTTCAGTTTTAACCCTTGGGAATTTTCATTACTTTTTTATGAGCTCAGCTATGTATTGATTTAAAAAGGTATCTATTAGAGTTCAGCCATCACCTCTGCATTTTGGGGACTACTGAGCTGTGTGTCAAAACATCTAGTTAATCATATTGCTACGGAGGGAAGTCTTGATTCATAATTCTACCAGACTAATTTACACCCTCATTGCTTTTACCTAGGTAATTATGAGATCCTTATTTCCTTCTATTCCATTCTCCAGTCTTTTTCACATTGCATTTCCATCCTACAAATTGATGCATGATTTTCATAAATCACTGCGGTAATTGTGTCTTTCTAAAAATTTAGTTGGATGCTTATAGCCTAAAGATGCTTTAGTTTGATGTTCAAAATTATCTGCTGTCTGGCCTTAACTCTCCTTTGCTCTCTAGTCTCTCTACTTTCTTTGTATTCTTTGCAATCCAATCAAACTAAATTATTTGCCGTCTGTAATGTATACAAACCCTTATCCCAATGTAATTTTGTTCATACTGCTTTGTCCACCTCAAATGCCCATTCCTGTATTCCTATATTTCTAAATCCCTCTGAGAGTGCCAGTGGGATATAGTCTATTAGAATGGTTGGAGTGAAACAGACATGAGCTCATTTTCCATCTCTGACACTTCCCAGGTGTGTGGTCTCAACCTCAATCTTCCTATCTGTGGAATAGGGAAAACATTTCTCTATATGAAATAATTGCTGTGAAGCTGAAATGAGAAAATATATGCAAATATATTCTGTAAAGTGAAAAATGCTATAAAATTACAAGTATTAGTTTGCTTTCACTTTGCAGTACTCATTCTTTTAGGCCAAGTTCAAATGCCACACCCTTCCTGAGACCTTTCTTGAGTCCTTATTAATATAGTTAACACTTTAGCCATACTTACTACATTTTACTTTGTATTGCTAATTGCCCCCAGCTCTTATATTCCTAGTTAGATGTGGATTTCTCAAGGGCAGTAGCCATGTCTGACTCCTCTTGTGCAATTCCTTCAATAGTGTAGGTGCTCAATAAATATTATTTGAAGTATTGAGTTCTCAAATACAGCAATTTAGGGTATTTCTAAAATGTTTCAGCCATTTAATAGTGATTTATTAGAACACTCATTTCTACACTAAAATTATTTGTAAATATTAAGTCCCTTCTTAAAGTAATCTCAGTTTCTCAATTTTTTAAAACTAGAATTTGTGATAAGGTTTTTTCCCAATCCTTTGATAAAGCACATGTGCCAGACTGATTTATTCAATATCTATTTCAACTCTTAGAGTAGGGATGGGGAACATTTTCATGCTGGAAAGCTGAATTAATTTAGCTATAATCATATAAGGCCACATTCAAGAAACTTCAATTAGGTAAACTTAAAAATGTACATTATTTTATAAAAATCTACCTCCTATGTACTTAATAATTTCAAAAAATGAAAAATATTTGTTAATTTTAAAGTTAACCAATCTTTTAATGACTTTGTTATGTCTGCTTTTTCTTGGAAAGCTTTTGAATATTTGATTGATTGCATCATGGAGGTCTGTAGTTTCAGTTGATTCACCAGATAGGTATTAGTCATTTGTGACCTTAAGGGCATCTTGATTTGGATTAGGTAGGAGAATGTAGAATGTGGAATGTAGTAATAAGTGCTTGAAAAGCAAGAAAGCATTTTTCGGGTATGTTGCCAAAGGCCTGGGTATTCTACTGCATTTTTCCATATTTCAATTGGATCTTTCTTAGTGTCAAACAATGACTTTAAAATGTAATCTACTAAGAGCTCAATCAATTCCATCTATAGTTCTTTAGGTGCCTTAGTGATTTCAACTAGGTGAGGCTGAAATGCTAATTTGAGTGTGATGTCATGATTCTCAAAGTCAGTAAGGCTTTCACTGTATTCTCCAATTAATAGGTCTATAGCAGCTGCAAATTTTTTACATGATTCACATTATCATCCTGCTGATCAATGACTTTTGCTAACTGGGGAAATGTTCATCTGAAATTTTCTTTTGAAGGAGAAGTGTTTTGAAAAAAGATAAGTTTTTAAAAAATGTTTGGATTTTTTTTGCCACATATCATATATACACTTATTTTTACCTTGCAAGGAAATATTCAAGTCATTCTGATTTCACATATCACACGGGAATGCTGCATTTCTATAGAAATTTTCTTTCAATAATTAACATTGCTGATTCTGTTCTTCATAAAATTTAACTATCTGTTCTTGCAGAGATAAAATTTTGGCTAACACCTGTCCTTGCGACAGACAATGCACTTTAGAATGATATGGCAAATCCACACTGAATATCTCGTCCTTCAACTTTAGCATGCTATGAAACTGACAATGCTGTGTTGCATTTGCAGGAATATGGTTAACAATACTTATAACTTGTTGCAAAGTGTCACTGAAAATAAAGCTATACTACAAGGCAATAGTAACCAAAATAGCATGGTACTGACACAAAAATAGAGATATAGACTAATGGAATAGAACAGAGAACCCAAATATAAAACCATCCACATATTGCCATCTGATCTTTGACAAAGTATACAACAATATACAGTGGGAAAACGAATATCTATTCAATAAATGGTGCTGGGAAAACTGGATAGCCACATGCAGAAGATTGAAACAGGATCCATCTCACCATTCACTAAAATTAAATCAAGATGGATAACAGACTTAAACCTAAGACATGAAACCATAAGAATTCTAGAAGAAAATCTTGGAAAAACTTTTCTAGATATTGGCCTAGGCAAAGAATTTATGAAGAAGACCCCAATGGCAATCACAATAATAACAAAAATAAGTAAATGGGAGTTGATTAAATTAAAAAAGCTTCTGCACAGCCAAAGAAACAATCAACAGAACAAATAGACAATCTACAGAATGGGAGAAAATATTTGCCTGCTACATATCCGATAAAGGGCTGATAACTAGAATCTATGTAGAACTCAGGAAAATCAGCAAGAAAAAGATCAAGCAACCCCAGTAAAAAGTGGGCAAAGGACATGAACAGAAACTTTTCAAAAGACGACAGACTAATGGCCAATAAACATATGAAAAAATGCTCAATGTCTCTAGTCATCAGGGAAATGCAAATCAAAACCACAATGAGATATCACTTAATTCCAGTGAGTGAGAATGGCTTTTATCAAAATGACCCAAAACATCATGTTGGCATGGATGTGGAGAGATAGGAACACTCATACATTGCTGGTGGGACTGCAAACTAGTACAACCTCTTTGGAAAGTAATATGGAGATACCTCAAAGAGCTAAAAGTAGAACTACCATCTGATCCGGCAATCCCATTACTGGGCATCTACCCAAATGAAAAAAAGTCATCCTATAATAAAGATATCTGCACTTGAATGTTTACAGCAGCACAATTTGCAATTGCAAAGATGTGGAGACAACCCAAGTGCCGATCAGTACATGAATAGACTACTAATATGTGGTATATGTATACCATGGAGTTCTACTCAGCCATAAAAAATGAGTTACTTCCTTTTGTAACAATCTGGATGGAATTGGAGACCATTCTCCCTAGTGAAGTATAGCAAGAATGGGAAAACAAACACCACATGTACTCACTATTAAATTGAAACTAACCAAATAGCACTCATGTGCACAGATGGAATTAATACTCAGTGGAAATCAAGCAGGTGGGAGGGGGGAGGAGGAGATGGTTGAAATCATACCTAATGGGTACAATGTACTCTATCTGGGTGATAGGCACACATATAACTTTGTCTCAAGCAGTACAAAAGCAATCCATGTAACTGAAACATTTGTACTCCTATAATATTCTGAAATAAAAAAGTAGTAGCTTTTGCACAGAGATTTTGCTGATGCAATATACAATGAAAAGAAATGAGTGCATCTGGATCTATTAATATTTTTTTACCTGTGGAATACACCTTTCATGTTTTCCTGTCATGGAAGGTGCACCGTCTGTACATACACTCACTAAATTTACCAAATTCAGTCCAACTTCACGACATTTATTTTGACAGTTGTTGATGTCTATTCCCCATGTTCATTCAAGGAATGCCCAAAGTGAGTAACTGTAGCAAATAAAATCTTTTGTTATGACCTGAACGAAGTATAAAACCCATGCTGAGTCAGTAGTGTCAATTGATTCATCCAAAAGCTATTGAATAATATATATTTTCCTTTTGAAGTATTGTATTAAGTTGTCTTGTTAAGTTGAAAGTTAATTCATGCTGCTGATCAGTTATGGTTCATGAAAGAGGGAGTTTGTGCTTTGAAATGTTATAGGAGTGTAAGCATCCTACAACTTCGACAATGCATTGTTTCACAATTTCTACATCACTGAATGACTTCCTTTTTTTCTCGAGTATATGAGCTACTTTATACATTGCTTCAGTGGCAGTATTTCCACGTCTTATTGCTACTTGAAAGAATTGTCTTTACTTTTGCTTTTCATCTTTTAATATCTGCACTACAACTTTTCACACCTCTCCCTCTAATTAAAATATTTGTGGTTCTTATGAGTGTTATAATGCTGGTGAGCATTGAATTTCTTTAATGTTGATATTGCAGTGTCACAAAGCAAGGAAATCATCTTACCTTTAGTAGAAACAAGATAATATTGCAATTCCCAATCCTCATTTAAATAATCTATTTTCTTCCTTCAATGTTCTCTTTGTGTTCCCTGCCATGATGGGCTATTAAGCACACAGAATTAAAAAATACCGTTGAGCTGTGCAATAATTTACAAATTCCACTTCAAACAGAAGCACAGTGTACTGCTGTCAAAAGCTGATAACAGACTGGCGTACTCGACCCCCATAAACTCTCACCAGCCAGCTTCATGTGGTAGTGGTGCCAGCCAGGCGGGAGAAGTTAGAACTAAATCATTAGTGTAGCAGCCATCAATTTAGCCCTTATGGCTTACTAATGTTCTAATTGTACCTGTCAATCTGGGAGGATTATTTCATTTAAACTTATTTTACTCTTTGATATTTTAAATCCGTTCATTTTAAAAATAAAATAAAAATATAAAAGAAACAAAAATTTATTAATAAAAATAAAAGGATTGGCTCCGTAAAATTTGGATTCAATCAAAAGGCCGCACTTGAGGGCCTAGAAGGCCACATGTGGCCTTAAGGCTACAGGTTCCCCACCTCTGTCTTAGAGTATCCTCTTGAATGACAAATGCCGGAAAATTAAAAGTTACATTTCTAATCTCCTTTGTAGTTAAGGTTCCAGGTTTCCACCAATCAGAGCCATTCACCCAACACTTGCATTCATAAACCACATTAACTATCAGGAGAGACACTAGCATACAAACATCTAATTTGCTGGCACAGATCTAGTGAGCTTGGTGTGGTTCTGCATATAAGAAGCCTGTCAGTGGCTCTCTGATTTCCAGATTGTAGCCCAGGTGATGTGATACTTTTGTAAGCATTTTTTTACAATGGCTTCTTAACTTTCCTGACTGCACATGGTGGTATGGGTAGCAACTCCTGTGGAGGGATAATTCTGTTGTTCTGGGAGTTTTTCCTGCTTTCTAGCCTGAATCTTGCTCCCCTAGCCTTTCTAATGATTTTGTAAGCACAAAATGTCCTGTATTGAGAATCTCTTTTTGTTTAAAATAGCTAGAGTGGTTTGTCTTATAGATGGATACTCCCATAACCATTTCTGAAGTTCTAGGTACTGTGAGAACTTACATATGTAAATCTTTATTTTTCTTAAACTTCATTGCCTTGCTTAATCTTCACTATTCTAATATTATTGATGTAGTAAAAGTATCCTGGAAAGGATCAAGAAAAATAGAAAATGAGTTACAAAAAATATTAAAAATAACTAGCATACAATGAAGGAGATAGAAATAGGTAGGCCAAACAAAAATAAACAAATGGATGAAAATCACCATTTGCTTGTGACTAGCCTCTCAGATGACCTTCCACTGTTTTCACAAAGAAATCCTTTTAAACATTGAAAAGGAGTTTGATTGGTGCAAAAAAAAAGCTATATGCCTACCTTTTGGGTCATTTATGCCAATGATAAAATGGGTGGTGATCAGAATGTCAGTCTGTGCACAACATCTATTTTGAACATCTGATGTTTTCCACATGCATCTTCATGCTCCATTAGGCATGCAACAGTGTATACAAAATCCTGTTGCAGATGGAACTCAAGTGCTTAAATAGCTCTTTTGAAAATGATTTCCATTTATTTTCCTGTAAGACTTTACCTTACATCATGCCAAGCGGCATTCTTAGAAATTTTCTCTTAGCACAATTGCCAGTAGTTTTGCAGGATAAGGGGAATATACATCAATTTTTTTCTGAGGGGAGGACAGAACCATGCAGTTGTGTAGCTTAGGCAGAACAGAACTTAATGAGTTAAATCCTTCTTCAAGAAAGCTTACTTTATATGCCTCTACAAGAGCCTTAATAACCACAGGCAAATAATCTCACTCAAAATCCTTGACAGAAGGAATGCCACAATAGCTCAGAACAGACTGATGAATGTTTGAAAGCCTTTTATTAGGATTCTACAAATTGGGAACACTTCTGTGAGCAAACCTCCCAAAGCAAGAATTTTTCATTTGACAGTCAGAGAAAGCACAACAGCACTAGGCTCTTTCTGTGTGTAATAATAAAGAGATACCTTTTCATAATCTGGAAACCTTATAGGAGCTTTACTTATTTTGTCTTTGCTCATTGCCTTTAGCCCTGACTGGGCCTTGCCCTGATCAAGTTGAGCTAGTTAGCTAAATAGAAAGCCATTACCATATCCTCTAGTTTTTCTATCTACCAGACACATTTGTTAGTATTATTCTATCCTTAAGCAACTTACCACATAGGAGTCTGACACTCCTACATTAAAAATCCAGCTTCTGCCACTTAGTATGGTTTTTGGAAGATTACTTATGCACTCTGAACTTCTGTTCCCTCTACTGTGAGATAGAAATAATAAAAGCACCTACTCCAATGGGTGTTTTGTGGACTAAATGAAGCTAAATGTCTATAAATCACCTAGCATGTTGATTGGCATTGCAGTAAAAACTAATTAATATTAGTTTCCTTCCATTTTGTTTTCCTCTTTCCATAGGCATGATCTTCAGTTTTTGATATGAGATCTGCTATAAGTCTTTGGGGGTATTAATACAGGTATTTATTGTGTGATATATATTTGTATGGTGAAGTATCTTTAATCATAATCAAGTAGCTGTTTTGAATACCTGAACAAAGGAAGGTGATTACCAGAAAGAAACACATCATGCACAAACATCAGTGCATGAAGTGAAATTTTCTAAGAATGTCATTGCTTTTACCTATTTTCAAATGAAGACAAAGAATCTCTATAAATGTAAATCTATCAACTGTTGTGGGCACTAAATATTTTTCAAACCTAAAATTCATTTAATGACCATAAAATTTTAATAAGATAGATGCAGAAGTGTGTGCAGAAAGCACTTGCCCTTAAATCATTTTCCCCACTTTCTCTTCCAATATTTCTAGCTCTGGTGTTAAGAAATATTTATTAACAACAGTCCACAGTTTAAGATCACCTTTGTAGGTACTGCAAATTATACCTCAATTGTAATAAAGGAGAGATTTGGTCACAAATCACTTCTCTGAAACACATTTTTATGAATTCTAAACTAATTAAATCAGAGAGTCTCATCATCTCCAGAAGTCCATAGAGGAGGAAAATACTTCTTAATAGACAAAGGAGTTCTTAAAATTTGAAACCAAGTTTTAAAACCCAAAACTTACCATATCAGAGTAGCTTGACCAGATAAAGTAGTCAAGTGGAAAAGAACTATGAGTGGGAATTTAGGAAGCCTGGGATCTAAGTCCATGAAACTCATATGCCCACAGGGGCTGAAAAATCATGTAAATGAGTGAGCTGGGTCAAATACAGGGGATCATTAGAAATGGTGGAGCTGAGAGTACATCTAATGGGATGGGAGTTACTTGGCTCTAACCAATTGTTGCATTGTGAGAATAGGAGTGCAGTACTTCATATGTTCCAATTTTTAAGAAAACTTGAACATCCAGATGTTTATGGGAATTCTCCCAATTTTTAGATGTTGAAAAATAATTCAAATCTTTTTATAACTTTGTGTGAACCAAACAAAACTCATCTGCTGGGTTGGCCATTGTGTGACTACAGCTATTAATTATGGTTAATGAATTCATTGTGGGATCCTGAGCAAGTGGTCTAAGATCTTTGTGGCCCAATTTTTGTATTTTCTATATAAGGTAGGTTAGGTCAAGCAAACTATGGCCTGTTTTGTGAATAAAGATTTATTGGAACACAGCCACAACTGTTTGTTTATGTATGACCTACGTTCCATGCTACAACAACAGATTTGAGTAGTTGTGGTAGAGGTCACGTGGTTCACTAAGCCTAAAATATTTAATATCTGGCCCCTTATGAGAAAATATTGTCAATCACTGGGAGAGAACATTGCTTCCTTACATACCCAAAGTGGTTCAGGAAGTAGGAGAAAGTAGCAAGTTCCAAACAAGTAAACACATGAATATTCCTAATAAAGAAAGATTATAAAAATTAGTTATGGTAGATGGCATTCTGTGTCCTCTCCTTTACCATATAACTCTGTAGTACCTTGCCCCTTGACTCTGGGCTCAGGCATGTGCTTTGCTTTGGCCAATTGGATATTAACAGATCTGACACAAACAGAGGCTCACAAAGGATGGATGGACTGATGCCTACTCTTTTCTATCTTTATCATCACCAGGAGAAAATACCTGGGCTAGCCTTTTAGAGCAAGGGTTGGCAAACTTTTCCTGTAGAGGGCCAGATAATAAATTTCTTAGGCTTTGTGGGCCATATGGTATCTGTTGCAACTACTTTACTATTGTGGTGCAAAAACAACCATGCACAATACCTAAACAAATGGGCAGGTCTATGTTCCAATGAAATGTTAGTTACAAAAAAAAGGTAGAGGGCTGAATTTGGTTTGCTAACCCCTGTATTGGAGGAAAAGAGTCATGGAGCAGAGCTGGGCCACCCTATCTACTCCAGCTAGCAGACCAGCCAGCTAACCCATAGACATATGAGCCAGCCCAGACAAGATAAGCGGAACTTCCTAGCCCAGTCTCAGACACATGAACAATGAGTACTTATTGCTGTTTGCCACTAGGATCTTAAGGTGGTTTGTTACAGAGAAAAAGCTAACTGATTCAGCATTCTATTATTAAATAGTCACCTAAAGCGGAAGAAACTCCTGTGTAAAGAATTTGTCAAAACTCATACACACACATAAAATTGAACTAAATAGTGTTTGTAAACTGCCTTGCGTGTACTTATGAGAATAGTTATAATCTATAGATTGCTTATTATGGAGGAAGTACTGTGTGAAGCTCCATTATATAGTCACTAATCCTCAAAACTGATGTGTAATGTACATTATTTTTAGTATCCACATTTTTCATATGAGGAAACTAAGACTTAGTGAGTAGAACTAACTTGTCCAAGCTTGTACAGATGTAAAGTGTCAGAGCTGGATCTTCCTCTAAATATCTTTCTTTTTTAAATCATTTTTAATTGAAACATAAAATAGTATGTATTTATCATACACAGCATGATGTTCTGAAGAATATATACATTGTAGAATGGTTAATCTAGCTAATTAACAAATGCATTACCTTACATAGTTATCATTTTTGTGGTGAGAGTACACAATATCTGTGCTCTTTGCATTTTTCAAGAATACAATATTTTGTGATTCACTATAGTCACCATCCTGACAATAGAGCTATGGAACTTATTCCTCCTGTCTAGCTGTAATTACTCATCTTTTGACCAACATCACCCCAACCCTCCCTTCCAACTACCCCAGGCTCAGGCAACCACCATTGTATTTTCTACTTCTATCAGATTGACTTTTTTAGATTCCACATATGAGTGTGATTACTAGACATTTGTCTTTCTGTGCCCGGCTTAATTGACTTAACATATGTCCTCCAGATTCATCCATGTTGTCACAAATGACAGGATTTCTTTTTTTTTTTATGGCTGAATAGTATTTCATTGTGTACATATGCCACATTTTCTTTATCCATTCACCTGTTGATGGACACTTAGGTCAATTCCATATCTTGGTTATTGTGAATAATGCTGAAATAAGCATAGAAGTGCAAATATCCCTTCAACACACTGGTTTCATTTCCTTTGCGTATATACCCGGTAATATGTGAAAGTCCAAATGACCAGACACACTGTAGATATCTGAAAACTTAACGTTTCTCAGTTTAATATAATCATTTTATTGTCTTTCAGTATAATTTTTAAACATATCTCTTAAGTTAAAAAAGTGTTTGTAAAGTCATTCTATAAAAAAGACACCTGCACCTGAATGTTTATAGCAGCACAATTCACAATTGCAAAGATGTGGAAACAACCCAAATGCCCATCAATTAATGAATGAATTAGCAAAATGTGGTATATGTATATCATCGAATATTACTCAGCTATAAGAAATAATGGCGATATGGCATCTCTTTGGTTCTCCTGGAGAGAGTTGGAACCCATTCTATTAAGTGAAGTATCCCAAGAATGGAAAAATAAGCACCACATGTACTCACCAGCAAATTGGTTTCCCTGATCATCACCTAAGTGCACATTTGGGAATAACACCAATTGAGGGTTGGACAGATGTGGGGGGTGGGGGGAGGGGATGGGTGTATACCTACGTGATGAGTGCGATGTGCACTGTCTAGGGAATGGACACGCTTGAAGCTCAGATTCGGGGGCATGGGGGGGCATGGGCAATATATATACCATGAACTTTTGTACCCCCATAGTAAGCTGAAATAAAAACAAGTGTTTGTAAACATCTTGATGGAAATAAAACTCCCACTAAAACAGAACAAATCAAAACATTTCCTACCTTCCAGGATAAGTCTCTGGCATTTTAGTGAAAACTGAATAAATTTTCACTGGATGTCAATAAGAGAAGAGCTTTTTAGCATCTTTGTCAAAATTTGATCTTGTCTTCTACTGTAAATAAAATGATAGGTTAATTTCAATTTGAACATGATAGCCTAGTACAATTTCTGTTATACTTAAAAAATATATGATAATGATGCTATTCGTATATCTGGAACTTATATATTTGTATAATTTTATCTCTCAGTTAAATATATAAAAATACCAGATAATATTTCCCAGTTAGTTTGGTCACCCTGCCCTGAGGATATAAAACAAAACAAAGAAAAATACTGCTGCAATTAGCAATAAGAACAAATATATTAGGTGTAATTAACTTTTTTATTTCAAAATATTTAATATTAAGGGGGTACAAATGTTTTAGGTTA
This sequence comes from Eulemur rufifrons, assembly GCF_041146395.1. Taxonomy (NCBI): domain Eukaryota; kingdom Metazoa; phylum Chordata; class Mammalia; order Primates; family Lemuridae; genus Eulemur; species Eulemur rufifrons. The sequence goes on from NC_091012.1 coordinate 57,099,140, forward strand.
CATGGATCATTTTTGTAATGCTTGAGTCCTGGCTATAGGTATGTCCGTCACCCAAATAGTGTCCATAGTAACCATTAGGTTGGTTTACTTCCCTCCCCTCCTCCCCTCTCTCTCCTGGTTGCTTTCCACTGAGTTTTATTTCCCTCTGTACACTTGTGTGCTCATCAGTTAGTACCAATTTAATAGTGAATGCATGTGCTATTTGTTTTTCCATTCTTGCAATACTTCACTTAGGAGAATGGTCTCCAGTTTCATCCAGATTGTTGCAAAAGGCACTATTAATAATTCATGTTTTTTATGGCTGAGTAGTACTCCATGATGTACATATACGACATTTTATTAATTCACATCAATCCATATGAATTGATGGGCACTTGGGTTGATTCCACATCCTTCCAATTGTGAATTGTGCTGCAATAAACATTCAAGTGTAGGTGTCTTTTTGATAAAATGACTTCTTTTCCTTTGGAAAAATACACAGTAGTGGAATTGCTGGACCAAATGGCAGGTCTACTTTTAGTTCTTTGAGAAATCTCCATACCGTTTTCCATAGAAGTTGTACTAATTTTCAGTCCCATCAACAGTGTACAAACATTCCTTTCTCTCTGCATCCACACCAGCATCTATTGTTTTTGGACTTTTTAATAAAAGCCATTCTAACTAGGGTAAGGTGATATCTCATTGTGGTTTTGATTTGTATCTCCTTGATAATTAGTGATGTTGAGAATTTCTTCATATGTTTATTGGCTATTTGTCTATCTTCTGCTGAAAAGCCTCTGTTCATGTCTTTAGTCCACTTCTTAATGGGGTTGCTTGCTATAAATATTCAGGTGCAGGTGTCCTTTTAATAAAATGACTTCTTTTCCTTTGAGTAAATACCCAGTAGTGGGATTGCTGGATCAAATGGTAGATTTACTTTTAGTTCTTTGAGGAAACTCTGTACTGTTTTCCATAGAGGTTGTACTAATTTGCAGTCCCACCAACAGTGTATAAGCGTTCCTTTCTCTCTGCATCCATGCCAGCATCTATTATGTTTTGACTTTTTATAAAAGCCATTCTAGCTGGGGTAAGGTGGTATCTCATTATGGTTTTAATTTGCATTTCTCTGATGATTAGTGACATTGAGCATTTTTTCAAATATATTAAGGTGTAATTAACTCTTAAGGCCTTGATTAGAGCCAGATTTAAATAGTAAAAATAACTGAGTCTTAAAATTCAGCAAATAGTATTAAGGTATCAAATCCAGCTTTATCATTCTTTTTTTCTTTAACTGGCCTCTGAACCTGAACTCACATTCTGATATCTTTTTAAAAATATATTTTAATATTTTATATTATATATTATATAATATGTAAAATTATATATTATGTAATATATATAATGTTATAATTTTATATTATATAATATATAATGTATTATATTTTATACTAAATATAAAATATTTTATATTTTAAAAACATATTTTTTAAAAATATATTTTCATGTAGCCAAAAGATTTTACTAAATTATAATTTTATTCTATAATTTAGTTGTTTGATCTTGAGCAAACCACTTAACCTCTCTGAGTCTTAATCTCCTAATTTGTAAAATAAAGGTAATAATAGTACCTACTTCTTTAGAATTCTGTAAAAATTAAAAAGCCAAGGGATGCAAAATGCCAAGTAGAGTCAGTGTCTGGCACATACATAAATATCATTCATTAGTTCTTTGTGATTTTGTTGCTGAAGTCAATGGTAGTCATTGTAGCTATTTAACCTTTATTTACACAGCATTAATAAGTACTTCAAGTGAAATAATAAATATATGATTTAGTGAATGATATATGCAGATTGGTTGTGCATTTGATTATTTTTCCTTATGTAGAGTGTATGAGGACACAAATAGCCATATTACTGTTTACACAGGAGCATTGACTCCAATCATAAACTCATAAACTTATTTTGGTGTCAATAAAAGTGTTTATATAATGTGACTCATTTGACCTGTCTCCTGAATGGCAAATTATAATGTATTATATGCTGAGTAAAATGTCTAAGTAATTATAATGAAGTGATAATTGTGATATGCAAAGCATATTTGATAATTTTAAGATACATAAAATACTTTAAATGAAAGAGATTTTATACAATTAAAACAATAAACCAATTTGTTATTATCTGTCACCTAATGATCACGTAATAGAGAGGCAGTATAGGAAGCATTTTGGAAAAATCCTGGAACATTTTGAGTATCAAGCATGACTTTAGTCCACCACTTGCTAGCTGTGCAATCTTGGGCAAATTATTAAATCCGTAGGTTCCTGATTTCTCTAAAATGACAATCAATCACTCTTCATTCATTTAACAAATATCAATTGAGTAACACTATGATATGTACTGTGGAAAAAGGTGGATAAAATGGACGAAGTTGATATATATATATATCAGTATCAGACACTATAAACACATACATAGTGGCATATATAAATATATATATATATATATATATAAAAATATATATATATATATATATATATATAGTGTCTGGTACTTATTTTATTCAAGAAATGGTTTTATTTTTGTTAAACTATCTGCTATTAATTGAAAGTTATTGCAAACCTCCAGGGCCAGTTTTGTGTAAAGAGATTAAAATGGTCTGTATTAAGTACTTAATAATAAAGTATCCCCCAACCAGTGGCAGGGACCTCTGAATCATTTATTTTCGGCACATAAAAGTATATATCCAGAAAAAAGTTGCACTGCATATATTCTGCTGCTGCCTATTCAAAGATAGCAATGCTCAAAGCATTTGAGTCAGCCACCTCATTACCGTATACTTTGTATAGGAGCTTAAATATGGGACTACACTTGTTCCCCAAAACCCCTCAATTGCTCTAGTAATTTTTATGGAAATGATGAGATTATTCAATGACAAATTTCAATAATAGCACAATAATATTGTTATTTTGTTTTAAGTATATCTTCTTCCTAGCTGGTACTCTCCCATCATTCTATCCAGACACTAAGATTATGTAAGAATTTGTTTCTTCAAAAGTAAGTTTTCTATTTGAGAAATTGGTGTATTTGTAAATGTATGCCTGATATCTGATTAATATATCTGTATAATATGCTATGTAATTAATATCTGTATTATCTGTCTACCATCTATCCTGATGGTGTAATGGGAAGCAAATCTATTCCAGCATGTGGTTTACTGAGATCTGAAGAATAAATAAATGTTAACCAGATTTGAGTTGGAAAAGGGAGAGGGGCAAAAGGAGATAACAATTTGTGCAAAGATATTGAGGCTGGAGTGTTGAGCAGGAGGAGGAAGATCAGCAAGACATGAAATTTAGAAAGGTAGGCAAGGACCAAACCGTGCACAGCCCTGTAAGGTGTGCCACTAAAGGGTTTTGGGTGGGACATGGCATGATGTAATGTTCATATCCTATCTTGTCTCTTCCTATCAGAATGGTTTTACTTTTAAATGTGTTAAGCCTTTTTGCTGAACCATTGTTCCCCTGGTTATCTGTATTATTTGTGTCAACCACAAAATGGTCCTTTTCTTCCTGTGTCTTCTAGTGTTCCCCTGTATGTTTGGTTCTGAAACCTACTAGACATAAATTATTTCTAATAAACATCAGTACTTATTAAATCCTATATCTACTGATAAACACTATTTTTCTTAGCTATAAAAACATAAAAAGAGAAGGGGAGTGGGAGAATGGGAGGGAGGGGTATAGAGAAAAAAGAGATATTCCCTGTTTATTTTAAGCAGACTGCTCAGGATTTTAGTACCTAAACTTGTTGCGGACTCTGCTCTTTCTCCTGCCAGAAACAAACAGCTTATTACCTCTAGATTTTTTTCTGAAGACTACCTGCCTAGACATTTGGTAGTTCCAATTCCCATCTTCGCCTTCTGCTAACCTTGACCGTACTGCCTTGCAACTGCCCTTCAGGATCCATAATGTCCTCTTGTTCTTGCTACTTTTAAAGGCCTTGCATTTTATTTGAAAAAGGGAATCAGTGAGCACTCTAGTGTTCTGAAGAGCAAAGATCAGAAAAATAACTGACAAGACTCAGTACCATTTAGGGAGATCAACATATAAGCTAAAATCTCTGTTCTCTCGTGGCTTTTACACTCTTGCCAGGTTTTCAACATTTTAAGAGAGAAAAAACTAAAATTAACTTTGAAGTTGTTTGGAAATAAAAGAAGAGCTGCTTCTGAGCTAATGCTGAAAGAGAATGAAATAACTTCAAGTATCTTAAAATTAATATTGAGAACGTTTGGCAATATTTTAAAGGACTATTAAAATGAGTCTCCTACTGTGTAGATCTATAGAAATACGTGACAGGATTTGAAGCAGCTTAGGAGAGACTAATATATTCATATTAAACTCTTTAAGTAGGATTTTTTTTGTTTTGCAAATCAGCTTAATTGCCATAGGAAAAAAGCAAAAAAGCCACAACTTGCATGTAAAAGAATTTAATTCACATGGTCACCCAAGGACACCATTGTGTAATTACTCTGCTCTCTAAGAAACTAGAATATTTTCTTCTAAATGTACCATGAATTCACCATGGCCATGTGGACAATTTTTCCTGCATAAACTGTCCATTTTCTGAATATAGGAGAAAAAAGGAAAAACTGAAATCTTTGGGAAAATCTTGTGCTAAGTAAATGTAACCTCCCATAACTCTTTCATAAATGAGTTCTCATTGGTAGAATCTATTATAATTGGGAAGATTTTCAGCACTACTTTTTATTATGGGCAAATATTTTAGCAAGTATGAATAGGGGTATAGTTCTTCAGGTATTTATATAGTTGGGGTAGGTTTAGGGTTGTTGGATTTCTCAGACAGAAATGCAGAATGGCCAGTTAAATTTCAATTTCAGAATAAACAACAAATCACTTTTTAGTATATGTCCCAAACACTGCATGAGACATACTTACACTATTGCTTTCATGTTTTTAACTGAAATTCTATTTTTATTGAAAATCCTGCATTTTATCTGGCAATCCCAGGTAGGTCCCTCCAAAGGCTAAAATATTATTATTTTTTTACCTTTAGCTGCATTTCTTTAAACAATGAATCTGGCTGTTTAATTTGTAAGCTCCTTTGTTTTATATTCTTCTGCATGTGATTTTCTTCCTTTTGGATGGAGCTTGGATTTCTTTCCTTGAAATAAGAATCTTCTAAACCCAGTGCTAGAAGCTGGACTATGCCAGAATATGCATCGTTTGGGGTTATATTCCCTTTACATAGATTTCAGAGCATCCATTAACTGAGAAAAGGATCAAAATATTTATGACTTTTAGTTGAACCCAGTGATTCTAAAATGTAATTTTTCCACTGTATAAAAATATGTGTATTTATATTTCAATTATATATATATATATATAGCTTTCAACTTAAAGGTAAATTCTCAAATTCTATGTGTATGTGTAGTTCATATACATATTCACTGGTTGTATTTGCTTAAGAACTAAGATGATCTCATGTGATTCATCTGTTTTACTCTATTTTGTAAGATTAGATGTTTTTCAATTTCTTTACTTTGTGATTGCTTTGCAATTACTGTGCAATGAAGTTTTAAATTTTCATGTTAATTTTACAGGGACCGCTAAAGTAGTTTTAAAGTTAGACATCAAATAAGTTTCTATACTGATTCTTAAATGAATATGAATCAGTTGAAATATTTAGGAAGAAATGGCAACTCAATTTTCTCCATTTTACTATTCAGTCATGACTTCAGTCTTTCTCAAAGTAATGAAGCACAGAGGTGGAAGGGAGGAGATAACAATAAGGAGATATGTTTTGGCGGTACTTATAATTTCCTAAATGAATTTCTATTCCTGTAATAAAAAGATACTTGTTACATCCCTGTTACATCACAAGAATTTAGTTTATTTGTAAATTTCTATCTATAAGACTTTTCTAATATCTCAGTAGTAATTTATGCATAAGAGGTCAAATATCTACGAGTCTGTTTATGGTATGTTATGAAGTTTTAATAGCATTCCTTCCTCTTGAAATAAAATTGTATGTAGGGAATTAAGCAAAGTAATTAGGAATTTTAATTAATGGAAACTTTTAATAATTCAACATTTTTGCAATGAATACTTTTGCTAGTGAATTTAGCTCACCAATCCATTCTTACACATTTGCTCAGTACTTCTTATTGAACAAGCATTGTGCTAGGTCCTGGGAACACATAAATGAAGACAAAATTTTTTGCCTACATGAGTTCCTGTTTTTCTTTATTGAAAATGTGAGGAATAAGCACATTAGGGATTACGGAAGCATATGGTTGAAATGTTGGGGAAGAATTTAAGGCCATGGGTATGCTTTCTTGAAATCTGTGGAGAAAGATGACACTTTCCTAGTGACTTTCTAGTAAAAAGTCATACTATTGAATTCTAACTGAAACTTGCCAAAGTTTATTTTCTGTTGAAAGTATGTCTGAGCTCTGTCTTTATATGTTAACTTTTCTGCAGTCAACCACATGTGTTATGCAACAAAGAAAACCACAAATTATTCTGAATTTAAAGGAGGGGACACAGTCTTGTTAACTTGAACTTTTTGCTCAGATTGTTACAAACCGCATTCATATGCCCATTTCCCTTATGTTTGTTTCAAGAAGGCTGTCCCTACTTCAATTATTGGAACAACTGGATTGTTTAGAAAGCCATGGATAGAATAATGGATTTGTGAACGTTTGGGAAATCAAGTGTAATGTGGGGATTTTGTCTTCTAATGTCTTTGTTCAAGCTTTGCATATGAAGAGAATTGTTAAGAATATTTATTCAGTATTTGGAAATAAGGCAAAAGGAAAGGGGCAGAAAGTCTTTTCAATATCATATGGAAGCAACGTTTTTCAGGCCTATCCCAGGATTATTTAGAATTATATACTTCGATTCACTGCTCTCTATTGGTTAAAGTTTCCAGATCTAGTAAAGCTCCATATTATAAGTAAATTTGGCATATGTGGTAGAAATAGAAGCTATTTCTTTTCAACAGGAAATAACCCCCCAGAAGTTTATTTTTATTAACCTTGAAGGGCACAGAGTTGTTTTGTTTCTAACAATCTTTTCCTAGCTTTCTGTTATTAACTTGTTTATAAATATCTACCTCTCCAGATTCTCTTGGAATCAGTTTACCATCTTACTGGTTCCCACAGCAATGAATGGTTTGGATAAAATCTTTGACTTGACATATATTAATTTTAAGTTTGTATGAACTATGTCTTTAACTTTTTGAAACTTCTAATTGGTCAGAAAAATAAGGAAGAAAAAACAAATTGTTTCAAAGAGCTGCCTGTAAAATTATTATGTTAAAGAAGTTTACTTGCTCTGATATGTGGCCACTGTCAAGTCTGCACATTCATGTCTGAAGAAGGAATGAAATTTAATTTCTTTCCTGGCCTGCATGATGAGCTACAAGTAAACAGATATATTACACAGAAATACATAATAAAAAAGTGATTCCTCTTGGCCATGCTGATGTCAACAAAAGTCAATTACATTTGCCACAGAGGTGAATGATATTATACCAAATTTTTCTATTTTATAGGTGTTAAGTTTAGAGAGTGACATAATCTAATCTAAGTTCCAACCAGCTATAATATGGAGTGAAATCGCTAATAGAGTGAAATCACTCTATAGGAGTTGTTTCAATTTTAATGAAAACACAAGCAATCAAATGCAAAGGTAAACACATTCTACATTTTCATAAAACGAAATTCACAATGTGCATAAGAAAAGCATAAGAAGTGTCTTAAAATGCTGGCTCCTTATACGTGTTCTTATTTTTTTTTTCCTGCCAGCATCAATAGCAGCAGGACACCTACTTTGTTTCTAAGATTGAAAAAGAGAAGAAAAAGTGCAACTGCCTAAAAAAAATGCATAATACATCAGCCTTAGAAAATACAAGTTATCTGGCTGTTATAACTGCCATGTTTTTATTCAAGATAATTGGGTGGTATTAGGTCTGTTATACCAGAAGCTAGCAGGTTGTTACTTATTATGCACTTGGAGCCATTCTTTTGAAAAAATTAAAAAAGGTTAACTGCCTGACTGAGGGAAAAAAATCCTGATATCAATGCAAATAACCACTGTTAAATTTTACCTATTTGGCAAGACAAGTTGGCAGTACATATATAAAATAGGAAAGAAATCCAGACTGAAAAAGAAAATCATGGCCATTTACTCAGTATTTGCATAGTTGAGGGGAGAATATGGCATCACAACAGATAAATATGATACCATGTCTTTTCCAACTGCATTATGTAAAAGTGTAGCCATTACAATTTGCATAATCAGAATTAAGTATGCTATCGAAGCACGAAGTCCTGCAACTGATCATAATATCCACTTATGTAGCCTACAATGTCTGTCATTAGAATGAGACTTGATGATAATATGCTTTTTCAGATTGTAGCATTTAATTAAAAGCAACAGTAAAATGACAGGAGACAGGAAGAGAGCAGCATTTCCCAAGCAACTGAAATGGTTGCAGTCATTTGTTTTTATTCCATTCTCTCATTTAAAAATAATCCATAGGAGCTTAGAAAATAGTTCCTATGCCTAAAAAGATGACAGCACTGATGTTATTACTTCAGGTAAGTACCCTTAGATAATACTCCCTTGTTTCAAAACATTTAGATTTTGCTGAGAGTGTATATTTATACCCACATACTGTGTGGTCGTAGTTGGGGAATTTTCCTATGTATCTTCCTGGTTGATTGAATTCTACCATTTCATTTTGCCTTTATTTTTTTTTTTCTGGCCTTAGTGCTTTTATTTTTTTTTTTTATATTTTTTATTTCAGCTTATTATGGGGGTACAAAAGTTCAGGTTATATATATTGCCCATGCCCCCCCACGCCCCTGAGTCAGAGTTTCAAGCATGTCCATTCCCCAGACAGTACACATCGCACTCATCATGTAGGTATACACCCATCCCCTCTGCCCACCCCCATCCCCCCAAGTCAGAACTTCAAGTGTGTCCATTCCCCAGACAGTGCACATCGAACTCATCATGTAGGCATACACCCATCCTCTCCCTCTACCTCCCACCTCTGTCCAATACCCAATTGGTGTTACTCCCAAATGTGCACTTAGGTGATGATCAGGGAAACCAGTTTGCTGGTGAGTACATGTGGTGCTTATTTTTCCATTCTTGGGATACTTCACTTAATAGACTGAAACAGGACCGACAGCTTTGACCTCTCACAAAAATCAAATCACGGTGGATAACAGACTTAAACCTTAGGTCAGAAACTATTAGAATTCTAGAAGAAAATGTAGGAAAGACTCTTACAGACATTGGCCTAGGCAAAGAATTTATGAAGAAGACCCCTAAGGCAATCAGAGCAACAACAAAAATAAATAAATGGGACCTGATTAAATTAAAAAGCTTCTGCACAGCCACAGAAACAGACAACCTACAGAATGGGAAAAAGAGAGTAAACAGACAACCTACAGAATGGGAGAAAATTTTCGCATACTACACATCAGATAAAGGACTGATAACAAGAATCTATTTAGAACTCAGGAAAATCAGTAAGAAAAAATCAAACAACCCTACTAAAAAGTGAGCAAAGGACATGAATAGAATTTTTTCAAAAGAAGATATAACAATGGCTAACAAACATATGAAAAAATGTTCAACATCTTTCATCATCAGGGAAATGCAAATCAAAACCACAATGAGATATCACTTAACTCCAGTGAGAACGGCCTTTATCAAAAATTCCCCAAACAATACATGCTGGTGTGGATGTGGAGAGACAGGAACACTCATACACTGCTGGTGGGACTGTAAACTAGTGCAACCCCTGTGGAAAACAATATGGAGATACCTTAAACAGATTCAAGTAGACCTACCATTTGATCCAGCAATCCCATTATTGGGCATCTACCCAGAAGAACAAAAGTCATTCTATAAAAAGGACAGCTGCACCCAAATGTTTATAGCAGCACAATTCACAATTGCAAAAATGTGGAAACAACCCAAATGCCCATCAATTCATGAATGGATTAGCAAAATGTGGTATATGTATACCATGGAATATTACTCAGCTATAAGAAACAATGGCGATATGGCATCTCTTTGGTTCTCCTGGAGAGAGTTGGAACCCATTCTATTAAGTAAAGTATCCCAAGAATGGAAAAATAAGCACCACATGTACTCACCAGCAAACTGGTTTCCCTGATCATCACCTAAGTGCACATTTGGGAATAACACCAATTGGGTATCGGACAGAGGTGGGGGCTGGGGGGAAGGGATGGGTGTATACCTACTTGATGAGTGTGATGTACACTGTCTGGGGAATGGACACACTTGAAGCTCAGACTCGGGGAGATGGGGGGGCATGGGAAATATATATAACCTGAACTTTTGTACCCCCATAATAAGCTGAAATTAAAAAAAAAAAAACTGACCATAAATATGAGTTGGAAAAAAAAAAGTCCCAAAACAATACATGTTGGCGTGGATGCGGAGAGACAGGAACACTCATACACTGCTGGTGGGACTGCAAACTAGTGCAACCCCTGTGGAAAGCAATATGGAGATACCTTAAACAGATACAAATAGACCTATCATTTGATCCAGCAATCCCATTATTGGGCATCTACCCAAAAGAACAAAAGTCATTCTATAAAAAAGACATCTGCACCCGAATGTTTATAGCAGCACAATTCACAATTGCAATGATGTGGAAACAACCCAAGTGCCCATCAATACATGAGTGGATTAATAAAATGTGGTATATGTATACCATGGAGTACTACTCAGCTATAAGAAATAACGGGAACCCATTTTGCCTTTATTGTTTTTTAGGAAGCCTACGCCGGTTTAGTAGTAAGATAATCTTGAAGTCTCTTCCCTTTTACTTAAATTCATGTATTTTGAGTATGACACTTTAAATTCACTTTTAAAATTAAATTTAAAAGTTTTTTTAATTGTATATATAGAGTAAAAAACATGATGTTTTGATATACATATACATAGTGAAATGATTACTACAGTCAAGTAAATTAACATATCCATCTCCTTACATTATTAGCGTTTTTACTTTTCTGATAAGAACACCTGAAATCTACTCTCTTAACAAATTTCTGGCATAGAATACAATATTCTTAACTATAGTCCTCATGCTGCACATTAGAGCTCTAGACTTATTCATCCTAACTAACTGAAACTTTGTACCCTTTGACCAACATCTATCTATTTCCTCCATCCGTAGTAACCACTGCATACTCCCTGTTTCCATGTATTTAACGTTTTTAGAGTCCACACATAAGTGAGATCATGCAGTATTTTTTGTTCTGTATCTGGTTTATTTCATTTAGTGTAATGTACTTCCTCCTCTAGGTTCATCTGTGTTGTCACAAGGGCAGGGTTTCCTTTTTTTAAAAGGTGAATAATTTCCAAAGAAGGCATAAACATGGCCAATATATAAATAAAAAGGTGCTCAGCATCACTAACCATCAGGGAAATGCAAATCAAAATCACAATGAAATATCACCTGACACTTATTAGAATGACCATTACCAAAAAGACAAGAGATAACAACTGTTGGTAAGGATGTAGAAAAGAAAGAACCCTTGTACACTGTTGGGGGGAAAGTAAATTGATATAGCCATTATGGGAAACAGTATAGGGGTCCTCAAATAACTAAAAATAGAACTACCTTATAACCCAGCAATCCCACTTCTGAATAAATATCCAGAGGAAATGAAACCAGTACTTCATAAAGATACCTGTGCTCCCATGCACACTGTAGCATTAATCACAGTAGCTAAGATATGGAAAGAACCTAAGTGTTTATTGATGGACAAAGGGTAAAGAAATTGTGGGATCCATCTATATATACATGTAAAATGAAGTACTGAAGTTCATTTTTCACACTTTCCACAAATTTCTTTTTCGTAAAATTTATTTTTATTTTATTTTTTTTTAGAGACAGGGACCCAAACATAGCTTACTACAGCCTCAAACTCCTGGGCTCAAGCAATCTGCCCATCTCAGCCTCCTGAGTAGCTGGGACTAAAGGCACACCACCATGCCCAGCTAATTTTTTACTTTTTGTGGGGACAGGATCTCATTACGCTGTCTAGGCTAGTCTCAAACTCCTGGGCTTAAGCAATCCTCCCACTTTGACCTCCCAAAATGCTGAGATTACAGAAGTGAGCCACCATGTCCAGCCACACCTTTCTTTTTAAATGGTACTATATCTCAAATTTATTTTTATAACTGGTAAGGAAAAGGAAAATTGCACATGCCAATAAACATTGGAACTTCCCAACAAGGCTGTCTTATTCTACAGTGTCACCTTTCATACCCAGCATGACATCGGAGAGATTACAGTAATAATTTGTTTCTCAAACCCCACATCAAGATGTTCTGCCTGCTTGAATAAAATTAATCCGTGACCATTTACCCACCTCTAGTTGTCATTGTAGATATAGTACCTATGAATAGAAAGACATTATTCATTCCTTTTACTTCATTATCATGCCATACATCAGACTGCACAGGATTTCTAAAGATGTTCAAAATGCTAATGATAGCTTTTTCTAACAGCATTTTGAGTATATTAAATAGCTCACAGTTTGCATCCCATAAAAAAAGCAAAGGAACTAGAAGTATCACACTGAAAAAAATCTTTTTCAGTTCTTTTATTAATAATACCAGTTAGTTCTAAAGTATACAATTGTCACCAAAGCCAGAGAAAAAGCTTTTCTGGCCCAGGAAAAACTATCATTCAGAATAAAACTTTTACTTTTTAAAAGTAAAGTTTTAAAGATTTCCAATGATATACACAGTGTGTTCCCTTTCTTGAATCTTCCAGTTCCAAATAACAAAATTTGTTCTAATGTAATCGTAAAGCATCAAAGTACAGCTGATATTTCTTGATACACAAATGCATGTAATTTCAACATAGCTTTTTCTACTTGGAATTCAAGAGCCTTGTTCTAAATATGTCTATCTGCAATTCTTTGACCCCTGCCAAAAAAACAGATATAAAAAGACACAATGATAATGATCTGTAGGGATAATTTTTTGTTAAGAGTATTTTTAGGATGCATCAGAATCCAATACCTGTGACAATAGACTTAAAAGTACCTGCTTTTTCTTTGAGGTGGGTGAGCATTTTGAAAAGTAAGTATTAGCATTTTGTTTTGATTCCAGCTCCTTAAGGGAATTATTTAAGACAATACAAAAATTTTTGTAAAAAAACAAAAACAAAAACAAATGTTTTTGTGTAGAGAGTACAATCACAAATGTCACTTTTGGCAACCTCATATAATGTCAAAAATAAAATGAAAAAAATATTTCTTTTAATGTTGTCCATTGTTTTTATTTATATTTACCTTCCCCTCCTTTAGATGTTTCTCTCCTTTAGGGTATCTGTTCACAATTTGCTTTTGTTATTGATAGAAATTTTTCTTTAAGCTTCACAAGTTTTTGTTTAATGTTTTATATTAAATTTTAAACTGTTCACATTTGGAAAACCTGTATCAAGTTTCTTTCCTAAGTGAGTTATAAGATTAAGGAGACATATACCACATTTTACTAATCCACTCATGTAATTGATGGGCATTTGGGTTGTTTCCACATCTTTGCGATTGTGAATTGTGCTGCTATAAACATTCGGGTGCAGATGTCTTTTTTATAGAATGACTTTTGTTCTTCTGGGTAGATGCCCAATAATGGGATTGCTGGATCAAATGATAGGTCTATTTGTATCTGTTTAAGGTACTTCCATATTGCTTTCCACAGGGGTTGCACTAGTTTGCAGTCCCACGAGCAGTGTATGAGTGTTCTCAGCTATAAGAAATAACGGTGATACAGAATCTCTTATGTTCTCCTGAAGAGAGTTGGAACCCATTCTACTAAGTGAAGTATCCCAAGAATGGAAAAATAAGCACCACATGTACTCACCAGCAAATTGGTTTCCCTGATCATCACCTAAGTGCACATTTGGGAATAACACCAATTGGGTGTTGGGCAGATGTGGGGGGAGGGGATGGGTGTATACGTACATAATGAGTGCGATGCGCACTGTATGGGGAATGGACATACTTGAAGCTCTGACTTGGGGGGCGGGGGGTGGTGGGTGAGCATGGGCAATATACATAACCTAAACTTTTGTACCCCATAATAAGCTGAAATAAAAAAAAAGATTAAGGAGACAGTTTTGCACACTAGCTTCTGTTGTGCCTCTGGTATTTATATAGTTCTGGTCTGGGCAAGATAATCTCTGGCCTTGGACCTTTGTGTCATGATGGTTGGGTAGCATGGTGACCTCCCTACATTGGAGCAACTAGCAATAACTAAATTATTCACCAGAGTAATTGAACAACACACAAACATATCCCACTAAAGCCAAACTAAATTAGTTTATGCATTACCTCCTGTTTAGGAAAAACTCAAACTGTGTTTTTCTTCTGCTCTCACATCAGTACAAACAACTATCAACACAGAAGACTTCTGTGTCCCACACACCAAGCAAGCAATCAATTCTCCATCAAACACCAGCTGGATGTTCTCCAATTAAATTCCAACACTATCTACCTGGAGATAGCATCAGATGCTACCAGTTGAGGACTCAGTCCCACAAAACTGCCCCCACTTCCCACCAGTGGCAAGTCTGGGCCTCCAGAACTTCTGACTGACGAGCTTTAAGTTGGGGTTAACATAACCCCCTCTTTGGGTTTTATTCATTTGCTGAAGTGGCTAACAGAACTCAGGGAAACACTTACATTTACCAGTTTATTATAAAGGATATTACAAGGGATGCAGATGAAGAGATGTGTAGGGGGAGGTATGGGATAAGTGGCACAGAGCTTTCATGACCTCCGTATGCCTGCCAGCCTCCAGGAACCTCCATGTGTTCAGCTATCCAGAAGCTCTCCCAATCCAGTCCTTTTGGGTCTTTTATGGAGACTTCATTACATAGGCATGATTGATTAAACCATTGGCCATTAATAATCAATTTAATCTTCAGGCTCCTCCCCTCCATGGAGGTGGGGGGGGCAGGATGGGGTTGAAAGTCCCAACCCTCTAATCCTGCCTTGGTCTTTCTGGTGACTAACCCCCACTCTGAAACTGCCTGGGGGCAACCAGCCATCAGTTAACCATTAACATACAAAAGGACATCACTTTGGAGATTCCCAGGATTTTAGCAGTTATATGCTAGGAAATTGAGATGAAGGCCAAACATATTTTACACTATCACACCTCCTCTTAGCTTGTTCCTAAAATTGCCTGAGGCCATCTTAAATAGGAGGGAAAATGTGACAAATGGGAATTCAAAGTAACAATGGTCTTAAGTAATTGGGAGTAAATCATACTTTTTGTTTATTTCATTTTCTAACTTTGATCTTTTTAAAAACTATGAGTTGCCGATGCCTTCTCTCAATTTAGAGTTAAGTTTTGTTTCACAAAGATATACCTTTTTATAGGAGGCCACTGCTCCGGATTTGGATTTTTCTTTGGTTGGATGGAAGATTGGCCTGAGCCTGGTTTTCAGTTTGTGTTCTTCTGTTCATCTCCATCATACATTTTCAAAACTGATGGGAGATTACTAGAACAACATTCTCTACTTAGGCTCTACTTGGATGTTGTTGCTCCAATTATACATTTGTTACCACTTATCAAGCTGTATTACCTCACTTTGTACATAATTACCTTTTCATTTTGGGATAAACTGCCCAACATATAGGGCCCATGCAAGTAGCCTTTTCTAGGTAAAAGAAACAAAATATTATCAATAGTGAAAAGACATGAGCTTCAAACAATTGCATGATTGGATAACTGAGATATCATAGGCCTTGAAAAATTTATAATTTAAAATTTTATTTTGCTTTGTAGTTGCTTACCAAAGATATCTAAGAGAGGGTGACCACTGTGTTTCTTATCAACCATAAAGTGTAAAAGTCTCTTCTCTCTCCCATAGGAGCATCATAGCTCCCAATCAAATTTAATAATGAGTACATTGAAAGAACAATGACATTTTGTGGCACTTGCTTAAAAAGAAAACAACAAAAACAAAAACCATATATATAACAGGGGGCCTAAAATATTTTTCTAACCAAGGATAGTACCATTTTTCTAAGGCTCCCCTTTTCTTTGCCATAATAAAGTATTCGTTCTCTATTCCAGACTTTTCTACCCACACTGAAAGGATTCCCCAAATCACCACTTTCTTTAATGGCATTAGAGACCATCCTCTAGCCCCTATTTTTTTTTTTTTTTTGTTTTAAGTCAGGTTTGAAATAGCTTGAATCAAACATTGATTCATGGGGCTTAACATAAAGGTGTTGAATCAGAGTTTCAGAACTGAAATCCAGATTCAACATTTTAGAACTAGATATATATTTGATTTTTATTTTCTAGCATATATATGCCATGGTATATTTTAAGTATGAGTATCCTCCTCATGATTATTGCATTTAAGGGTAAAATAAGTAAAAAACAAACTGCTGGCAGAAATATGTCCCAGAAAACCTTTGTGGCATCTATTTTTATGTATTTCAAAGACTACAGTTGTTTCAAAGTGTATCATTAAGCATTCCTGGGCCTGAATTTTTCTAAGATGATTTGATTAGATTAGCATAAAAACACATCAAATATTCAATGAATCACAATGCTTACATAGAATTATCACAATTACATTACTTCAAATCTAGTAACTTTCAATGCATTATTTTACATTCAGCTATTATAACAAAATGAAATGATATTTTCTAAAAAATTCCTCAGAAGACATTACAGTTTAAAACATTTTAAATGACCTCTTGTCTGTTTTTTCTGATTACAAAAGTGACATACGCTGATTATGAAAATTTAATTTAAAACACTAAAGTAATATGTAAGGCAAAAAAAAAAGAGAGAAATTTCTCTGTAATTTCAGCCCCAAATAAACACTCAAAACAGTATTTCAAACTCAGGCTATCAGGGGTTTGTTGGAAGGAGCTTAGACAGGGAATTTTTTAAATTAAATCTTTCTTGGTGAGATTATCTTTAAAACTGTAGCATGGGGGGAAAGCTTCTTAAATAAATAAAATAAAAATTTGTTATCCATTTAGCACATTAAAATATATTCTGTTGTGTGAGGAATTTCTACCTATGACAATGCTCTTTGTTCCAAATATATCATTATTGAAAATTTACTTAACATAGCATTCTCTTTAAGGGTTAAAATTTTGTGTAAGACAACACATAGAATACATTTCCATTGCAGTACGATTTTTAATAATATAGGGATTTTCCAAAGGAAATTTCAGTCATACATGACAGTAGAGTTTAGCAAAATGTCTAGATGTTGGGAATCATAGGAATCTATTAGTAGTAGCTGGTTTGCAGCTAGCTTCACCTTTCTCCGGTTCCATTTCTTCATATTGCCACAGCCAGGCTGTAAGAGTGTTATAGATAGCAAAGAAGTAATACATAGGGGAGCGTTTGGAAATTATTTTAAGAAAAAAAACCCTGAACAAAACCAGTAGCCCTTCTTTTTATTTTAATTACGATGTTGGTGATGTTAGTTACCTGGAGCAAGCATTCTAATTGCTAATTTCATTATGCAAATCTAAGAGCTGGTACTTTTTCTCAACATGCAAACCACTATAAGATATAGAATAAACACAAGATCACAGGGAGCCAGCAGACTTTGGATCGAATTTATGCTCTTCCACTTAATAAATATGACCTTGGGCAAGTCACATTGCTACTAGGTGTCTTAATTGCTTCATCTTAAAAATTGCGATAATAACATCCTTCTAAACTATCTCAAGGAAGTACTAGAATGTGTAAATGAAGTAATGTATGTGAAAGCTGGTTGTAATCTCTAAAGTGCAATCCCAATATATGCTATTATAAATTAGATATTATAACCTGACTAGAATGTGAATCAGCACTGGAAGTCAAAGAAGGGATTGGGGCATTCTGAATAAAGGCAGAAAATAAATTCGCTCTGTACAAGCATTCCGTTTTCTCCACAAAAACAATCAAACTCAAAGAAGCAGAGAGTAGAATGGTGGTTACCAGAGGCTGGGTGGAATGGGGAGATGGGTACAAAGCCTCAATTAGGCAGGAGGAATAAGGTTTTTTTATATTGAAATATAAGGCACAGCATGGTGAAGATAGCAAATAATAATGTATTGAACATTTCAAAATCACAAAGAATAAATTTCAAATTTGAAAAATTGGTAAGTATTTGAGGTAATGGATATGTTAATTAGCTAGATATAATTATTCCACATTGTATTCATAAATCATAACACCAACTTGTATCTCATAAATATATAAAAACTTTAATTTGTCAATTTACAATTTAAAAATAAAAATTTAAAAATGAAAATAAAAAAAATAAATTCACTCAGGTGTGAAAATCTCAAATGAAAGAATCCATTGGTTCAGTAGTTTAGTGGAAAAAACAGAGACTTGCCTGAAAGAACTAATTGCTGCTAGCAATTCCCAAACTCACCCATAATCATTGGAGAGGTAGGGACATTAAGGAACCATCAAGATTTTTTTGTTTTCAGATTTAGAATGGAAAATGGATTAAAGGTTCTTTTCTGGCTCAATAACATTATAGTTCCTATGTTTCTGTTTATGTAACACATATGTAAATAGCAACTGCCTAGTGACATTTCTACCTGGATGTCTTAAAATTTATGGTCTGAAACAGAACTATTCATTTCCTTTCTAAACACACTCCTTGCACTGGATCCTCTGTCTCTGCAACAGCTCCATCTCCATCCATTTGCTCAGGTAAAATCTTTCTTTTCATCTCTCCTTCAACACCCACTTGCTGCTTCTACTTCTAAGACATATGCTGAATGTGACTACTTCTCTCTTTGCCTATCCACTACCCAGACCTTAGCTCTAACCACAACATTTTCTGTAGATGACTGACCATTTCTACTATGGATCTCGTTCATTTCATTCTTCACAAAGCAGGCAGAATTATATACACTTCAAAATTGCTTTGAGTAAACATTGAACAGACAAAAGAAAAAGAAATACATGTAAATTATAAAGAATCATGCTATGATTATGTTATAGACTGAATATTTGTGTCCCCCCAATATTCATACATTGAAATCCTAACCCACAATGTGATAGTATTAGGAGGTGGGGCCTTTGGGAGATAATTGGGTCATGAGGGTGAAGCTTTCATGAATGGGATTAGTGCCCTTTTAAAAGAAACTGCAGAGAGATCTCTTATTCACTCTTTTATGTAAGGATACAAAGAGAATCTCACTTTCTGCAACCTGGAAGAGGGCTCTCACTGGAACTGGGTATGCTGTTACCCTGGTCTTGGATTTCCCAGCCTCTAGAAGTATGAGATATAAATGTTTGTTTTTTAAGACACCCAGACAAAATAGCATAAACTTTATGGTATTTTGTTATAGCAGACCAAGCTAAGACAGTTTATCACCTATGTACCTATCACCAGGTTAAGAAAAAGAACATTGCCTCTGAAGTTTCTTCTCTGATCTCATACTTTTCCTCCTGACTCTGAGGTAACTCATTAATCTGATTTTTGTGTTTATCATTCCTTTTCATTGATTTATAATTTTACATGTTTGTAACCCTAAACAATACATTGCCTAGTTTACCTGTTTTTCTATTTTCTTCACATAGAATCAGATACTATACATTCTTTTGCAAATTCCATTTTTCACTTACCTGAAATTCATCCACATTGTGTGTAATTATAAATAACTCATTTTCACTACAGCAAAATATTCATATACAATGTGAATATATAACAATGTATTTATACATTCTACTGTTGTTGGATATTTGAGTCACTGACATTTTTTCTATTCTAAATAGCCCTGCTTGGTGCATTTTGTGTAAGAGGTTTTTTATAGAGTGGGGTTTATAACTGTGCCATGAACCTTTTTGGAAATCTGGTGAAACCTATTGGATCCCTTCTCAGACTAAGTATTTAAATGTGCAAAATAAAATTATAGATTAAAAAAGAAACTATTGAAACATGGTTTTGAAGATGTTAATAAATGCTTTATACATTAATAGCACTAAATATATTTTTTACTAATCCATTACATAACAAGATCTAGGAGTAGGTCTAACAACCTCCCTGGTTTTGAAGTAGTAAAGAATGTAAAGGATATTTTCACTTAGGGTCAATAATTGTAATGTGATATCCAAATATTTTTTTTTCTTTGGTGACAAAGTCATAGTACTGCTAACATTACTGTGGTTTGTTGTCTATGTTCACAAATAAAGGAAATAAAAGAAATGCTAAATTTCACTTAGGGACTACTGGAAATAAAGAAGTAATTTTTTTTCCATGTAAGTTCACATAGCCTTTAAATTCTACCCATGCATCTCAGGATAGGAAACCTCTATCTAGGATATATTTCTAGGGGAGGAATTGTTTTACTGTAGGGTAAGGGCATCTTAAACAGATTTTCAATGCTGTTGTGCTTATTTATACCCCTGTCTCAGTACACTCAGGCTGCTATAAAAAATACTTTAGCCTGGGTAATTTATAAACAGCATAAATTTATTTCTCACAGTTCTGGAGGTTGGAAATTCCAAGATTAAGGTGCCAGCAGATTCAGTGTCTGGTGAGGCCTCCTTCTTTGCTTCAAAGATGATGCCTTCTAGCTGTGTCCTCACATGGCATAAGGGCAAAGCTTTCTCAGGTCTTTTTTTCTAAAGACACTATTCCCACATAGTAATAAAGATATTCTTCTATATTGTTTAAAAATGTTGTATGGTTTACAATTATAAATGTTTTACAGTTCAGAATTATAAATATTTTATAGTTTAGAACTAATTTTAACATATCATGTGAAGTAGAGGTCTAATTTATTTTGTTGTTGCTATGATTGCTTTTGGGGTCTTCATAAATTCTTTGCCTAGCCCAATCTCTATAAGAGTTTTTTCAATATTTTTTTTTCTAGAATTCCTATAGTTTAATGCCTTAGGTTTAAGTCTGTTATCCATCAGGAGTTAATTTTTGTGGGTGGTGAGAGGTGCAGATCCCGTTTTAGTCTTCTACATGTGGCTATCCAATTTTCCCAGCACCATTTCTGGAATAGGGATTCTTTCCCCCAGTGTATATTTTTGTCTGCTTTGCCAAAGATCAGATGGCAATATGAGGATGGTTTTACATCTAGATTCTTTGTTCTGATCCATTGGTCTATGTCTCTGCTCTTGTGCCAGTACCATGCTGTTTTGATTACTATAGCCTTGTAGAATAGCTTGAAGTCTGATAAATTGATGCCTTCCCATGCGTTCATTTTGTTTAAGGTTGCTTTTGCTATTCAGGGTCTTCTCTGGTTCCATATGAAGCATAGAATTATTTTGAAAATCAAAACCACATTGAGATATCACTTAACTTCAGTGATAATGGCCTTTATCAAAAAGTCCCAAAACAACAAATGCTAGCATGGATGTGGAGAGATAGGAACACTCATACACTGCTGATGGGACTGTAAACTAGTACAACCTCTATGGAAAGTAGTATGGTGATACCTCAAAGAACTAAAAGTAGAACTACCATTTGATCCAGCAATCCCACTACTGGGTATTTACCCAAATGAAAAAAAGATATTCTATAAAAAAGACATCTGCTATAAACATTCGAATGCAGATGTCTTTTTTATACAATGTCTTTTGTTCTTTTGGGTAGATGCCCAGTAATGGGATTGCTGGATCAAATGGTAATTCTACTTGTATCTCTTTGAGGTATCTCCATATTGCTTTCCACAGAGGTTGTACTAGTTTTGAAGTATCCTGAGAATGGAAAAACAAGCACCACATGTACTCACCATCAAATTGGCTTTTAACTGATCAACACTTAAAGTGCACATACAGAAATAACATTCATCAGGTGTTGGGCAGATGGTGGGGGAGGAGGGGATGGGTATATACAAACCTAATGGGTGCAATGCACACCATCTGGGGGATGGACATGCTTGAAGCTCTGACTTGGGTGGGGCAAGGGCAATATATGTAACCTAAACATTTGTACTCCCATAATATGCTGAAATAAAAAAGAAAAAAAAAAGACATCTGCACTCAAATGTTTATAGCAGCACAATTCAAAATCGCAAAGATGTGGAATCAACCCAAGTGCCCATCAATTCATGAGTGGATTAATAAAATGTGGTATATGTATACCATGTAGTACTACTCAGCCATAAAAAATGGTGAATTAATACCTTTTGTATTATCCTGGATGGAACTGGAGACCATTCTTCTAAATGAAGTATCACAAGAAAGGAAAAACAACTCCAAATATACTCACCATTAAATTGGCACTAATCGATCAACACTGATGTTCACATATGGAAATAACATTCATCAGAAATCCAGCAGGTGGGAGAGGGGAGGAGGGGGATAGATAAATTCACACCTAATGGGTACAATGTACACTATTTGGGTGATGGACACACATATAACTTTTACTCAAACAGTACAAAAGCAGTTAGGTAACCAAAACATTTGTACTCCCATAATATTCTGAAATAAAAAATTATGTATAAATAAAAAAGTTCCTAGCTGAATTAAAAATAAAGAATTACAAACAAACAAAAGAATTATTTTTGTACCAGCCAAGTAATGCAAATTTTTAATAAAAACCCGTAGGAGTTTTTATAAGGAACCCATAACCTAGGTCATGGTTATGGATTCTAAGAGAAGTTGTTTCCTTTTTCGCTCAATACACTTTTCCTCAAAGACCACTGAGTAAACTGGTTTATTTACTTCTTTATTGTTAGCTCTCTTTTACTCTCTCTCTCTCCTCTAGACTGGATTATTTCTAGTGATCTATCAAGTTCACTAACTCTTTTATAGGTTATCATCAACTTGCTGTTTAGCCAGCCTCTCAAGTGAAATTTACAGGTATTGTAATTTTAGGTTCTACATTTTCCATGTGATTCTTTTTAATAGATTCTATTCTTGGTTGAGATTTCTTATATTTCATATATTATGAGCATATTTTTTTTTACTTTCTTGAGTACAGTTATAAAATCTATTAAAAATCTTTGATAATTTAAATTTCTGATTATCTTGGTGTCATTTTTTAATTATCTTTTCTCTTGAATATGAGTCATGTTTTCCTGTTTCTTCATATGTCTAGTAATTTTTATTGCATGCTGTACTTTGTGGTCGATATATTGTAGAGACTCTGAATTCTGTTTTTTTTTTTTCTGTGAAGCATATTGATTTTTTTAGGTAAAGAGTTGATTTGTGTGAACTCAAACCCCAAACTCATAAATATTGGTTCATTTTTTTCTAGCTTTAGCTTGGCTGCTTGAACTCTGTCCTATGTATGCACAGTTTAAAAGACAGGCAGAGATTTGAGTAGAGCTTGTACGCAAAATTAGGACTCCCTATCTATGGCTTTATCCTTTCAAATTTCCCCCCTCACTTTCCAGCTGTTATGATTGCCTCAGACTTTGTTCTCTGGTATTCAAGTGAGTAAAACTGTTGGGTTCTTTCGGCATTTTGGCCTCCCCAGTACTATAACGGGGGCCTCTTGTCAGGCTAAAAGCCATGCAAAAAATGAGAAACTCACTTATTATCATTTCGTCCACGCAGATAGCAGGTCCTTCTATCATCTTCCTGCTTTGTTCCCTTGCCAATGTCTTCAAGTAGTTTTTTAAAAATATATTTTCCAAAGTTTATAGTTTTTATCTGCAGAATAATTTGTCTAATGTAATCTATTTAGCCATTCACAAGTACAACCTAGAGACTAAATTTTAAAATGCTTGGCCAGTTTATTTCTAGGTCACCCTATCAGAATGGCTTTATTCATTTGGGGTTCAAGATTTATGTGGGGATCTTATATTAGTCTCTGTACCTTGGGTGGGCCCTAAGACTTATGGCATGTCTGTTAAACCCCATGAAGTTATGAGAACTGAAGTTAAAGTAATCATATTTGGAAGAACTTCCTCATGTGCTCTATTCAGTGCTTTTTTTTTTTCAGTTTCTTATTTTCCTTATTTTTTGACTTTTTTTATGTGTTCCTCATTTTCTTACTAATTCTCACAGAAAAATAATTAATCTGGCATTTTTAGTTAGTCTGATTTTAAGGGCCAGTAAATTTATCTAGTTCACCAATCTATTGGAAGAGGAAATTTGAGAAGGGATTTTTAAATTAGTAAATCAAATTATATGAACTGATCACTGAGCTGCATAAAACTCTTAAATAATTTCTGAGAACATTTAAGATAAAAATAAATTATTTTCAATGTCTTGTAAGATCTTGTGTAATCTAGCTGTAACCTTCCTCTGTGACATCATCTAGTGTCACTTTCCTTCTCTGCTCCAGCCATAAAAAATTTCTTTCAGGTATTTGAACAAGATATGATCTCTTCCATCTCAAGTCCTTTCTATATGTTATTTTTTCTGCTTGGAGTTCTTCCCTTTTCACTCTTATCTAATTAAATTCTAATTGTCTTTAAGTTCTCTGCTTCTTTTTAACTTCTTCCAGGAATTTTCTCTTGGCATCCTAGACCAGTGAGGGACCCCCACTTCTTTTATATTGATCTCTTCTTCAACTTTTATAACCCATATCACCTGTTCAGGGTATGTCTAACCTACTAACCTCCATGAGATAGCAATCATGTCTGTCTTTCATCAGTATTCCTCAAAGTCTGATGCAATGCCTGATATAGGGAAGGTGCTTAAAAAATTGCTGATTGATTATTTTGTTTGAATTAGTCACTTAAGAATCTTATAAACTTTGGGGCACATAGATTTTCTAAGCCTTTGTTATAAGAGCTGGAGGTTGGACATTGGTAAAATTATCAAAGAAATACTGGCCTGAAAACCCCAGCTGGCTGGCAGTTTTCCTCAATCTTGCTGATTATGCACATCCCCTTGTATTAACCTTCTTAAAAGTGATTCTATCATGTCATGCACTTACTCAAGAACACATTGCATTCCTACTCCTTCTTGTTTCCTCTAGTTTAAACTGTACATTTTGGAATTCAATTCTATTGCAACTGGGAAACCTAGGATAAGTAAGAGTTAAGGGTCCCAGCTTTAGATTTGCTTGCTAACATTGCCTAACAAGCTGTTTTGCAAAACTGTTGCTCCAGGAAGCTCTAACTGCAGTCCAATCTAATTGAAGTTATGAGTTGAGCAAGGAACCAGAAAGATCCAGTTTCAGGCAAAGTAGACTAACTCCAGGGGGCCTAGAAGGGATTTTTCCCTTATTAGCATACTAAAATCTCTGCCTGAAGAGGAGCTTATTTGCTGCTTTGACAACATGCAATGCATAAAGAGATATGAACTTACATGAACTGCTAAGATGCCTCAAACATTCCTTCACCCCAAAATAAGCCCAATCCTTTCACTACAGCCCTATAAAAGCTGCTATAACTCTACCTTCGAGGAGACACTGCTTTGGGGACTATCTCTGGTGCTCTTCTTGTTTGTGCCAAACAACAAAACTCCCCTGTTGCAAACTACTTGGCTTTTGTCTATTGGGTTGACACTTGCCAAGCAAACGAACCCCCAACCTTAGATAGGTAACACTATCGACAACCTACCTATTTACCTATCCAATTCTGTCTCCCACTACTGTCCAATGTAAACATTCCACACAATATCAAATCATTCTCCTAATTATCTTTTGTTTTTGCACAAACATGTTCTGTTCTTCAGCCCATGCCAGGCCTGCCCATCTGTGGTGCTTTTCTGCCTTGATTCTCTCATTCCCAGTTCAATCCATCTTTCATGGACCAGCAAAGATCTTAAGCACAGAGACAATGTGGTGTAGTACTTAATAGCATTTTCTTTCGTCACTTGCCAACTGTGTATAACCTTGGACAAATTAGTTAGATTTCTGTGCCTCCATGTCTTTATTTGTAAAATTGAGATAATAATAGTCACTTATTTTATAATGTCTTTAAGATGATTTCATGAGTTAATAATAAGTACATAGAATGGATCCTGGTGTATAGTAAGACATCAATAATTTTTAACTATATTTAACTCCTCCATGAAACCTGCCAAGTCCATGCATTCAGTCCATCTCCCAATATCCATGGCGAACTTCTTCTGTGCTGAATCCTTCACTAAGCATTGCTTGTGAAGCAATGAACAAGTAGCTTTAAGGAACTCGTAGAAGAATTCATTAAGAGGTGAGTACAATATGATTTTGAATATCGAACAGGGATACCAAAATCAACCCAGGGTATATATTGGAGAGTGAATTGTCAGGAAAAGACTCTCCCAGAGTGGTGAGCTGAAAGAGACTTACTATGTAAGTCGGAGCTAGACAGATGAAGAAGGTAGCAGAGATAGGACCAGTAGGAAGGGGTGAGAAAGGAAGAAGAATCTATTCCGGAAGTATGTGCAAAAGCCTCTGAGATTAGACAGAACAAATCACATTTTCTAGAACCACAAAGAGCTTTTTGTGACTGTGGCATACAGTGGGAAGAAAAGGGTGGTAAGAGATATACCTAAAGAGACTGGAATATACATAAATGATCTCATAAGCTTGTCATGACAGAATCTTAGACCCATTAGTCCTACTTGTCAGTTGGAGCATTTTGAGAGAAATTTGTTCACAACTAGCATTATCAAGTTATGATGATGGAAAAATGCCCTTCATTCACTTTTCCCCCTTATTCTTCAAATAATTATTAACTTCCTAATATATACTGAGCCATGTAGTAGGTAAGAGATAGAGCAATATATAAAGACTGGTGCCTGCTTTCAAGGAACTCACATTTTATTGAGGGGCACAGACAAGTAAACAGGCAATTATAAAACAGAGTGAGAAGAAGTGAGTTCCAGGCAAGTGCAAGATGCTGAGTGAGTATAGTATGGGCACCTACGCCAGTTGTATATGTGCATTGTTGTGGGGGCTGGACAGAGAAAGCTTTCCAGAGGTTCTATCAATGCAGAAGCTTCATATTAGGGAGGTGATGGGAGCAGAGAGTAAGAGAAATCCAAGCTTTAGGAAAAATATGTGTGGCCTGGCACCCCTTCATTTCTCTCTTCCTAGATACTGATCTCATTTATAGTCTGAACTATTCGTTTTGGCACGGGTCATAATGGGGTCATAATGCATCTTATGAAGACTTATTTTGTTTTAGAATGGCTGCATTATTTTTGTCTTCCTAGTAAAAATATAAAACCCCTCATTAACAAAGATATAGCCATGTGGTTTTTCCTACCACAATAAGAAGCAGTATTAGATAGGATATATTAGATAAATATTTACTGCATTAATTTGGTGACTTAATTGGTCAACATTCTCTCTTTTGTTCTCTCTCTCTCTCTCTTTCTCTGCCCCTGCCCTCAAAGGGAAAAGGTGCTTTAAATTTATTTTTGGCCTCTTAGATATCTTTGATCTCTTTAAATTCCATTCCTCTAAAGCAACTGTATAACACCTACATTCTTTTCCAACTACAGAATCCTAAAGTAAATGTGGTTTCATAGTAAAGATTTAGTCATGCCAAGTATAGATAGGAGATTACTTAATGGATTTTCCTTACTTCTCTCATATGTTCAATCATTATATTCTTAAATCCTATAGGGTGTACATTCTTTACTCTTAAGTAATTTTCTTTTTAATGTTAACATGTAAAATCTTTGATAAATTCCTGACACATAGTGAACACTGTATCCATATTAGCTATTATTATTCATCTCCCATCATCATCTTCTTCATCTCAAGCCATTTTCTAACATAACTTTTACTTCCATTTATTTGCGTTTGTGTCACAGTATTTGAATGACTCTATATTTTCTTTTAATAAATTTCTTGTATTTAATGAATCACCTTGAAATGTCATATTGACTGTGCTACCTATTTTCTGTAACAGATCCAGAGGGCTGGAAGAGAACGTCAACTTTTACAGATGTGGAATCAGACTCAGAAAAGTTTAGTAACTTTCTTAAAGGCACACAGCTTGTTAGCAGTGTCAAAGAGTCTTAAGCCAAGGAAATAAAGTACTAAATATTAATAATTTGTTTTGGAGAGCAGCTAAATTGCCCCCAGAATCTCTGAAATAACATCATAACTACCTAAAGAGTGACCTTAGAGAAAAATGTGGGGAAAATTAAGACTTGGTAAGATGGAAACATTAAAAATGTGTTTGCAGGCATGTAATGATTCTTTCCTTCCTCTCTAAATGATACTACTTTGGTAGAGAGGGAGATAAGATGTGCTGATGTTCTTTGTTCTTTGTGAAGCCGTGTTGATCATTATTCAGCATTTTGTGCCCCGTAGGCATTTTCAAATTGGTAGTATAATGACTTTTTCCACTATCATCCTAGGTACTGAAGTTATGCTAACACGTCTACAATTTTCCAAGATCATCCTTTTAGTAAAATTGGGCATTGAGCTCTGTTTCAGACTTCTGGCACTTCCTCTGTTCTGAGCAACTTCCTTAAAATAGCAGCAAAGAGCTTTGCAATAACATGCACCGTTGCCTTTAGAATCCTTAGTCACCAGTCATCAGGACCTGCTGATTTAAATGCCATCCAGAGTTTTCAAGTTATCTCCAACTATTTCCGTCCCCCAACTTCCTTTATCTCAGTGCTTTTATGTCATAGGTAGTTATTTAACTACCTCAGATGTAAGAGAAAGAGAAAGTAAAGAATAAACCTAAATGCATTTCTAAACAATTGAACAGAAAGTAATTTTTTGCAACCCATTATAATTTCAGATTTCTTCTTTTCTTGTCTGTTTTTTTTTAATTCTTTGTTTCTATAAGGAGTTCTTTTTTAACTGTTGTGATTCCTGGTCCAGATCCTAAAGAGCAAGGGATGGGTATTCTATTGTCAGTGGTTTCACACAGAGTATTAGTTCTGCCCCTGTTCTTTTGGTTGGCATGTTAATTGCTATATGACTCATCTCATGGGATCAAGGCAGATTTGGATGAAAAAATATTGGTTAAAACAAAAAAACCAAAATACTGCTTTCCAACTATGCAGCAAATCACTTTAGCTACAAGGATACAAAATGTTTCCTTATCAGTTGGGGACTTTCCTGGTGTTATATTAACAACAGGTGGGCTTTCCTAGTGTTCTTTGAATCCAATTATATCTGAAGTGATAAATTTTAATTACATTTTTTCCAACATTCAAAATGTTTTCATCATGCTCATATAGGAAATAAAAGCATTTTCCATTTAATAAGCAGATCAGACTATTGATGAAACTTCAAAGTATCTAAATAACACTTACCATCCTCACCACCAGAAAAGAAAATTTCAATTGTACTTCCAACCAGGGAATATTTAGATGAGATAATTAAATGTTGTAAAGTTAGTGATGAAATTGACAATGAGAAATAAAATGGAGTTTAAGATTTTCTAGCAAAAGGATTTAGTAAATACCATACCATAAATTGGTACATAACTGCAGGGTTACTTAAGATTTATTTCTAACTGTGAAGAAAACCTTGAAAATAAAAGAAGTTAAAAGGAAAAAAATCTACCTGAAGTTTCACAAAAACTTCTATTAGTTAGAAATATTTGGACTATTTGCATAGTAATTTGTGTCATGTTAATAAAGTTTTTGTTAAAGATGGAATACCAAATTAAATCAGGAAAAAGTTCACAATAAAGAAAAATATTCTGACCTCTGAATCATTAAGTTGATAGATGACTGTAAAGGAAAGCTCTCTGCAGATCTGGTTGACAAACAGAACAAACTCTCCTATGGGGTGACCAATGGAAAGGAAGAAGTGATGTAGTGATTTGGAGATGGTGCAACTTACTTAGCCTTCTAATATGCTGAGCCATGGTCCACATATTAGACTTAAATTTTATGATCACAAAGCTCATTCTAATTATTTCTGGTCTTTTTGATCATGGGAATTTACATAAATTACCCAAAGGTGAAAGTAACTCTTATTTGTCTTTATGTTTACAACACATTTCTCCTTTTCTTCCACCATTTGAAATAACATTCATTTATATTAGTCATAGTTATTAAATGAACAGTATTTCAATCAATTTTATTTTAGCATAACCAGCTTTAGGCTTCAGTACATGTTTTAATATTTCATTCTACAACTAAAATATGCCATTACATCTATGATACATTAATTGAAATCAATACTTTCCCTATTACTCATGATTTCTTGATGAAGAGCATTGTAGCACCCACCCAGTTAACTATTAGCCAAGAAAAAATTTGAAAATTTACTTTGATTAAATTATGAACTGAATGAAAAGGTAAATAATAACATTATTAAATTATATCCCTGTAATTATGAATAATATCCTCCAGGAAAACAAGCTAAGGGAATTGCCTCACTTTGGTATATTTATTAGATTTCTCTTGGGTTATATAGGGAATAGTCCCCATCATAGTTTCTGAAATGGTGAAGAGGTAAAACTCAGAACATTTCATGATCAATGAGAAGCACAAAGTATAAATTGCATATATAAATAAAAATAATATTTTTACTTGTAATTATGTTGTATATCTGTGGGTTGCTGGCAATATATTTGGTTACTTGAATAAAAAGTTTGCAAACGGATCAGAACCAATAGTCTGCTAACCTGAAAAACTAAAATGGTATGTTTGCACTGTTTTTCATCTATCTATCTATTCTATGAATGTGTAGAAGAACTATAATTAAACTGATGTATAAAAGACTTATTGACTTGTGATCACCTCACAAAAAATGATTAATAAGAAATAGCTTAACTTCCAGGTAAAGTTTTTTGTGGCTCAAAATCTTTTTAGTACTTTTTCCCAAGAACTTTTTCTTAGGAAGTGCATTCCATGAAATGCCAAGAGGTACACAGTCAAATTAATTTGAGAGATGTTTCATACCCTATCATCCCACTTGGTTATTCAGTGCACATTAGCATGTTACAGATTCTAGAAATGTCACAATAAAGACATCCGTATCACTTTGAGTAGTGCAACATTTCTCAAGCTCTTTGGCCATGATTTATTTTTTCCATCATTTCTAATAACAGCCAACAAACTGGAATCCCCTTGGAAGCCATTTTGGGAAGTGCTGCTATGAAAGAAATGGTAAACTTGATGTTAAAGTTGAAAGAGACCTGCGATCATTTAGACAAATTCATATATTTTAGTATTTTACAGATAAGGAGACTGAGTCCCATGAGAGATAATTTCTCTCTCTCTCTCTCTATATATATATATATACACACACACACAGAGATTATATATATGTAGATGTATGTATGTATGCATGTATATATATCCCTGCCACATAGGCACATGGTGGCTGCTTAAATATTGTCAGATTAAAATGAATGAGTGAATAAGGCTAGAGTTAGAACTCAAGGATCATGTTTCTTGATCCATTGAACTTTTCAAAAGACTTGCCTTATTTTGTCTTAAGGACCATACAGTCAGATCACTGGGGTCTTTTATAAAGGGAATTATTAGCTGTGTAGCCTTGGGCACATAATCTCATTGAGAATCAGGATAATACCTCTCTCAGGAGTTTTTTTTGTCAGTATTGAGATGTCACACATGAGGAAGTGCTTACTACACAACTCATATTAGGTATTCGGTAAATGTTAGTTTATATTTATTTCTCTGATTGTGTTTGTTTCTCTGATTGTGTTATCTACAAAAATGATAATATCTATGATAGTATTGTCACCATTTGCTAAAAATATTCTATGTATTTTTAAGATTATAACAGCATAAAAAGCACAAATCCTAAGTGTACAGCTTGCTGAATTTTAACAGGCTGAACAAATCTGGGCCATCAGTACGCAGCCTAATAAAAGAGCATTACTCGAACGCCAGGAGATATTCCTATGTTCTCCTCCATTCAGTACTCATCAGAGGTGTTCGATATAAATAAAATCACACAGTAAATACTCTTCTGGAATCAAAGATGGCGGAGTGGTGGTGACGGCCTGAATCTGCGCTCCCGGGAAGGAAGGCATCGATCCGGACCTGCCACAACGCTAGAAGACCGCTCCCACACAGGAACAGCGGTGTGAATCCACAGAGAATCAGCGTGGGACAAACAGAGCGAGTGAGGTCTGAGGTGAACGAAAATTGGGAACGCGGGACAGACACTAGCCAGCGGAGCGCGGGTCGGATACACCCGCCCCCAGCCGGGGCGGGTGCAGCCTCTCGGGAAAGCGGCTTGTCCTCCTCATTGACCGCCGCTCCCAATTGAATAGAGCCCTGACCCAGGCCAGCGCAGAATCACTGAGGGATACGTGGCGCATTGCAGACAGGAGGCTTTTTTGAGAAATTACCTTAGAACCTGGGGGATCTCAGCTGAGACAGCGCTTGGCGAGGAGGGACGGATCTGCCCCAGGGCAGAAAAACACAAAAGACTCC
Source organism: Eulemur rufifrons (assembly GCF_041146395.1). Taxonomy (NCBI): domain Eukaryota; kingdom Metazoa; phylum Chordata; class Mammalia; order Primates; family Lemuridae; genus Eulemur; species Eulemur rufifrons. Next base: position 57,131,439 of record NC_091012.1, read on the forward strand.
CGGACAGCAAATAGCGTTGTACCCCGTGCTGCCTTTTTCGGCAGTTCTCCAGCCGGTCACCCCCGGTGCGCGTCCTTGCTGGCCAGCCCCTGGGCAGTGGCGGTCTCTGCCTGCCGGGGAGCCGGTCCCCTCCAGCCCCGGAGCTTGGCAGGCGCCATCTTGAAAGCGAGAGCGAAACGGCTCGGGAGCCAAAAAGTGCCCAGCGGCTCTTTCTGCCCGTGCTGCCTTTTTCGGCAGTTCTCCAGCCGGTGACCCCCTGGTGCGCGTCCTTGCTCGCCAGCCCCCGGGCAGTGGTGGTCTCTGCCTGCCGAGGAGCCGGTCTCCTCCAGCCCCGGAGCTCTGCAGGCGCCATCTTGAAAGCGAGGGCGAAACCGCTCAGGAGCCATAAAGTGCCGAGCGGCTCTCTCTGCCCGGCGCCCTCCGCTGGTCTCTGAACCAACGCCAGGAGTACGGGATATGCCGGGGCCGTGCTCGGGGTGAAGGGGCAGAGCTGCGCTAAGGCAAAAAAAAAAAAAAAAAACAACACGAACAAGAAGAATAGGCTCGCCGAACTGTATATTTTATTCTAGGTAAATTTCTTCTGGGTTTTGTTTGTTTGTGTTTGTGTTTGTTTTTGTTTTTTGGGGGTTTTTTCTTTTTTTTTCTTTCCTTTTCTTTTCTTTTTCTTTTTTTTTTCCGGTGGCGGACAGCCTCGGCGGGCACCTTTGCCCTCTGGGCCTCTGGCTGCCGCGCCTTTTTGAGCGCGGAGGTTGGATCCCCACCACCCTCGGAGCTGTGCGGGCGCGCAGACGTCATCTTGAAATCCACTGCGAAACCGCCCGGGACCCAGCCGGGCGGGCGTGAAGGGGCGGAGCTGTGCTAAGGCGTAAAAACAAAAACATCTAATGGCCGCTCCAGACCCAGCCGAGTGGAAGTGAAGGGGCGGAGCTGTGCTAAGGCGTAAAACAAACAAACAAACAAAAAAAAACATTGAGTCGCTGAATTATATACTTCAGATTTGTGTATCTTTCTGCCTTGCGGTGTGGTGAAGTGCTATGTAGTTTGTTTTTGTTCATTTTTGTTGGCGTTTTTGGTGTTTTTTGGTTTGGCTTTTTGCGTTTTTCTTTTTTTTTCTTTTTTTTTTTTCTTTTTCTTTCTTTCTTTTTCTTCTTTTTTTTCTTTTCTCTTTCGTTTTCTCCTCTTTCTTTGCTTTCTTTCCTTTTCTTTTTTCTTTCTTTTTTTTTTTTTTTTCTTCTTTTCTCTTCTCTTTCTCCTCTCTTCTCGCCTTCAAATTGGGGACCCACGGTGAGCTTCGGAACGGGCCAGGTCCCTGGCTCTGGTACATACCGGATCCTGAGTAGTCACCCCCAGGGCCGGAGATCTGCGGGCACGCAATTGCCACTATAGAGCCCACAGCCAAGTCACTGCGGAGCAATAGGGTACCAAGAGGCTCCCTGGACGGCCCTCTCCCCTGGTCCACGGACCTTATATAGGATCCCTGCCCAAGTGTAAACACTGAATACTTCTCCAGAAGCGAGAGTGTGGAACCTGATCCCTGGGGACATTGGGCCAAGACAGACTTTTGCCCGTGGGAGCTACAGCAACTCCCCCTCTTGCCAAAAGAAGCAACATACCTAGACTGTTTCACAGCCTAAGAATAGAGCACAAAGAGTCCTGTTAACCAGACTAAACCTATAAGTAAAGATCCAACGACAAATCTAGATGGGAAGGGCCCAGCGAAAAAACACGGAGAGCAAAAAGAATCAAATGGAAAGCTCATCCCCAAAGAGAAATACCAGCTCCCAACCATTTGACACAAACCAGACTCAAAACACCAACATGTCACAGGAAGAATTCCAATTATGGATTATAAACAAGCTGAATAATATACAAGAATCAATGGATAAACAACACAAGGAAAACACAAAAAAAATACAGGATTTGGAGGAAAAATTCACTAAAGAAATTGAAATATTGAAGAAAAACCAAACTGAACTCCTAGAAGTGAAGAATTCACTCAGAGAGCTACAAAACACTGTGGAAAGTCTCAAGAGCAGGGTAGATCAAACAGAGGAAAGAATCTCAGAAATTGAAGATAACTCCATCCAACTAAATAAGTCAGTCACAGAGATAGATCGAAAAAGTAAGAGAAATGATCTGAGTCTTCAAGAAATGTGGGATTATGTGAAGAAACCTAACTTGAGAGTTATTGGCATTCCTGAGGGTGAAGAAGATAACAAGCAAGGGTTGGACAAGCTATTTGAAGACATAATGGAGGAAAATTTTCCAGGCCTTGCCAATACTCTAGACATACAGATTCAAGAAGCTCAAAGGACCCCTGGGAGATTCATAGCAAATAGGAAAACACCACGCCACGTAGTCATCAGGCTGACCAAAATATCCACTAAAGAGTCACTTCTCCGAGCTGTAAGGAGAAAGAAACAAGTAACTTACAAAGGAAAACCCATCAGAATTACGCCAGATTTCTCAGCTGAAACCTTACAAGCAAGAAGAGGTTGGGGCCCCATTTTCACGCTTCTGAAACAGAATAATGCCCAGCCTAGAATCTTGTACCCAGCTAAGCTAAGTTTTCTATACGAAGGAGAAATCAAGACATTCTCAGATAAACAAAGGTTGAGGGAATTCACCAAGACAAGACCAGCCCTCCAAGAAGTACTCAAAAGAGAATTATACACGGATCAGCACAAGAAAGATCCACGAATGTAAAACTACTCAAGAGCTAAAGATCAAATTCCAGATACCACACTGGCCCAGGAGAGAAAACATCACAATGAAGTTCTACCCAACAAGCTGAACAAAAAACTGTCTCACTTATCAGTTTTCTCAATAAATGTGAATGGCTTGAACTCCCCGCTCAAGAGACATAGACTGGCCCAATGGATAAAAAAATACAATCCAAGTATCTGCTGTCTTCAAGAAACTCACCTAACCTGCAAAGATGCATTTAGACTGAAAATAAAAGGATGGAAATCGATATTTCAAGCAAATGGTAACCAAAAGAAAGCTGGTGTGGCAATCTTAATTTCCAATAACTTAGCCTTCAAACCAACAAAAATAATAAAAGACAAAGATGGCTACTACATACTGATTAAAGGCACAATTCATCAAGAAGCCATGACTATACTCAATATATATGCACCCAACCTAGGTGCACCTAGATTCATAAAGCAAACCCTACTAGATCTCAACCAAATGATAGATAACAATACTGTAATAGCTGGAGACTTTAACACCCCACTGACAGTACAGGACAGATCCTCTAAACAGAAAATAAACAAAGACATAATGGACCTCAATAGAATGCTAGAACAAATGGGCATGGCTGACATCTATAGGACATTCTACCCAAAGTCCACAGAATATACATTCTTCTCATCAGCTCACGGGACATTCTCTAAGATTGACCATGTCCTAGGACATAAATCATGTCTTCAAAAATTCAAAAAAATAGAAATTATACCATGCATCTTCTCAGATCACAGCGGAATAAAAGTAACAATGATCACAAACAGAAACCCTCACCCTTACTCAAAGTCATGGAAGCTAAATAACCTTCTCCTGAATAATTATTCTATAAAAGAAGAAATCAAGATGGAAATCAAAAATTTCTTTGAATTAAATGACAATGGAGATACAACTTATCAAAATCTATGGGATGCAGCTAAAGCAGTCCTGAGAGGAAAATTCATATCCATAAATGCCTATATCAAAAAGACAGAAAACATGCAAATAGACAACCTAACGAATAGACTCAAAGAGCTGGAGAAAGAAGAACAGAACGATCCCAAACCCAGCAGAAGGCGAGAAATTACTAAGATCAAATCAGAACTAAATGAAAAGGACAACAAAGAAACTATAAGGGAAATTAATAAAACAAAAAGTTGGTTCTTTGAAAAGATAAACAAAATAGACACACCTCTGGCTAGACTAACCAAGAGCACAAAAGTAAAATCTCTAATAACCTCCATTAGGAACATGAAAGGAGAAATCACAACCGATGCTACAGAGATACAAGATATCACCTATGAATTCTACAAAAATCTTTATGCACACAAACTGGAGAATGTGGAGGAAATGGACAGATTTTTAGAAACACATAGTCTTCCCAGGCTCAACCAGGAAGAAATAGAGTACCTGAACAGACCAATATCAAGAAATGAAATCGAAACAGCAATAAAAAACCTTCCCAAAAAGAAAAGCCCTGGTCCAGATGGGTTCACACCTGAATTTTACCATACATACAAAGAAGAACTGGTGCCCATCCTACATAAACTATTCTCCAATATTGAGAAGGATGGAGTTCTCCCTAACACGTTCTACCAAGCCAATATAACATTAATACCAAAACCTGGAAAGGACACAACAAAAATAGAGAACTACAGACCAATTTCCCTCATGAATATAGATGCAAAAATTTTCAATAAAATACTAGCAAATCGAATCCAAGTACTTATCAAAAAAATAATCCACCACGACCAAGTGGGCTTCATCCCCGAGATGCAGGGGTGGTTCAACATACGTAAATCTATAAATGTAATTCACCACATAAATAGAAGCAAAAACAAAAACCATATGATACTCTCATTAGATGCAGAAAAAGCATTTGACAAAATTCAACACCCTTTTATGATAAAAACGCTTAACAAAATAGGCATTGATGGAACCTACCTAAAAATGATACAAGCCATATATGACAAACCCACAGCCAACATCATACTGAATGGGGAAAAACTGAAAGCACTCCCACTTAGAACTGGAACCAGACAGGGCTGCCCATTGTCTCCATTACTTTTCAACATAGTATTGGAAGTCCTTGCGAGAGCTATCAGGCAAGAGAGCAGAATCAAGGGAGTCCAAATAGGGAAGGAAGAGATCAAACTCTCACTTTTTGCTGATGATATGATGTTATATCTGGAAAACCCCCAGGATTCAACCAAGAGACTCCTGGAATTGATTAACGAATACAGCAAAGTCTCAGGCTACAAAATTAATATACACAAATCAGAGGCATTTATATATGCCAATAACAGTCAATCGGAAAACCAAATTAAAGACTCAATACCCTTCAAAATAGCAACAAAGAAAATAAAATATCTAGGTATATATCTAACTAAAGAGGTAAAGGACCTCTATAAGGAAAACTATGAAACACTGAGAAAAGAAATAGCAGAACTGGCAAATAGATGGAAAAATATACCATGCTCGTGGATCGGAAGAATCAACATTGTTAAAATGTCTATACTACCCAAAGTGATCTACAGATTCAATGCAATCCCTATTAAATTACCAACATCATTCTTTACAGACATAGAGAAAATAATTATACACTTTGTATGGAACCAAAGAAGACCCCGTATAGCAAAAGCAATTTTAAGCAACAAAAACAAAATGGGAGGTATTAATTTGCCAGACCTCAAACTATACTACAAGGCCGTGGTTCTTAAAACAGCCTGGTATTGGCACAAGTGCAGGGACACAGACCAGTGGAACACAACAGAAAATCCAAATATAGAACCATCCTCATATAGTCACCTAATTTTCGACAAAGCGGGAAAGAATATACTCTGGGGACAAGAATCCCTATTCAACAAATGGTGCTGGGAGAATTGGTTAGCCACTTGTAGAAGACTGAAACAGGACCCACAGCTTTCACCTCTCACAAAAATCAAATCACGGTGGATAACAGACTTAAACCTTAGGCGTGATACAATCAGAATTCTAGAAGAAAATGTAGGAAAGACTCTTACAGACATTGGCCTAGGCAAAGAATTTATGAAGAAGACCCCCAAGGCAATCACAGCAGCAACAAAAATAAATGAATGGGACATGATTAAATTAAAAAGCTTCTGCACAGCCAAAGAAACAGTCCAGAGAATAAACAGACCACCTACAGAATGGGAAAAAATTTTTGCATACTACACATCAGATAAAGGACTGATAACAAGAATCTATTTAGAACTCAGGAAAATCAGCAAGAAAAAATCAAGCAACCCTATCAAAAAGTGGGCAAAGGACATGAATAGAAATTTTTCAAAAGAAGATATAAAAATGGCTAACAAACATATGAAAAAGTGTTCAACATCTCTAATCATCAGGGAAATGCAAATCAAAACCACAATGAGATATCACTTAACCCCAGTGAGAATGGCCTTTATCAAAAAAACCCAAAACAACACATGTTGGCGTGGGTGTGGAGAGACAGGAACACTAATACACTGCTGGTGGGACTGCAAACTAGTGCAACCTCTGTGGAAAGCATTATGGAGGTATCTTAAACAGATTCAAGTAGACCTGCCATTTGACCCAGCAATCCCATTACTGGGCATATACCCAAAGGAAAAAAGGTCATTCTGTAACAAAGGCACGTGTACCCAAATGTTTATAGCAGCACAATTCACAATAGCAAAGATGTGGAAACAACCCAAATGTCCATCAATACATGATTGGATTAGTAAACTGTGGTATATGTATACCATGGAATACTACTCAGCTATAAGGAATGATGAAGATACAACATCTCTATGGTTCTCCTGGAGAGAGTTGGAACCCATTATATTAAGTGAAGTATCCCAAGAATGGAAAAACAAGCATCACATGTACTCACCAGAAAATTGGTTTCCTTGATCATCACCTAAATACAAACCTGGGAACGACACCAATTGGACATCAGACTGAGGTGGGGGGTGGGGGAGGGGATGGGGTATACCTACACAATGAGTGCATTGCGCACTGTTTGGGGAGTGGTAACACTTGAAGGTGCTGACTCGGGAAAGGGGGGGTGGGGGAAAAAAATATGAAACTATTGTTTTTAACTTGCACTGTTCACTTAATAATTTATCATGAATATTTCCCATATTATTTCATATCATTGTACAAGAAATAATGTATACATTATGAGGACATACTGTATCTAACAAGATATACTGTTAGACTCTTTGATTCTGTAAAATAAAAAAAAAAAAAAAAAAAAAAAAATACTCTTCTGTTTTGACTTTTTCATTTGGCTCAAAATTGTTTTCAAAGAAAGGAAAATTTAACATTCTTTAGGTGAATGTAACTGACTGGGTATTTCTAGAAAGGCCTTCATGATTTAATCAATTGAGCTTTTTCCTTGATAACAGTATTATCTTTTGTTAATTATGGACTTTAATATGAAAATATTTCCTTTATGAAATCACCTTTAAGTTTTTCAACCTAAAGTAAATGGAATAATTTAAAAAGCAATCGGAGGTCTTAGTACCCCAAATTTTATACCACAGTTCTTCACATTATAGTCAGCATCACACACTCTTTAAACTTTAATTGCATATTAAGAGGATGAAAACATTAAAGGCAATACATTAGCTAGCCATCATATGAGTCAGGATTCTTTTGTCAGGGAACCTCATTGTTACCCATCTTAATGTTAGTGGACAATGTATCTGTAAAAGAATTGGACGCTGGATGAGAAAATACTAAAGGGGAAAGAATTTGGGAACATAGGCACAGAATTGGGCTAGAAGATTGCTGTTGTAATGGGTTGGTTAGCCTCAGAGGAAATAAGTGGAATAGCTTATAGGGAAGTACCCTGGAAAGAGATGTGATTTCCAAATTGCTGAGTGGAATAAGCTCATTAGGAAAAAAAAAAAAAAAACTAAAAAGGGAATTCTGTACTGCTTTTCCAGAAACAATAAAAATGATCTGACACATTATTTCTAGAGTTCAAAAGGAGTATATTGCAAGTATCCCATTCTCCTGCAGTTTTTAACAACAGAATAGATAACTCCAATTAGGTGCTATCTTACCTCAGAGCAGGTGGCTAGACTATTTGAATTCTCCAAGTCCCTTCTGGCGGCAGGAGTCTGTAATACATTCTGCTCCTGGGATACAGAGTAAATAGAGTGCACCTGGAAATGTCAGCAAAAGTACTTGCAATATATTTCTACTTTATTTTAATGAAGGATAACATTCCTCCGTATAAAACTACTAAGACTGTCCATGTTTGCATTCACAATAGAAATTCCCAAAGAAGGATAACTCAGACTCCCATCACTTTCAAAGACTCAACCCTGGAATTCCGCAGAAGCCAGAAAACCATTTTGTATAGATCTGCTATAAAAAAAAAACTCACAGCCCATTTATAACCAAGTGAATTTACAAAGCATTAAACTATCACTTTTTCTCTCCTATCTAGCTTCTGATGATGAAAACATTATACTGTGAAATTTTCAAAAGTGAACTACTCAACTATAGATATTTAGAAACTTAATTAAATAAAAATTTAATTAAATTGGTAAATGGACAAATGAGAAAGTGGAATCAATATTAGATGTAAATGATGACAAAAATTTGTGATTGAACAGTTGGTATGCAAAGGATTAATAACCATTCTATTTTGTCATGATTTATAGTATATCATGTTATATGTGTCTGTAGATGATACATGTTTAATATAATACATATATTTGCTATACATATAAAAACAATTCTCTCAAAACCTGCCTTGATCTGACCTCAAGATATCCAATCTTGTACATTATTATACATTACTATACCTGCTCTTACTATACCCCTTGTTCTAGCCAGACTGGTCAGCTAATGTCTATTTTAAATAGAATATATCCTTTCCACCTCTAAGCTTTGGTTCACATTTTGTTCTCAGTGTAAGATGCTTTCCCTCTAGTATTTCCCCCTCCTGTTTTCATCTGTCGTATTTCTAAAGGCAACATGTTCCCCCAGATCCAATTCTCTTTTCTTACAGCCTTTAACTGGTCCTTTATATACTCAACATGTATGTAATTAAATTAAAATACTTATGATTTTTAAGGCATTACTAGATTTGAGCATAATTACAGGTTATAAAAATTTTCTTTGGTATCTTTCCACTTTCCCTTTGAGTTTTCCTTTTTTTTTCTTTTGTTTCTTCTTCCTTTAGGAAACTAGCAGCCACTAATTTTACTTCTAATTCTTCCCATTCTGTGTCTTCTTCCTTGCTGATATCAAGGTAAAAAACAATAAAAGGTAATTTCCTAAAATATGTAAACTTTAAATATTAACATAATGACTTACTCATTACTTAAGACACCTCTCGATGTACTTACACCATAATGTTAAATCCTTATATTTGTATACTTATTACATTTTTAAAGTACTTTCATAACTATCATTTATTTTATTTTATATATACAGTAGACAGGGAGGATATATAGTTATTTCCATGTTGTTAATAAGGCAACTGAGATCAGGAAAGCTTAAACAACTTGAATAAGATCACAGGGCTAGTAAGTATTTATGCCTACTCTAGAAGTAAAATTATTTGATTCCAAACAATGACTCTCTATTCGTGGATTTCTGGTTTATTTTGGAGGAATAAAAGTGTTTTATGGCAGGTAGGCCTTTCTTGTGCCTTTTAGTCATGCTATGTAGACATCTGTCTATATATAGTATCAACTCTCAAGGCATAATGGAATGTTGGAATGTTATAAAATATTTGAGTTTTGCTCCCAGGTGTAGACAGGAAGTTAGATTCCCCTAACAGCTACAGTTAACAAATTTAAAATGAAACCATACATTTGTTTCATTAAGATTAATTCTCAAAGCATGATACAGTCACATAATTAACAAATCATTGATTTCTTGGAAAGTACAAATATTAAAAGTTGATAGGAAAATGAATTATAGTACATTTATGTCAATTTTATTTTAAACAAAGTGAGTCTCCTATTTCAAATTAAATGTGGAGATTATGTTTCATAATTCACAGAGTTCACAAAGGCCAATGGCATTAGCTGTAAGTAGTATTCAGCTCAGCATTCTTTTGTAAATACTAAGAATAAAAGATTTACAAATTTATACCAAAAATTAATTTGTTGCAAAACTCTTCATTTTCTCATGTTTTCAATCCAAAGAGTTCTTAATTCTATCTCCAGTAAATACATTTATCTTGATGTTATGCTATATTTACAGCCTGCTCTCATACTCCAAAGAATAACTGGAACTGGAAGTTGAAAATTTATCAGAAACTAAGGAAGCTCTGATCCTCATATATTCTCTCACTCATGCTCACTCTTGTTCTCACTCTCTCTCTCTCTAGATCCCCCACAGAGGTGGTATATTACCTCTTACCTAATAGCCATTTCCCTCACTTTGTCTGCTAACAGAACTTCAACTTTATTTAGATGGCAAAATTTGTTCAGCTCCAGGGGATGAATCATGATAGATCTAAGTCAGAAGTTGGCAAACTTTTTATGTAAATGTCCAGGTAATAAATATTTTAAACTTTATGACTCACATGGTCTCTGTTGCAACTATTCAAATAAGCTGTTATAGCAAGAAAGCAGCCATATACAATACATAAATGAATGGGCATGATTGTGTTCCAATACAATGCTATTTACAAAATTAGGTGTGATCTATAGTTTTCCAAACCATGCTCTATGTTAATGATAATAACTCTTTCATTCCTCTTAGTCACTGACAGAACTAGAAATCAGTATGATACTGAATTCTGACCAAGGACAGATAAGGAGAAACTTACCATGGGCTTCTGGAAATGATTTTCATCCCTGATAAGAGAGAGAAATGGGAAAAGACAGTCCTTCCCTTTCCCCTTCTCCTTTCTTCTTTGGGTACTATTATGTGAAGCCTGGAGGTGTAGCGACCATCTTCCAAACATGAGGCAACAAGCCTAAAGATGGAAACTATTATAAGTATGATGGAATTAGAAGATGGAATAAGCCTGGATCTTTGATGACACTGCAGAGCCAATGATCAACCTTGGAAACCAACCTGTGGATTTGTAGTTGAGTAAAAAAATAAATGTATTTATCATTTAAACTGGTATCGATTGGTTATAATGGTAACTCCACTAAACGCTTTCTGATACATAGATATTTGGTAACTGGCTCCATTTTCCCTACTTCATTGACCAGTTGTATTACATAATTTACATAATTACCTAATTTCTAGTCCTCATATCTTTGTCTTGCACATAGATGCATATTGCCATATTTTAGACCTATAGTGCCTTCTCCTCCATCGTGCATTCTCTCTGCTTCATCCACTACTAGTGATTCCTTGAACTTCATAAGTTTCCCAGTTGAAAAATTTTGAGAAAGAATTCTAATTGTCCTTCTCTTTTCCTGTCAGACCACGTGGATCATTGGCAAACCTATGAATGGGCCACATGTGGGTCAAGTTCATACCTTTGGTCCAATCAACACTAAAGTGAAGAAATGTAATTGGTAAAACATGATCACTATCCCTGTACAGTTCTCTGGACAGGGTAGTTCACTTGCAGAAGGGGAGTAGATGGGAAGGTACCATAAAATACATCTAGTCTAATAATTTATAAGTTGATGTCAATTCACAACATTCTTCTCAGTATCAGAAGGTTATAGCAATTTTCAAGTTCTATTCTAAGGACATTTACTTATTTAATTTGTAAAAAAAAAAAAGGGGGGGGGGATGCATTTATGTCATGTTCCTGTGTTCGATATATGCCGGGACCTTTCTTCAAGAGAGACATTGTCAGGGGTTTCAATTTCTCATGCCACATTCTTCAGCAGAACTTTTTTCTGTCTTCATTTGTTGCAATAGGTTGATAATGTACTCCTTTTTCTTCCTACAGCCTTAGAAGGGTAACATATGCCTTTTCTCTTTCAAATAGAATTCTATGAACTATTGGCCTGGATATAACAAGAGCTGAGTATATAATGGTATCTATTATCTTTCAGGAATGAGGTTTTCCACAAAAGGACATTTTCAAGGTAACTTATTAGGGAAACACTAATATCATTTTAAAAGTTTAATTTTTTAATGGGAAATCTACCTAAAATTTTTATACTTCTTTTATATACCTGAAATATATATACTTCACTACGTTCCTAAATAAATGACATTGGAAATAATTTGCCATTAACCTAGGTTAATAATTATAAATATGTATCATTCTACAATGTCATAATCAAGTTTGGAGACTGTTTTCTATTTTGTCCCTTCTCCCACTTTTAGAATGCTACCGTTCCTGATGAGAATTTGCTCATATTTCTGATTTTTATCTTTTGTGACAAGGGAGGCCAGATAAATAAACTTAAGAATTTTCTGTTGGTTAAAAGTCAATAAAATATTGAAGGCAGGCTGACTATGAATTGTAATTACAAGCTTCAAAATCCAAGGCTTTGTAATGACTTTTAATGAGCTTGAAAGTATTTCTCAGTTATTTGAGGGCTATGTTCTAGCTGGTTACATTAATCCAGAGAAAAACCTCCAAGTATTCTCCCTCAATGCCTTATAACATGACCAATATTTGTTTGTAAATATTCTAACTGCTGTAATTCATTCTTTCATGCATTAAATATTTATTATGCTCCTCCAATGGGCTGGGTGTTGTCTAGGGATAAGACATCATCCTGGCTCTCCAGGAGCTCAAAGTCAAGCAAGGAAGCACATAGGGATAAAACTAATTAGAATACACTGCCAAAAGTGAGGAAATCATGCACAAAGTGCTGTGACATCCCAGAGAAAGGGTGATCTTTACATTGTGGGTATCAAGGAAGCCATTGCAGAAGTGACATTTAGAAGTAGATATTGAGAGGTGGGTACAGTTTGTCAAGGTGAACAAAAATTAGACAGGGAGAACGGCATTTAGGCAGAAATATAAATATAAACCATTTTTAATTGGGGAATTTGAGACACTTGTAAGACAAGAATGAACCATCAATGTAGGCTATTGAAATAGCAACTCATCTATAGTCAGTTTGTATCTGGTTTATCTCTTGTTTTCAGGTATAAAGGGCTTCTAGAAAGAGATAAACAAACAATATATTTTTTAATTCTACCACTATCTATAATAAATTTTTTTATTTCAGAATGTTATTGGGGTACAAACACTTTGGTTATATAAATTTCCTTGCACCACCCAAGTCAGAGCTACAAGCGTGTCCATCTCCCAGACAGCATGCACCGCACCTATTAGGTTTGAATTTACCCATCCTGTCCTCACCCCTCCCACCTACCTGACAGCCAATGAATGTTACTTCCATATGTGCACATAAGCTTTGATCAATTAGTACCAATTTAGTGGTGAGTACATGTGGTGTTTGTTTTTCCATTCTTTTTTTTTAATTTCAGCATATTATGGGGGTACAAAAGTTTAGGTTACGTATATTGATACTTCACTTAGAAGAATGTGCTCCAGCTCCATCCAGGATAATACAAGAGGTGCTATATCACCATTGTTTTTTTGTGGCTGAGTAGAACACCATGGTATACATATACCACATTTTATTCATCCACTCATGTACTGATGGGCACTTGGGTTGTTTCCACATCTTCGCAATTGTGAATTGTGCTGCTATAAACATTCTAGTGCAGATGTCTTTTTTATAGAATGTCTTTTGTTCTTTTGGGTAGATGCCCAGTATGGGATTGCTGGATCAAATGGTAGGTCTACTCATATCTCTTTGAGGTATCTCCACGTTGCTTTCCACAGAGGTTGTACTAGTTTGCAGTCCCACCAGCAATGTATGAGTGTTCCTATCTCTCTGCATCCATGCCAACATTTATTGTTTTGGGACTTTTTGATAAAGGCCATTTTCACTGGAGATAAGTGATATTTCATTGTGGTTTTGATTTGCATTTCCCTGATGATTAGAGATGTTGAGCATTTTTTCATATGTTTGTTAGCCATTAGTCATGTCTTCTTTTGAAAAGTTTTTGTTCATGTCCTTTGCCCAATTTTTAATAGGGTTGTTTGATTTTTTCTTGCTGATTTTCCTAAGTTCTATATAGATTCTAGTTATCAGCCCTTTATTGGATGTGTAGCATGCAAATATTTTCTCCCATTCTATAGGTTGCCTGTTTGCTCTTGTGATAGTTTTCTTGGCTATGCAGAAGTTTTTAATTTGATCACATCCCATTTACTTGTTTTTGTTGTTGCTGTGATTGCCTTTGGAGTCTTCTTCATAAATTTTTTGCCTAGGCCAATGTCTACAAGAGTTTTTCCAACATTTTCTTCTAGAATTGTTAGAGTTTCATGCCTTAGGTTTAAGTCTGTTATCCACTGTGAGTTGATTTTTGTGAGAGATGAAAGGTGTGGGTCTTGTTTCAGTCTTCTACATGTGACTATCCAGTTTTCCTAGCACCATTTATTGAATAAGGATTCTTTTCCCCAGTGTATGTTTTTGTATGCTTTGTCAAAGATAGATGGCTATATGAAGATGGTTTTATATCTGGGTTCTCAGTTCTGTTCCATTGATCTAGGTCTCTTTTCTCGCACCAGTACCATGCTGTTTTAGATACTATAGTCTTGTAGTATAGCTTGAAGTCTGGCAAATTGATGCCTCTCAATTTGTTCTTTTTGCTTAAGATTGTTTTTCTTTATGAGGTCTTCTCTGGTTCCATATGAAGCATAGAATTATTTTTTCTAGATCTGTGAAAAATGATGTTGATATTTTAATAGGGATTGCATTGAATCTGTAGATCACTTTGGGTAATATAGACCTTTTAACAATGTTGATTCTGCCGACCCTTGAGCATGGTATGGTTTTCCACCTGTTTACGTCTTCTGCCATTTCCTTTCTCAGTGTTTCGTAGTTTTCCCTGTAGATGTCTTTTACCTCCTTAGTTAAATATATTCCTAGGTATTTTACTTTCTTTGTTACTATTGTGAAGGGTACTGAGTCTTTGATTCGGTTCTCAGTTTGACTGTTGTTGGTGTATAGGAATGCTACTGATTTCTGTACATTGATTTTGTAACCTGAGACTTTGCTGAATTTGTTTATCAATTCCATTAGTCTCATGGCATAATCTTTGGTGTTTTCTAGGTATGAGATCATATTGTCAGCAAAGAGAGATAGTTTGACCTCTCCTGCTCCCATTTGGGTTCCCTTAATTTCCTTCTCTTGTCTGATTGTTCTGGCTAGGATTTTTGGCACTATGCTGAATAGAAAATATTTTCTGACTCTTGTCATTTTTAATTTCAAATAAACTTAATTATTTCAAATCTATGTGTCCGTTAGTAAAATTGTTGGGTCTTTGTTATGAGTCTAGTACATTATAGGTTTATATGTAGGGACTTCCCTCTCTGTGCATGTGTGTTTAAACTGAAGGAGATTTATTTGTTATATTTTATAACCATTTATTCTTGATGTACAGTAAAACTCTTGACTTTTCATATTTAATTTGCATATAGTACTTCAATAAGTTAAATTTAATAGTTTTAAATTTTTTGTGTGTGTTTTCTTGATATGCACTCATATTATCTGCAGCTAGTGATAACTTATAATTATACTTCTTATTTATTTAATCTTATTGTGTCAACAAGAATTTCCAACATATTATATTTTAATGTATATATAATAATCTAAGTACTACTATATCCCATTATCTTTTTCTTCCCTTGACTTAATAGGAGTGGTTGTAGTTTTTCTTAGATAAGTTATTGTTTTTGTTTAGAATAGATATTTTCATCATGTCAAAAATGATTTCTTCTATTTCTAATTTGTTAAAAGTTTAACTGTTTTCAACTAAGAATGGATTTGGAGTTTTATCAAATAGGTTTTTAGTATCAGTCAATATTATTATGTGCTTTTTTCAGTGATATAATAATGTAATTACTCATATTAAATCAGACTTTCTAATATTTTACCATTCAAGCTATTCTTTTTAAAAAAATCTTGAAGAATTTTTTTAGTCTACTAAATTAGTCATAAATTTTGAGGACTATAAAGGGATAACCTTGACTTTGAAACATTGTGAAACAGCAGATATGCAAATATGATTGCCATTATAGTTTATGGAAATGCATAATCTGAATTTTTGCTGAGTGAGGTTGACTTGTAAAAGGCATGAGGAAATCTTGGATATATTGTTACTTCTTACCCCTCCTTGTCTTCATTTCTTTATTTCTCAAAAAGTGGTTTGTTAATGTATTTTCACTCATTTATGTGCTGGTTTATAAGTGCTCTTAGGGGTTAATATACATATTTTTATGTCCATAAATGTCCACATATGTGCATACTATGTAAGCTGTTTTTTGTCATTTAGAACATAAACTTTTCTCTCTTTCGTTAGCCTATCATTGTTGTTGTCCAGCTGATTCCAGACTCCACTGGAACCTTTTAGGGTTTCCTAGGTTACGCGTCTCTATTTATCTTGTTGAATGGCTATTTGTACTTCTTTTTACTAGTTCTAAAAAACAAGAGAATCCAAAAACCAATAGAAGCTACATATATTGAACACAATGAAGGTTTCTGTGGGAACATAGGACTCTGTCCCTTACCATCGACTCAATTCCTTTTCAACTCTGTCCCACTCGGATCTGTCAATCAGATTCCTACTAATTAAATGATTCAGTTAGCTTTCTAAGCTTCACTAAAGCACCATGATTATCTAGACTTTTAGTTTGCTCAAACAGCAAATTTCTTTTTAAGAGTTTTAAAGAAAGTTTGATTTAAGATGTTGGTTAATCTTATAAGGAAAATGAGTAAACATCATGGCATGTAGCATATTGTTCCAACGCACACTTGTTGCTTTTTCTCCCCCTAGATTTTATTATAAATGTACACTTTAATGATATTGTATTAACCCTACTTGGCATAGTAAATGATTATGTTATTAATATGGCAAATCATTCAAAAGAAAGAAATTCCAATGTAGCATTTTTGTAATTATCTATGCATTTTCTTAATTCAAAATAGTGCTTTCTGTTAAGATCTTTGTAAGAGCTCACACTCTAAACTTTTAGTCACAAAATACAAGTTAGAGATCAATCCCAGAAGTGTTAATATACATCAATTTCACGTTTGTAAAGCAAAAGAAAAACACTGTTTCTAATGACAAATAAAAAAAGGAGGCAAAATAATGAATGCAATGAATATTATACATATCTTTTGTGAGCATTTAAGTCTTCCTATGATATGCTACAATATATAATCAAACCAGGTAATTACTCAGACTTAACATAAATTTCAAGCCTATTTTCCTTCTTGCTATTTTTCTATGTTATACATTTAGAACTTCAAGTACAACAGAAATAATAAGTCACTGAGTGTAGACAACAATTAATGCTCCTTGTTTCTCATGTTTTCCAAGATTGTCAAGTGGTGCAGGACTAAATTGGATCAGTAATATTTTTTGATACCTTCTTATTGTGTAGTTCATTTTGTCAATAAAGTAGGAATAATGTAATGTTTGTTTGGTTAATGGCAATGTGGATCAAAGTTGAAAAACCAATTCTTCTAATGTGGCTTTGTTTAAATTTGACTTCAGTTTGAAAAAATTCAGAGCTGCCTCAAAGTAGATCTATAAACTACTTTTATCAGTAGAGGGGAAGCTTGTTTTGTTGCTGCAATGGTGCTGTAACACCACATTGCTGTAATGGTGCAATGTAAGACAACTGTAATTTAAATTCAAGCAGAGACTTTTCTACAGCTTATTTGCTCTGACAATGATTACTTCTGAATTTAATTATTTGGTATCAAAGAATGATCACAGGAATTAATTCTGAAACATCAATATGAATTACTTTTGCTTTTGAAGGGTTAGCTAGAATCCTAAATGTAAGTCATTTATAATAGCATTTCCATGGGTTTTCCAAAGAATGGATCTAGACAGAAGAATATGAATCTAAATAATCAAAATATTTCTCACTCAGCGTACTTAATGATTCCTTATTCCTTTACATGTTAAGCCTTTTATTTAGTGTTTCTCAAGTTGTGTTTTGTGATTCTCCTGTGTTGCCATCACTTAAGTTATCAAAGTGAAGATTCCTGGGTCCTACCTCAGACTAAATCAGAATCTCTAGTTGTGAGAATATGCATTTTTTTTTTCAGATCTCAGGTTGATTCTGAGACTCAATAAAGTTTGGGAGCCACCACTATCTTAAGGGTAAGGATTTTGACAATACCCTCTATGCATTCCTCTTGAGAAAATTCAACCACACTCATTCATAAGCTGATGGCTCCAAAAGATGTATCTGTAGCAAAAACCCATTCTGAGATTCAGACCTGCTTATCCCATATGACTGAGACATAATGTCACAAAGTGATCTCCTTGCCTTTCCACCTGACTCACAACACACAGAGACATGCACAGACATACACACACCCCTTCCCCCTTTACCTGTGCTCCTTCTTTTGAAGCCTAATGCCATCCAAACACTATGGCATTATGTTAAGCACATCCACTTAATCAAGTCCTGCCAATTCCATCTCTTTTATATATTTTTAATCCATCCACCTCCCTCTTCATTCTTATTGCCCCTGTCTTATTAATAACCACCATTGTATCTTGTTCGATAATGTCAACATCTTCGTTAGTGACTTCCTGTCTTCCACTTGGTTTTTCTCCAATTTTTTCTAAGCAACAGCAGTAGTAATCATTCTAAAATACATATATGATCGTGCAACTTCTCAGCTTAAAATCATCCTCATTGGTCCCCTATAATTTTCAAGATATAGTCCACATTCATTAAACTTTCACACTACTCTTTATGATACAACTATTCTTCATCTCTCTAATTATTCCTCCTACCACTCCTCCTTCTCCCAATTGGCACATTTTGTTGCAGTTTTACAGAAATAACAATTTTCAGTTTTAGGAACAAGACACACATAGCATGTATCAAGCCATTATCAAATTATTTATTTATTTATTTTTCTCCTCCTCTAAACTTAGTTTGCTCATTTCTATATCCCCAGTGCCAAGCACAGTTCCAAGTATATAATATAAGCTCAAAATTTCTTGTGGAGTGAATAGATAAAAATGGGTAACTATTTATTTGTATCTAAGAATAATATGCAATGTAATATAGTGTTTAAACACACAGGTTCTGCAGACAGAGTCTCTGGGTTATACTCTAGCTTTTCTACTTATAATGTGACCCCAAACAATTTACTTTAACATGCCTGTGCTTTAGGTCCCTGATCTTTAAAGTTGTTATAATAGGATATATCTCTTAAAATAGAAGATTAAATAATAAAATAAGTTGTTAGAAAAGTGTCTGACACACAGCAAGTAGTCAATAAATGTTAGCTATTAGTTTTACTTCTTTCCTGCTTCAAGAATTATTCCCCACTTCTGAGAGATCTCATCATTTTATTCATTTCAAAAGTTTATTTCTCTCCTCACAGTCATCATCTTGGAAGAGTCACATTTGTTTTAGTCTAACTGCAATAGATATCTCTCCATACCTTCTATCATTTTAGAGGCTCTTATCTGGATCTTCCCTAGCTCTGACATTGTTAGCTGTGGTGATTAGAATTTCAGACTATATTCTTGGTGAGTTTATACATTCAAAGGAAAAAATACACTTAGTTTCTACAAAATTTCCTTGTAATAGCCAACATTTTTCTTTCCTTGATAACTACATCAACACTTTGGGGCAATATCTTCAGGGAACAGTGTACCAGAACTTCAAGATCATAATAATTTCCTGGAAGCATAATTGATAGCTCTAACCCCACATCTCAAGTCCTGTGTTTGAATAAGAATTTTGCTGACAATTGAAGGAATTTTTATTATTTATTGTAACAAAAATTAATAAATGGTCCAGCATTGCAGCAGACTTATACCAATACAGTATTATTTCTCACTTGGTTGGTGCTTAAAAAAATTTGTTAAGGCCAACAAGTAAGTTTTATAAGATAAGGGAAATGGGACTTATATAAATGTTTATACACAATTTTATAAGATTTTATAAGATTTATTGGATTTGAATTCTTATTTTACTGTACCTATTTCAGACTATAGATTATCATTTCAAAGAGTTCAAAAATAACAGTTTCTTAAATAAATAGTGTATTTTGTTTACAATTTTCCAGTCGAAGAGTCTAACAGTATATCTTGTTAGATACAGTATGTCCTCATAATGTATACATTATTTCTTGTACAATGATATGAAATAATATGGGAAATATTCATGATAAATTATTAAGTGAACAGTGCAAGTTAAAAACAATAGTTTCATATTTTTTTCCCCACCCCCCCTTTCCCGAGTCAGCACCTTCAAATGTTACCACTCCCCAAACGGTGCGCAATGCACTCATTGTGTAGGCATACCCCCATCCCCTCCCCCACCCCCCACCTCAGTCTGATGTCCAATTGGTGTCGTTTCCAGATTTGTATTTAGGTGATGATCAAGGAAACCAATTTTCTGGTGAGTACATGTGATGCTTGTTTTTCCTAAATGAAAAGTTTTAAGGGATAGTTTAACTTTTTCCAAAAACAAATCAAAGGATCAGAATTTTAGACATGGGAAAGATGTCAGAAGTTATGTATCCATAGGGACAGATATATGAAAACTGGGGACCAGAAAAGGTATGTGAGCTAACTGATGTCACACAGCTGGGCAAGTGTCAAGACAAACCTGTTAAACAAAGTTTATGGGAGGCCATTGTTTTGGACCAGCCTCCTTCGCTAGGCCCCAGCAGACCAGACCAAACCAAAATGGAGTCTCTTGTGCTAAGTGTTAGGTAATCAAACTGAACTTTGAAATAGGCCAGTTTTCATTTAAAAAAAAAAAAAAAACTAGAAGATTCCAGTAATCTGAGTTAGCATAATAAGAAAGACCCCTTTTTTAGCCCTATAAGAAAAGTAACTTTGAAACAACCAATCTACTTTTTATTCTCTGTTTCTTCTTTTTTCAACCCTTTTCTGCCTATAAAGCCAACCTCCTCTCCTCAGCTCAATGGAACTCTCATTCTATCTTATAGAGTGAGATGTTGCCTGATTCTACAGTCATAACTAAAAGCCAAATAGATCTTTAAAGAAAATTTGTTGAAATTTTGTCTTTTGGCCGAACTTATATGTGCTGACTCTCAATTTATTGTTTTTATTAAACAACTAATTAAATTAGTTTATTATAAAAGTATTTATAATTAGAAAACAATGAAGAAGAATTGACATGAAGGGGATAATGCTAGAACACAGGTTAAAATGACCAGAGTGGAGTAATGATATCAATAGGATTTTACAATGAGGGAGGTAGGTGTATATCTTGAGAAAAGCTCCAAAGTCACAGGTAACATCAATGGATACAAATCAACATTCATACAACCTTGAAAGTTGTACTGAATTGGATCTTTTATTTGGGAGACCAAGCATTTGTATGTAGGAGCAATACATAAAATTAATTTTGAAATTTCAGAAGGAGGTTTGTTCTTTAAAGGAATCTTATAAAAATATGCATAAAAGCAATCATATTATAAAATGACAACTACTCTCTAGATGCATGTTTCTAAAATTGTGATTTGCTGACGATCTACATCAGAATCATAGAGGAGTCTTTTTATACAAGCAGTTTCCTAGACCCTCTTCACAGACCCCATCTCAGAAATGCAAAATCAGAATTTATGGGGACAGGGTCTGGGATCTGCATTTTACAAACTCCATTAAGAATGCTGAAGAAACTAAATTCTATTTAACGGAATTTCTAGTTTAAAATGTGCCAATGAAAATTATCTTTCTTTCCATATTTCTTGTTGATAATTCAAAAAAACCTATTAACAACCTTAGAAAATAGAGTATGCTGACCACATCTTTGCTGTTGCCTTGATGATGCTGGATTTTGCAGTGCCATGGGGCTAACCTTTGGTATTTTACTACTGTTCAGAATGAGAGATTTGGAGCTGAATCTGTTTACCAAAGGCATACCCTAGAATCCATGTAGAAAAACCTCATATCTATACTTAGTTTTATTTGAATCTTTCAAATATAAAATAAAACAAAGATAATTTAGAATTTGCTTTGTGTTTTGAAAGTGAACACATCTCCAACCCCAAGATTCTTACGTGTCCCCCCATCTCTCTTCTCTTCCTTCTTCAGCCATTCCCTCTCGAGAATCACTTCTCTAAAGTTGGGAAGTCTCCTCCCCACTTTAAAACTCTTCTAGCCACTTCTTCTGTGGTGGTTGTGTGTTTTTCATTGACTTAGGTTTAAAAAATTATTTCATTCACTAAAAATTCATATTACTTGGGTTTATGCTTGTGATGCTTTTCAATATCACATTTGTTTAAAGTGGAGCATGACTGCTTATGAAAGCCCTGATATCAGCTATCAATAGGAAGGTCTTCAACTTCTACTTTATTACATAAGAACAAGAAAACACAACAAAGCAAGGATACAATCTGAAAGAATCCCCTTGGGATCACGTACAATTATAGAAAAATGTTGTTTGCCTATTTAATGTATACTATTTCAATGTACTGGAAGCCTTATTAGCTTTGTTCCAGCAATAAATTGTATTAATTATCAATCAGTATAGTTCAGATTTATAGAATTTTGACCTCCAGTGTGCTTAATACACCAGTTAAAATTTAGAATTGCTGCTTCAACCATTTAAAAGAATTTATATTAGTGGACTATAAAACTAACTTTTTGTTGTACAGTTCTGAGTTTAACACGTGAATGTATTCTGTAATCATCACAACAAGTGCACAAGACAGCTCCATCACCTCAAAAAATTCCCTTATGCTACCCCTTTGTAGTCAAAGCCTTTTCCCATCCTTTAACCATGGGGATCATTGATCTGCTTTCTGTCCCTATAGTTTTGCCTTTTCCAAAATGTCATATAAATGGATTCACACAAAATATATAACCCTTTGAAACTGGCTTCTTGCATTCAGCATAATGTCTTTGAGATTCATACATGCTGTTTCATGGATCAATAGTTCAAACATTTTAATTGCTGTACCACCGTTTGTTTCTCCATTCTATTTACTTCTAAAAGGACATTTGAGTTGTTTTTAGTTTGTTGATTATATATAGAGCTGCTATGGGCATTCATGTACAAGTTTTTATATGGACATATTTTCCTTTCTCTTGGTTTTACACCTAGGAGTGGATTGTTGGGTAAGATGGTAATTCCTTAACTTTTTGAGAAGCACTCCTATTGTTTTGTAAAGTGACTGCTCCCATTTACATTCCTACCATCAGTGTATGAGAGTTCCAAATTCTTCACACTCTCACCAACACTTGTTCAAGTTTTTGTGTAAATATAAGTTTTTGCTTTTCCAAGGGAAATACTTAGAGTGGGATTTCTATGTCATTTGGTTATTGTGCATTTAAGTTTACAAGAAATCACTCTCCAGAGTGGCTGCTCTATTTCACACCCCTACCAGCAATGTTTGAGTCTTCCAGTTGCTCTGCATCCTCACAAGCATTAAATATTTTCTGAGATGTTTTTCCATTCTGATAAGTGGGTAGTGATAACACATTTTGGATTTAATTCGCATTTCCTTGATGACTAATTATGTTGAACATCTTTTCATGTGCTTTTTTGCCATCCATATAGCTTATTTAGTGAAATATCTGTTAAAATCATCTGCACATTGTTTTATTAGTTTGCTTTCTAATCATTGAGTGTTGAGAATTCTTTATATATTCCAGAAAAATGTCCTTTGTTGGATATGAGATTTCTAAA
This sequence comes from Eulemur rufifrons, assembly GCF_041146395.1. NCBI lineage: Eukaryota > Metazoa > Chordata > Mammalia > Primates > Lemuridae > Eulemur > Eulemur rufifrons. Next base: position 57,154,840 of record NC_091012.1, read on the forward strand.
TATTTTCTCCCAGGTGCTAGCTTGTCTTTTCAATCTCTTAAAAGTGTCTTTTTTTGCATAGAAAAACAGTTAATTTTTACAAAGCCAAATTTATCATTTTATAATGAATCATGCTTTTGCTATCATATTTAAGAACTCTACCTAAACCAAAGTCATAAAGATTTTCTCCTACAATCTTTTAAAAGTTTTAGAATTTTATGTTTTACAATTATATCTATGATTCATTTTCAGTTAATTTGTGTATAAAGCATGAAATAGAGATTGAGGTTCACTTTTTTTGTATATGGATGTTCAATTTTTCCAACACTCTTTGTGAACAAGGCTATCCTTTCTCCACTGAATTACTTTTGCCCTTTTGTCAAAATCAATTGAGACAAAGTGGTACATAAGGAGCTCCACAATCTGTCTTCCCAGCAAAACATTCATAACTTTTGAAAATTAGTTTTTAAAAACAACCATTTGAAGTTTATAGAAACGGTCTTAAGGTCATACAACAAGTGAAAAAAAACATTGATTCAAAAAATCTACTATATCTTGGTAAGAATAGGGAGAGTCCATGACAAAGTGAAATTTATTTTAGAAATGCACATTTGATTTAATATGTGAAAAATCAATCATCTTAACATATATTTTTTAAAAAAGGAAAAAACATGATCATGTCAATAAAAGCAGAAAAAGCATTTAACAAGGTCCAACAAAGTCCATGATGAATGCACTTGTATATATACTTTTAGTTAATTTCTTGGTTGAACAGATTAATGATTTCCATCAACTTTGATATATTTGGGGTCTTGAAATATTTTTTTTTTTTGCCCATCCTTTCTTTCCTCTATTCCCACTATGTGCATGTTGATATACCTAATGGTGTCCCACAGTTCTCTGGGGGCTCTGTTCATTTTTCTTCATCCATTATTTTTTCTCTTCCTCTGTGTGGATAATCTCAATTGATCTGTCTTCAAGTTCACTGGTTCTTTCTTCTGCAAGCTCAATCTAATATTGAGCCCCTCTAGTGCATTTTTAATTTCAGTTATTGTAGTTTTAACTCATGATTTTTTTGGTTCATTTTTTATAATTTGTAACTCTTTATTGATATTCTCTCTTTGGTCAGTTACCCTTCTCAGGCTCCTCTTTCTTCCCAAATGATGTCATTTACTTAAAAGTCTTTGCCTGATAAGTAAAACATATGGCCTCTTCAAGGACAGTTTGTATGTGTTATGTTTGTTTTTCCCTGTATATGAGCCTTATTTTTCTGTTTACATGTTTTGTAATTTTTTAATTGTTGCTAATTACGTATGTTAAATAACATAATGTAGCAATTCTGTAAATCACATCCCTCCCTCCCAGGGTTTGTTGTTTTTGATGTTTGTTTTTAGCTTTGTTTGTTGTTGTTTGTGTAGTTTTTTTGTGTAACTTTCCTAGATTTACTCTGTAAAGTCTCTGTTTTGGCCACTTGTGGCTACTGAAATCTCTGCTTAGTTAACTTCATGGTTATTTATGACTGGACAGAGATTTCCTTAAATGGTTAGAACTAATATATCTCCCACTATTTGCTAAGTGGCTCTGTGTATGTGTGTTAGGGCATCTTTCTAATTTCCAGGCAGGCATTTTACCCTTGTCCCTTAACTTTCACTTACTGTTTGCAAAGAGCCTCAAGGTCAGTCAGAGGTGATAGATTTGGCCATTTCAGGTATTTCTTGGGCATGTGCACAGCCCAGCATATATGCATGATCTAGAGTCTCAAGAATATTTTGGAGCTTTTCAAAGCCCCCTATGGTCATCTCATTCTCCATGCTTTCCTTTTAAAGTTTTTTTTATCTGTTCTTGTTTGCCCTAATGATTATCACTATGTCAGGCAGCTATGATATTAAACAATTGCCTATGATTGTTTTCAATTATTCTCCCAGGGAAAGGGCTGTTAGCACTGAGAAATCTGAGTCAGGCAACATAAATACAACTTATGTGAGTGGGAGTCCTAGGTAACTGCAACACAAGTCAAATAATAATAGTTCTCTAGGAATGGGGCCTGTCAGAGAGCTCTAAACCCAATACTTCCCCTCTGGTGGTTTCTAGGCTGCTGGTTTTCATAGCTACCATAATTGCAAGGCCGTTGGTTTTCAAGGCTACCACAGAACTGGGGATAAGGGCATTGGAAAAGGGCATGTTAAAGTGCTACAAAATTTATTGCTCTTACCAAGATCCACCCATTTTTCTTGTAATTTTCTTGTAATTGTTTAACATCATAGCTGTTTGTTTAACAGAGGTAATTGTTTAACATCATAGCTGCCTGACATAGTGAGGCCACACATGGCCACATGTGGCCAAAATAGAGACTTTACAGAGTAAATCTAGGAAAGTTACACAAAAAAACTACACAAACAACAACAAACAAAGCTAAAAACAAACATCAAAAACAACAAACCCTGGGAGGGAGGAATGTGATTACAGAATTGCTACATTATGTTATTTAACATATGTAATTAGCAACAATAAAAAACACATTGGATTGATGTAAAGTTTTCTTTAATTTTCAGAGTTCTGAAAAAGTTGCTTTTGGCAATTGATGATTTTTGCCTGTGTCTTCATTGCTTTTATAGAGGAGCAGTTTTTCAGAAATCCTTATTCCACCACTACGGGGGAGCCATAGGTGGTTATTTTAGTATTTACTATTGATCTTGTTTGGTAAAATTTTTATTTCTCTTGCTGTATTTTTCAGTTGTAAAAGTCACATTTGATATATTTTTCCCTTATATTTTTCTTCTAAAACTTTCTGTCTTTCCATCCCTTTTAAGATGATTTACACTTACTTCATGGAGTATGGTTGCAATAGCTGCTATATAAAATGTTGAATAATTAAAACATTTGGGTTGTCTCAGAGCTGATGTCTGTTGATCATGTTTTCCCTTGAGAATTTGTAAGAATTTCCTGGTTTTTGTATATTTCATGATTTTGGATTATCTTTTGGGCATTTTTAATATTATAAGATTTGGGATCTTTAAACAAATCCTATGAAGATTTTTTTAAACAATTGACCCAATTAGGTACAGGCCACATGTTTCAACTTGCCTTCATTTGGCTGTGGTTCCAATGTAAGTTCAGTTTCCAAAGCTTTAGCAGTATTATTTGAATCTTTCCACTGTGTGCACCACCCAGGGGCCAGTCTGAGACCTTTGGTATGCTGTGTAGCATTATATTAACATATGCACAATTTGGATGTGAGTCTAGAATTAAATGACAGCTTTATTGGATCCCAGTCTTGAGGTTCTTCTTCTCCCTGGTCTCACCCCTGTTCTCCATATCACAAAGTCCTGTTTTTTGGTTATGTCACTAGAAAGCCAGGGTTTTTTCTCTGCTTTGTCACAAACTATCTGCATCTGTCTCTGTCTCTGGGGTCAAGTGGCAGGAAAGTAGAAATGGAGAAAGTAAACAACAGGCTTTCCCCCTTACTCTTTGGGCCACCATTCTTCTGGTAGGAGGATTTTCCTTCCACAGAGTTTTAAGTGTCTGCCTGCCTGACGCTGTACAACTAGCAGTGGGTTGCAGCACCAGGAATGGGGCTTGCTTACAGGCCAGGCGGGGGTGGAGGCATTACAGAGGATATCATCCTCTCTTTCTGTATCTTGGGCATGCTTCTTCCTAACTCAGACCAGAGAGGACTTCCCTTGAACTTATTGCTATCCACACTTGGTGCAGTTCCAGGACACAGACTTCATTTGAGTCCATGTTCAGACTGGTAGAAGTGAAAAAAATTTTTAACTCAGTTGACAGTTGTTTGTTCTTCCAGTTGTAGATTCTTTACCCAATCTTCTTGCTACCATTTACTTTTCAAGTGCCCCAGATACCTGCTCCATTCAATCTTCCCAGAGATTTTAGTTGCATTCACTGGGGAGAGAAGCCATAATGGTGTGCTTACTCCATATTAACAGGAATGGGAATTTTCTTCAATTTTTGAAACACTGGAAATAGTATTATATTCTTTTTTCTCTTATTAAATATAAATATTAAGCTTTAAATGTGTTCAAGCTTATCACAGAAAAATTTCTTTCAGTGAACTTACAATAAACATATAAATAGCATCTTTAATAACAAACATATTAAAAAATAAAAACCTCCATAAAAGAAAATCACTTCAATAAAGGAGGGTTGAAAACACCTATTTTCAGAAACACATTTTTATTCATAGGTCAAAATATGGAAACAAGCTCTCCTACTCTCTTCTAAGTTAACACACTACTTCTCTGAAATTCAGGGTAATTACTTAGAACACTGAGTTTTGCTGTGATTTAAGGAACTGGTCAAAAAGATTTATTCTTAAATTTTCTCCCAAGTAATCTCAGACATTCAAGATATATAAGAAGAATTCCCAACCATAGTTATAATACTAATAATGTGAGTTTTATACAAAATATCATTATTCAAAACCTAAATTTCTTATTTGTGTAAGTAGGTATTATATTCTGGGGGGAAATCCAAGTGAGCTCTCATACACCTAAGTAAGGACAAAATAACCCAAGTGCAAATAATGCTCAACTTTATGTAAGTTCACTTTGAATCACTACCTAGATCAGTTGCTCTTATCTGTTTGGAGGTCAGGGAACTTTTAAAAAATAAGATGCAATGTAGGTCCATCTCCATACACATACACATTTTTTATCTGATTTTCATGATTATATATATATATATATATATACATAAACACAATATTTTGCATGCATTTTAGAAGTTTTATATACTCCCAATACCTAGATTAAGAACTCTTGACCTAGAAATGAATGATGAATAAATTTGATTATATTCAGCCCATCTCTGCTGAGTTCCAGACATTTATTTTCAATTGTCTATATGAAAACTCAACCTGTTTGTACTGGAGTCACTTCAAATTGAGCTGTCATACCAAACTTGCCATTTCACCCCATTTTTTTCACATTTAATGGATTCACCATCCACCTGGTCACCAAAACTAAAATCCTAGGAGTCATCTCATAATCTTCTACTTCACACCTTCCTTATAATCAGAACTAGCCCCATCCATTCTATCCTCTAAATAGAGCCTACATCTATCCCCTCATCCTCATCTCTGCTGCTGAGACCTGACCTGAAGCCCTCGTTATGTTCTAGAGAACTCTTAAGAGGACTTTCTGACTCTGTTCTTTCATGTCCAATATATCCTTCCCACTGTTGCCAAATATCTTTCTAAAACATAAATTTGTACATTGCATTTCCCTTCTGATGCCCAAAGCACTGATTTGCAGTAAAAGAAATCAAAATAAAATAAGAGTCAGCAGACTCCTGTTTGTTTCTAAAGTGAGATATCTTGTGGAATCCCAGAATATCAAGCAGAAAAAATGTGGGATAAAATTGATATAACATGTTATTTACCAAACTTGTCCTATCATGAATCTTCTCTTGTGTGGGGAACCTATTAAAATTAGTGTTTGCCAAAGACTCATTCCAGACTTCTTGGGCATAATTTTCATGGACAGGGCACAGAAATCTATATTTTCTAGATATCCCAGGTGATTCTTATAAACAGGCAGATTTTCAAAACATTTGATTGAAGAATGCATCAAATCCAAATAATTTAAAATGGTACAAAATGGAACATCACAATTTGACCCCAATTTATTTTTCTAACCTACTTTTTTCATGCATATTCCAACCACCTCAAGCTATTCACCATTCTTTGAATTGCCACACCTTTTGTTTTGGTCAATGTGCCTTTACACATCAAATTTCCTATTCCTGGTGTGCTTTTCTTCACGTTACCCATGTGTTGCCTGTGTTCCTATCCTTGAAGAACCAGAGCAAAGATCATCTTTTCTCCGAAACATTCCCTGACTCTTTTTTTCTAGGACTTAACACATTACATATCTCAGTCTCTGCCACCGGCTTGATGGCAAGCACTATGTCTGATCTCTATTTGTATCCTCTTTAACACATAGTACATAATAACCACTCAATAAATAGGTGTTAACTATTGAATGAATGAATTCATAAATTCATGAATAAATAAATGAATAAATTCATGAATAAATGAACAACCAAAGTCAGCAAATATCATACTTAACAAAGAGAATACAATTATTTGCATAAAGAAGGACATTGAGCTTACATTAATTTGTCTGTAATTTACTTTAAAACACTTTGTTGTATACAATGTGGTGAAGACATGGGCATGGTCGATATTAATTTAAAACCTAGGCACAGTTAATTAGCATTTGAAGTAGTTTTATTCAGGGATCCACATTCCTGTGGTGGGTAGTTATCATTTTAAGTACACACTCCAAGTTCTTCAAATATCTCTATGTAAATGGACAATATAGAGTTCTTTAATTAGTATAAGAAGTAATTTTTCATTGGTGAAATTAGAATACTTCAAATTTTCTGATTGGTTAGAAAGTTGTACAGGAACCTCCACTTTTGTATGTGAAGATCTGGCAAGCTCCGCCAACTAACAACTTCAAAAAAACTCCCTAGATCCAAGACATTGTTTGAACTAATGCCAACCATCCACCCACAGCCCCCATACTCAATATGGGAATCTATTGTCTGGTGTGATTACAAGACTTGCTAATCCTGCCATCAGAATGTTTGTGCACCCATTTCCAAGTAAAACTTTCATGCAAATGCTAAGTGTTTAAGGGGATAGATGATGAGGACTTCAAACAACATAGAAGAACAGGATGTATGACATTTTTGCCTGATTGTTAATGTTGTGTGGCAGAATGCAGCCTGAGACTTGCTTTCATTGTAATATGCCATCTGGTAGTGAGGCTATCAGCAGAATACATGTAGTTCCTACCTATATTTTCTCTCTGCAACTCGTTATTTTGAAAAATTTTGAACCTACACAAAAGTTGTAAGGATAATATAATGAACTACCACATACTCTTTACCTGGAATTACCAGTTATTAATGTAAAATGATTCCACATTTATGCATCTTCTCTTTCTTCTCCTCTCCTTTCTCCCTCTCCTTATGTGTGTCTCTCTTCCTGCCCTCTCTCCCATATGTATTTCGTGCTTACTTTGTAAGTTGAATACCATATTTCATGACAATTCACTCCTAAATTCTTTACCATCTAACTTCTAAGAACAAAGGCATTCTCCTACATAACCACAATGCAATTATCATACTCAAAATCTTTAATTTTGATGTGATACTACTATATGTAATATACAATCCATATTTATGTTTCCTCAATTATCCCAGCAGTGTCACAGATCTTTATTTCCTAATCCAGGATTCAATCAAAGATCATGAAGTGCAGTTGTTTATCATACCTATTTAACCTCTTTAATCTAGAATAGCTCCTCAGCCATTTTCCCTTTTTGTTTTTCATGAAAATAACACTTTTGAGGTGTCCAAGTCAGCTGTTTTGCATAGCATTTATCAATTTGGACTAGTCTGATTGTTTCTCCATGATTGAATTTCAGTTAAACATGTGTGACAGAGATACCACATAGATGATGTTTTGTCCTCCTTAGTATAGCACATAACCAAGTAATTTTGTCTGATTATTGGTAATTTCCGTTTATTAATAGATCACATGATTAACGTGTCCAATGAATTTCTCTTGCAGAGGCATCTTTCTCCTTTGTAATTAATAAGTAATTTGTCCAGTGATACTTTTAGACTATGTGATTGTGTTGTTCATCAAGTTTTATTGATAATTCTTGATATTCTTGATTAAAGCAACTATTACTATGGTGTTCATAAAATGTTGGTTTTCAAATTTCATCATTCCTTTTATTAGATAGAATTTTCTATAAAGAAGAACTTTTACCCCCACTCCACCTTTTTAATATGACTGTGTACTCATGGGCATTTTTTTTATTCAGTGTGTTTCAGTTCATTGCAACCATTATTTTTAATGGACAAATTCTTTCAAAAATGATCCAGTGATTCCCCTTTAAGCTGGTTCTCATGTCCTTTTGACATATCTGCTTCAGTGTTTGAGTACTTCCTTGCATTCTAGCTCAACAAGGTACGCCTAGCTCAGCTTATTCTATCCCTCCCCAGACCTGAAATCAGCCATTTCTCCAAGGATTCATGGTTCTTTTCAGTGGAGAATAACATTTAGAGACCAAGACCTGGGCACTAGATGTTCGTATTGCTCCTGGGGTGTCATTGCTTCTAGGACATTTCACTGGACAAAGCTTTTAATTCATGAGTTTATACTGATATCTCCAATTCCAATCTAATACCAGAGGGTTCATCTTCTTTACCCATTCCATATTTGTATTCTCCTTTCTCATATTTAGAACCCTGTTTTACCATAAATATCAATATATTTCCCTAATTGCCCAATTCTACGATTCACACAAATTAGTTTTATAATTACTACTGCATATTATAATAACAATCTTATTAAGTAAAGTTCTTGATGTCTTTACATTCTTTTTGTCTTTAGAATATAACCCAGTGAAGATACATAGTCAGAGTAATATGTCCCAGGGTTACTTGGATCAATTCTGAGTGTGTGTGGTTTCGTTATCAATTTGATCAATAAGTAAATCCATTTGCCTATCTTAGCATTCAATTTTAGCTCTTTTTACTCTTGCTAATTAAATTTTTGTGATTCTGTAAAACATTAACATGGCTTGAAAACAAAAACTATATACAAACAGGATACTCTGAGAAGTCTTACTCTCCTGTCTATTACTCTTACGTCATCACTACCTACCTGCTATACATGCCCATTTAATTAGTTTCTGGTTTATCTTTCCTGTGTATCTTTTTGCAAAAATAAGTATACACTCATATTATCCCTTCTTTCTTACACAAAATGTAATATACCCTATATAGTCTTTGTACCTTGCTTTTTTTTACTTAATTATATATTCTGGAAATTATTCAATATGAGTTAATTGAGGTTTTCCTTATTTTTATAGCTTAGATATACCCAGCATGGACATTTTGGTTGTTTCCAGTATGTTGTGATTAACAATAATGCCACCATGAATAATTTGTACATGTCTTTTCTGCAAAATTAGTTGAGAAATGCCTAGAAATAGGATTGTTAATTTAAAGGGTAAATGCATATTTAATTTTGTTAGGTATTGCTGAATTCCCCACAATAGGATTTTTAACTTTTTGCGTTCCCATTGGTAATGTATGAGAATGAATGTTTTCCTAAAAACTTCCAACAATCTTACTGTCAAGCTTTTAAATTTTTGCCAAACTCAGAGGTAAGAAATGGTATTCAGAAGAGCTCTGATTTGCATTTCCTTTACTATGAATAAGAGTTTAACAATTTTTTGTATGTTTAAGGCTAAGTAATGCATCTTTGTATGAACTATCTGTTTACATATTTTGTGCCCTTTTTCTATTGAGTTTTTGATGGCTTCCTCAATTTTATATTGTGTGACTGGCCGTTTTGTGATCTCACCTTCCGTTTATTGTCCAAGGCAATAAAATACTGAAAGTATTATGAGTTGCATAATTTGCATAGGCCGATACACAGCAACTTATTTACTAATGGTAGTATACTGTGTAATGTGAGTCTTGTGACTTAAATAAAAGGAGAATAGTTCAAGTAGACTCATTAAGATAACCTAAATTTAAGTCTTCAATTGCTTATCTGAAATTCTTAGGAACAGGTGTTTCTCACAGTTTAGACTTCGTTGAATTTTATAAAGATAGTGAGTACATATGCTGTATGTTATGTAATATCATCCAACAGCTCTGGGACAGCACAACATAAATAAATAGAGATTTCTGGAGCAAAATTTATGAATATGCTAAATAGGATAAATAAAATTCATAAGCAGCCTCACACCAACTCAGGGCAAGTTTTGTGGTCAGATTAGGTAATATGAGGTTTTGCCACCAAATGCTTTAGAAATAAAACTTTCAGTTTCCAGAGCTTTTTGGATTTTGCAATCTAGGATAAGAGACTGTAGACCTGTAGTTCACTGAACCAGTCACTTTTGGGTATTTTATTTAAGAAAGCTGTATATTATTAAATAAAGCCTTAAGAGAATTTTTAAAAAATTGATGAAAATGCCTTTAAAAATCATAACAGCAAATTGTTTATACTAGGTTAACTATACTGAATGATTCCTTTAAACTTCATAAAACCTACCTAATCAGTATGAATAGGGAATTAGGTTGACTCATGGCCTGGGACTCAGAAATTGAACAGAATAATTCTTTTTGTCCTGATTTGGGGCATGTTTAATATGAATTTTTTAAAAATACAAAAATATTCTTTCTTTTTCTTCTAAATTATATACTTATTTGGTTATTTCTTTATGATTGTTGTCCTTCAAGGGCTATTTTATTCACTATTGTATCCTCAGTACCTAGCACAATGTCTGACTGGCTGTAGGTGCTTGATAATTATTTTTGAATGAATGAATGAAAGAATGAGAGGAGAGTACAAGAAGACATAATAAGGGGAAACAAAATTGTTCATCCATATGCAATAAAAGTACAGGTTTAAAACAATAATCCAAAGAGTGGAGATACTCTACCTTTTGCTCTATTTCAATTTAGATTTACCTAGAAATAAATTCACATGTATTTGGAGAGAGTGACTACTTCTCTTGCCAAGAGAAACAAGTCTACTTTGCTTGAGCAGGTGGATGTTAGTTACCTCAAGATGCCATTACTTTATGTCTCCTTTTTTCTCCAATTATCACCCCTAAAATAGATCATTAGAGAAAAATTAAAATATGCAACTTCTGTTATATTTTGATTCTGTCCTCAATTTGCTGAGCTGCCTTTGTCTGAATAATACACTTTTTCCCTTTTTAAATATTTGTTTATTTTTCAGGTCATAACATAATACATGCTCATGACAGAACATTTGGAAAAATTATAGGCCATTTGGGAAATAAGGAAAAATAGGAAGAAGGAAAAACAATTCACAGGCTCACCCCTCAGAGATAACTCATAATGTTTTAGTATGTTTTCCTTTAGTCATTTAGCTAAGCATGTTATTTTTAAATATGGCATATAGACAATTTAAATCTTGTTTTCTAACCCTTTACACTATAAAGATGGCTGTATTATTACAAAATTTTAATGAACATTAATTTAAACAGAGGCATAATATATTCCATCACATGGAAATATCAACATTTCTTTAACTTCTCTCCTGTTATTAGACATTTCAGTTGTTTCTGATGTTTAGATATCATAATGCTTTAAATAACAGATGGTAAATATTTTGTCTGTACTTGGCATTGTTTGTTCAGGATAGTCTCTCAAGTGTGGAATTACTGGGTCAAATGGAATGAAGATATATAGGCATCTTTAAGAATTCTAACAAATCTAGATATCTAAGGATATCTAATCCAATGAGACCATTTTAATCCCTACAAGTATCTCATAACATGAATCTGGAGCCATACCCAAGAAAAACTCCATTACCCAATTGCAATATATGGCTTTTGTTCTGAATCACTAATTATATTCTTGGACTTTGAAATTGACGTAGTTTTTGTCAAGACATGGAGGAATCCAAATACTTGTCAATAAGAATGTGCTAAATTTCCAAGATGTCGTCATCATGCTTGCATTGGATTGTGTTCAATTTACCCCTTATTTCTTATGTCTTAAAATACCTACGTTTCACATTTTGCTGTCTTAATCCTAGAACTATTAGAAATCCCCCTGGGGATTCTGGCAACCTAGCAGCATTTTGGCTTACTGTTGCACATTTGCCATCTAGTGGCTGAAGTGGGAAATTGTAGACTTACACCCTCTCCAGTTGGGGGAAGACACACTTGGGACCTGTTTTTTTTTTTTTGAACAAGAAATCCATAGTGGTGGAAAGCAAAAACTGTCAATAATACTCAGGATGGGTAGGATGACTATACAGGATGCACCCATGTCCATCAGGAGAAAAGCCTGCCCAAAAGGTAGGTAGGGCTCTGAGAAAATCACAGAGCTTTCTCCCAACAAATGTTACCCCATTATCTGTATCTCTCAAACACTCACTGTTCTAAGTGAAATCAGGTTCAAAGGTATATTAAGGTCAGCCTGAAATGTAAAGCAAATCATCAAGGGCACCATGATGTTATGCATGGAATGAGGAAAGGTGTGTTAGTTTACTTGTGCTGCTATAACAGAATACCTGAGACTGGGTAATTTATAAAGAACAGTAATTTATTTTCTCACAGTTCTGGAGGCTAAGAATTTCAAGATCAAGGAACCAGCAGGTTCAGTTGTCTGGTGAGGATTGCTCTCTGCATCCAAGATAGCACCTTATTGGTTGTGTTCTTACAAGGTGGAAGGCAGAAAGCCAAGAGGGCCAAACACAGTGTGAAGCGTCTTAATCCCATTAACGAGGGAGGAGCCTTCATGGCCTAATTAACTCTTCCTCACCTCTTAATACCATTATATTGGCAACACCTACATTTTAGAGGCTACCCATTCAAACCATACAGAAGGGTACCTCATTTACTTTGCTCTAGAGACTGGATGTTTATTATGTGATTATTTTATTTTTTTATTTCAGCATATTATGGGGGTACAAAAGTTTAGGTTACGTATATTGCCCTTGCCCCGTCCCCCCCCACCTCCGCCATATCAGAGCTTCAAGCGTGTCCATCCCCTAGACAGTGTGCATCACACCATGATTATTTTAATATGAACTCCAGATCTTTTATTTACCCTCCTGTAAAATTTCCTCCTTTCTCCCTCCTGCCACTCTGTTTGAATTAATTTCTAGTCAAACAGAATGTGTTGCTTCAAGAGCACAATTGCTTAGATTTACTGTTCCTTTGAATTAGATAGATTTGGTAACTTTCTAGCTGCTTTTTAACTTTATTCAAATTATTCCAACCTAATCAAATGACGTATAATTTTTAGAATGTGGACCATGCAAATTATACAAGAAAGTCTCTCTAAAGATATACAATGGAGATGCTCAGATTTTTTTTTTTGTGGTGGTTAGTAAATATAGGGATGAAATATGTGTGAAGGAGCATTCTTTCAAAAATAAATTATGAAAAATGTTAAGAACTAAGCTGATGTTCAAATTTGTAGGAATTTTCTTTTGCCTATAGATTTACCGGCCTCAGAAAGGGTGAATGAAATATGAAAAAGTGGGTGAAGTTAGAGGTAGTGAAATATTTTCAATAACATAAGCTTTATCAAGCAATATTGAGCTTGAACCATTTCTTGGTAGCCAGTTACACATGCCATTTATGTACATTTACAAACTGTAAAAAGAAAACATACCCTAAGATGGAGGCAAGTGCAGATGTTTTCCCACTTCCACCTCAAAATATTTTGAGGTATGTATTCCAAAATCATTCATTCACTGGGCATTCATTCAATAAGAAGTTATTAAGTGCACTTAAATATATAGATATCTATATATCTATATCTACATATCTTTTGACCCAGCAAATCCATTGCTTAGAATCTACTCTTTGATTATACTCACAAAAGTATGACAAGATATGGTTACCAGTAAATTCATTGCAACATTATTTGAAGTGGTGGTGAAGTTAAACTGATTTAAATTAAATTAAATAAAAATTCATCATTGCAATGGGATAGTATATATCTATTAAAAAGAATGAAGTAGAGTTCTATGTAGAAAGTTCTGTAAATTATACTATGTGGAAAGCAAGGCAATTAATACAATAATATTTTTATGCATTATGAGGTATATACACACACATATATAACTGTATGATGTCAGACATTCATTAAGATAATTTCCCACTGCTGGATGTTGCTTAAAAATCCAAGGAGTATGACCAAAACAAAGCTCTATTGAGTAAGATCATGAAATTCTTCAATGTCTTCAAAGCCTAGTTTAAGAAAGCCTGACCCTTGGTGTGAGTTTCTCCCATCTGTACCATCCTGAAAATAGAGGATTAAAGAGAAATGTCAAGTACTTATCCTGACTTTTCTTAAACCAGCCATATTTCCAGTTAATCAAATCTGGAACCACACAGCAGCATTTTGAGGGGATGACCTACGGCCCCAGGATCTGTTTTTACCATTTAGAGTGAGACCCAAATTCAGGTGCTAGGGTTTGTATTCAGCATCCTCTTAACTTACTTTTGAGCTTCCTTTTTACTTACCCTGAGTGTCTGATTCCATTACATTGCTCAACTCACTACAATTAATATTCATTTAAGGAAATTGAGTGCATAGTACTTACTGATTGCTTACTTAGTTACATGCATTACACTAAGTACTCATTAATCTCCACAGCTACCCTGTGAGCTAAGTACTAGTATGAGTCTCACTTTACAAATACGAAAACACACTTTGATGCCCTACCTAGTGGTGAGCTCCTCTAGCAGCACATTTATGACCTGAATCTCTTGTGTCCTTTCTACTTTTATTAAAATGTTTATGCCCCATGCATTTATTCCTTCAAAAGCATGTGTATTTTTTAAGGTGATGTGTTAATCTGTATAAAAGTAGTTTTGCTTGATTAGAGGTTTGAGAATATTTACTTATTAAGCAGAAGGTTTCTGCAGACACAGCTCATATTCAGTTACTCATCAATTAACCAATTTACATGATGGGCACTAGAGATCTCCTGGAACTTATAGTTTTGAGGAGTGTATAGACATTACTCAAATAATTCACAGATGCGTATAACTTTAAACCTTATAAATGCTATGAAAATAAAACAAGGTGATCAGTGTCAGTCTGGTGGATTAGATGGGGGGGGGCTTCCTCAAGGAAGTGAAATTTATCTCCATATATGAAGGATAAGTAGGAGTAAACTAAGCAAATTTGGGGTAGGGGCTTTCCAGTCATGAGAATAGCTAGGTAAGGACTCAGGTATGGTTGGTAGCTATCCAAGAAATGAAAGAAAATCTAAGTGGCTAGGAGTTAGAGCACTACGCTGAGAATGGTGAATGAAGGGACCCAAGAGGTAGGCAGAGACCAAAAACCATATGCAATTTGGGAGAGGTAGAAAATTCAGCAATTAAACAAAAATTGTGGTGCTAAGTGCTATAAATGAGGAAAATGCTATAGGAAAATTTAAGGAAAACCTCACGTATGTTAAGATTCAGGAAAAACTTCTCAGAAAATGTGAGCTATGAAGGATAAATAGGCGGTGGTGGTTAATAGTGTTCCAGGTATAAGGGACATCAAAGGCCTGGAGATGAGAGATAGCATAGCAAGTCTAAGAAATTGAGGAATAAGGAATCTTATTAAAATGCAGATTTAAAATGGCTGTCAGGGGAGAAAGGTGAGGTCAGCAGTGGATGCAGAGAAAAAGACTCCTGGAATAATTCAGGCTAATACAAGATAAACGAAGACAGTGGCAGCTGTGGAAGAAAATAAGGGACTGATTATAAAGATATTAAACAGGAAGAATTACTGCTTGGTGAACCATTCTGGAGGAAGAGTGAGGAAGAAAAAGAAGCCAAGTTTTCCACGGAGATTACCAGGTAGCTTAAGATCCTACTCATTGTGTCACAGTGGAGGACAGTAACTGGGAAATAAGAGTTGAAGAAGTTTAACTTGGGGCATGTTAAGCACTATGCATCTATGGTGCAGTCAACTGAACATGTCCATTTGAGAGATGTGTATTTGCCTCTATAACTGAGGATGGATATGTAGGCTGGAGCTAAAGATTTAAGCATCATCAGTATATTGAAGGTGTGGAAATGGGCAAGATAAGCTCAGAGAGAGGGTGCAGAATAAAAAAGAAGGCGAAAAAGAAATTTTTGAATACAATAGCATTTAGGAGGCAGAAAGAAAATGAGGAGTCCCTTAAGGAAAGTGATTAAGCAGCCAGAGGCAATAAACTAGGAGAAGGTGATGTCATAGAATCTAAAGAAAGCAATATAAGAAGGGGGAATGATCAACATTGACAAATACAACAGAGAAGTCAGATAAGAGAAATAGAGAGTAGTATCCATTAGGTACACAACCAAGAATTTTTAGGTGACCTTTGCACAAGCAATTTCCTAGAAGTGGCTGAAGCCAGGGGGTAGTTAGGAGTAAGTAGGAGATAAGACAGTGAAACCCATGAAACTAGATGGCCCATTCCTGAAGTTTAGTTGTTACAAATATGAGATACATTCAGTGTGTGGTAGATTTTTGTTTGCTTATTTTTTTTAACATGAAAAGAGGTTTAAGAAGATATAAATGGTGATGAGAAGGAGCCAGCATAGAAGAAGTTGAAGATCAAGGAGGGAGGATAATAAATAAAGATAGGTTACTGAAAATGAGGGAGGAAATAGGAGGCAAATCATAGGTGGAAAAATTATTGTTGCAAAGGATGCAGGATCCTAAAAATTAAGGAGGAGGAAAATATACATA
This sequence comes from Eulemur rufifrons, assembly GCF_041146395.1. Lineage (NCBI taxonomy): Eukaryota > Metazoa > Chordata > Mammalia > Primates > Lemuridae > Eulemur > Eulemur rufifrons. The sequence goes on from NC_091012.1 coordinate 57,171,097, forward strand.
TAATATTCTAGAACTGATGGCAATACCTTCATGGTATACTTTTCTGGTATTTTCTTAATGAGGAAGAATTCACATTTATCTAATCAAAGGAAGGGAAATAGTAATGCAAAATTTGAGCAAAATGGAGAACAGTCACTGTGAAGAATGGAAGAGAGAATTGGTGAAGGAAAAAAGGTTGTTTGGTAGCATTATGACTCAGTTTAGGTTGGAGACTATAAATCTATATTGGCAGCAGTTGGTATTGTGGTGTGAGTTTTATCTCACGTTCAGCAATCAGAAGATAGTATAGAGAATACTAAGTTAGATCCAGGAATGGCTACAGCAAATGATTATGCAAGTTGTGCATTGAACTACCCTAGAGAGAAACATTCACATTGTTGTCTAAACCGCATAACCTCTGAACAACCTGCATAAGCACACATGGTAGCCCTGGCAAGACTGGCTTTTTGCAAGGTAAATGCAGCAAAAACATAAAGAAGAAAGGGAGTTGAGAATATTGTAAAGAGAGTAGAGTGATAGTCCATGGAAACTAACCCCGGGCAGGAAAGGAATTAATGGCAGGAGGGAGAAAGTAAAGGGCTGACAGCACTGGGAGTGCCTATAAGTTGAAGAACATGTGCAATGAACATGGTATGTCTTGTGTATCTCAAGAGGGCAATTCCAGTATTATCTCCAAAGGCGCTAACACTATCCTTAAACCATATTCATTTTAAGGAACCACAGTGCTAAATGTATGGTATGGCATCAAGTTATTTGAGGTCTCAAGTGGAAAATTCGCTAGATACCAAGTAAGCTTGCAACACCTGATGAAAATAGCGTATTAAAGGTGCAGCCTCTGTAGAGGAGAATTAAAAAGCAAACAAGTAAACAAGCTTAAAATGATTCTGCTTAAAAGGCAGAAGATAAAAATAAGATAGTCTCAGGGTTTTGGAATAAAGTATCTATGTAAATAAATAAAAGGATCTTGACTCTTGCCCTTCAGTTCTCTTATTTCCAAATGCTTAATTTGAGCAGTTTCAGAAGTGTAATAATTTCATTCTGCTTTGTCAAATGCTTTATTTGTAAAAGCCATCTCACAGATAAAATTTGAACTCTAGGAGGTACATGTTGAACTTAATAATAAAAACACATAAAAACAAAAAGCTTCTGAATTCATACATAAAAGTCAAGATGACAAACATAGAATAAAATTATTAATCAATATATATGACTAAATCATCATTTACCAGAAAAATGATTGGGAGCAATTATATTATTGCTGTATTGTGATTCATGAGTTAATTTATATTTTATAACTTAAATTTTCAATATGATGGTGAAAAGCTATAATAGATCTTAGAAATATATAATTTAACATTATTTTTTTAAATTTGTGGTTGAAAATGTTGTGAATATGTGCCTAAGCCATCATTTTGCTATCTGTTCCATTTCTTCTGTGTTTGTGCTGTGTGCAAATAGACTGTCAATCAAGAATTTCACGGTCTATTCCTTAAGGTTGAATAGTTCTGGAGAGCTGAAGATCAGATTCTGACCCCCCATATCTTTATATAAACCATATAAATGATAACTGTGGATCTTATTCTCTATTAATCCTAATTTAGAACCATAACAAAAAAATAAATTGAAGAGTAAACAATATGGCATAAACCAGTTATTTGAAGTCATACAGACCAGAAAAGACAAACTGGAACTTCTCTAAAGGAGAAATTATAGGTTATTCAATATGAAGTGTCTGATTTCCTTAAGTACTAAGTTTGACAGTTGATATCTCTGACATTTCACTCTGACAGTTCTTGGTTTATTTTTATTGTGAAGGTACATCATTAGTCTTGCAAATGCACATTTTGGCTTGTGATTATCTTTCAAAAAAATTTTTTTGAGCAATTTTTGTGAAACCATGGATAAGTCAAAAATTCATGTTATTTTTGAATATGAGTTTTGTCACAGAACCAATGCAGCGCAGACAGCTAGAAATATTAATGAAGTGTTTGGGAAGGATGTGGCTAATGAATGCACAATACATCGATGGTTTGAGAAGTTCTATTCTGGTGATTTTAATCTTGAAAATGAGCCATGTGGGCGACCTGAGACCAAGAAGGATAATGATGAGCTGAAAGCTGTAATGGAAGCAAATTCATCTCAACCTATGCATGAATTAGCAGCAAGGTTTGACGTTACTATTGCAACAATATTGGACCATTTGAAACAAATTGGCAAGGTAAAGAAGCTGAACAGAAGGGTTCCACATGAATTAAACGAGCATTAGAAGAGAAATTGTCTCAAAGCTTGCCTTTCTTTGCTGTCACAACATAAAGGTGAACCATTTCTACACCATATTGTGATGTGTGATGAAAAATGGATTCTTTTTGGCAATCGCAATTGTTCAGCACAATGGTTGGATAAAGAAGAAGTGCTGAAACACAGTGCCAAACCAAATAGTCATCAAAAAAAGCTAATGCTGTGTGTTTGCTGGTCCAACGCTGGTATTATCCACTACAGCTTCATGAAACCTGGTCAATCGATTACAGCAGAGGTCTACTTTAACCGATTGGATGAAATGATGAGGATGCTTGCAATTAAGCAGCTGAGATTGGTCAATAGAGACAGGCCAATCCTCTCGCAAGACAATGCTAGATCACATGTTGCACAAACAGTGCTGCTCCAACTATAGAAGCTGGACTTGGAAACTGTCTGTCATCCAACGTATTTTACCAGACCTTGCACCAACTGACTCTCACTTCTTCCAGGCTTTAGACCATGTCTTGCAAGGAAAAATATTCAATTCTCAACAAGTTGTGGGAAGTGCCTTTTGTGATTTCATCGCCACTCGCTTTCCAGGCTTCATCACTGCTGGCATAAACAAGCTACCGTTAAGATGGCAAAACTGTGTTGATAGTTTAGGAGCATACTTTGATTAATTTTACTGTTCTTATTTGAGATATAATAAACTACACTTTTGATTCAAAATTGGACATTTTACATTTAATGAGCTTAATAATTAAATTGAATTTTTTGTCTGTGCATACCAAAGCTAAAAATTATTTTACTACTCTCTGTCTCTCTCAGTCTTAACAAGGGCACACAGAAAACATGGGAAATTCTCTCTAAAAGGGTAAAACATTATTGTTGGATTTGCTATTGAAAGGCCAGTAAGAAATCCCAAATAAACATTTATTTGGTGAAATGATCGATATCAATCTTATTTCACAATATTCCATAATGTGTATTAAAATAATTTGAGTGTGTGAATATAACATTTCTTAGAACATAATAATATAACATACCCCCACCTGTACCGAATGAACCAAAATATCTGATTAGTGGGGATAGAAATAATCATTTTAACATCAGAAAGTGAGTTGTATATACACTATTACAATTTGTGTTTGTGTGTGTGTGTGTGGTATTAGAAGGGATTGGGAAGCAGGAACCATAAGCTTGAGTTTCTCATTTTTACAGGTGTCTTCTACAACTTTCTATGAAATTTTATTGTTTATAATAAATTTCCAAGCTGAATAGTTTTCTAAAAGCCTATTTTCTTTTACAGATTGGGATTAAGTGAAGAATTTTACGTAAATGTTACATTTAAATAGTAGTTTCAAAAAAGCATATGAATGTATAAGGCATGGACTATATACTAACATTGAAGAAAAATTATTCACCATATATAACAAAGATATTTCTTTTTTACCTGTGACTCTAGACTTTTTTCCTTCTCTGATTTAAATTGGCACTCACTTAGAAATATATCTATATGGTCACACACACACATCCCCTTTCTGTTAACTTTAGTCATGTCTGAGTTTAAACTCTAATTCTGAGTCAGTACAACTACCATTCTTTTGATTTTGAAATATAAACTAGTTGAAGACAATCTTTCTGACAGAAATCCAGCCTTATTAAACAAATTATTAGATATGCATCCTTGGCTTATTTACATTTCGGTCCATATGTTTGTATGGCATTGTGCCCACTCATTATAAAATATGACAATTTTACAGGGCACTAACTGTTCAGAAAACATGGATCCAGATGGGGTATCTGGATAATGGCATGAGGACTATTACCTTGGAAAAATGCCCCCTCTCTATGATACTTTTCATTGATAAGTTATATTTTCTTAATTATACATGTGCTGTGCCAATGGCTGTATAAACAATATAATCTTTCATAATTAGAGGGAACCCCACCTTGGATTTCATAATCTCTTCAGCAACTCTCTGTCTGGAACACTAGAAAGCATATGACAAAACTGTGAAAATAAAGTTGATATGTAATAAATATTACTAATTTGAAGGAAAGATAAATATCATTTAATAATAAGTCAAACAATAAAGACAGAAGATAGGAATAAATAGCACATATCCTGCATACCCATACTACATTCTTCAGTGGCTTTTCATTTACCAGATAGATTCATTAGCAGCTTTGATAAAAATACAGCCTTATTCACCAGTGCTCAACTACCTACTCAGAGGATAGTCTAGTGGGACTACTAAATAAACAATTCTCTGCTTGCAATGTAGCCAGATGCTCCCTAAAATGTTGTAAACACATTGTTGATGTGGTTCTTTTAAGTAGACAATTTCAGGAATGATGTCAGCAAGATGGTGAAAGAGGATTCAATTTGAACAACTATCCACATGTGAAAATACCTTCATAAAGGCTAAAGCATCCAGATGAGAGATTACAATACCTAGATGGAACACAGAAATTTTTAAAAAAAGATGCACTGAAGAGGGTAAGAAGGACAGTTTCACATTACCCACATCACCCCTCCCCCAAGCTTGAGAAGCACAGCATGGAGAGAGATACTCTCTGCATCGGGGGAAGGAGAGTGAAGTAAGCATCCCATGTCACTACAAACTTAGCACCAGACTAGCCCCCACAATGCCAGGCTCCAGGCTGGCCTCTGTGGCTCAAGGATCAAGGCCTGCCCTAGCACCAGGCTGGCTCCCATAGCACAAGGATCCAAGCCTTCCCCAAGAGACTCAGGCTCCAGGCCCACCCCAGTCCCAGGTTGGCCCCATGGCTCCAGGCTCCAGGCTGACATGCATGGACCCAGTTTACAGGCTCACCCTAGTGCCAGATGGCTCCCACAGACCCTTGCTGCAGGCCATTCCTTGTATCACCAGGCACTAAGCAGGCCAGGACCCACAGACAAAGGCTCCAGACACTTGTCTAAGAACCCAGGCTCCATGCTTGTCCCACAAATCCAGTAATCCCAGTGGATACATTAACAAAATGAAGGATAAAAAAATCATATGATCATCTCAACAGAGAGAGAAAAAGCATTTGACAAAATTTAACATCTGTTTATGATAAAAAAAACTCTCAATAAATTAGATAGAGAATGAATGTACCACAATATAATAAAGGCCATATATGATAAACCCACAGCTAACATCTTTCTTAATGGTGAAAAGGTGAAAGCTTTTCCTCTAATATCAGGAACAATATAAAGATGCCCACTCTCATGGAAGTTCTAACCAGAGCAATTAGGCAAGAAAAAGAAATAAAAGTCATTCAAATGAAAAGGAAGATGTAAAACTGTCTCTGTTTGCAAATAACATGATGTTATATATAGAAAACCATAAAGACTCCACCAAAAAAATTGGTAGAACTAAGTAAAGTTGCAGGGTACAAAATCAACATATAAAATAAGTTGCGTTATTATACGCTAACAATGAACTATCCAAAAATGGAATTAAGAAAGCAATCCTGTTTTCAATAGCATCAAAATAAAAATAAAATACTTAGGAATAAATTTAACCAAAAAGGTGAAAGATCTATGCACTGAAAACTACAAAATTTTGATGAAATAAATTTAAGAAGATACAATAAATGAAGAGATATCCTGTGTTCATGGATTGGAAGAATTTATACTGTTAAAATATCCATACTACCCAAGGCTTTCTACAGATTCAATGCAATTTCTATCAAGATTCCAATGACAATTTTCATAGAAATAGAAAAACCAACCCTAAAATTCATATGAAACTACAAAAGATTCTGAATAGCTAAAACAATCTTGAGCAAAGAGACAAAGCTGGAGGCATCACATTTTTTTTATTGAAAATCTACTTTAAAACTATAGATATCAAAACAGCATGATACTGGCATTAAAAACAGCCATATAGACCAATGGAACAGAATAAAGAGCCCAGAAATAAATGCACACATTTAAAGTCAATTGATCTTTGACAAAGATGTTGAATATACAATAGGGAAATGATAGTCTTTTCAATAAATGTCGTTGGGACAGCTGGATATCCACATGCAGAAGAAGGAAACTATTTAATAGACACTTGCACCATATTAAAAAAATCAACTCAAAATGGATTAAAAACTTAAATGTAAGATTTAAACTGTAAAACTACTAGAAGAAAACATAGGGGAAAACCTTCTTGCCATTGGTCTGGGCACTTATTTTTTGGATATGACCTCAAAAGTACAGGCAACAAAAGCAAAAATAGACAAAGAGTATTGTTTCAAGCTAAAAAGTTTCTGCACAAAGGCAACAATCAACAGACCAAGGAGACAATTTATGGATGGTGTGAAAATATTTATAAGCCATACATCCTATAAGGAGTTCATGGTTCATATCCAAAATATATAAGTAACTCAAACAATTCAACAACAACAAAAAGCCACAATAACTCAACTAAAACATGGGCAAGGGACCTGAATAGACATTTCTCAAAAGAGGACATACAATAGCAAATAGGTATATGAAAAAATGGTCAATATCACCATTCATAAGGGAAATACAAATAAAAACCACAGTGAGATATTACCTTACACCTGTTAGAATTTCTCTCATCAAAAAGACAAGAGCTAGGCAGTGTTGGTGAGGATACAGAGAAAGGGAACCCTTGTACATTTTTTGTAAATTGGTATAGCCACTATAGAAAACAGTATGGAGGTTCCTCAAAAAATTAAAAATAGAACTACCCTATGATCCAGCGATCTTACTTCCGAATATATATCAAAAAAAATTATCAGTATCTCAGGGAGATATCTGCACTCCCATGTTTATTGCAGCATTATTCACAATATTCAAAACATAGAATCAACCTAAGTGTCTATCGATGGATGAATGAATAAAGAAAATATGATATGTATGCATATATTATATGCACACACAGTGGAATATTATTCAGCCTTTAAAAATAAAGAAGTCCTATTGTTTGTAACAACATGGATGAACCTGGAAGACATTATGCTAAGTGAAATAAACCAGACACAGAAAGACAAATACTGTATTATCTGACTTATAGGTGAAATCTAAAAAAAGTTGAACTTATAAAAGCAGAGAGTAAAGTGGTGGTTGCCAGGGACTGCATTGTGGGGGAAATGGGGAAATGTTGATTAAAGGGAACAAAGTTGCAGTTAGGCAGGATGAATAATTTCTGAAGAGCTAATGTAAAGTACAGGGACTATAGTTATTAATTGTGTATTGTATACTTGAAATTTGATAAGCGAATATATCTTAAATGTTCTTACCACAAAAAAATGGTAAATATCTGAAGTGATGGATGTGTTAATTAGCTTGATTGTGGTAATTATTTCACAAATGTATATATATATATCAAAATATCTCATTGTACACCACAAATATATACAATTTTTATTTGCCAATGTTCATTGGTTGCCTTCTATGAGCAAAACATAGTTGAGGTTATAAATCATCATTGTGTCTTAAACACATGGATTTTAGAATAAGAAAGATCCAGGTTAAATTTTCACTTCTTCTACTTACTTGTTTGTCTTTCAGCAATTTGCCTAAATTATTTGACTCCATTTTTTCAACTATAACACTAGAGATTAAAAATAACCACCTCATTAGGTTTCTGAAAGGATTTATACAGAAACTATTAATATATATGACAGCATATAGCAGACTCTCTGACACAAAACAGACATTCAATGAATGTACAGTTCATTTCCTTCTTATGAAATTATCCACAATTTTATGATAGACAAATTTTATTCAACAGTTCTGGTAATTTCTTTAAACAAGTTTTTAACAGCTTTATTTATTGGTAATTGTGCATAAATATTATGCCGCATTCTAAAGAAAGCATGAAGGAATGATGTCTAATATAACACAGAACTCCTTAAAAATTAATGAGAAAAAGATAACACACTAGACAAAACAGCAAGTCAATGGACACGAACAGGCAACTCAACAAAGAAAAAATATATAGGTATGATAAACATAAAAATTACTCAGACTATCAAAAACTTAAGGAAAGGTAAATTACAGTAACAATAAATTGCAGTAACAGTGAGATCTTATGTTTTGCCTATAGAGTAGGCAAAGTCTGATAGAACTCATTGTTGGTAAGGATGTAAAAAAAAAAAAAACTCTGAACCTATACATTTTGGAAGGAGCATGAACTTGTACATATTTGAAGGACAATTGGGCAAAATCTATCACATTGTAAAATACATATACCCTTTTATCCACAAAATGTATTTCTGTAAGAGCAAACATTAGAAATAAGTACATGTCTAGCAAAAGAGAATTAAATAAGATAAAAGCTAGAGATAAATCCAAATCATGTTTGTGTTAGTCTGTTTTTCATTGCTATAAAGAAATATATGAAACTGGGTAATTTTTAAAGAGAAGAGGTTTATTTGGCTCATGGTACATGAAGCATCACGCCAGCATCTGCTTCTCGTGAGGGCTTCAGGGAGCTTCCAATCAAGGCAGGCGAAGGGGAGCAGGCGTGTCACAGGGTGAGAGCAGGAGTAAGAGTGAGAGAAGGAGGAGCCAGGCTCCTTTAAACATCCAGCTCTCTGGAACTCATTACTGTGAGGAGGGCACCAAGACAGTCATGAGGGATCCACCCCCATGATGCAAACACCTCCCACCAAGACCCACCTCCAAAACTGGGGATCAAACTTCAACATGAGATTTGGAGGGGTCAAACATCCAAACCATGTCAATGTTCTATTAATTTTTAAAATGATTATTAAACTTGGTTTTTTTTTGGAGTATAAATTTTGGCTGTCTAAGAGGTAAAATCTTAAATGATTATTTATGATACATATAGCAAATTTGATAAAAATATTAAAACCTACCTAAATAAATTAAATTAGGATTAGACTTAAGAAAATATTTTTTATAGCTAGTAAAAGAATAGTATTTAGTGAAAAATACTCCGCCATGATTCTAATAGCCTCACTAATTTCCTCCCAATATAATAACAGAATGTAAAAAGCCTGATAAGCTTTTTAACATTGCCTTGAAACTCTTACAGGGAAGCATCAAATAATTCTTATAAATTGCCATCTCTATTTTTGAAATTTAGAGGCACGTTTACCAAAATGGTTATAGTCTTATAATCTGCTTTATTTACTTAAGACCAAGCCATATCACCAATATTAATTGAAATTAAATTACACTGGGGACATTAGAACTCTGAAATTTCAGTCCATCCTGAATCAAAGAGTTGGAAAGGTTAACACAAATGCAATATGATTAAATATTTAGTTCCTTGTGCTTCATTTCACAGCGTGTGTCCATTTCTGTCAGATTAAGGTAGGAGGGTAACATAGTTAGTTTTCTCTTCTAAAACATACTGACCTAGAAGTCATTATGTAAATGTCAGAAGATAAAAACGTGATTATACAAATTAATTGTTTTTCAGGGCCACAGTTCTAAATAGAAAAGAATCCCAGGGTAGGTTTCAATTTTGTTTCCTATATTTGTTCAGTTTTCCTAGTACTTCAAAAGATTCATGTGATATGGGGAAAAACAAACTGCAAGCAAGCCTAGCTTTTAGTCCCAACCTGTTTTTTGAAAGTTGTAATGATGAGGGGGATTTTTAGGAAGAGTGATATTTGAAAAGGATTTTCAGGAAGTTTCACTGATTGTTTTGGGTCAAAATCTCCCATTACCAATGTCAGGGATTAGACATCAGTAAAATTTTGGAGTAGGCAATATTTACCTTTAATGTTTTCAATAATGTTCTTATGCCTTTCTACACCTCTCTATTTCATATTCAGTGTCTTGCCTCCTCTGCTGTAATGGCCAATCTGTCACTCTCTCCTACCTATGTGTCAAGGAGAAGTGTCTTAGTCCATTTTGTGTTACTATAAAGGAATACCTGAAGCTGGGTAATTTATAAAGAAAAGAGGTTTATTTGGCTCGCGGTTCCGCAGGCTGGGCAAAAGCATGGCACCAGCATCTGCTTCTGTTGAGGGCATCAGAGAGCTTCCAGTCAAGGTGAAAGGTGAAGGGAGACTGGGTGTGTCACATGGTAAGAGGGAGGAAGAGAGAGGATGGGGGGTGTTCCAGGCTCTTTTTAACAATCGGATCTTGCATGATCTCCAGGACAACAGTGGGTAAGATCATTCTTGCCTTGTTTCCCATCTTCAGAGGAAAATATTCACAATTTCACCATTAAGTATGATATTACATTTTCTGCAGATGTTGTTTATGAAACTGAGGGTAATTTTCTGAAAGGTTTTTTTCAGGGGTGGATGTTAGATTTTTTTCAAATGCTTTTTCTTACTCTGTTGAAATTATTATATGTTTTTCCCCTTTAATCCCATAATATGGTAGTTAGCATTGATTGATTTTCAAATTTTAAGCCAATGTTGGATTCTTGGATAAAACACATTCAGCCACAATGTATTATGCTTTTTATATATTGCTAGATTAAATTTTTCAATATTTTGTTAAAGCTTTTTGCATCTGTATTCATGAGGCATATTAGCCTGTGGTTTTATTTTGGTAGAGCTTTTGTTAAGTTTTGGTGTTAGGGTTAATGGTGAGCTCCTAAAATGAACTAAGGAGTTAATGCTTTTTGAAAGTATTTGGGTAAGATTGGTGTTATAGATTGATAGAACTAAACAGTGAAACCATCTGGATCTGGTGGTTTTGGGGGGAGAAGGACTTTGATAATGAATTCAATTTGTTTGACAGATAAATGCCATTCATATTTTCTGTATCTACTTGTGCCAGTTTAAGGAAATTATAGGATCTATATTTATAGCCTCTCTTTCATTTCTCATGTTGATACATTATGCTCTTCTCTCCCACCACCCCCCTCATCAGTGTAGCTAGAGAAATGTATGCAGCTTGTTGAATGGTATCTAGGACCTGTTGTTGGTCAGGGCCCCACTCAATGATGGCCGCACTTCAAGTGACCTTTTGTAGTGAACTGATCAGGTTCTCCATGACAGGCACGACCTGCCTGCAATACCTGAACAAAGCTATCAGATGTTGTGTCTCCTTTTTGTTTGCTGGCAGTTTTAAGGACAAGTTCTTCTGGAACAGGCTCAGTGATTGTTCTCTGGGCATCAACTCACATGGGTCCCACGAGGTTTACTTAGGTAACAGACCCCTGTACTTTGTCAAGATTAATCTTCCAGACCTGGTTACTCAGTTATTAAACCAATATTTTGCTTATATAATTTTCTCTTTTCTTTCTCTGATTTCCGTTTTGTTGTGATATGTTCTTATCTTTAGTTCCTTTCTTCTACTTGCTTTAGATTTGTTTTGGTCTTCTTTATCTAATTTATTAAGGTAGAACTTTAGGTCAGGGATCAGCAAACTTTCTGTAAAGGGATATATAGTAAGTATGTTAGGATTTTAAGGCCACATGGTCTGCATTGCAAATACTCAACTCTGCTATTGCAGCATAAAAGTAGCCATAGACAACATATGGACATGACTATGTCCAAATAAAACTTTATTTACAATAGTAGCTGGCAGGCCTGATTAGTCATGCAGGCTGTAATTTGCTGTCTCTTGCTTTAAGTCACTGCTTTGAGACCTGTCTTCCTTTCTAATATAAGTACTGAAACCTACATATTCTTCTGTAAGCACTACTTTAGTTATATTCTACAACTTTTGGTAGTTAGTATTTTAACAATTATTCCATACAAAATATTTTTCTGTCTTCTCTTGTGATTTCTTCTTTGACTTACATATATCCTAGAAGAATATTGCTTAATTTCCAAATATGGAAGGTTTTCCTAGATATCCTATTGTTACTGAGGTCTAACTTAATTAATTCCCTTGTGGTCAGAGAACATACTCAGGTGATTTCAATCCTTTTAAATTTATTGAGACTTATTTTATGGTCTATCTTGTTGAATGTAACATGTGCCCTTGAAAATAATGTATATTCTGCAATTGTTGGGTATAGTGATCCATAAGTATCAATTAAGTCAAGGTAGCTGATAATATGATTCATATCATCTATGTCTTTACTGAATTTTTGTCTAGTTATTCTTCCTATTTCTGAGAGAGGATGTTAAAATCTACATATAATAATACAAATAATATTAAAACCCCTATAACATTCTAAGAGGAGCTTTCCTAATAAAAGCATCTCAATATGTTTGAGAAGGAAGAGAGCAAGATGGAAACAAAGGCCATCAAATCTAAGGTTGTGGGTTGACTGAGGGGTGAGTAGAGCACAGAGCTCTGTTTCTAAGAGACAGAAATAAATCTAAGTTTTAAAAGACTAGGTAAACTTTGACTCTGACTACCATCCCACTAACCCCTAAAGAAATCTCTATTTCTCCTTTCCTCAAGCACAGAATGTAGGGCAACAAACCTCCTCTGCCTTCCCAGCCCCCCATCACAAATGTAAATTCTTCCCAATGACCATTGTAGATGTTTTTATGGAGGGCAATGGACAAAGGAGATTCTCTCACCGAGTTAAAACAGGGGACATGAAGGACAATGGACAAATGGAAAGCCTCCTAAGTTCCAAGTGCAATATTGTCTAATGAGTGGGTTCATTCCATTTGTCAGGATATTGAGCCCTCAGTATTCCTATCCAATGGGATATGATATATGCCATGAACCAATATGTTGTTTATCATTCTCCTCTTTTTTTAATGGGAATTTTTATTAGTTACCCCAATATTTCTCCATCATTGTATACTGAATGCACTGGGAGTGGATAAATTGTCATTTTTAGGATATGTTACCACACCATGAGGTAGCTGTCTCTGAACTTGATAGCAAGAATAGTACATAATCCAGAGATCCTGGACTTAGTTCTGGTTTCAGTAACTGGGTGAGATATTGGATAGTTTCCCTTGGAGGGAGGATGGGAATGTGATTTATGCACATTTTAAACTAAATGTATAGAAAAAGTATTATTCATGTTAGATACCCAAAGGTGTAGTACTTAGTGATATTTCCAAATATTCATTTCCTCTCCCCAATTGTTTATCAGCCAGGTAACTTTTCTGGCCCAATCCCATTAGGATAACTTTACCTTTTTTGCCAAAGGTGGTCCAATTGGAATGAATTTAATACTTCTGCTCAATATGTTTTGGGAGGAAAGATTTTTTCCCCTGAGATATAAGCACAAAAGCAGATAGTCCAATTTGTTAATGGTAGCTATCATGTGAACTTACCCATTTGAAGACAGTAGTTTTTTTTTTTATTTCAGCTTATTATTGGGGTACAAAAGTTTAGGTTATATATATTGCCCATGCCCCCCATCCCCCCCGTGTCAGAGCTTCAAGCATGTCCATTCCCCAGACAGTGTGCATTATACTCATTATGTAGGTATACACCCATCCCCTCCCCCCACCCCCCACATCTGCCCGACACCCAATTGGTGTTATTCCCAAATGTGCACTTAGGTGATGATCAGGGAAACCAATTTTCTGGTGAGTACATTTGGTGTTTATTTTTCCATTCTTGGGATACTTCACTTAATAGAATGGGTTCCAACTCTTTCCAGGAGAACAAAAGAGATAGCTGAGTAATACTCCATGGTATACATATACCACATTTTACTAATCCACTCATATATTGATGGGCATTTGGGTTGTTTCCACATCTTTGCAATTGTGAATTGTGCTGCTATAAACATTTGGGTACAGATGTAAGACAGTAGTTTTTATATCCTTTGTACTTCTCTCAACTAAGATGAGTGTCTTCTTTAACATCTTGGTAGTGCTTTCTGGTACAACTCAGTTTATCTGTGTTCTTTTTCAAGTGTGCAATACTCCATGTGTAGTCTTATTAGGGCAATGTGGAGCAGGATTATCTACTGAGAAGATAGTCTCTGATGGAAAGAATGCTGGCTAGGATCTTAAGTCTCAGTGGTCATAGACATCATACCACACTCCCTTAGGGCATATGCAGCACAGTGTGGATAATTTAAACAAATATACTTTATTTCTACCTATGGCTTTGTCCCCAAGTCTCTACTGAGTACAATCCTGATAAACTGGCCTGGACTACCTGTGAGTCCAAAAGTTCCCTCTTGCTCTCCAAATAAGGGCATGGATGAGAGGCCGTCTCAAACCAGCAGCTTGATCATTTTCCCCATAGCCCTTTCCTTTGTCTTGACAGAGTGTCAGCATACTGACAGCAAGGGGATGTATGGAAAAGAGAGTGCACAGAACATGAACTCATTTTCTTAAATACTGGTGTTTACTTAAATCTCTTATTTTCTCTGGATCCCACATTTCCTCTGTTCCACCAGACAAAGATGGGGAAAATGCTTTTCAAACAGGAGTTAGGTGCAGCTCCATCTTATTATATCACACACAGGAACAACCAGACATCATGGGGAAATAGCATTGGGAACTTCAAAATAGTCAAGAAACAAGGCAGCTTCTTTCTCATTCCCTCTCTTTCTGAAACCACAGGATCTTTTGGCTCTTCTTTCTGTTTTCTCCCTCTCTTTCTTTCTCTTCCAATCATGCTTTCTCTCCTCCACTTAAGTACTGTCATTGTCATTTCAGTGCCAACTTCACATTCATTACAAATCCAACACTTGATGCTCATTGATCTACTTTCTTTGGATACAAATTCCAAATTCTGAAACAGAGAATGTAACTGGGACAGACAAGACTTGGAATAGCTCCTCCTGGCTGAGATATCAGTTCTTATCTGAACATGTTTCCCTATAAAGGCCACTTCTTGTGAGTGATGAAGAGTTATCAAAAACAAAGACTGAATTATTGTAGCTAATTCTGATCATTATCAATGATCAGAGTAAAGTGGCTTCTTGCAAATCAAATGAAGATAGTGAGAGGAATGAGGCTTTGCATATATTAGAATATCCCACTAAAACAAAGATCACATATAAAGTCATTATTAGTCTTGATTTCAATTTGCTTATCAACTTAGCCCTAAAGAAGAATGAGTCTGTTAAAAATGGAATGTAGCTCCAGATAGTTTTTTTTTTTTTTTTTTTGAGACAGAGTCTCACTCTGTTGCCCAGGCTAGAGTGAGTGCCGTGGCGTTAGCCTAGCTCACAGCAACCTCAGACTCCTGAGCTCAAGCGATCCTCCTGTCTCAGCCTCCCGAGTAGCTGGGACTACAGGCATGCACCACCATGCCCGGCTAATTTTTTCTATATATATTTTTAGCTGTCCATATAATTTCTTTCTATTTTTAGTAGAGGTGGGGTCTCGCTCTTGCTCAGGCTGGTCTCGAACTCCTGAGCTCAAACGATCCGCCCACCTCGGCCTCCCAGAGTGCTAGGATTACAGGCGTGAGCCACCGCGCCCGGCCCCAGATAGTTTTGATAGTACATAAAGGAAAAGTATCCAAATCATATGTTGTTGGCAAGAAAGGTTTTGGTCAGATGGGTTCTGATCTCATCTACTCTCATGCCTTCACAACATTAATATACTTGTTACTTCTAAATCTGTTTTTCTAATAAAATTACTCTCATGAGATGATTTGCTAGTGTACCTATAACCCCCAAAAGACTACAACAATTTGACAGAAGGGGACATGAATTATTTACTTCTCTATTGCCAGCATCTAACTCTTTGCCTGCATTATAGTAGATAAGCAAGCTTGCTCAGTGAATGAATTGATTGAAAGCTTAGTCAACTTGAAGATGTAGTAAGGGGGGGAGAAGAAACTGAAAAAAAAGGATAGAGGTCATGTTTAAAGTGTTGCAAAAGCATCAGTTTTTCTTATTTGATATTTGGCCAAAGATTGAGAGTGAGAAGAAGAGATCCAGCTTGAAAAGGTATGTAGCTTTCCAGCAGCTATCTTTTGCTCAATGGATCCAACAACCAAAGTTCTGATCTTATGTCATTTTGGCATCTACCATCATTTTAGATTTTTAAAGTTATCTTTTAGTGTCTGAATATTTCCATTCAAGCACTTTATCTTCATGTTGAGTGTCTGCCTATTAGAAAAGGGCAGAGTTGTGGGTTTAGCTCCATATGCATACTCAAATGTTAGTCTATTAAAAAACAAATAAAATACTTAGAAATATAGTTAATATTTAGTAAATGTGGCTTTACTTTTCTTTCAAAATATTTTTTTGATAGACGCAGCATGGATTACTTAACAACTCATTACACAAAAGTGAGATTTATGGTAAAATAAGATTAACATGAAGCCTGCTTGCGGTCACTGCTTAAACAAATCTCAGCTTTCCTTTCTTCTTTAAATTTTTATTTATTCTTATATACATATATAATAACTTATAAATGTTTAAGTGTAAACATTCAAACATTAAAGATAAAGCTGAAGTCCTCTTTGACCACTTGGATTTTGTTTGTATCTTAACGATAACCACTTTCTATCACCTTTTTTGTAACTTGTTACTAGGCTTCCACTGCTTATTTTGTCTGCTCTGGGTGAAAGACCCTCATAACCAGGCCTTACCCTCTTGATAATTATACAACTTCCTTCTGCAATCTACCTTCAGCAACTTGTATGGAACAGATTCGTGTGGATCAAACTAGCCTGATTCTACGTGTCCTATTCCCTTAGCCTATCATTCCTTTCTTCCTCTTCTTCATCTGGTAACTCCAATTCTTTCCCTGCTGTAATCAAATGACACCTCATTTATGGAGTCTATAAATAGACACAAAAAGTGTCTATAAATGGTTTTGTATAATAAAGGACCCCGGGGAAATTAATTGACCCATGAGATTTGAAGCCAGATTTCTTGGGTATGATTCTGGGTCTTGTCTCTTACAAGTTCCCTATACAAGTTACTTAGCCTCCTTGAGTCTCAGTTCCCTCACTTGTAAAATGAGTATAATATTACTACCTATTTCATAATTCTATTAGTAGGATTAAAGGAGTCAACAACTGTGAAACAGTGAGATCATACCTGGAAGATAGTGAGCACTTGATAACTGTTAGTTATTATTGATATTGTAACATAGTTAATTAGAATATTTTTCACATTTTATGGTGGCTTTTTCTGCCTGCCTACCTTCTCTGGTCCTCAAGGGCTGCACTCATGTCATCATTTACTTTGTTTCACCCCCACCATACCTTGCCCTTGTCCCAAACTCCATAGCACACTCATTAAGCAAAATGCCTGCCACTTAATGTGTGCTCTATGAAGAAGAAAGCATGGCACAGTGTCAAGCTCCTTAGTAACAGAAATCTTCAATCTGGAACATTTCACAGCATGCTTTTAGGGGATTCTACATTCTAGCTCTCAGCTTCCAGGCTATCTTGCTTTCTCTTTCCCTTGAGACCAAATAAGAAAGGCATTGGCTTTCTGTTTGGCCTCCAGACTCAGCAAATGGTGTTGAGTCCACAGCATACCTCAGGAGGAGGTTTCTTTGGCCCCTACCTCTACACTTCTCTGCATTTCCTGCATCTCACTTTCTCGTTCTCTGCAATTCCACCTTGTAGATCACTTTTTACCATGGAAAGTTTTCCTATAGAAGCAGTCACCTAAGCAATGTTGACAGAGTGCCTCAGACCTCTGGTCCCAATTGCTTCTGGCTTCATGATCTATGCTTTCATTCTTTCTTTCCCTCACTAATATTTTGAAAACAACTGAATCAAACAAAACAGCTTTTCCGCTGTTTGCAGCATGCTTACCTCACAGCCAACTTGAATCAAGCCTTGTAGCTTCTAACCAAAGGGAATGACATTTTTTCAAGTTTCTGTTATTGGTGCATTTCAATAGAGTGAATTCTGTTCTCCAAGAATTTAAAAAAGTAAAAATGGACCTGCAAGAATTACAATTAATGTAGACATATATTTAATGGAATGCTACTATTAAGTGATATCAACACAGATCCATATCCTACATTACTTTGTGGTTCATTAGAAAAATAAGCACATTATCCTAGTTTTGGGTGAAACCACTGGAAACATTCTTCTGGTAGTATACTGGGATATTTATGGGGAATGTTAGGAAAATGGACCTAGTTAATATTTAATGAAATGCATGTTACTATAATATTACCATAAAATTAGCTTAGCTTATAGACGATGTTATAGAATGTATCTTTTTTATTACTGGCCAGTAATTAAAATAATATACTTCATTAAAAGAGCCAAGCAATGTTTTAAACTATTTTATACACAAATTCCCAATCTATCTATCAAATTGCTATTGCTCTTTTATTTTCTACATTAGTATTCTATTTTCTACTTTAGCATTTTCATTCACTGTAAAATACTTTTTGAAGAGAATTTTGGATTAATAAAGCACTTAGCAGAAAAATAAGCTGAAGTATTATTTATTTTCAGAGCAAACCCCTGGCAGTTTTGAGTGTTATTAGTGGTTCTCATTTAAGCTTTTTCAGAAACATACATTTTGACCTTTCTCAACTCTTCTGACTTCTAGAAGGATGAAATGTTTATCTCAGAAGCTATTGAAACTATCTTAAGATCCCAGGCTGTTCAGAAAAATAGCTGTGCAAAATATTTTAATAGATAAAAACAAAAGAACACTGCACTGGGCTGGTAGTCAAATCTGAAGTTCAGCTGCTAAATAATGGGGAACATGTCACTTAATTTCACAAAAAGCTGAGAAAAATAAAGCATTTTATTATTCTTATAGGATTGCTGTCTCAAATGAGGAAATATGTAAATATTGTGAAAAATAAAGTAATTCAAGAGTTATTACTTTCATTATTTACATTATCATTTTGAATCACACTCTTATTACAGCTTTTTAAAGATTATAGGGTTGGCATGTGTCCAATAGTATGAATAGGTTCCTATAAAACATTTTTATAAAGCAGGGATTTAGTTTAAGAGTTGATGTGTGCTGACCTAAGACAATTTTGGCATTCAGCAAATGACAGATTATTTTTGTAAATATCAGTAGTGTCCTGAGTTACAGGCAAGTTGGGCCTTTATATCTCCTTCCTTAAAAATTTGCCAGAAGCACCACTGTCTGCCCTAGGCCTTCCAACTGATACCTTATGTGAAAGATTCACTGAAAGGCAAACACAGTGATGTTCTGACCACGGGAGGTAAGAATAATGGGGCTGTAGACCTCAAGAACTGCACTAATAGTCCTACATTGCCTTGTTAGATTCTTATACCTTGTTCATGCAAGGGCAATGGGACTTGTACAAATCAGTATAATCAGTTACCTATTTTCAACATGGTTCATTTTACCAGTGGAAAAATATTTCTAGCATACCTTATGTTTAATTAATAACTCCTTTCATGTAGATTTTAATTATGATATTTGAGATGCCAACTATTCAGCTCTCAGTGTTGCCTCTTAATTAAGGTACCTCTAAGAGATAGAATGGAGTTTTTGCACATTCACATATTAAATGGCTTATGCTAATATACTTAATGTAAATTCCAATGCAAACTGTACAATAAGAGTGGCATTTTGTTATTTTATAGAAATGTACAGTATTCTACTCTAAATACTATTATCAAGGTCTCATGTTTTTCTTCTTTAAAAAAAGGACTTTAAAGAATACTTAAGCCATTTATCACTTAAGACAGAGTTTTTATCATGAAGGAGTGTTAAATTTTGTCAAATGCTTTTTCTGCTAAATATCTATCAATGGATGAATGGATAAAGGAAATGTAGTATCTGTATACAATGGAATACTATTCAGCCATAAAAAGAATGAAATTCTGTCATTTGTGGCAACATGAATGAACCTGGAGGACATTATGTTAAGTGAAATGAGCCAGGCACAAAAAGGAAAATATTGCATGAACTCATTCATGTGGAATGTAAAAAGTTGTTTTCACAGAAGTAGAACGAAGTAGAATAGTGGTTACCAGAAGATGTAGAGGGTGGGGAGAAGAGGAGATAGAGAGAGACTGGTCAATGGGTACAAAGCTACAGTTAGATAGGAGGAATAATTTCTGGTGTTCTAACGCAATCTAGGGTGACAGAGTTAACAATAATGTGTATTTCAAAATAGCTAGAAGAGAGGTTTTTGAATGTTCTCATCACAAAGAAATTATAAATGTTTCAGGTGATAAATATGCTAATTACCCTGATTTGATCATTACACTATACACACACACACACACACACACACACACACACAGATTGAGTATCCCTTATCCAAAATGCTTGGAACCAGAAGTGTTTCAGAGTTTGTTTGTTTCTTTTTTTTTTTTTTTTCCAGATTTTGGAATATTTGCATTATACTTACCAGCTGAGCATCACAAATCTGAAAATCCAAAATGTTGCAATAAACATTTCCTTTGAGTTTCATGTCAGTGTTCGAAAAGTTTCAGATTTTGGAGCATTTCAGATTGGGGATTTTCAGACTTGGGATTTTCAACCTGTATGAAAACATAATCTTGTACCCCCAATCTGTACAATTATTATATGTCAATCATAAATTCAAGAAACACGGTGTGCTATTTGCAATGAAAAATAAAATAGAGTGTTATGAGATTCTTTAAAATATTGTTAAGACATTATTTAGAAAAAGCTTATCAGAGGAGGTAGAAATAATTTATCTTATAATTAGAATTGCAAATGCTGAGTTTTCATAGTTAATTTCTTTCCTTTTTAATGTTTTTACCTTAAAGAAGAAGATAAAGAGCAGAAACACGTTTAACTGGGAAAATAACTTTATGTGCCATTGAATGGTTTGGCTGACTGAAACTATAAAGCAGTTTAACAACTGAATGTCACAGGAATTAAAGGCACTTCTATTGAATCGATAAGTCAATACATTACTTCTGTTCCCCTGAGGAAACCAGCTTGCTACATGCACAATTCAAGATACAATAACATTTTTCAGTAGCTAGTGAGGAAAATAACTCTGACAAAGAAAAAAGTTTGGGGTTTTAAATTATTTTTTCTGATTTTTTCACTGTAGTGTACTATAAACTGAAGCAGAAAACATCAATAGACTTCAATTATACTATGGAGAATAATCTTAAATGCAATTTCTGGTTGGATGGAGTAAAGTCTGGTTGTGCTGAGACCTCATTCCTTTGCTCATTTAATTTTTTTTATTAATTGATTTGAATTTCTTTTTGCCATTACTTAATACATTATAAATTTGATGCTTTTCATTGCAGTCATAGAGCTCTATTAATATTTATATACATTTTATAGAGTTTATACATTACATACTCTATTAAATATACATAATTTGAATTTTTTACATTTAGCCATTGAAATACAGTATGAAGATATGAAGTTTACTGATCGACAGAAAGTTGTTAGATAATGTTCATTTATTTTATTTTTCCATAGGATGGTGAATAAATGAATATGCAATTCTCAAGAAAAGAAGTTATATTCAAGGTACTCTTAAGGTCTTAAATTTAATTACTAAAATGCTTTTTAATACACTTTGATTTATTTGACCTTCCAAGATTCTAGCAAACAATGTTACAACCGGCAAAATGCATATAAAAAAACCCTGGCAATTATATTGTGATTGATTTTGAACTGCTTCTTCCATTTTCCTATCAACCATTATTTTAAACTCACATTAGAGTAAGAATACATTGAAAATTGTGATAGAAATTGAAATATTTAAGATACCAACTCAGACATAGATGGACACAGACACCTAAACAGCACATGCACATGTACAGGCACGCAAGCACACACACACACACTCAAGTACATAATTTGGTATCTTTCCCTGATATCTAAGATGACACCACTATAATATTGACATCAAAAATCTCATTGTCTCCATACTTTGATAGATTTGATCATTCAACAAATTCAGTGGCTCAGAGAACCTGCATAAGCCCTTTGTCTCTTTGATTCTTTGGTTTAACAATATTTATTGAGTGTCAACCATGTGCCAGACACTATTCCAGGTGCTGGGGTTAAAACAGTTAATAAAGTAGGCACAGCTTCTTCCCTCATGGAGCTTATGTTCTAGTGGAATTTTGGTCACACACACATACACACACATATGGTGGGGGGGACAGATACATAAATTATGAATATGTATTTTCTTTTTAGCAGTTTGACAATGATGTAACAGATGACGATATAGATATAGATATGTATAGATGTAGAGGTAGATAGGATGGTAAACACACACACGATGTTGATTGGTATTTGTTCTACTGCCTGATTTTTTCCAATGTTGTCACAGAACTGGTGATAAAATCATTGAGCTGGAAACAAAAGCTGCTAACTACTCTTCATATTCTAAAGAAAGTAACCCTTTTAGCAACCAGTTTGGGACTGTATTCCTTCCTGTAGGACTTTCTAAAGAGGCTATTACACCACCTTCATCCTCCTCCCCAATCTACAGGAGAGGATTAGACATGGGAAAAATTTGAGGTGGTAGCTGTGCAGGGTTTTAGTGAGAGAAGAGTCTTTTCTCTTCCTTGTTCTTCCCTGTCTATGCCAAGTAAAGGGGGGTTCCAAAAAGATCATTTGAAGACTGGACATGGCTTTTACAAAGGAAATACTATCATCACTTGCCTTGGCTTACTTAGGTGCTTGCTGAGATGAGAGCAGCAGGCCTATCTTGTGTTCTCATGAGAAAAAGGCAAGAAAATTGATTTCTTAACATTGCTTTATAGTTGTTTCTAGAAGTTTGGGAGCCCACAGGAGCATAGTGATGGTGTGTCCATTTCCAGTCTAGAGAGTTCCAAACGCAGGAGACTTGCTAAGGTAGCCCATGTCAGCAGTGTGTGAAGAGATCATGTTGTAGTGAGCTGAGGGCAGAAAAGGAGAGCGAGTAGCATCTGCCATTCCGGGTTACTCTGGCTTTTGGAGGCAAGGAAGTGAGGTTCTCAGTAATTCCTGTGGTTTCTCAAAAAAGCATATGGAGAGTACAGGTGACCCAGGTGGTTTCCAGGGCAAAGCAACTGGAAGCCCCATTAAGATAAGGAGTCAGGTGACTGATGGTAAGGCTAAAGTGAGGTTTGGCTGTCCTTCTCTGGGGGTGGCCTTCAGACACAGAGTATGCAGGATGAAACATAAAAATTGCTTGCATGATATGATTTCAGGTGCACTTGAAAGAATCAATCGTGTCTTTAAAAAGTTTCATTCTGCTCACTCATGTTTTTTTCTCACCTTTAAAGTCCTCTTTCTGTTCAATCAACAGATATTTACTGAATGCTGACAATGTTCTGGGCGGTATTCTAGGTGCTGGGACTATAACAGTGAAAAGACACACATAGGGGGAGGAAGATTACAAATTGAATCCACTATCAGAGTCAAAGCTACTGGCATAAGAATTGGAGGCTGTACTGATCTATGTCCGGCACAAAGCGGGAGCCTGATATATGTTATATTGAATGAATAAATGAGGTTAAATTAGATGATTTATAGGATCATTTCTAGTTTGGATAAATTCTGTTTTCCTTATTGTCTCCAACTCTGTCTTCAGTTATGTATATCTTATTTGAACATAATTTTAATATTAATCAGCATAGTCTAAATAATGCTAAAGTTTGTTCTCTATGTGTATTATACATTTAATCTTCATAGCAGCACTATGGAGCAGGTTTTGTTATCCCATTTTACAGATGAATGTACTGAGGCTCATAAGATTAAGTGTTTTACCCAGTTGGCATAACTTGAACTTGAAGGTCAGGTTTTTTTGTTTTTTGTTTTGCTCCAAAGCCCATTCTCTTTCTGCTAGATTACATTTTCTCCCTAATATTATTGGACTGCATACTACAAAGTGCTAGCGCATGATATAATTAATATTCATAGTGAAAACTTACATTTGTGTATTACTTTATAGTTTTCAAACTATTTTATGTTGTATATATGCATATATATCACACATATAATATATTCTTAGTTATACTTGGTATAGGCAGAGAAGATACTCTCTTCATTGTTTCATGGATCAAGAAACTGAAATTTCTAAAAGATAAATGATAGAACTAATAAGTGGCAATACTGAGATTGAAGCTTATGTCTTCCAATGCCTATTATTGTACTTGTTTCAATACATCACAATGCCTCAGTGGTCCTTAGAAGATGCTCTTTCCTTCCCAGTCTCCTTCAAATTCTAGCATGAAACATAACTTTTCTAGAAGGTATATCCTGGTAATACCACTTGACATCAAATCATGTGTGTTCTCTATTTATTTCCTGTACTTCTGTGTTTCATGTGATAATAGCTAACACTTGTTGAGTCTACTATGCACAGATGTTGTTCTGGACACTATACATGCACTGATTCACTTAGAGTGCACAGCACCTTCTTGAGGTAAATTCCACTGCAGTTTCTATTTTACAGATGAGGACACTTGAACATAAACAGGTTATGTGATTTGTCCGGTCTTTGAAAACTAGTAGGTAAAGCTGGATGATGTATGCAGACTATCTGGCTCCAGAAGACCTGTATTCATACCCATTTCATTCTATACTCCTGTGAATGATTTTACTTTGCTTTTGATTAAATATTGTTTTATAAGTGTTGTTCAGTGTTTTTTCATGTCTCACTCTTAATAGACAGGCTGAAACTTAAATCTTTTTGCATTACTATATAAATAGGGTTTAGTACAGCATTCTACATATAAAGGGAGTTTATAAAATAATTTGAAAGAGAATGGTAGCTCCTTGGGAACAGAGACAACAATTTACTAATTCTTTCCAGAGAATATAAAAGGTCTGAATGAGCTCTCTTGTCCTTTTTCTTTTTCTTTCAACCTCTCATGGCAAGGAATATTTGACATTAATGTGAAAAAATATCATGCTTTTTTAATATTAATACATTAAATTTGTTTTTACTGACTGATACTGAAATTGTTTTCCAGGAATGGGAATGGTTTTGAGCTGATGAGCCATAACCTTTCCATCCATTGGAAAGGTTACAAAAACACTGATTGGCCAGTTAGTTCCAGAGGTGAAAGTGACATTCTGTGACCAGAGACTAGAAGAAAACAAATGAGTTCACAGAAGAATTAAACCTAAATGTTCTTTTCCCTTGCAGCCACTCCCCATGTTACACATATATGTTACCCCATGTTACATACACATGACTGCCAGAGCTATGCCTCATAAGCAAATAGTTAATTCTGCCATTTGCCTGATTTAAAACATTCAATGACTCTCCTATGGCTGTGATGGTGTTTTTCAAATGTGGTGTAAACCAAAATAACCTAGAAAACTTGAAGAAAATGCAATTTCCAAGGCCAGGGAACTTGTGTATTTAACAAGCTCCCTGAAGAATGTTGATACCCATTCAAGGTTGAAAAACATTGGCCTTCTGGGATTAAGTACAGGCTCTTCAGCTTGGCATTAAGACCCACCTTCTCATTGTCCTGTTCTGGCATTTCCAGCCTTACCTTTTGTTAAGTCTTCATTGCAATCATCCCTATAGTCTCAAAACCACTCATACTGTCTTTGCACAGAGAAGGCATTCAGTATGGTTTATAAATTGACCTTGTTATTTCACTGTTCTAGTCCACTAAGCTAAGTAGCCACCAAGGTGTTGTAGGAAATTATATTGGTGTGTGTCCTTTGCTTACTTTGCTGCTTCTCATCAGACTTGGTGCTGCCTGAAAATTTCATTTTTCAAAGTGACATTAAGTTTTTACTTAGTCATTGAGTTTCAAAAAATGGTCACAGCAGAGTGACAATGTAGAAGGCAGAAATATTCCTCATGTTGAGAATAGCAATCCCCAAGGTATAGCAAAAATCATAATTCAGTCACTTCCCCCATCATTTCACATTAATGATTATAGTTTCAGGGTTCCAAATACTGATTCTCTGCTGTTTCAAGAAATCTTCAGTTTGTCCACATTCCCAATTCCATCCTAGATTCAAAGAGAAAGATGTAGTGCCAGCTACTACTTTCTCTCTCTTCAGTCCAGAAGAATGCCAATGTTCCTAACCCACACAAAGTGGTTCCATTATTCTTATTCATCTTTCAGTTTGTTGAGGTCTTATTGCCCCTTGCTCCTTTGAAAATAATGCCATCGTCTATAAGATCACTTAGTTCCATCCTGTTCTCTGTGTGCTGCAAAAATTCACTCTGATGGAAATGGAAATTTTGCCCATGTGAAAAAATAGTCCAATATTTCATAATTTGATGGGTCAAGTTGACATTATGGGAAGATTAATTAGCTAAACCAAAGAATGGGCTTGTGTGTATGCGTGTGTGTGTTCAGTGTACTTGTATGTATGTATGTTTGTGTTTGTGTGTTTGTGTGTGCCCATTCAGGGGACAGAGGGTGCTGAAATCCTGCCTGTCCTCCACATATACTTTGGTGCAGTGGTGGATAATGCCAGGAGGAAGGGGTACCTATTTTCCTTTCTCAAAAGTTACATTTGATCACCAAACTGTGTGCCTAAAGGGCCACCTATTTTTCCTGTTTCAACTGTTGATAGAAGGTGGCTTTTTCTAATTTTCACAGAAACCCATATAGACTAGCAGTGTCTATAAGTAAATGTTCATAAATATGCTCATATATATGCATATTTGTGTGAGTATGTGAGAGAGAGATAGAGGGAGGGAGAGAGAAACAGAGAGTGAGGAATAGAGGAAGGGGGAGAGAGACTATAAGAGGACACAGTATAGACTGAGAGGGTTGGCATTTTGGATAGACAAAGTAAACTTCTACCTATTGTGATAGGAACAAAAGTTAAGATCATTCTCTTTCATGGTATTAAGTATCTATGAAAATATCCCCTCCCCACCCCAGTATAATGGAAACTTTCCTTCAAAACGGTGATACAATATGGATAAAGGAGAACTGAGATAGAAGTTGGGAGAACTGAGTTTTCTCCTCTTCCAGTTATAACACTTAGCTGTGCGATCTTGAGTGAATTCTATAACATCATAGTGTCAATATTCTCATCTATACACATGGATTATTCAGGGTCCATTTTGCTGTCCCTATATAATTCCACATGTGCATATATATGTGTATACTTAATTACATTTTTTCCTCAAAGAAAAAGGATGAGTGGCTGGTTGATAGTTTAAGAATTTTCGCATTATGTGCTCAGGCTCCTCTAGCAGCACCCCTTATAAAACTTGCAACTTTTCCTCTCCAGGCTGTTTTAAAAAATAAAGGCTACAAATCTTTTTTTATAAACAAGCTCTTTATTGCTTTCCACTACAGGGATATGGATGTAAGTTGATTAAAGATAACAAATACTGGGAAGGTTATAAACTTCTGGTAGTATCAGAAAATGTCAATTGAGACATGGAAAATTCATGGAGCTTTATCAATCTTCTTTTCTTCCTTCAGATCAGCAAATATTTATTGAGGGACTACAAAGTGGCAGACACTTCTCTAAGCACGGAGATAATGGCAGTAAAGAAATTAGACAAAAATCATTGCCATTGTGATTCTATTGGGTAGAGGCAAACAACAGACCAGTATATATGCGTGTGTGTGTGTGTGTGTGTGTATATATATATATATATATATATATATATTTCTATCAAATAGGGATAAGTGTTATGAAGAAAAATGAGGCAGGGAATAGTAATAGAATGTGTGTTTGTAAAGGAGTGGTCATGAAATGTCTCACTGAAAAGGTAACACTAAAACTAAAACATGAAAGAGGTGAGGGAATGAGCTTTGAACATCTGAAGAAGAGCAATCTACACACTAGACCTGGCATGTTCTAGTAACAGCGAAGAAGCCAGTGTGGCTGGAGCTGAGTGAGTTAGTGGAAAAATAGAAGATGTCAGAGAGTTAAATCAGGGGCTTATTGCGTGGGACCTTGTAGATTACTGCAAGGGCTTTGGATTTCACTCTGAGTAAGAAGAGAAACCACTGGAGTACTTGGAGCAAATGAGTGATATGATCACAGTTAAATTTTTACAAGATCATAATAGATGCTGTGTTGAGAATGGACTGTAGGAGCCAGGATATAAGTACAAAGATTATTTAGGAAACTATTGCTATAATTTAGATGAGAGAGTGACAGTAGCTTGTACCAGTGCAATAGCAGTAGCAAGTAGCAGAAGGGACTGATTTATATATATATATATATATATATTTTTTTTTTTTTGAGGTACAACCAAAGGATTTGCTTATGATTTGGATGTGGGGTATAAGAGAAAATGGCATGCAGAATGACTCTAGGGTTTTAGGCCTGATTACCAAAAGTATCTCAATTACTGATGTGCCATTCACTAATGTGGGAAAGACAGTGGGAGGAGTAGGTATCTTGATAAGACAATCAACGATTCAATTTTGCACATTTTAGGATTAAGATGCTTATTGAACATCCCAGTGAGAATGTCAAGTCAGCAGTTTGACATAGGAGTCTGCATTTCAGGAGAGATATCCGGGCTGGTGACAAAAATTCAAGAATCATCAGAAAATAAATAGCAATTGAAAACCTTAAACTAATTTGATCACCAAGGGAGTGACTGGAGATAAAGAGGAAGTATAAGGACTGTCTTGAGACACTACAATAGAATGTGTATGAGTAAAGGAGTAAAATATATTTATGTTTTGATATATGTATACATTGTGAAATGATTACCTCAATCAAGATAACTGACGTATCCATCACCTCCCCAGCTACCAATTTTTTTGTGTTGAGATATGCTCTCTTAGCAAATTTCAAGTATACAATACTTGAAACAAGAATGGAAGAGAAAGAATAATAAGAAAGTACGAGTGTGTGAAGTTCTGAAGGCCAAGTCAAATTTGTGTTTTATGGAGAAGAAAGTGTTCACTTGTATCAAATGTTGAGGATAGGTTAAGTAAAATGCACATGGGCAAATGGATTTAGCAATGTGGAGAGACTGGCAATCTAGGCAAGAATAGTTTCAGGGCAGTGGTGAGTATGAAAGCCTGATTGGAATGAGTGAGAGAGAAATTTCCAATGCATCTTTAGAGGAGTTTTGCTCTAAAGGGAAAGAAAAAAAAATGAACAGTAGCTTGAGGAAGTGTATGGGATCAGAGGTGTTTTTTCTTTTTTCTTTTCTTTCTTTTTTTTTTTTTTTAACTTTTTGAGGCAGAATCTCACTCTGTTGCTCAGGCTAGAATGCAATGGTGTCATCATAGCCCACTGCAACCTGAAACTCCTGGGCTCAAGTGATCATCTTCCCTCAGTCTCCTGAGTAGCTGGGACAATAGGTGTGTGCCACCATGCCTGGCTAATTTTTGTTTTTAATTTTTTTGCAGAGATAGGGTCTTGCTATGTTGCTCAGGCTGGTCTTGAACTCCTGGCCTCAAGAGATCCTCCCAGCTCGGGCTCCCAAAGCACTGGGATTACAGGCATGAGCCACCATACTCAGCCAGCTTTTCCTTTTGAACTTGTGACGTATGATATGCATGCAAAAAACTATATCAAGCATAAATATAGTTTAATAGATAATTATACAGGGAATGTCTGTGTAACCATTTTATAAATCAAGAAACAGAACATTGCAATGTCCTCGAAGCCCAGTGTAGGCTTCGATTTCTGATCAAAAACTTTTCCTTGTCCCTTAAAACTAATTGCCATCTTGACTTTCTCAATCATTTCATTGATGTCTTTACATTTTTGTTCGCATAAGTTTGTATCCCTAAACACCAGTTGTTTAGTTTTGCCAAGTTTTGGCATTTAGAAAAATGCAATTACATTGTATTATAATGTGTATTTGTATATAATATGTACTGTACATAATATGTATTTGTACTTTGCCTCTATCACTATTGTATGAATCTGTTTTCTGTTGCTTATAACAGAATACTGAAATTAGGTAATTTATAAAGAAAAGTCATTTATTTCTTACAGCTCTGAAGGCTGAGAAGTCCAAGGTTGAGGAGCCACACCTGGTGAGAGCCTTCTTGCTGGTGGGGACTCTCTGAAGAGTCCTGAGGTAGTGCAGGGTATCATATGGTGAGGGGGCTGAGCATGCTAAAGTGCTAGTGCAGGTCTCTCTTTCTCTTCTTATAAAGCTACGAGTTCTGCTCCCATGATAACCCATGAAAAAATTAACCCATTAATCCATTAATATATTAATCCATTCATGAGAGCTTTGCTCTCATGACCCAATCAACTTTTAAAGGCTCTACCTCTTAATACTGCCACATTGGGGATTAAGTTTCAACATGAGTTTTGAAGGGGACAAAGATTTAAAACATAGCAATTGTTTTTCAGATTAATTCATATTGCAGTTTTAGCTGTACTTGGTTTATTTTTGCTGCTGTGTTATATCCCATTGTATGAATATTCCATGACTTATATATCCATTTACTGCTGATAGATATTTAGACATTTTTGTTTTATGTTCTGAACCACATTCCTGTGGCCACCATCAGATTTCAGTTGCAGCTGTGGGCAGCAGCGCTCCTGCATGCTAGAACAGAAGCAACTCTGCTGAATCAATGCTCACAGACATTCTGGATTTTATTTATTTTTTTTTTGCTTTCGTTTCAGGCCTTTTCCCAAAGCCTCAGTTGATCGATCACATGGCTTGCTGGCAGGGCAGCCCAGAAGAGCACAAAAGTTAATTCTTCTAGGATCAGTTTTCAACCAATGAGGAACAGCAGGCTTTTAGAGGGACAATTTTTGTGTGAACACTATGTAGTTTTTCATTACACAAATGAGCCCAGTTGCCCACAATACTATTCAGTTTAAAAATGCAAACTTTATTGGTTTTCCCTCTTTTTTCCAGTCTCATTCTTCCCACTTCCTTAATTGTACTTCCTGAGATCACCTCCCGAATAAACCACCTGAACTCAAATCCTTGTCTCAGAGTCTGCTTGAAGAGAAACAAAAACAAAGATAAAGCTTTTATGAATAATGCAACAGTGAATATTCTTAAATGTACCTCTTGGGACACATGTGCACAAATCGCTCTAGGACAGAACTCAGCAAACATTTTCTGCAGAAGTCTAGATAAATATTAATATGGCTTTGCTGGCCACATATGGCCTCTGTCACATGTTCTTTTTTGTTTTATTGTTTGCATTTTCACAAGTATTTAAAATGCAAAAACCATTCTTAGCTCATGGGGCAGATTTGACCCAATGAATATAGTTTGTTAACCACTGCTTAGGGTATATTCTTGTGAATGAAATCACTGGGACAAAGAGTATACATAAGTACAGCTTTCTTATATGCTGCCAAACATTTTTCCAAAGTGGTTGTACATTCCCAGTAGCAGGGCATGAGAGATTTAGTTATTCCACAACCTTGCCAACATTTTGTATTTGACAGAGTTTTTATTTTTAGCCATTCTCTTGGGCGTGTAGTAGTATCACAATGTGGTTTTATCTTGCATTTCCTTAACGACCAATCAGGCTGAGAAATTTTTCATATGCTTGATGGCTAATTGGTTTTCCATATTTAACTAGTGCCTGTTCAAGTCTTTTTTCTGATTTTCTTCTAGTTTACCTGTCATTTTCTTGTTGACTTATAGGCATTCCTTATATATTCTGAATATGAATCTTTTTTCATTTGTACTTAAATAGCTTCTTTCATTTCATGACTTGCACTTTCACTTTATTAATTGTATCTTTCAATGAACAAAATTTCTTAATTTTGTTGAGACTAGACATCAATCATTTCTTTTATGGTTAGTGAATTTTGTGTTCTATTTAAGAACTTGCTCTCTATCTGAAGGTTATGAAGATATTCTTCTATATTATCTTCTACAGCTTTATTGTTTGTTTTTTTCCTATCACATTTAAGTTTAAAATCTAACAGGAGCTATTTTGTGTATAATGTGAAGTAGGGGTTCAATTTCATTTTATTTCCATTTGGATATCAATTGTCCTAACAGCACTTGTTTAAAAGATTATCCTTGCCCTACAACTTAGCTGTGGCAGTTGTGTTATAACTTAATTGTCTGTATATATTTAAGTCTGAATCTGAGCTCTATTTTGTTTCATTAGTCTATTTGATGACCTTGTAAAAATATAACACTGTGCATAGCAATTTTAAAATCAGACATCAGTTCTTTCAAACACAAAGAAAACTACAACTTTGATGATGATTGAATTGTATCTACAGATTAAATTTGGAGAAATAATACCTTTATAATGTTGAACCTTCAAATTTACAGATATGGTATATTTATTTATTTAGGGCTTCTTTAATGTCTTTCAATAATGTTTGTAGATCACCATGTAGATTTATTGCTTGATGTTGAGATTGTTACTGCTAATATAGATATTTATCATTTTTACTTTAATTTTTTTTGGTTTATCTACTTTTTCCAGCTTTATTGAGGTATGATTGGCAAATAAAAATTGTATATATTTACGATGTACATTATGTTTTCATATATGTATATATTGTGAAATGATGACCACAATCAAGTTAACTAACATATCCATCACCTCCCCTAGCTACCAATTTTTCTGTGTTGAGATATACTCTTAGCAAATTTCAAGTACACAATACATTATTATTAACTATAGTTGCCATTCTGTACATTAGGTCTCCAGAGTTCATTTAGTATATAACTAAAAGTTTGTACCCTTTGTCCAACATCTACCCATTTTTCCCATCCCTCAGCCCCTGGTAACGCCATTTTATTCTCTATTACTATCAGTTTGACTTTTTTTTTAGATTCCATATGTAAAAGAGATCATGTAGTATTTATCTTTCTGTGTCTGAGTTATTTCACTTAATATAATCCAAGTTCATCTATGTTGTCACAAATGACAGCATTTGATTTATTTTTAAAGGCTGAATAATCCATTTTGTATCTGTATAGATATAGGTATATATACACACATATTTTCTTTATCCGTTGATTTGTCTATGGACACTTTGGTTTCCACATCATGGCTATTGTGAATAGTGCTGCGAAGAACACAGGAGTGCATATATCTCTTTGGGATAGTGATTTTATTTTCTTCGGATTTAAAGCCAGAAGTGGGAAAATTGGGTATTTTGTATAATATAC
The DNA here is from genome assembly GCF_041146395.1 of Eulemur rufifrons. NCBI lineage: Eukaryota > Metazoa > Chordata > Mammalia > Primates > Lemuridae > Eulemur > Eulemur rufifrons. The sequence continues at coordinate 57,204,076 of NC_091012.1, forward strand.
TGTGGCAGTCCTGGAAATCAGATTCTCTCTCCTCCCCAGGGTTTGTTGTTGTTCCTTCTGGTTGTTGTCATTTATTTAATGGCTTTTCTAAACTAATTCTGTAAAGTCTATATTTTTTCCAGGTGTGGACCCTGAAATTTTTCAGTTAGTATAGTGGTTGCTGATAATCATCATAAGTTTTCTTACACACTTAGAACCAGTCATCCTCTCAGTCTTTTCTTAGTGGCTCTATGTTCATGTTGGGATATGCCTTCAACATTCATCCAGGTAGTCTACAATTTTATCCTTACTACCTGCTTTTTCACAGCCATTTACATTGGTGTCACCCTTTCTTTTTTTAAAAATTTATTATTGTTTGAAGACTTTACATGTGCCTGTCTCTTCATACTATATTTCCATCATAATATCTTTATAAGGTGGGTACTATTGCCCTCATAGTGATAAAGCTAAGTTTCAGCTATGTCTTTTTTTACTTATTTTATTTTATTGTTTTATTTTTTTATTTTAGCATATTACGGGGGTGCAAATGTTTAGGTGACATATATTGCCTTTGCCACACCCTAGTCAGAGCTTCAAGTGTGTCCATCCCCCAGAAGGTGCGCCCCACACCCATTAGGTGTGTATATACCCATTTCCTCCTCTCCCTATGTACTCACCATCAAATTGATATTAACTGATCAACACTTATGTGTACATATAGTAGTAACATTCATCGGGTGTCAGCTATGCCTTTTAACTGGTTGAGCCAGGTCATGACTCCCTACATGACTTCAGAGTTTATGCTTTTAATCACACTTTATATTAACCTTTCTTAAATAAAAAAATCAACTATACTATCTTTCTTTTATTTTGAATTAGGTGACATATTTTAATCTCCCTCTTAATGTGAGAAGCCACCCATCTAATTATTGCTTATATGGATCCCTGAGGGGTGGGAAATTATTTTTGCAAAGTAACAAAACATTCAATTTCCCTCAAGTGCCATAGTATTCAGTCCCTTATAATTTCTTATATTCACAAGGGCTAGTGACAAAGTACCCTCTCCTCAGTGGTTATAGCTCTAACTTTCCTTCGTTATATCTTGGACCACATTTTTATTTCCTCTAAACTCACCAGTTCCTCTCCTCTTTCATTCACATCCCTAGACAGGTGTTGGCCCCTGTGGATATGTGTGAAAATATGCCTTATAATCTCTTTTCTGGAGACAAATCTTATCTTAACCTTGACTGGGAGTTCAGATAATAACTTTGACCCTTGACCCCATTATCGATATCCATGTCACAACCAAGATTTATATTCATTTTTATGATTTGGAAGAGGCTGTATAACCTTATTTTGTTAACTTAGTTCCTCCAAGAAGCACACACAAAGATGCAATCAAATGTGAAAGAAAATAATTAAATCCTGTAAAGGATAAATGGGAGGAAGCAAAAGTAAGCAGAGAGACCTTTCCAACTAAGAAATGGATAGGGCACCTATGAAAGGAGAATTAAAAGCAAGTAGAATTTGGTAGGAAAAGTCTCAGAGAGCAATGCAGTTGTAAGACAATTTTGGCCAGCCTTATGAGGAATCCACAAGTCAAAATTTCCCATTATTGGAATCACATGTTCCATAAGAAAGAGCCTGCAATAATATCACTGCCTTGTTCAGTCGTTAGCCGTGAACAGTCCAGGGAAAGTATGGCCTTGGCACTAATATGATGGTGGATCTAGACATGCAGCAGCTGGGGCTATCACTCAAGTATGCTCCCCACATAAATATAGCTATCTGGTGCATTTTCATGGCTGCCACAATCTAGCACACCTAAATTCACATCTCACATGGTCATTTGTTTTTGTGAAGCATCAGGACTTATTAAACAGATTAAAGGTAGGCAAAAATAACAAAAAATTTCTAACAATAAACATGGATTACAGAAAAAGTTATGCCTACAATAACTAAAATATAAGTTGGGTTTACATAATTATAAAAAGAACTTTAACATAGTAAGTGAAAGTCACTTAAACTTCACCATGCATGTAAAAAAATAAAGTTGCCAGTGACTTGTAATTGTATTCTAAGGTGAAAAAAAAGTTGGTATTTAAAAAGCAGTGATTATAAATTTATAGGGGTGGGAGAAGTAAATATTAAGATTGTGTCTGTGCCCATGGGATAAAACAAAACAGTTTCACTGTTTAGACTAACCTGACATTTTCTTTAAAAGACAAAAGAAATAGCAATCAAAGAAAAAATATAGAAATTATATTTCATTAAAATTTAAAAACCTTTTTCCTTCAGAGGATACAATCAAGAAAGTGAAAACACAACCCACAGAATGGAAGAAAATATTTGCAAATCATAAATCTGATAAGGGACTTATATCTAGAATATATAAAGAACACTTATGACTCAATAATAAAAAGACAAATAATGCAATTAAAAAATGAGCAGAGAATCTGAATAAACATTTGGCTAAAGGAGGTATACATGACCAGTAAGTACAAGAAAAGTGCTTATTAGTCATCAGGAAAATACAAATTAAAACCAAGATGAGTCTGGGTGTGGTGTCTCATGCCTGTTATCCTAGCACTTTGGGAGGCTAAGACGGGAGGATCACTTGAGGCCAGGAGTTTGAGACCAGCCTGAGCAAGAGCGAAACCCTTTCTCTACCAAAAATAGAAAAAGTTAGCCAGGTATGGTGGTGTGTGCCTGTAGTCTCAGATACTTGGGAGGCTGGGGTAGGAGGATCTCTTGAGCCAGGCAACCCAGGAAACAGAGTAAGACTTTGTCTCAAAGAAAAAAGGAAAAAAAATAGGAGATATTACTTCACACTCACTATGATGGCTATAATAATGTGTTTGTGAGATATGGAGTAGTTGTAACCCTTATACACTGCTGGTCACTTTGGAAAACAGTCTGGAAATTCTCCAAATGATTAAACATAGAATTATTCTATGATGCAACAATTATACTCCTTGGTATCTACCCAACAGAAATGAAAACATATGTTTCAACAAAAATTTGTACATGAAATGTTCATAGCAGCATATTCATAACAGCTAAGAGGTCAAAAAAAACCATTTTTCTATCAACTGATGAAAGGATAAATAAAATGTGGTAAAATCCATATCATGGAATGCTGTTATTCAGCCTTAACAAAGAATGAATTACTCATACGTGTTATACATGGATGAACCTTGAAAACATTATGCTAAATGAAAGAATCCAATCACAAAAGACCACAAATGTCCAGAATAGAAGAGTCTATAGAGACAGAAAGTTGATGTCTATTGATGAGGGATGTGGAAATGGGGGTTGATGGCTAAAGCATACAGGATTTCTGTTTGGGGTAATGAAAATATTCTAAATGATTGTGGTGATGGTTTTACAGCTCTGCAAATATAGTAAAAATCATTGAATTGTGCATGTTAAATGAGTGAATCTTATACTATGTGAGTTATGTCTCAATGAAGCTTTTATTTAAAAATGACAGTGATAATAGCAGACTAGTTTGTGATTACAGGGGATTTAAGTATAATCTCTTACAAATATAATACAATGATATTAGTAACACAATGATTAATTCTGCATAATAGACTATGTTCTATTTAACTGTGTAGTGAGTTCAAATGATTACCAAGTATAATGTGTCCATATGGACATCTCAACTCAATAATGCAATTACATTTAGAAAAGCCATTAACAATATTAAATAAGTTTCAATGAGCAGAATTCTCAGTAATCATCCTAGAAAAGCAATATATGCTCATCAAAGTGAAAAGAATCCTTGGTTCTATGCAGAAAGTAGAAATCTTTCTATCAATGAGACATAAAAAAGGCATAACAGTAATTAAAGCCTCTACACTAGAGCATCTAAAAGTACAATATTTAAGTTGGAACATTTATTTCTGTCATGACAACATAGACACCAAAGCTGAATGTACAGCATGTTTTTCTTAAAGTCAAGGCTGTATTTTTTTATTTTCTCCTTTTAAAACTCCATTTTTTGTATTCAGAAACAGATTTTTAATCTTTTCTCTGATGTGATATTGCTTTAGTTTATTTTAACACAAAAACCAGAGAGCCAAATGATCACAAAACAGTATATGACCATGTAAAAATTTATCAAGAAATCAAGGTAGCTCTACTAGAAATTTCACTTTCATTCCCTTTTTCTTTCCTTTATCCCTTCTTTGGTAGTCTGCTCCCCCTCCCCCCTTTTTTTTGCCTGTTATCTATACCTTTTATTTTCTCTCTTTACTGTTCCTTTATAATCTTGTCTTTCCGATGGCTTTAGTTGGCACTCTCAACTTCAGTCAGCCCCCAGGTAGGTAATCACTTCATTCTTGTGACTTCACATAAATTCCTTACTGGTGAATCTGAGTAGAAAAAGTCATATTTTGGTTTTTATTGTTTTTCTTAAGAAAATTATATAAATCATAGATTGCTAACAAGCCTATAGATTGTCTACATTCTGGCCAGACTTGAATCTATCAAGTCTGCTATGAATTGTAAGAAGGTCACATAATGTAAAACTACTTAAGCAGTCAGTGCTATAGACAACCTCTTTAGAAAGGCATGTAGGTAGGAGGGAGAAAATGGCGGATTAGTGATGACCTCCTGGCTCTGTGCTCCAAGTAGGAGGTGAAGAACGTGGACAGCTATACACGAGTGGATCACTCTCTCACAAGAACAGCATTGTGAATCTGCAGAGAAGCATGGGACAAGCAGCGTTGGGAAGAAAGAAAAAGATGAATTGGAGAATCAACCACAAACTCTGGAGAGTGTGAGATATGCAATAAGGAATAGAGCGTGGGATGGCCGCGCCCATTGGCCAGCCAGGGCAGTGTGATCTGACCCACAGGAGGATGACTATTCCTCCACCAAACTCCATCCACTCAGGCAGGGAAGCACCTAAAGTCAGGGCACAGCTGTGGCATGGGATGACAGATTGTGTGGAGAAGAGACAATAGCAGGAAACATTTTGAACTCTCCAGTGAGCTGTGCTCCGTTTGCACTGGGCGGAGGAGGGACTGGTCTGAGTGGACACTTCCTGGGTCCGCAGGAGGGAGTTTGGAGACAGGCACCTCACCTCTTGTGGTCACTGGGACCAGAACAAAGGAGGTGAACGCCAAAAGAGAGGCTCTGCCTCTGGAAACCGCCAAAGATTCAGCTGGCACAGGGTGAGATAGAGAGTACAGGATCCTCTACTGGACTGACGTGAGGCAGTGGGTCAGGGAAGCAGTGGGGACAGCCGGCAGCTCGTTGAGACTGCCTGCCAACCCTGGCACCTGCTGCCCCCCTCCCCAGCAGTTGCTTCCAGTGCTGGCTCTCTGTGGGTGGGCAGCCGCTATTTGGGGGGCTCATAGCCTAGAAACACTGTGGCGTGTTGCCGATCTGGGTACTGCCCCTTCCCACTTAGAACTGGAACCAGATAATGTTGCCCACTGTCTCCACTTCTATCCAACATAGTGTTGGAAGTCCTTGCTAGAGCAATTAGACAAGAGAGGGGTATTAAGGGCATCCAAATGGGGGCAGATGAGATCAAACTCTCACTCTTTGCTGATGATATGATATTATATCTAGAAACCCCCAAGGATACAACCAAGAGACTCCTGGAATTGATAAATGAATTCAGGAAAGTCTCAGGATACAAAATCAATACACACAAATCAGAGACATTCATATATGCCAATAACAGTCAAGCCAAAAATCAAACCAAAAATGCAGTACCTTTTATAATAGCCTCAAAGAAAATTAAATATCTGGGAATATATTTAATGAAAGAGGTGAGAGACATATACAGGGAGAATTATGAAACACTAAGAAAAGAAATTGTAGGAGATGTACACAGATGGAAAAATCTACCTTGCTCATGGATTGGCAGAATCAACATCGTTAAAATGTCCATACTACCTAAAGTGATCTATAGAATTAACGCAATCCCTATCAAAGTACCATCATCATTCTTTACAGATCTAGAAAAAATAATTCTATGCTTTGTATGGAACCAGAGAAGACCTCATAGAGCCAAAGCAATCTTAAGCAAAAAGAACAAACTTGGAGGTATCAGTCCACCAGACTTCAAGCTGTACTATAAGGCATGGTACTGGCACAAGAACTGAGATATAGACTTTTGGAACAGGACTAAGAATCTAGAGATGAAACCATCCACATATTGTCATCTAATCTTTGACAAAGCAGACAACAATATACACTGGGGAAAAGAATCTCTTTTCAATAAATGGTGCTGGGAAAACCAGATAACTACATGCAGAAGATTGAAACTGGATCCGTACCTCTCACCTCTTACAAAAATCAATTCATGATGGATAACAGACTTAAACCTACGGGATGAAACCTTAAGAATCCTAGAAGAAATTTTAGGGAAGACTCTTTCAGACATCAGCCTAGGCAAAGAATTTATGAAGAAGACCCCCAAAGCAATCACAGCAGCAACAAAAATAAATAAATGGGACCTGATCAAACTAAAAAGCTTTTGCACAGCCAAGGAAACTATCGTTAGAGCAAATATCCTACAGAATGGGAGAAAATATTTGCCTTCTACACATCCAATAAAGGACTGATAACAAGAATCTATTTAGAACTCAAAAAAATCAATAAGAAAAAATCAAACAACCCTATCAGTAAATGGGCAAAGTACATGAACAGAAACTTTTCAAAAGAAGACAGAATAATGGCCAGCAAACATATTAAAAAATGCTCAACATCTCTAATCATTAGGGAAATGCAAATCAAAACCACAATGAGATATCACCTAACCCCAGTGAGATTGGCCTTTATCAAAAAATCCCAAAACAACAAATACTGGCAAGGATGTGGAGAGATAGGAACACTCTTACACTGCTGGTGGGACTGCAAATTAGTGCAACCTCTGTGGAAAAGAATTTGGAGATACCTCAAAGAGCTAAAAATAGAAATACCATTGGATCCAGCAATAGCACTATTAGGCATCTACCCAAAGTGAAAAAAGACATTCTATAATAAAGACATCTGCACTTGAATTTTTATGGCAGCACAATTCACTGTTGCAAGGATGTGGAAACAACCCAAGTGCCCATCAATCCATGAGTGGATTAATAAAATATGGTATATGTGTACCATGGAATACTACTCAATTACAAAAAATGATGGTGACATAGCACCTCTTATATTTTCCTGGATAGAGCTTGAGCCCATCTTCCGAAGTGAGGTATCACAGGAATGGAAGAACAAGCACCACATGTACTCGCCATCCAATTGGCACTAACTGATCAACACTAAGGTGCTCACACAGTAGTAATATTCATTGGGGGTTGGGGGTTTGGGGATGGGTAAATTCGCAATTAATGGATGTGGTGAGCATTGTGGGGGGGAGGGCACACCTCAAATCATGGCTTGGGTGTGGCAAAGTCATAACATGTTACCAAAATATTTGTACCCCCATAAAATCCTGAAATAAAAAAAGAAAGGCCTGTAGGTAAGGCAGATAATGTCTCTTGCCTGATCAGACTAGTACAGTATTAAGTAAATGTGTACAGTTAACTTTGAACCACATGGGTTCGTATTGCGCAGGTCTACATATGTGGATTTTTTTTTCAACCAAATGTGGATTGAAAATTCAGTATTTGTGGGCTGTGAAATCTGCATATGAGGAGGGCTGACTTTTCATATAGTGAGTTCTGCAGGACCAATTGCAGTACATGAGTATGTGCAGATTTTGGAATGGGATGGGGGTGATGTTTCTGGATCCAATCCTCCATGTATACAGAGGGACAACTGTATTTCCTGTACTATTATTCCAATACTTTTAAGAGTGTTATTTGATAATCTTGAAATCAATCTCAAAATATTTATATCAATATATTAATAACATAATCCAGAGGAAAAACTCATACAAATATATATGGAAGACATAAAGTATGTGGACTCTGTTAAATGTTTGGAGACCTAATAGCTGAGGCTTTATCTTAGACCAAGTGAATGTTCTGATTTTTCCTATTTCCTTGAGTCTGATAAGCCTTGTTTGTGTGCTACTGCAGATATACACCATTCAGAGTGTATGAAGATATATGAACAAAAGCCTTTAAATCAAAAATTGTTTATGAAATACTGCATTCAGTTAGTACATAGATGTGTTAGCTCTTCTTAATTTTAAAAAGTTAATTCAGTTAATTTTAAATGGTTATATTTTTGTCTATATAAAATATAGACAAAATTTAGTCTTCAATGTAAAGGCTCTTCAATGTAAAAAACTGGTCTCTATATTTCTTATTTTGCGTGCATCATTGGATATTGATAGAAAACAAATTTTCAACCACTGTTATATTGCATGACTGATGTCATTGATATGGAATCACAAAATGCAATTGTGTCAGGGATAAATAAATTTGTCAACTTATATGTGCTATACATTAAATTTAACTCATTGTCATATGTTAGTTGCAGATGAAAACTGAAGTATTCAGGTCCTAAGTTATAGTGTCATATGAGAGAATGATAAGAATCAGCAGAGACAAAACCACACAGTAGAAACATTGGAAAAGGATTCAGGAGATTGTTTCTAGTTCAAGATCTGACAAGTATTATCTTTGTGAAAAAGCAATGCCTTTTTTCTGCCTTTCAGGTGTTTTAAGTGTCAAATGATGAAATTTATCTAAATGATCTCTAAGGACCCTTCCACTGAGCATAATGAGCATAATCATGCTTACCAATATGTCTGTTTCTTTTGCCCCCGCCCCCACCCAGGAGCATTTCCCTAGTTTCTTAAAGCTAGGTGTGTGTTTGCTTTGGCCAATAAAATGTGTGAAGTGATACGTGCCCCTTCTAGGTTGAAGCATTAAATAGTTTGTGGTCAATTCTCTATGTTCTCCCTCTGGCTGCTGCAGTTAGCAGTGTTACAGATGATGGAGTCTCCCTCACTATGGACCTTTGAGTGGAAATGATGTAGAGTAGAAACCCCTGTGAACACATAATGAGTATGTAGAGAGAGCAAGAAACTACCTTGTTCTTTGTAAGCCACTAAGAGTTGGAGCTTGTTTGCTCCTTGTAGCATAACCTAGCCTTTTCTGACTGATACAAATGTTGGTGCTAAAATAAAGTGTTGCCATAACAACAAGAGCGACGAAAGTCCCCATAATAAACGGTATTAGCTTTAAAGCCCAGTAATGTTTGGCAGGGAAAACTACTACCTGAGGCTGGAAAGATGGGGCTGTGTTGACAAAACATTTGCCAAATTGGTATTCTGTTATAGATTGGATTGCAGTTCATATACCTAATGAATTTGCAGCTTCAGAAGAAAGGGACTGGAAAAAAGAATGTTAGTAGCAGTAGCTAGTTTCTTCTGGCAGTGTTTGACAAGATAATTGACCTCAGAAAAGGAAAAAAAGAAGCAATAAGAGAATTAGAGATTGGAGGCATTACAATGCTGGAAAAAGTAATTACTTCTTGAAAGAGAAATAATAGGAGACAAAATTAAGAGAGGTTTTAAAATATTAAGTCCAAGTAAAACTGGTCCTGAACATGGAAATTGAATTAAAGATAAACCTCCACAGCTATTGTTAAACTCCGCAAATGGATTTAGGTGCTTCAAAACAAATGTCAAATTAAGAGTGTTGTATGAGTAAAACATTTCCCTTGGATAAAATGGGTCAGGGAAGAGTCTAAGAGAACTTCTCTCATGCCGAAGCCCTAGAGGTAACTAGCCATTAATTGGATAGATACGAATGGAAGTGTAAAAGCCAATAATGGGATTAGGTGACATCTCATTGTGGTTTTAATTTGCATTTCTCAGATAATTAGTGAGGATGAACATTTTTTCATATGTTTATTGGCCATTTGTCTATCTTTTTTTGAAAAGCTTCTGTTCATGTCTTTTACCCACTTTTTAATGGGATTGATTTTTTTCTTGCTTATTTACTTGAGTTCTTACAGATTCTGGTTATTAGCCTTTTATTGGATGTATAGCTTGCAAATATTTTCTCCCATTTTGTAGGTTGTCTATTTGCTCTGTTAATTATTTCCTTGGCTGCGCAGAAGTTTTTTAATTTAATCAAGTGTCAAGTCCCATTTATTTATTTTTGTTGTTACTCTGATTGCCATTGTGATCCAGTTAGAATGGCTGTTATTAAAAAGCCCAAAAACAATAGATGCTGGCGTGGGTGCAGAGAGAAAGGAACACTTACTTATACACTGTTCGTGGGACTGCAAATTAGTACAACCTCTATGGAAAATAGTATGGAGATTTCCTCAAAGAACTAAAAGTAGACCTACCATTAGGTCCAGCAATCCCACTACTGGGTATTTGCCCAAAGGAAAAGAAATCATTTTATCAAAAAGACACCTGCACTCCAATGTTTATAGCAGTACAATTCACAATTGCAAAGATGTGGAGTCAACCCAAATGCCCATCAGTTCATGAATGGATTAACAAAATGTGGTATATGTATACCATGGAGTACTACTGAGCCATTAAGAAGGATGACTTAATGCCTTTTTCAACAATACAGATGGAACTGGAGACCATTATCCTAAGTGAAGTAGCTAAAGAATGGAAAAAGAAACACCGCATGTACTCACTATTAAATTGGAACTAACCAATTAGTACACATGTGCATAGAGAGAAGTATAACTTAATGGAAATCAATAAGGGGGATGGGGAGGAGGGGATGGGCAAGAATCTACCTAATGGGTACAATTAACACTATCTGGGTGATAGGCACACTTATAACCCCGACTCAAGCATTACAAAAGTAATCATTGTAACCAAAACATTTGTATCCCCATAATAATTTGAAAAAAAAAGAGCCAATAATGGAAGTATTAAAGCCATAAATAAAGTATTTCTGGAAACTATGTCTTGAACAGAACTGTTGTTAAGGATTTTGGAATGTGAATCTGATTATAATAAAATAGATAAGAAGCCTACTATGTTTTTGAGAGACTTGTACTGCCAATTGATACCACTGCAAGTCATACCACTATGATTATTAACATTTAAAAGGAAACTTGGGTATACAGCTATGTATGGAGATTAAGTTGATTGAGAAATCTGTTCAGCTCTTTAGTGGTGCATATAACATGTCACCCAATTCATAGGTGGCAAATTCTGTAGAGTGTAACCAGTGAGAATAGAGAAGAATGGACTGGGAGGCCTTTCCCAGAGAGCAGGATCACCCCTGTTAATGTCCTGCTTTTGAATAATGAAATGTGAATAATTCAAGTTTGTAGCCTTTGGGGTAATCAGGTGACAAATACATAAAATTGCTCAATAAATATTTAAGATTTCATAAACATGGACAAAGAAGACAATTTCCAGGGTTTTGATAACCCAAAGGGGAAAATATATTCATAGAGATTTTCAGTAAAATATGCTTTTCCTGACAATGTACAGATAGTTAATTAAATTATAACCAATAGAAAGTCTAGGTTTCATTTGAATTAGTGGGTTTTCCTTTCATGGAATGCTTTTGACTCAAAATCTAATAAAAAGGTACTTAAATTTGAAGTAATGGTGACCTATGTAATTTGGACTAATCCTCCCACTGAGGACAACTACAGTAGCTGATTAAAGTATAAAAATCATCTCCTTAGAACTATTTGTGAACTAACAAGACAGAAGAGAATTACTGTATTAGGATTTAGGATAGTATGGAAGATTTGGAGGTGGGTGGACATATGCAGACATTTTTGTTTTATGGTAGGATTGACAAATTATGAAGTACAGGTCTAGCCTACCTCCCGTTTTTATAAATAAATTTTATTGTAACATAGTCACACCCATTTATTTATATATTGCAGATGGCTGCTTTCCTACTTCAACAGCAGAGTTAAGTAGGTACAACAGAGACCTTATGGCCTGCAAAGCTTAAAGTATTTACTCATTGAACATTAGAGTATTGGGTGATTTCAGAGGAGGAAATTGAGAGTCTGAGATGCTGAGGAGTACCTTTGAATGACTTTCAGGTTTAGGGAGATAAGATTTGGAGTTTATCATCCACCAATAGATAGGCAGATCATCTCATTTTCTAAAATTAGATTGAGATGATCTTGATCTGCAAGTGCTAACAGGCATTCAGCAGAAGCAAATATATATTCTTTCTGGTAGAAGATTATTTCTGCAAACAATTGTGCAAATACAATGCCCAGCAAAAAATTTAAAATAATTATGGGCAAAAGAAGACAAGGCTACATGAACAAAAATCAGCAGAAACAACAAACAATAGAAACAGACCAAAATGGAATCCAGAGACATGCTTCAAAATCCATCCAAGAGACTCGATATTAGTGGAAATTTTCATATCACCAATTCATTGAATTTATTTCAAAATTTGTTTTTAACCAACTAATGGAATGGTTGACAAATGTCTAGGAAGAGGAAATGGTGCTTTCTTCATAATATTTTAATACGTTGAATCATTGTCTATGTCATATCTATTCAACTGACTCTGTTCTATTTCTGTATTATCAGAGGCATGTAATGTATGTACTTTACCCAATTACTGTGAGCCAGGGGTGCTGTTCCCTCTAATCCACTTATTGAAGCACCATCAAGTATCCCGTATCTAAAAGAGAATGACTCTTTGTAGGTTCCAATGCCTGATCTGATAGCTCAGGTTTCTGATGGGCCAATAAGATCAATCATTGATTTTAAGTAGGCAATCAAAAACAGACTTTTATTCACATCAAATAAGCACAGCTAAGTGAAGTTAAAATGCTAATGGAGGTTGGAGAATAAAGAAAATCTCCTAAAAGAAACATCATATCTGCTTAACAAGAGAGAAATGGTATTATCTAAAATCACACAGTGTAAAGACTAAATTGTTTTAAAATGATCCAAACTACCTCTAAATTTATCAGAGGGAAGTAAAGAGAGACAAAAATAGCTCTAAAAAGATACTGATAGCGATAACTTGCCATGGGGGACTGTGAGGGAAGTGTCAGCCCAAGCCTTAGGTATAAGCAAGGTGAGTCCAAATTCGAGAGCATCAGATCTAAGTCAAAACAACGCTATCCCAGACTAAGGGAGACATTTTGCAAGCATTAGGAATCTCATCATAATTTTTCTGCATTTTATGTGTTCTGTCTCTCAGTTGGCACATCAATAGCTCTGACCTTTTAAAGTCATCCTTTATTGAGCCAAAGAAATGAAAGGCCAGTCAAATCTTTGAGGAGAATGGAGAGGAAAGCAAATGCTTTGCAGATGTAGCCGCCTTCCTTTTCTGACAACAAGCATTCTCTTTTAGCCTTACTAAACAACTTAGGCAATATTTAAATCTATAAAAAGGAGGAAATTGCCAAGTACTGTCCTTTTTTATCTGATACATGTTGTTCCCTACATTCTTCCAGTATTCTTTATATGTTGAAGACTTTACCTACTTAAAAAGGATTTGTAATATAAAAATGGAAATTGTTATACTCTCAATTACTTAAATAATCTCAAACTAACACTTGAAGGTCCTGATAATTTGGTCCTGACCTACATTTTTAAAACATCCCCCTGCACTGTTTTTGCATCTTTTTCTAAAAATGCACTTTGTCTTACTATCTCCCTGAGGAGAGATCTAAGTTCTCCTTGTTATTGACTTCAATGGTCATTTTTTTATGTTTTAACTGATCCTTTTGCTTTACCCTTGGCATAAATACTATGATCATTCTGGTATTGCCTTGCTGATAATATTATTTTAATGTTTATCTTTGGGTTTCAGTGAACATTCTGGTTAATGATTATCCTTGTAGCTGTCCCTCTACCTTATAAGGGAGAGAACACTTTACCCTTAACATAGATACTACTGTCAATATGAGAGACAGTAGAGCATAGTATTTTAAGTGTTTGGATTCTAAGAGACTGCCTAGGGTCAAATCCCAGCACCAAGATTTATCAGCTGTGTGACCTCAGGCAATTTATTTTAATCAGTTGCTGGGCTGTTGTACTCACGTTTTCAGTTTTGGGCTATCATGAAAAAAACCTATTTTGAAGATTTGCATACAATCTTTGTTTCCCTTAATCTTTTTAAACTGACAAATAAAAATTATATATATTTATGATGTACAATATGATGTTTTGATATATGTATTAATTGTAGAATAGCTAAATCTAGCTATTTAACACATGAATTATCTCAGTTTTTTGCAGTGAAAACACTTAAAATCTACTTACTCTCTTAGCAATTTTCAATTGTACAATATATTGTTATTAACTAAAGTCATCATGATTTACAAGACATCTCTTGAACTTATTACTCTTATCTAACTAAAAATTTGTGTCCTTTGACTAATATCTCCCCAATCCTACCAACCCCAGCCTCTGGTAACCTGGTAACCACCATTTTATTCTCTTTTTCTATGAGTTCAACTTTTTTAGACTCCATACATAAGTGAAATGATATGGTATTTGTCTTTGTATGTTTAGCTTATTTCATTTAACCTAATGTCCTCCTGGTTCATCCATATTGTTGCAAATGACAAGATTTCTTTCTTTTATAATGCTGAATAGTATTTCATTATGTATATATACCATAATTTCATTATGTTAAGTGAAATAAGCCAGGCACAGAAAGACAGACACCACATGATCTCACTTATATGTGGAATCTAAAAGAATTGAACTCATAGAAGTAGAGGCTAAATGGTGGTTACCAGGGACTGTGGTGAAGTGTGGGGAGATATTAGACAAAGGATACAAAATTTCAGTTGGGAGGAATAAGTCTAAAAAAAATCTCTTATACAACATGGTAACTATAGTTAATAACAATGTGTTGTATTCTTGAAAACTGATGAGAACAAATTTTGTGTTCTCACCACAAAAAAATAAGTATGTGAGGTAATGCATATGTTAATTAGCTCAATTTAGCCATTCCACAATATACAGTTGACACTTGAACAACATGAGTTTAAACTGCATGAGTCCACTTATATGCAGCTTTTGTTTTTCTTTAACCAAATGTGATTTGGTCACATTTGAGGGATGTGAAATCCGCATATACATACAAAGAGCCAACTTTTTGTATACTCAGGTTCCACAAGGCTGACTGCAGGACTTGAGTATGTGTGAATTAGGTTATATGTGAGCAATCCTGGAACAAATCCCTGTGTATACTGAGGGACAACTGTATACATATTTCAAAATGACATGTACACGATATTTGTACATGATAAATATATACAATTTTTATTTGTCAAAGTTTTTAAAAAATAAAGGCATATGCAAAAAACCCACACCCAGTATTATGCTCACTGGTGAAAGACTGAAAGTTTTCCCCCTAAGATCAAGAATGAGACAAAGATGCTCATTTTCACTTCTATTCAACATTATACTGGAAGTTCTAGCCAGTGCAATTAGGCACGAAAAAAATAAAAAGCATCCAAGTGGAAAAAAAGAAGTAAAATTATCTCTATTCATAGATGGCATGGTCCTATATATAGAAAATTCTAAAGGACTGACAAAAAAACTATTAGTGCTAATAAATGCATACAGCAAAATTGCAGGATCCAAGATGAACAAGCAAAACTCAGTTGTGTTTTTATACATCAGCAATGAATAATCTGAAAAAGAAATTAAGAAAATTCCATTTATAATAGCATCCAAAAGATTAAAATACATAAAAATAAATTTAACCAAGGAGGTAAAAGACGTACACCAAAAGCACAAAGCATTTCTGAAAGTAATTAAAGAAGATCTAAATAAATGGGAAGACATTTTATTTTCATGTGTTGGAAAACTAAATGTTATTGTGATGGCAATACTTTTTAAAGCAACCACCAGATTCAATGTAATTAATCTCTATGAAAAAATCAATGATCTTTTTGCAAAAATGGATAAGCTGATTCTAAAATTCATATGGAATTACAAAAGACCCTGAGTAACCAAATTAATCTTGAAAAGGAACAATGTTGGAGGACTCAAAGGACTCACACGTCCTAATTTCATAACATGCTTTTAAGGTATGGTAATTAAACCAGTGTGGTACTGGCATAAAGGCAGATTTGTAGAACTATGGAATAGAACTGAAAGTCCAGAAATAAACCTATATATCAATGAGTAATTAATTTCTTGACAAGGGTGCCAAGATAATTCAATAGGGAAAGAATAGTCCTTTTGACAAATAATGCTGGGACAACTACATAGCCACATCCAAATGAATTTTAGCCCCTACCTCATGCCATATACAAAAATTAACTTAAAATGGATTAACCACCTAAATTTAAGAAGGTGAACTCTATAATTCTTGTAAGAATACATAGGGATAAACCTTCTTGACCTTGGATTTGGCAGTGGTTTCTTAGATATGATACCAAAACGACAAGCAACAAAAGAAAAAAATGGGTGAATTGAACTTCATCAAAATTAAGCCTTTTTTGCATCAAATCACACTATCAAGAAAGTAAAAAGACAACCCACAGGATGGGAGAAAATTCTTGCAAATCATATATCTTATCAGAGTCTAGTATCCAGAATATATACATATACACATACACTCACACATATGTATAGAATATTTATGTATATTCCATATATAATAGGATATGTTATATAACATATATCCATATGTATGGAACATATTATATGTATCCCATATATATAGGAATACATATATATATTGCGGACACAATATAAAAATGGCTAACAAGCACATGGGAAGATGCTCAGCATTATTGGTCATTAGGGAAATGCAAATAAATCTAAACCACAATGAGATATCACTTCATACCAACTAGGATGACTACAATGAAAAATACAAAAAATAAAAAATGTTGGTGAGGATCTAGAGAAATTGACATTCTCATAACTGACTGGTAGGAATGTAAAATCATGCAGCTGCTAAGAGAAACAGTTTGGCAGTTCCTCAAAAAGCTATGTGAAATTATCATACAATCCAGCCATTACATATACCCAAAGAATTGAAAGCAGATGTTCAAACTAATATTTGTACAAAAATGTTATATAGCTGCCCTCTTCAAAATAGCCAAAAGGTGGAAACAACCCAAATGTCCAACAACTGATGAATGGATAAACAAAATGTGGTATATTCATACAATGGAATATCATTCAGCTATAAAAAGGAATAAAGTACTGATACTTGTTACAACAGGGATGAACCATGAGAACATTGTGCTGAATGAAAGAAGCTAGAAATAAAATGCCACATATTGCATGTATCCATTTATGTGAAATATACAGAATAAGAAAATTCTTAATAGCAGAATGTAGATTAGTAGCAGCCAGGAGCTGGGGAAATGGAAAAATGGAGAATCACTATTTAATGGGTATGGGGTTTCCTTTTTGAGTGCTGAGAATGTTCCTAAACTAGTGATGATGGTTACACGACATTATGAATTTACTAAATGCCACTGAATTGTATATTTTAAAATGGTTTAAATGGCAAATTTTATCTGTATTTTGCTACAACAATAAAACCTAAAGCAAAAAAAAAATGTAGATCTCACCTGATGTGCTTGTATTCTTTAAATGTTCATGTTGCAGAGCTTACATCTGTTACTGACAGTAAGGTTGGTCTTACACAAGGTAACACTTCCATTACTGGGAATGAAACATGACCTGTGACATTATAATGTGTCCAATATCTTTTGTACGTGCCTAGACTTCAAGTGCTCATTCTATCTCTTGTTGGGACACATTTGTTGGTTCTCGAGAGAATCCTCCACTGAACAGCTCTTAGGACAGTTATGGGTTATGGATGATACTTTTCCTCACTAACTCCTTATGACTATTTGTCATTCAAACTCTGGATTGTGGTTTAATATTTATTGCTTGGGATCACCAATAGTGCTTTCAGTATTCTTGAGCCAAATCCATTTCAAGACATCCCAGTTTTGTTTGCTTCCAGAGGATCCATAATTGTTCCACAGTACATGTGTACCTTTGTCCCATCATTGGTGGACATTAAGATCTCTCTGAACACTCCCCATGTCTCCCTCTCCTCTGCAGCCATAGGCGTATCAGGTCCAAACTCTCATGCCTTTGGTCTTTTTTCAAAAATATTTTTTTTTTGCCTTCTCTTACATGACTTGGCAATGAGTGCTTTGTATTGGCAGGCCCATTTTTAAAATATCTTATGATTATTTCACAATATGTTTGTATGGTCTACCATCGTACTTCAGCATGTTAGACTACTTGACCCCTCTTTTGTTGTTCTCTTAACTTTTAAGTCTTTGCTGAGACTCTGAGTCCATAGAAAAAGTCATATTTAACACCCTACTTTGTTAATAAATATCCCCCCTTGATATTTCTTTTCTCCCCAAATTTATTTGCTTTCTTTTTGTTATGCATATCAGATTAACTTTCGCTCAGCTTCTCTTATCTTGTATTTTTACAGTCATCACTCTACTTAGCAAACTAAGAAACTTCCTTAAGGCCAGGAGCAGTGGCTCATGCCTATAATGCCAGAACTTTAGGAGGCTGAGATGGAAGGATCACTTGAGGCCAGGAGTTTGAGACCAGCCTGGGCAACATAGCAAGACCCCATCTCGACAAAAAAACTTTTAAAAATTAGCAAGGTGTGGTGGCACATGCTACTTGGGAGGCTGAAGTGGGAGGATCATTTGAGCCCAGGAATTCAAGGCTGCAGTGAGCTATGATTGTGCCACTGCACTCTAGCCTCAGTGGTAGAGTGGGAAAAAAGAAAAAAAGAACTTTCTTCAGAGCCACTCTTCTTAACAGATTACAAAGTATTGTAAATAACAATTTTCCCTTACATAAATAATTTCTCTCTAACAATTATATCTCTGTGTTTTTTTATTAGAAAATAATATTTGGGCAAAGTATCCCAAAGAAGGCTATTCCTTTAGAAACAATATGTCCCGTTTCTTTAAAAGCCCAGACTTCACCTCAATACAATTCATCCACATAACAAAACTGCACTTATACACCCTAATCTATTGAAATAAAAATAAAAGAAAGAAATTCCTCCACTTATTTGTGATCCAAGAACAACCACCCTTTTCCATATGATAAGACTCACTGTCCACTCCTTCTCACGACTTTCCTAAGACTCCCAGGTAAGTCCCTTGTTTACCTGTGGCAAGGCCAAACATTGACCTTTGCCCTTTTTCCTGAACCTGCTGACAAAGCCAGACACACACTTTAAGACTCTCCATTCTTTGTCCCATGTATGTTTTTCTGAGATTAGAACTTTGAAACCAGCTAGATACATCAATAAACATTTCCTGCTCATCTGACTGACGGAGACCTCCCAGATTACAAAAACAAGTCCAACTATTAATCACCCCACCCTGTCTTTTCCTCCCTACGATATTCCAAGGCAAAACCATCTTGCCTCCGCAGAGACGCTCTGATCTTCAGGACTGGGATGTCCTCCCTATTGCAATAGCCTGAATAAAACCAATCTTCTTAAATAAAACAAACAAAAAATCCCAATATGTCCCATTTTCTCTGGTGTTTGTCTGTTTTGAGCTTATAAATACCCTATCTGATGAATAAAATAATTAACAAATATATCTGTACTGTAAAATAACTGTGGCTTTTTCATAAACTGTTGCCATTTTAGGAGCAAAGTTAATTTTCAGTATTCTAAAGTCTTTATCTCTCTCTTTTCCTACTATCCCCTTATGCCAAATTAATTTAAAAAGTTCCGTAAACACTGCTTTTGGTTTTTGGCTTTTGGCTTTGGAGAAAAAATCAGGATAAGAAATGACAATGTGATTTACTTCATGTTACACAGAAAACTCACTAACAACCTGGAGTCCTCTGTTATCCCCAGTAAATACCACCATCCAAACTAAATTGTGTTATCTGTGAAACTTGAATAAAAACCAAATATTGTCTGGGAATTGTTTGGAACTGTTTCCTAACTACAAAAAAAATGTACTGCTTAATTTTGTTCAAAACAAGTATGCAAAAGATTAATGTAATATTATGTATATTATTATAATGTAATTCAGCAATCCCCAACCTTTTTGGCACCAGGAACTAGTTTTATGGAAGACAATATTTCCATGGACCTGGAGGCCAGAGGGTGGGAAGGGATGATTCAAGTACACTACATTTATTGTGCACTTTATTTATATTATTATTACATTGTAATATATAATGAAATAAGTATACAATTCACCATAATGCAGAATCAGTGGGAGCCCTGAGCTTGTTTTCCTGCAACTAGACAGTCCCGTCTGGGGGTGATGGGAGACAGTGACACCCTAAGTGTGTTGATTATGTCCAGTCTACTCTGTAACCTCATTTTGGTTGTTGTCACTCCAAAAAACCATGCTTCACAAAGATAGGATGTTGGAAATGGAAATAGGCTTTTACAGCGTTTTTGCAGCAATCTCAGGATATTCCACCTTGACTTTAATCCAGCACGTATGGAGGTTTGAAGTTGTCTCAAACATACTTTTAAGACCACCATTATTTGCAATCTCAAGCAGTTGATCTTCTTCTAGCCCGAAAAAAGTCAATTCACCTGGCTTATTTATAAATGAGTTGTGGATCCATTCCTTCCTGGTTCCAGGGTCTTTTGTGGTTGGGAAGTAATGCTCAAACTCTTTTGAAAGCTGAGATAGGTGATCATGCACCAGCTGGGAGAAAGAAGACCCTGGCTCAGTCTCTTTCAAAATCTCTGCTAATGTTTGAAACATGTCAAAAATTCCAATGTTTACTTATCACCCCCATAATTCCAGTTTGGCTTTGAATGTAGCCACTTTATCTGCTGACTTAAACACAGTTGTTTTCTCCTCTGAAGTGACAGATTGAGTTCATTGAGCAGGTTGAATATGTCACACAAGTAAGTAAGTCTGGGACTAACTTGGTGTCACGGAAATGTGCTGCCAGTGGTAACTGTTTTTCTAAAAGAAATCTCTGGAGCAGCTCTCACAACTCAAAAACTCTGGCCAGTGATCTGCCTTTAGAAAGCCATCTCACTTCTGTGTATAAGAGAAGACATGTGTGCTCTGCATCTATCTCCTCACAGAGCTTCATGATCAGATGTGAGTTAAGGGCATGTACTTTAATATGGTTGATAATTTTTGTCACATCCTGCAAACGTTGTTTAGTTCAGGTGACATTTTTCAGCTAGTCGGCATTTCTCTATGGATGACACAGTATGTACACACATTCAAAAGTGATCTCCTTGATCCAAGTAGTGAAACCAGAAAGCCATCCATGCATGGCAGCCGCTCCATCCATGCATATACTGAGACAAAATGACCAATTCACTTTTCCTGATATGTAATCATTCATTGAATAGCTCTGCAACTGTGGTGTTGGTTGGCAATAAAAGTGCATATAATATATCCTCATGCACATCCTCCTGGAAATATATCACCCGAAAACAAGCATTGTTGCCTTGTCAACGTCAGTAGACTCATCAACCTGAATTGCGTACCACCATGACTAGTTAATCCTCTCTAACAATTGTCCCTCAATATCTTCTGCTATTTCATCAATTCATCTAGTTATGGTGCTAGCCAAAAGAGGAACATGTGCCACCTTTTGAACTGCAGCCTCTCCTAAAGTTCATGGCAAATGTCCTTAGCAAAAGGCAGAATCAACTCTTCACCAACAGTAAGAAGGATCTTAGCTTTAGCAATGCAGTGAGCCTCTAAGAATGATGCTCTCAGTGCAGACACATTTGATGAAATGGTGGTCTTCAATAATTGCTTTTGTTCTTTGTGTTCACGATTTTTTCTTTTGAAAAACTCCAAAGGCTTGTCTTTTAAGGCAGCGTGCTTGGTCTCCATGTGGCAAAGCAGTTTTGAAAATTTCATAGCTTTGTTGGATAACCAGTTGCCAAATATTATACAAAAATGGGCTTGGAGAATGTGAATCACTTGTTGCAATAAACCCATAATTTAAGAAGGACTCTTATTTTTATATTTATTATTTTTTTATTCTTATTTCAGCATATTGTGGAGGCACAAAAGTTTAGGTTACATATATTGCCCTTGCCCTCCCCCTCCCCCCCCCCGGGGTCAGAACTTCAAACGTGTCCATCCCCTAGACAGTGCGCATGGCACTCATTATGTCTGTATACACCCATCCCCTCCCCCACCCACGTCTGCCCGACACCTGATCGATGTTATTCCTAAATGTGCTCTTAGGTGATGGTCAGTGAAACCAATTTGATGGTGAGTACATGTGGTGCTTATTTTTCCATTCTTGGGATACTTCACTTAGCAGAATGGGTTCCAACTCTTTCCAGGAAAATACAAGAGGTGCTATATTACCACTGTTTCTTATAGCTGAGTAGTACTTCATGGTATACATACACCACATTTTATTAATCCACTCATGTATTGATGGGCACTTGGGTTGTTTCCACATCTTCGCAATTGTGAATTGTGCTGCTATAAACATTCAGGTGCAGATATCTTTGTCATAGAATGTCTTTTGTTCTTTTGGGTAGATGCCCAATAATGGAATTGCTGGATCAAATGGTAGGTCTACTTGTATTTGTTTAAAGTATCTCCATATTGCTTTCTACAGAGGTTGCACTAGTTTGCAGTCCCACCAGCAGTGTATGAGTGTTCTTGTCACTCCACATCCACGTCAACATTTGTCGTTATGGGGCTTTTTGATAAAGGCCATTCTCACTGGAGTTAAGTGATATCTCATTGTGGTTTTGATTTGCATTTCCCTGATGAATAGAGATGTTGAGCATTTTTCATATTTGATATTTTCTTTTAAATCCAGCTTTCATTTTTTTGGCAGTCTTAGAGTCTTCTGCTGCCTCATCATTGGGTCTTTCCCTCTTTTCAAAAGAGCTCTCCAGTGACATTTGTTTTTTACTCATTTTTGCTAGGGTTAGCTTGTGGGCTTGCCAAAACTGTAACTGAGACGAGTGCGCAATGCGGGAAAGAGGCGTGGACAGAAGTGGTAAATAAAATAATGGGTGGGCCACGCATGGACTAAAATAAGTGTCGGATTCTGACTTAAAGCCTGCCACCAGATGCAGCTGTACAATTGAAGTACATCAACTCACTTGCCACTATAAAGCTTGCCACCAGATGCAGCTTAATTGTCACTTGCCACTCACTGATAGGGTTTTCAGATGAATCTGCAAGCAATTGATCTCTTATGGTCTCTGTGCAGTCAAACCTCTCTGCTAATGATAATCTGTATTTGCAGCCTCTCCCCAATGCCAGCTTCACTGCCTCAGCTCCACCTCAGATCATGAGGCATTAGATTCTTACAAAGAGCACACAACCTAGATCTCTCAGATGCACTGTTTACGGTAGGGTTCATGCTCCTATAAGAATCTAATGCTGATCTGACAGGAGGCGGAGCTGAGGTGTTGATGCAAGCGATGGGTATCAGCTGTAAATACAAATGAAGATTCGCTTGCTCATCCGCTCCTCACCTCCTGCTGTGCAGCCCAGTTCCTAATAGGCCACAGACCAGTACAGGTCCATGGCCCAGGGGTTGGGGACTGCAGATGTAATTAATGAAATAAATAGACAAAGCCATAATATTAGATAGCCTGTACAGCACATTCTCACATTTAATGGAAATGGTAAAATTTATGTGGGTTGATGGCAAATCTGTCTTTAACCATACATATGCTCAGGCCAAGTAAAAGATGGGGAAAAGGCAGTAGCAAGCTCAGTTTCAAGTGACTGAGAGTGCCTTAGGTGTTTTGCTGATCTTTAAAACTGTCAGTCAAATAAATCTTTAAGCAGCATGCCTAGACTGCACAATAAGCTTTAGTTTTATTTGAAGATATTCCCAGATTCTTCCCACTACTCATGAATTGCAGTATAAAACACCTACAGGATGAAAGACAGGACAACATGTTTCACAGCAACATGAAGAACTGGATATTGTTTTACCTGGGGGGAGGGGAGGCTTGGGATAACCTTATCTAAAGTTCCCATACTCTGTCAAGACTATCTGGGGGTCTTTTAAAAATTTGGATGCCTATGCCCATCCCTGATGATTAGGATTCATTTTGGCCAGGCTCGAGGGAAGAGATTAGATGAGGACACCACTGCTTTAATATAAACTCTTCTATTTTAGATTGTGATGAAACAGACCTGAGTTGGGGGCTGCATACCAAAGGTCACAGTAGTAATACTAGCACTCCTAATGATGATTCCTCAGCCTGTGTCTCTCAATCTTTTTGATACTATGGCTTTTCCTGAAAATCATTTGAAAGTAAAACTGTAATGTAATAATAATTTACATTTGAAAATAAATTAAATACTGTGAAGACAAATTAATGTGAGTATAATGTTAGAAGAAAAATTATTTTGATATTAAAATGTATTTTTCTTTCAAAAATATGAATGAGCCTATGTAGGCTGTTTTCTTGCTGCAAGCTCTGCTACAATAGATAATGTGGAAGGCTACTTTCAAGATAAAACCTGTAGCTGCATGTTTATCTCTTTCTTTCTCCTAAGAAAAGTATAGTGGTGTGTCAATTATATTTCTCAGTTTATTGTACATGTTCATCATTGGTCCATTGGAATTCTTTTTCATGTTATTTAGTTGTTTATTTATTATCTTTTGTCTTCTCTCATAATTCTTATTGTGCCCAAAGGCAAACACTGATTAAATTAT
The DNA here is from genome assembly GCF_041146395.1 of Eulemur rufifrons. Taxonomy (NCBI): domain Eukaryota; kingdom Metazoa; phylum Chordata; class Mammalia; order Primates; family Lemuridae; genus Eulemur; species Eulemur rufifrons. The sequence goes on from NC_091012.1 coordinate 57,228,587, forward strand.
ATCTTTTATGAAAATGTGGTCAACTAATTTTTAACTTTGTATATGATGCTTAGATATCATTAATTCTGAATTAACTTTATGAATTTGCTGCCTTATAGTTTATGCTTTTGAGGTTGTATTTCAGACAATGTTCCCTGCTTCTAGGCAACAAGATTTTTTCAAGATATTTTTTCTGTTAAATACATAGTTAACATTGATATCATGATCTTTAATAGACACAACTTGATATTAGGTGTTAAGCAGAGATCTAGTTTAATTTACTTCAATTTGGTGAGCCAGTTTCCCAACACCATCTATTAAAAAAAGTCTATCCTTTCTCCATTGATTTACAGTGTTCCCATTATCTTATAAATTTACACACATACACGTGCACACACACACACCACATTAGTCTGCCTCTGAATGCTCAATTCTTCTCCATTGGTATTCTTTCGCCTTTGGTGGATACCACAAAAGTTCTTTTATTACTGATGTCTTAAAATGTGTATTGATATCAGGCAAGGCATGTTTTTCTTCATTAGTTATAATTTTGAAGATTGAGATGGTCTTTTTTTACATAGAAATTTTGTTTTAAATTTATTGTGTTTATCAAAAAGCGATTTCCTTGAATTTATAGATCAGTTTGTAGATGTTATGATCATTATAATATGAAGTCATCCCACTTAAGAATGTGAAATACTTCTTTTTTATTTATATCATTATCTATGTCCTTTATCATTGTTCTGAAATTTGCATCAGGGAGGTCTTTTATATTCTTGTTTAATTCCTAGATACTTTACTGTTTTGTTGCTATTGTAAATATCATTTTTAAATTATATTTTCTAGTTGCTTATCTCTAGTATGAAAATGCTGTTGATTTTGTAGGTTGCTCTTAAAATTGTCAAACATTTTTTCATATACTTATTTGTTCTAACAGTTCCTTATTAATTTTGTGTTCTTTTCAGATTTATTTCTACAATGTACAAACATTCCTTTTCTTAAAGATGATGGTATGCTCATTACCCATCAACATTTCTCCTTCCTAGAGAAGAACATTATATTTGTAGAGATTTTATTTATTAATTCTTCAGATACACTTGTTGTAGTTATGCTCCAATAACTATGAAGAAGGTACAACGTTGAGCATGCCCAACATTGTTGCTCCTCTAATGGAGCATACAGCCCTATGGGAGAAATGATAAGGTGAGCAATTTCAATGAAGTAGGTTTTATTATCATAAAGGAAGTAAAGGTGCTATAATGGCATATTACAAGGGCAAGTAATCTGGTTTAAGTAATCTGGGAAGGATTCTTGAAGGAAGTGTTCCAGCTAATATGCGAAGGTTGAATAGTTATTATTCAGTCAAAAATGAAGAGAAAGAGTGTTCCACGCAATAAAAATTTCCAGGAGCAAAGAGAATATGAAATTTATAGTAACTGAATGAATTTTTTATGGCAATAGTGCAGGCTGTGAAAGGATAATTGCACAAGATGAAACTGATGTGATAAGAAGAGGCCTGATCATTGTCTAGTGCATACTAAGGATTTTGTTTTGAGGACAAAGTACTGAAATACTTTTGTCAAAGAATTGGCATGGTTACATTTATAATTTAATGTTGGAATGCAAAGTAAGTAATGTGGGCCTACAGCAACTCCTCTTTCTGCAACAATTTCTCATTTAAGAATATAAAGATCATGCTGTTTTGCCCAGGCCCATGCAACAAAATGATTAAATAATAAAGAAAAATGTTATTATATCATAAAACAAGATGAATAGATACAAAGTGTTTCCAGGGTTAGTTAATTCAGCAGCTTAACAAGTTCTGGGTTCTATGTTAGCTCCTCTGCAATTTTATTGTTTTTTAAATTTACAAGATGGGTGAAACTCACAAAATATTGTTCAAAAGCAGAGAGGAGTTTCTCCTCATGAGTGTATTTTTTAATCAGAGAAGAAAACCATTTGAGAAGCTCCCCTGGAGACATCACCTTATATCTCATTGACTAGTGTTGGATCGCATGTCCATTCACAGAATGACCAGCGAAGAAATGACCACGATTGTCTTAGACCAAACAAATTTCAACCCCTGGGACCAGGGAGGGAAGCAGGGAAGCCACCTTTTATGAACATAAAAATCAGAACTTTTATTAGCAATAAAGAAAGGACGTACCGGTGGATTTTGGGTAGATGACCAACAGTATTTGCTGCATCCAGGCCAGAAAGACCTCATGTAGTCTAGCCGTGTGTTCCCCAATCCCCGGCCGCAGACCGGAATCGGTCCACGGCCTGTGAGGGACCTGGTCACAGAGCTCCACCACACCGCCCCCTCACCCTGTTCCGTGGCAAAATTGTCTTCCATGAAACTTAGGAAGGGGGGCGAGTAGTGGTGGTCAGTAGGTGAGCAGTAGCGAGCCAGCAAAGCTTCATCTGTATTTACAGCTGCTCCCCATTGATCCCATCACCGCTTGAGCTCTGCCTCTTTCCCCCCAACCCCCACCCCCATCCGTGGAAAAATTGTCTTTCATTAAACGGGTCCCTGGTACCAAAAAGATTGGGGACAGCGGGTAGCCCATGTCTATTCTTCTGCCCTTATCATCTGCCCTCACTTATTATACCGAGTGTGCTATCAGCCAAAGAAATTACCTGAATTAGGAATGGGAAACTCAAGGTAGAGGCTGTTTTATCATGCCCTTCCCACAGCTCCTCGTTGTGATAATCTCTCTCATATTCTTTCTCACTGGCACCTAATATCTCATATTGGCAGAGTGTTTTGTGTATCTCAATCCCTTTTCATATGATATCTCATTTGATTCTTACACAAGATCTGTAAGGTAGGCAGAGAAGCCCAGGGAGTGACTATCCAGAATCATCCAAATGCCCCCTGGATCAAAAATTACTTCACACAAATGTGACTCTTCAGGCATTGGTTTATAGATTCTTTCAACTTATCTTCTACTATTAACTATCATCATACTCTCATTTCTTTCATTTGAGAAACACTGTACAAGATAATAACAGGGTATGATTTGGATAAAAGAGCTGAAGGAAAACTGTAAAAGAAGACTGAATTGAGTTCGGAGGGAAATATAAGCCAAATCATGCCTGAATCTCAGTGCTCTGGCAGTATGAAATCTGAGCCCACACTCCAGTTAAGCCAGCTCTTTGCGTACACCTCAGCAGGAAACTCCAGAATGGCTGTGCACCTGCTCCAAAATATTGGCAAATGAAGTTCTTTTGAAACAGGCAAACCAGGGTGCATTGGAATTAGGCTTCAGAGGATCACTCATGCTAGCTAGTTTTCAGGATAATGGCAATAAGCCCAGATGGTCTGCATACTGTGTTGCCTATATTGTATCAGATGGCTGTGGACACTGACATTAAAATATCCATTGTAACATCCATTTTCATTATGTAAGTTCTCCCACTAAAAGGCAAAAAACAAAAACAAACACATAACCCCTTCCTAACCAAAATCTAACTAAAATCAGATATTAAAATGACTCTGATCTTTTATCATGAATTATGTATTTTTGTTTACCTGTCTATTGCTTGAGGCATCAGAGTATGCTTACAGGATCAGACCTGAGAAGTCATTTTAATTCAAATACATCATCTGAAAGAAAATAATTTTCTTTGTTTAAATGTCCCTGATTAAATGTTTATGTGTAAATGTTTGTGCAGGTGATTTTTTTTTTAATTTTACATTTTCTATGTAGAAAATGATTTTTGCTGTTTTATTTTTTCATCTGAATGAGACCATGGCTAACAGGATATTTATATGGCTATTATTGAGCTTAATCATAAAGATGCAATTAATCCCATGAGTCTTATGTTCAGCTTCTTATGTGCTTACCAGTGTGCTGTGCTGTAACTCCCTCAAGCCTCACCCCAAACCCCACTTCCATCTCTACACATATGGTCTACATTATATTTCAGTCAAAAGATAGATTACTGCTTACTTTTACCACTGGAACAAATGCTTTTAATTCTTTTTCTTTTTTTTTTAATTTCAAAGAATTTTTAAATAAAATCTCATTATTTGAAGACCTATATTTTAAGGGGTAGAGTATTTAAAAGGAAAATATTCAGCAGAACAGAATAGTCTATAAAGATACCCATGGTTGGGTTCTGCTACTTACTATCTGTTTGATCTTGGGCAAGCTATTAAATTGTCATAAATTTCAGCTTACTCATCAGTAAAATGAAAATACTAATACTTCCCTAAAAGGGTTCAGTGATTGAATTCTGACGAAGCATTTATAATCATGCTGGATACATAGTGAGTCAGAATCATTGGTTACTCAGCTTATTAAAAACAGAAAACACAAAACTCAGAAGTCATAAAAGAAAAAGGTAAAAGTTATACATATGCTGGAGAAATGCTCATATTATACCAAATCAAAAAAGAGGTTCAAAACAATTTGTACAAAATGATTCCATTTTTTTGGTCAACTAAAATAAACTTCAAAGTAAAAAAAAAAAGGTAAATATATTTGAGCTCATAGACATGTAAATCTCTCATGGCAAAGAGCCCCAACCCACTAACCTACCCCCAACAGATGCATTACAGATTATTAGAAATGTTTTGTAATATATTTTCCAAATATTCCAATGCACAAATATAAAGATTTTTTACAATTTACCAATAAATAAGAAAGGCAGACTAACATCTCAGGAGAAGGGGCAAAGGCTATGAACAGGTAATCTGTATAAAAGGAAGTAGAAGGCCGGGCGTGGTGGCCCACGCTTGTAATCCTAGCACTCTGGGAGGCCGAGGCGGGTGGATCACTGGAGGTCAGGAGTTCGAGACCAGCCTGAGCAAGAGCGAGACCCCGTCTCTACTAAAAATAGAAAGAAATTATATGGACAACTAAAAATATATATAGAAAAAAATGAGCCGGGCATGGTGGCGCATGCTTGTAGTCCCAGCTGCTCGGGAGGCTGAGGCAGGGGGATCACTTAAGCCCAGGAGTTTGAGGTTGCTGTGAGCTAGGCTGAGGCCACGGCACTCACTCTAGCCCGGGCAACAGGGCGAGACTCTGTCTCAAAAAAAAAATAAATAAAAATAAAAAAAATAAATAAATAAAAAAAAAATAAAAGGAAGTAGAAATGACCAACATATGACAAAGCACTCAAACTTTATTAGCAAATAGAGAATCTTTTGAATCCTGAATTCTCCCCTTTCTACCACTGCCTTTCCTGTTGTGGTATTAACAGGGGACGGAATGTGAGTTCATTTTTTTATAGTGGGCTAAATGGTGTCCCCTCAACAAAAACACGACCATGTTCTAATCCCTAGAACCTGTGACTATCGCCGTATATGTCAGAAGAGTGACTATTACCTTATATGGCAAAAGATATGATTAAGGATTTATTTATTTATTTATTTTGTGAGACGGAGTCTTGCTCTGTTGTCCAGGCGAGAGTATTGTGGCATCAGCCTAACTCATAGCAACCTCAAACTCCTGGGCTCAAGCGATCCTCCTGCCTCAGCCTCCCAAGTAGCTTGGACTACAGGCACCCACCATCACTCCTGGCTTATTTTTTCTATGTTTAGTGGAGATGGGATCTCGCTCTTGCTCAGGCTGGTCTTGAACTCCTGACATCAAGCGATCCTCCCACCTCAGCCTCTCAGAGTGCTAGGATTACAGGTGTGAGCCACTCCCCCCCAGCCTATATTAAGGATCTTGAGAAGAATTTATCCTGGATTATCCAAGTGGGTCCTAAATGTGATCACATTTACTTTTATGAGAGAGGCAGAGGGAGTTTTCACACACACACACACACACACATACACACAGGGGAAAAGGTGATGTGAACAAGAAACCAGAGATTGGAATGATGCAGCCACAAGCCCAAAAATACCAAATAATGCCTACAGTCACCAGATGCTAGAGGAGATATGGAAAGGGTTCTCCCCTAGAGCCAGAGGGAGGGAGTGTGGATGGCCCTGTCAACCTCATGGTTTCCGATTTCTAGCCTCCAGAACTGTGAGAGAACAAATTTCTATTGCTTTGAGCCACCAAGTTTGTGGAACTTTGTTATGACAGCCCTAGGAAACTAATACACTAATGTTTGGTTTATCTAATCTGATCATGGCAATAGAAAGGATTGGCAGGTGCTATTAAGTTCCTTAAATGCAACAAAATTGATTTCTCATTTCCTCAATATGACCCATCAAAAAACAATCATCTTCCCTCTTAGTTTGAAAAAATTAAAGATTGATAATATCTTGTGTTAGTAAAATAGGAGGCAAACATCCATCTGATATACTCCTCATGGGAGTGTAAATTAGAATAGTCTTTTAGGAGACTAATTGTCAATGCCTATTAAATTGTAAAGTATGCACAGCAATTCCATTTGCACATATTAACAATGAGGGACTTGTGAGAATATTCATTGTAGCATTATTGATAAAGAAGAACAAAATATGTATGTACCTAAAAGTCCAGGAATAGGAAAATAGATAAATCAAATACGGCTTGGAGTACTAGGTGTTGATTAGAAAAGAAAGCAGTAGGTCTGTATGATTGACATGGAAAGATCTCTAAAGTATACTGTTTCCCTAAAAAAGCAAGTGAGAGCATAATAAGTATAATCCATTAAATATATTTATGAAAGGAAAGACCTTGAATCTATTTGGAACACATTGCTACCACCCTAGTCCAATCTACCATCTTCTCTTCCCTGTAGTACTGCATAGTCTCCTAACTATTCTCCCTGCCATCGCTCTTGCCCCACTTCAATTCATTGTCTACACAGGAGCTTAAGAAATGCTTGCAAAATGTAAAGTACATCAGTTACCCCTGCTTAAAACTTTTTCATGAATTCCCTTTGCTCTTCATGAAAAAAAGAAAAAAAAAACAACCCTTTTTTTTTTTTACCACAGCCTTAAAAACCCTGCATGATCTGATTCTTGCCTACCACTGACACCTCTTCTCGTATCACTTTCCTGCAGTCTAGGAGCTCCCATTCTAATCCTGGGTCAAAGCATGTCTTTCCTAACTCAAGAGGTTTGAGTTAACAAACTATAAGTTCTATTTCCGTGTTAGCATTTGATGAATTAAAATATAGCAAAATAGAGGTGACTAGAACAAAGTGTGTCAAAACCAACATATATACTTCAGGCCATCTCTTTCAACTTTAAGTCATCCTGGGAGTATATGGATTCATTCTCATTCTTTAAGATGACAGTAACAAGTTAAAAATGTCAGAGGAAAGCAATTAGAAATGTTGCTAAGGACTGAACAATATGTCATATTAGTGATGTTTGATCTAACTGGGGTTGTTTAGACAAGAAATAAGTAATGAACTTGTTTAGAAAAGAGAATTGGAACATTAGGATGAGAGCTCAATTAGAGTTTCATTTGCTCATTAGACAAATCATTATTGAATACCTCATATGTGCTAGATGTGATGTTGGGCCTTTTCAAATTTATTATATAAAATAGACTTATTATGTGCTGCCCAAAGAGCAAAGCTAGAGGCATTGTGTGAAATGGCAGGTAAATGGCTTTACACTTAACATAAGAAAAAAGAGATATAATTATCAGGGAGTCTGAAAAACAAATGGGTGATTTCGTTAGTCACTGAACTCCCCATTGTTGGAAATATTCAGCTTTTCAAAGAGTTGGAAATGAACCTTATTCATCCCTTAATGCCTGGTACCTTAGCACATGGCTGAGTAGGTGTTCAATAGGAATTTGTTGAATAAACAAATGTATCAAATAGGTGAAAGAAATTGTTTATTTCTAAAGTTATTAGACTCTAAGATATAGTGTTTTTAAAAGAACATAAGACCCCCGCAATGTCAGTCTCTGTCTTTTCCTCTACTCATTTTCCTCATAAAGTATGTCAAAGGGAAGTATCTCCTCATAAGAAGTTCCAGGACGACATGGAGGAGAAAACAATAGTATCTGAGAGTAGCTAGCTGAGTGTATGTGGAAGGGGATGTAAGTAGCACAGGGCTTTGCATGGTGATGTCTGGATGGGGGCTGACAGTATGCATATGATTCATCATTCTCTTTTTTCCTATCATTTGTAGTACTTTGGAAAGCACTAAGATAAATTTTATATAGAAATTGTCATAATTCTCCATTTTCCTTCATTACTTTTGAACTAATACAGCAAATTGTTTTGTATCATTAGTTTCCTTTGAACAGATAAACAAAATAAAAAAATAGAGGAATAATATAGGAAAAAAAGTGTATTACAGGCTTAGTTATGTTTTGGGTAATCAAAATTTTATTTTACTAAAAATGTGGGAAGGAGATTCTTATTGATGAGAAGTGAACAGATGAGAAGGACCAGACGTAAGTGAATGGGTGGAAACACCTGTTTTGAGTCATCCACATCTCCCCAAGGAAAATCTCAGAGTTAAAACTGCCTTTCTTAATACCACTTGATCATTCACATATAAACTCCATTTCCATAACAAATTAATTTTAATTCCAAAACAGGAAATTCAATCTAAAAAATGACTTCTTGCCAAATTAATGGTGCATTCACATCTGAGGTTAGGACTGAGTCATGACTATGTTGAAATTAAAAGATAAGTCATGGGTGTGTTCAAGTCATATCAATTTTTGTGCATTTATTCAGCACTTACCCCAACACTAGAAATGTGCTAAAGGCAATCAAAAAGTGGTTAACACATACTTCTTGTTTCTGGATATTATGAAATACCAGAGACTAGATTTATCCTTCCATTGAAAATAACTAGAAAATTGGACCGAATATATGAAATAACTATTTTCACACATTGGACAACAGACAGCACAGGAAAATAAGTGAGGTGAGTCCTATGATCATATTCACTTTCTTGCTTGAGGGCACATTCCACACCACAAAGCAGTAGAGGGAGCTCATCTACAATATGGTGGTTTCCTTGAATTGAGGAAACAGAGATTAAGGAAACTGAGGGGGCCAGAACATATAGAGTAGAGTTCTGAGAAACTAGAGCTACCCAGAAACTAGAGAAACTAAACAGCTCCAGGAATTTACTTGATGAAAATATCTTCCATAAATGAAGGCAAAATCAAAATATCCAAATAAATGAAGAATGAGAGAATTTTTCACCAGCAGATCAAAACTAAAAGGAATGCTAAAATAATTTCATTAGGCTCAAGAAAAATTACACCTGATAAGAAATAAGATCTAAATGATGGAATAATAAAGGGCAAAATTTATATGTAGATGAATATACAAGGCTTATTTCTGCTTTTCTTAATTTAATGTAAAAAAATATTGACTAAAGCAAATATAATAAGGTATTTGGGGCTTATAACATATACAGAAATAAAACATGACAGTAATAACAAAAAAGATGAGCGATTAAATAAAATATACTGTTGTAAGGAGCTTAGGCTCCTAAGTGGTGTGATATTAATTCAAGGAGGAGAGTAAGTAAAGGATATATAATATAATTAGTAAAGTGAGTGTTAAAATCTACAGTATGATAAACTAAATGAGTAACTGAAACCAAGAGTCACGCTCGAATGAAGTTTACTAAGCCAAACTTTAAGGACAGGCCCATAATAAGCACAGGTCACAAATGTTTCTGTGTCCTGAGCTCTCCATTCAGGGATCCTGAAACAAGGTATTTAAAGGAGAGAGCATATAGAAGAGAAAGGAAATGAGGAGGGGTAGGCAGCGGAGGCAAATGGTTACATTCTTGAGAGGCTCTAATTAGTGTTCAGTAAATCTTCATTTTACATAAGATAAGGTGAATGTTCAAAAAGGGAGTAGAGGAAAAAAAGATCAATTATATGGTCTTCTCATAGTAGCCAGAGGAGTGGCTGATCTCATTTGTCCTTGGCTTGCAGCTGTGGAGATTCAGTGTGAAACAACAGAACTCAGGATCAAGGATTTATTTACGTTGTCACTCTAAGGTTATAATTGGCATGTGCTTGTTTTATAGGGGCCATATATCCTGAAAGGTTTTAGGGCTAACAAGGCAATTCCCAGTAAGCAATCCGTGAGGAAAGCCATCTGGAGAGGCAAAGGACCTTTGTTGTTGTGGGAACCTGGCTTGTGCATAAGGCCATAACAGAGGGTCATGGAATCACAACTATTTATTTTAGGGAGAGGGTGGCAGTGTTGCATAATTCAATTATCAGGCTCGATCTCCCTTTTGACATTATGAGTTTTGGGGGGTCCCAACATTTTAATTTTCCTTTACAAATACATCAAGGAAAATAGCAGAGTAAGGACATCTGAAAATCAACAATAACTAGCAAAAATCATCAGAATCAACATTTTCAGGATGCTGGAAATTAACCAAGGCTTGCAGCAATTTAGGGAGCATGTATTGTAGAAAATAAGCTGAATCTCAGTAATAACAGTGAGCTCTGTGGCTTTTTAACTGGCTCAATTTCTATACCCTTCCATTGAGGTCTTCAAAGCCAACAACCCACAATCATGGTGAAAACCAGCAGTCTGGTAACCATAGGAGGAGACAGAACAGGGTTGGAGCTTTTTTCAAAGCCTCAGTCTCAGAAAATTGTCATTATTTACTTGTCTTGTGGTTCACTGGAAGATACCACTTGCTAGGCTGCTTTTCTTTGACCTCACTTGGATCTAGCCAAGTAAAAGTCTTTTCCCTGGCGTGTTTGGTTTGTCAGAAACGTTTAGAGGACATTGTTTAAATACACAGATGCTTAGGGTGGTTCATATCAGTTGGAGCAAAAGAGCATAGACAAAAACCTTAAATGGAAAGCCTGGAGATGAGATGTCCACAAGGGCTTTGAAAAGCTCTTACATGTTACTGGGAATCTACAAGATGATGTGAATGTCATACATATATGTGACATTTAACCCAACAACAACAAAATACACATTCTTCTCACGTGCACATGAGATAATGTCCCAAATATGTTGGGACACAAAACAATTTTCATTAAATTAAAAAAGCTTGAAATCATATGAAATATCTTCTTTGACCACAATGGAATGAAACTAGAAAACAGTAACAGTAGAAAGTTTGGAAAATTCACAAATATGTGGACTTTAAATAATTCACTCTTAACCAATAGGTCAATGAAGAAATCATGAAGGAATTAGAAAATAATTTGAGATGAATTCAAATGAAAACCCAAGGTACCAAAACTTATGGGATACAATGAAAACAGTGCTGAGAAATAAATTAAAAGCTGTAAATGCCTACATTAAAAAAGAAGATAGGCCTGGGTGCGGTGGCTCATGTGTATAATTCTAGCACTCTGGAAGACTGAGGTGGGAGGATAACTTGAGGTCAGGAGTTCAAGACCAGCCTGAGCAAGAGCGAGACCCTGTCTCTACTAAAAATAGAAAAATTAGCTAGGTGCAGTGGCACATGCCTGTAGTCCTAGCTACTCAGTAGGCTGAGGCAGAAGGATCACTTGAGACCAGGAGTCTGAGGTTGTAATAAGCTATGATGATGCCACTGCACTCTAGCCTGGGCAACAGAGCAAGACTCTATCTCAGAAAAAAAAAAAGAAGATAGATCTCTTTGGATATGATACCTAAAGCACAGGCAACAACAGAAAAAAAGTGTATGAATTGGGTTATATCAAAATTCGAAATTGCTGTGCATCAAAGAACACAATCAAAAGAGTGAAAAGGCAACTCACAGAAAGGGAAAAAATATTTGCCAATTGTATAAAAACAAAATGGGAGGTATTAATTTGCCATACTTCAAACTATACTACAAGGCTGTGGTTCTTAAAACAGCCTGGTACTGGCACAAGTACAGGGACACAGACCAGTGGAACACAACAGAAAATCCAAATATAGAACCATCCTCATATAGACACCTAATTTTTGACAAAGCAGGAAAGAATATACTCTGGGTACAAGAATCCCTATTCAATAAATGGTGCTGGGAGAATTGGTTAGCCACATGTAGAAGACTGAAACAGGACCCACAGCTTTCACTTCTCACAAAAATCAAATCACGGTGGATAACAGACTTAAACCTTAGGCGTGATACAATTAGAATTCTAGAAGAAAATGTAGGAAAGACTCTTACAGACATTGGCGTAAGCAAAGAATTTATGAAGAAGACCCCTAAGGCAATCACGGCAGCAACAAAAATAAATGAATGGGACCTGATCAAATTAAAAAGCTTCTGCACAGCCAAAGAAACAGTCCAGAGAATAAACAGACCACCTACAGAATGGGAAAAAATTTTTGCATATTACACATCAGATAAAGGACTGATAACAAGAATCTATTTAGAACTCAGGAAAATCAGCAAGAAAAAATCAAACAACCCTATCAAAAAGTGGGCAAATGACATGAATAGAAATTTCTCAAAAGAAGATATAAGAATGGCTAACAAACATATGAAAAAGTGTTCAACATCCCTAATCGTCAGAGAAATGCAAATCAAAACCACAATGAGATATCACTTAACCCCAGTGAGAATGGTCTTTATCAAAAAATCCCAAAACAACACATGTTGGCGTGGATGTGGAGAGACAGGAACACTCATACACTGCTGGTGGGACTGCAAACTAGTGCAACCCCTGTGGAAAGCATTATGGAGGTATCTTAAACAGATTCAAGTAGACCTGCAATTTGATCCAGCAATCCCATTATTGGGCATATACCCAAAAGGAAAAAAGGTCATTTTATAACAAAGACACATGTACCCGAATGTTTATAGCAGCACAATTCACAATAGCAAAGATGTGGAAACAACCCAAATGCCCATCAATACATGATTGGATTAGTAAGCTGTGGTATATGTGTACCATGGAATATTACTCAGCTATAAGAAATAATGAAGATACGACATCTCTATGGTTCTCCTGGAGAGAGTTGGAGCCCATTATATTAAGTGAAGTATCCTAAGAATGGAAAAACAAGCATCACATGTACTCACCAGAGAATTGGTTTCCCTGATCATCACCTAAATACACATCTGGGAACAACACCAATCGGATATCAGACTGAGGTGGGGGGTGGGGGAGGGGATGGGTGTATGCCTACACAATGAGTGCATTGCGCACCGTTTGGGGAATGGTAACGCTTGAAGGTGCTGACTCGGGAAGGTGGGGTGGGGAGGGGAGGGATATATACCTACATGATGCGTGCGACGCACACTGTCTGGGGAATGGACACACCTGGAGCTTTGACTTGGGGGGACAGGCAGTACATGGGCAACGTATGTAACCTGAAATTCTGTATCCCCCATAATAATAAGATGAAATAAAAAAAATATTTGCCAATTGTATGTCTGATAAAGGCTTAATGTCCAAAATATATAAAGAGCTCCTACAACTGAACAATAACAAAAACAAACAATCTGGTTGAAGAAAAACAAATGGCTTGAGTAGACATTTATCCAAAGAAGAAATGCAGATAGTTAATAAGCACATGAAAAAATGCTCAGCATCACTCATCATTGGGGAAATGCACATTAAAACCACAATGAGATATCATCTCACACCCGTTAGAATGGCTTCTATCAAACAAAGAGAAAAATGACAATTGTTGGTGAAGATGTGGAGAAATTGGAACCCCATACCATGCTGCTGGGAATTTAAAATTGTGCAGCCATTGCAGAAAACAATGTAGCAATTCCATAAAATGTTAAACATAGAATTATCATATGAATGACCAATTCCATACCTAAGTATACACCTAAAAAATTTAAAACAAGTGTTTGAATAACTTGTACACAAATGTTTGTAGCAGCATTACTCACATACAGCCAAAAAGTGAAAACAACTCAAATATCTATCACTAGATTAATGGATATTAAATCATTAATGTGGTATATCCATACAATGGAATTTATTATTTGACTATTAAGAAGAGTGAAGTACTGATTCATGCTACAACTCGGATGGAACTAGAAAACAACTTGCTTAATGAAATAAGCCAGACACAAAAAGCCATATAGTGTATGGATCCATTTATATAAGTGTTCATAATAGGCCAATCCATAAAGACAGAAATCAGATTGGTTGTTTCTAGGGAATAGGGGAAGAGAGGAGTGGAGAATGACTACTTAATGTGTGTGGGATTTCTTTTTACAGTGATGAAAATGTTTGAGAATTAAATATGGCTGTTGGTTGTCCACATTATGAATGCACTGGAAACCACTGAACTGTATACTTTTAAAATTATTGAAATGATGAATTTTATTTAATTGAATCTCATGTCAATAAAAAACAAAAGTTAAATATAAAATTACTATATGACTCAGCAATTCCATTCTTACGTATATATCCAGGAGAAATGAAAATGAATGCCTAAACAAAAACTTGTCCACAAATGTTTATAATGAGGTTATTTAGAATAGATAAAAGTGGAAACAACCCAAATATCTATCAAGTGATGAATGAATAAACAAAATATGGCATATTCATATGATGGATTATTATTTAGCCATTGAAAGGAAGTACTGATACATACTACCACATGGATGAACCTTGAAAACATGTAGCATAAAACAAGGCAGTCACAAAACACCACCTATTGTATGATTCCGTTTACAGGAAATGTCTAGAATAGGCAAATCTGTAGATATAGAAAGTAATTAATTGTACCTAGGGCTAGGAGGGTTGTGGTAAATGGAGAATGACTGCTAATATGTATGGGGTTTCTTTTAAGGGTTATGAAAATGTTCTGAAAGTAGATAGTGGCAGTTGTTATGCAACTTTGTTGAAGATACTAAATATACTAAAACCTCTCAGCTGTGCACTTTAAAAAAGTGAATTTTATGGCTTTTGAATTATAGCTAAATTTTAAAAGACACTATAAAAATCTACAACACTAAATAAATAGCCAATGAAGGAGAACAAATGGAGTTTTAAATACTCAATGCAAAAGAATTTTCACATATACCTCTGAAAATTAGATATGGTTTGGATTACATATAGGCTCTCTATAAGCATAACATTATCACTAAAGCACCAAAATAGTAATTTTGTAATGTTTCATCTTTAGATAGCAATAACAGGATAGGAGTCTGACAAAAAGACAATTATCTTTCTACTTAGCTAGAACACTTTCCTATCTTTAAGAGGAATTTATCTTTCAAATCAGTTTGCTTTTAGAAAGTTTTCAGTCAGCATTTCACATTCTTCACTTAGCAAGAGTCTTACATGATATCATTGGGCCATTCGGGAATTATATTACCACATTAAATTCTAGCAGTGAAAACTGCTGAAGAAAATAGTAAGTCTTAGTTTTGGCACAAATGAAATTTGAGCAAATAACTTAGTAGTCAATGTCATCTTAAAAATAAATTGTGAAGGGGATTTCATATTACACTGCTTCTCCTTAGAGTGTGAGGAATAGAGTATTACTGCAAAACCACGTAAAGACTATCTGAAGGCTGAGAAACTGAAGCTGCTGCTTTGACTTATACTTAAGCAAATAGATCTTGCAGCTTCAGCCTGGACTTGGAGACCTAGTATTCATTCATGATTTTTCCTTGTTCTAAGCATAAAGCGTTATATAGCAAAGCATGGATTTTCCAGCGGAATCCCTTTATTGTTCTCTGATCAAGAAACCAACCAGCCCAGTTCCTGCCATCTAGGCTATTATATCCTACTTTGTCCATGTAAAATTATGTCTTGACTCTAACCTATCAAAACCCAAGTAAGAGTAGGGTCCTCCCACTAAATGGAAATTTTCTGTGTCTTATTAAAGTACTTACCACTAATTCCCTTACTACATGGGCAGCAAATATTGTTTTCTTTATATTTTTTTGGTTGTATCTAAAAACATAAAACAGTAGTAAAAAAAACCCAAAGCCTTTGGCTGTTTCCTGATCAGAATCATTTAGAACACCTTGAGATAGGAAATATGTATTATTCAACTTTGCATCCTCAGTGCCTAGAATAGTGCCTGATAAGTATTCAATGAATTTGTATTTAATAAATGAATGTATGAATGAAGTGAAATACCTTCACTTTAAAAATATTTAGTGTCATCATAACTGGTTTCACTAATTCTCTTCCTAGAGCATGTGCAAGAATGTATGTGTATGTATGTATGTGATTTTATAGACAAAGCTGCAGTTTCAAACCTATCTAGTTGCTGCAGTTCTTCTATTCAAAGGCAATGGAGTAATAATAGAACTGATCTTTTCTGTGTGTCTTATGTCTTTCTCTCTGGGAAAGTACTAATCATTTCTTTGAAATCAAGCATGCAACATCAGGATCATTTTCCACTCCTTTCTGCACATCCAAAACATAACTCAGTTTACTGCTACTGCTTTATTCTTTCCCAAGCCCTTCTCCCTGTCACTATGTCTATAGACCCTGTTTATGCTCTGATTACCAAATTACTTGGTTACAACTTTCTTTCTGACTTTCTTTGCCTTTGTGCCTATACTATAGCATAGTGAAATGACCAGATGAAAATCAGTTTCATTTTACCTCATCATACCTCTCTTCATGTTCTTGTGATGGTTTCTTACTGTCCATAGGTTATTAAAATACCTACTAATACCTACTTACTACACTCACTATAAGCAAAACATAGTACAGGGCAGGAGATGATGTATGTGTACATATATGTGTTTGTGTAGATAGAAAAGAACTGGGTCTACAACTTTGAGAAAATTATAATCTATACAGGAAAGTAGGTATAAATGCTTAAAGGCACATTTGCAAATCAGTCATCTTCCTTTTTGTCTAGGAATTCTGATAATTTTTCTTTTGCATAATTCCTACCTGAAAAAGATAAGATAAAAGAAAAGCATTGTGCATGCATAAGAACATACATTGCGTTATTGAATATATTCATTCATTCCTGCTAGGAGAACTTGACTAGGAATTGATTAGAATTAAATTTTTTAATTTTGCTTATGAAATTACTGGAAGCATTTTCATTGCTAACTTCTCAGTCTAGTCATTTAAAAATTTGTTTCTCTTTCACTGTGCACATACATCCATTGTAATGTTCAATGGGCACATTCCATCACGAAAAGCTGCCAGAGCCTGTGTCTCCATCTCTTGATATTAGTTTAGGGAAGTTGGCATATTGATATGCCATCTCTACCAGATGACTACTAATATTTAACTATACATAAAAGTCACTCCAACACATAAAGACATTCATCTACACCTTAAATAAATGTAGAATGAATTCAAATTTCCTTTCTTGGATCCCTAAAATTCTCAAGACCACTCTAGCAACATATGATAATTTATAATATACAAGAATTTTACTTGATTGCAGTTCAAAGATTATTTTTGCAAAATTTTTAAAAATATAGGATCATATGAGTACATTGCTAGAGTTTCTCTGAGGGTACAGCAAGGGGCCATGAAAGTGAAAAGCCCTGAAAATTAAGTGCCATTAGCTTCACATTAATCTACCTCTGGACTTCTATTCTTAATCATACATTTTTATGATTACTAAAAACAGCTTCTCAGTAATAAAAATAATACATGATTAAAAAATTAAAAAAATAAAATTCCTTTGTATGTTAATAAAAATGAATTCAAATTTTATACACACACACCAGAACTAATTTAAAATATTGAACAATTTTGATAGCAAACTAATTTCATGTCCCCCGCAAATGGCACTTCTTTCCTCCTAAGCTCACATCCTTTCTTGAAGTCCTTCTTAAAATGCAAAATAAATAGTCTCTCATATAGTAATTTGTGAATTTGCCTTGTCCTTCATTAGATTGTAAGCATTTGAGAACTGATACTCCTTTATGTCCCTTTATATCTCCCTGAAGCCTCAAATGCAGAGCCTTGCTTAGTAAATATCTGATTCAAAGCAAATCAACACATGTCAATTAATACATGTAGCCTATGTAATGAGAGATCACAAAATCAAAATGTGATCAGCATTGATTCATATAAATTAGGAAAGTTGTTGGGTAGAAGTAAATCTGATCCAGTTTTAAGATTATGAATTTATGAAGCTTTTAGCCTAAGCTCTCACTTCTTCCCAATACATAGTCTCTCACAGTCTCTTAAACTAATATTTATCAAGGACAATTTTATATATATTTATATTATATATGTTATATATGTATGTATGTATATTCTCATTTCCACATGTTAAGCCTGGACTAATCTTCCATTGTACATATCGTTTGCTATTTTCCTCATTTAAAGATTTTGTCTTCGGCTTCATTTTTCTCTAACAAAAAGATGGACTAGAAATTCCTGAGTGTTGTCCCTAAAAAATAAAAAAAAAAAAAACCATCTGTATCAAGGTTAAACAATATTGTATATACAATGAAAATCAAAATTACTTATAAATCAAATGAATACATTCATCAAATTAATGTTAGTACATATGAAATAGGAAACATTCATTTTAACAAGAATAACACAGTAAGGTTAAATTTTGATCTTGCCTACCTGTTAAATGTATGTGGGGTGGTAGCATGTAGGGATATAAAAAAGGCATGATTTGTAACCACAGTATCTGAATAAGAGAGTCTTGGTTCTGCTACTTTTTGATCATGTGAATTGATAAAAATCATTTACTTTATATGGGCTTCAGTGTCTTCATATAAAAAAATGGAACCATAATCATTATAACCTCACAAAATTTTTCTGAGGAAGAAATAAGTTAGTGAATGAAAAATTTTTTGCAACTGCAAAGTGCCATACAGAAGCAATGAATTATCCTTTTGTTGGAAAATCCTCTTGTACAATGTTTGTATTCATTGGGAAAAAAGAATCTTTCAAAAGTTTCTCTGGACTCTTTGATATTCTTCTAATGAGATGCTTGATCAAGGGTGGCAACCTGCTACAGGAAGGGCAGCTGATAACATCTGAGTAATGCTCTGTCCCCTCTAGATACATCTTCCATTTGTGCTACAGTCCATAGTCTATATCTCAGAAGTCATGATTAAGTATATATTTTGCTTTACACTAGGATTCTTGGTTGGGTTTTATTTGACAAAAGAAATGAGGCTTCTAGATCTTACCTCTTTTGGGTAAAGGAATATGCGTTCACAGTCACATTTTTGCTATCAAGCTACGCTAATTAATGATCATTTTACAAGGAAAAAATACTATTCTACATCTTAAAGAGGATTTTAAAATCTGATATTTCAGAACAAAGGATAATACTGAAAACTTTAATATTTTATCCTGTCAATTTTCTGAACTCCAATAGCATATAGTCTGTACCAAATAATCTAACATTTTATTATAAACTTTGCATGATTTTCTAGTTGTTTCATAAGTTTATAGTAGTCATGATTGTTGGAAAGAGGACTCAAGAGATCAACTACACTAATTGGGCAAGACACATTCTGTTCTCAATTTCATCATGCGTAAAATGAGGGAGTTGGTTTAGAATTGGAGGTTGCAAACAGTATTCTACAGAGTTTGTTTGCCCAGCATAGTATTAGATATGTTTAAACTCCTTTAGGTGGGTCAAAGACTCTCCAGGTCTACAATAATGTCTCATCACTTCTTGTCTTACACCTAAACATTTCACACAATTATGTTACATATATGACCCCTAGAGACATCATAGTTTTAGATTTCTGGAATCAATTATAAGCTAATTTCTTTCTACTTTAAACATCCTATGAGAATGAAAAAGTAGAACTTAATCTAGACTTTGAGAACAAAATAATTTCAACAAGGACTTCTGATATTGTCAATATGGTCATCTAAATTAATCTGTAAACTACACCTTACATTTTTAAATGCTAGATAAAGTATTATTTTAAAAATTTACAGCAGACTTTATAAGAAAGAAAAATAAAATGCTATATGCAAGGAATATGAAGAAGAAGAAGAAAGGGGTGGAGAATGAGAAGGACGAGAAAGAGGGGGAAGAAGAGGTGGAGGAAGAGGAGAAGGAGAAAGAAGAAGAGAAGAAGAGGAGGAGGAACAAGAAGAGAGTAGGAGGAAAAGGAGGAGGAGGAGAATGGAAAGCCGGAGCAGTAAGCAAATGAGTTAACACTACTGATGCTTTGTTCAGGAAAACAAGTTAGGGAAAGATTTAGATATCATTGGATGATGATGTTGTTTGGGCATCAAAACCATGTAAAGAAAGGACTCAAGGCCTTGGGACTATGCAAATGGGAAGTTGGAAATGAGATTCCTGCATAAAGATGAGACTCTCAAAGTCCACGCTTTAAGTAAAATGAGAAACTCAATAAAATCCATTTACTGGCCACAAGAGATAACTAGGGAGCTTATTGCACTGGAGTAAAGAACATAAAAGTATTTCATTAGAATTTGGAACCTTTGTCTTATTCCTTACTTGAGGTTAGAGCAAAAATGCTTATATGGTCCAGGCATCCAGTAGTGCTTATATGGTCCTGGCATCCAAGAAATTGACTTAAATTTGATTTTGAGCCAATAGTATTCTAGGAGTATGTGATGTAAGTGAATGCAAAACCACTCTGGAGGGATATTCCTATAACCAAAGTTATAGTGGATTCTCACAGGAAGAAACCAGCCCCATTTAATATGAGTTAATTTTTTTAATGACAAAACATGAAATGAAATAACCCAATCACCACAAATGCTTGATAGTGCTTCTCCTCTTTCTTGTGTCTACTCAAAATCTGAGACAATAAAAAAGAACAATCTGAGAAAGACTTAAAATAAATATTTTAAATGTCTAATTAAAATACATAAGAGAAAGGATTGAAAGTATAAGAAAAAATATAGACACTTAAATTTAAAAATAAGCCAATTTGACCAAAACAGAAGTAAACATTTATAAATGAAAATGTACTCTTTGATATAAAAAATCAATGGATGGATTAAATAGTGGATTAGACAAAGCTGAAGACAGAATTAGTGAATTGAATATAGAATGCAACAAAACATAATAAAGATATAAACTGAATGAAAGCAAGGATTAAGAATCAAGAGAAACACAGTGAGAAAGTCTATACCTCTTGTAGGAGATCTTGAAGAAAAGAGAGTGACTGGGTTAGAGACAATATTCAAAGAGATGGACAAAAATTTCCATAATGATGAAATTACGTGCATCCTTAGATTCAAAAAGCACAAAGAGATCCCCAGAAAAAAAAATACATACATAAATGCATCATAATGAAATTATAGAAGAGCTAAGGAAAACAAATGATTCTAAAATCAATCAGAAGGAAAAGATAGTTTTTACAAAGTATTGAAGTTCACCTGAGAGTAGACTTATTCCAATATGTATTCCAAAATACCTATGATACTTTCAAAATTTTGTGGGGAAATGAAAAACTCCTATGATGCATAATAGCAGCTATTTATAGTATATTAGTTACAAGGCTCTGATTTTTAAAGTAGGAGGAAAAACTATAGTTCTACATGGTGGTTAACAACTGATAATAACCAGCAGTACTTTTTGAGTAATATATATATATATATATATATATATATGGTTCCCTTTAAGCTATGGCATGTAGCTGGCTATAAATGAATTATCAAACCACAATGTATAACTTTCATTTTCTCTCCCGCTCAAAACATATCAGAATACTCATGAATGAGAATGCTGTTATTCTAGAAATCATCTTGAAACTATTCTAAGCTATATAAAAAATAAATAAACCATTATTGTACTAATTTACATGAACAGTAAAAAATTACATATCAATGTGACTTGATGTCAATAATGAGAAGCATTTGCACAAAGGCATATCTGTCCTTGACAGTGACCCCTAAGAGTCCACATATGTCTATTGTAGGATGGGCATACTGTTGTTCCTAAGTGTATTTATTTTACTAGGTTATAGGCACTAGTGGAGAATAAGAGGCTATATAGCATTTTTTTAAGTTGAGAAATCTAACAAGAAAGTTAGAACATTTTCTTGATTGCTTTATTTTTTCCCTTGTCTTTACAACTTCAAAGGTTTATAGTTCTGAATTAGACAATATTGATCACTGAAGTAGTTCTATTCAGCAGCTTTATTTACAGGAGTTAAATGCCAAATACTGTTTTCATTAATGTCCTCATGAGGCTCAGCTGTCTGAGTTACAAATGTACTCTTAATTCTTGAAATTTTCACATCATTGATCAAAAAGGAAGAGAAAGGTGTGGTTTTTATTTGTTTGCTCCTTAAATCCACATTACACATAACTCTTACTATTAAAAATAATTTTAATATATTTAACTTTAATATCATTTTAATGTTTTGGGAATTTTTACCATAGAAATCTAACTGATTCTAAAAGTTTAACAACAATGTATTGGACAAATCTGGACAATGAGGAAGAGGTAGAAAAAGTAAGAATGCATAAGAAGTCATTCATCATACATAGATTTACTTCCAGAAAGTGAATGAGTAAAGGTCATATATATAATATCCCATAAAATCAACCTCATCATTAGCATAGTTTAAACTTTCTATATCTTCATAATATTTATTATGATGGATTTATCAGTTACAGAAAGAAGTTTTTTAATATACCATATTATGACTGTGGCTGTCTCAATTTCTCTTTATAACTCTATTCATACTTGTTTTATATATTTTGAAGCTCTGGTAAGTACATCAATATTCTAAATATTTTTATCCTTTGGTAGTGAGCTTCTTTATGCAAAATAATATTTATTTAAAATGTATGCTGTTTGTTATTACTTTAATTATACCATTTTTAGTTGGTTGTATTTGGTATAAATGTTTACTTTTTTACTTTTGGCATTTATGATTCATTATGCTTTGAGAGGAGTTCTGCATTTGGTATTAAGGAATGAGAATTTAATTAACTGATCCTCCTGTATATAAAAGCTACACATTCTATAAAAATAGCTACCTGAGTGTTTTGCAGCCTGAACAAATTTGTAGGTAGATTTCTCTGTGGAGTGGAAAGATGTAGCAAGTAATCCAAGGAATGAGTATCCCGGTTTTTTAATTTTTTTTTACAACTTTACACTGAGGGTGGCCAGAATCATTATGGTTACTGCTTTGGCATAAAAGACATTTTTTTATTGCCAAAATATTCAGGTGATGGAACTAGGGTAATAAAGTTTGAAAGAGAATTAGGGGTAACCTAGAAAAGGAAAGAAACAAAGAACCTCTAATATCCTGTGTTTAAAACTCAGCATGAGTCTCTTGTTCACATCTGAGTCTTACATGTGTGGGGAAAGCTAAGGCCTAAGAAACTGAACTTAGTTCTGGGCTAATGCTAACAACTGATATGACAGTTGGCCTGAATCTAACCAAGTTAATTGCCTGCTAAAACTGTTTGGAGTAATAAAACAAAATCCAGAATCTTCAAAACATAACATTTAAAATAAAGGCATGACAATGTAACTCTATCTCAAAGAAAATACAACCAACAGATGCCAATCCTGAAATTACCTAGATGTTGGAATTATCAGACTAGGACTTTAAATTATTTCTTATAACTATACTCAGTGTGGTAAAAGAAAATATGTTATAGAGAATGGAAAAATAGAAAATTACAGAAGAGATATACTAACAGTATAAATGAAACAGATACAAAATTTAAAACTAAAACCACAATGTTTAAAATTAAAATTTTACTGAATAGGCTTAATAATACAATGAGATGACATAGGAAAGAATCAGCAAACTTTCATATAGATTAATAAAAATCATCCAATGCAAAGAGGTATAGTTTAAAAGCCAATTGACAAATGAAAATGCAATTCTAAAACTTATTAACTAATAAAAAAATAGCAGAAAAGGGGGAAAATAAATATGGATTAAAAACACAGGAACAAACTTAAAATGTAGGCCTGAATCATATAATCATATAAATAATTATATTATGTGTTAATGGCCTAAATACTCCAATTAACAGTTAGACATTATCACAATAGATAAAAGAGCAAGAATTAACTGTGTGTTGTCTGTAAATATACACGTTAAGTATAAAGACAGAGATAGGTTGGGAGTAAATGGATGGAAAAAGATACACCATAGGAACATAATAAGCATAATAAGGGTGGAGTAGGCTTATTAATGTCAGATAAAATCGACTTAAATACAAAGAATATTACTAGAGATACAGAGGGATATTTCAAAATGATAAAGACTTAATTCTCCAGAAAGTCATGACAAATATAAATGTGTATACACTAACAACAGATTTTCAATGTATACACATAGACATTATTGAGAGAGCTAAAGTGATAAATAGACATTTCCACAGTCACAGGACAAGTTTTTAACACACTTTTATTAACTGACAGAACAACTTAGATAAAAACTCAGTAAAGACATAGAGAATCTGAATAACTGTGGTAACTACGTTGACCTAAATGATACTGTTAGAATACTATACCAACAACTGCAGAATATACCCTCCTTAAAATGAACATAGTATGTTCACCAACATAGACCACTTATAGTGTCATTACAGGAGTTCTAATAAATATAAAATGATTAAAATATTATAGAACAATTCATCTGATAACAGTAAAATTAAATAATAAATCAACAACAATAAGACATCTAGGAAAATGCCATTATGTTTTCTTTTAAAATTTTTATTTTATGCATTCTTTATTGCCTTAGTGAAAATTTAAAAAATATTTTATTTTAAATAATTACAGGTTTAGAGAAAGTTGCAAAGAAATGTACAGGGATATCATGTGCACCATTTGCCTAGCCTTCTCCAATGTTAATTTCTTGCATAACTGTAATACAGTATTGAAACCAGAAAATTGGCTTTGGTGCAATCCATAGAGTTTATTCATATTTCTCCAGTTATACACGCACTCATTTGTGTGTGGATGTGTTGTTTTATGTAGTTTTCTCACATGTGTTGCTTTGAGTAACTACCACCATAATAAAGATATAGAACTATACTATCACCACAAGGTTCCATAATGTTACACCTTTATAGTCATACACAGCCAATCCCCTTATCCTCAATCCATAGCAACCACTAATCTATTTTCCATCTCCACAATTTTGTTACTTCAATAATGTTTCATAAATGGAATTGTATAGTATGTAATCTTTTAAGATCAGCTTTTGTACTTGGCTAATATCATTGGGATTCACTGAAAATCTTGCATACATCAATAATCATCAATCAATCTTGCATTCCTTTTATTGCTGAGTAGCATTCTACAGTGTGGATACACCACAGATTGCTTTCCTTACACCAATGTAAGGAAATCTGGGCTGTTTCCATTTTCCGGCTAATATGAATAAAGCTGCTATCAATGTTCATTTAAAAGTTTTTGTGTTAACATAAATTTCCATTTCTCTGGGATGAAAGCATGAGGGTGCAATTGCCGTATCATATGGTAATTGCGATTTCAGTTTTGAAATGAACTGTTTTGTAGAATGATTGTACCATTTTGCATATCCACCAACAATGTATGAGTGATCCAGGTTCTATACATCCTTGCCATCCTTTGGTATCATCACCTTTTTTATTAGCTATTCTGATAAATGTGTAGTTATAAGCCATTGCAGTGTAGATTTGCCCTTCCCTAGTGGCCAGTGATGTTGAACATCTTTTCATGGGCTTATTTGACATCTGTATATCCTGTTTAGCTAAATTTCTCATGTCTTTTGCCTATTTTTTAAATGGATGTATTATAATTGTCTGTTTTTATTACTGTTCAGTTTGAGAGTTGTAGATATGTTACAGACACTGGTCCTTTGTCAGATATGTGGTTTGCAAATATATTCTCCCAGTATGTAACTTGTCTTTTCATTGTCTTAACCACATTTATCACAGAGAAAAAAGTTTTTAATTTTGATGAGGTGTAATTTATCAATATTTCTTTTATGGATCATGTTTTGGTGTCAAGTAAAAGAAGTATTCACCTAGTCCCAAATTCTGAAAATTTCTCCTGTTTTTCCTAAAAATTTTATAGTTTTACAATTTGTGTTTAAGTCTGTGATATACTTTTAGTTAATTAGGATATTAAGTTTAGGCCAAGGTTTTTTTTTTTTCTTCTTATGGATGTCCAATTTCTCCAGTACCATTTGTCCTCCATTGAATTATTTTTGCACCTTTGTCAAAAATCAATTTAACATATTGTTATGGGTCTATTTCTGAGTTTTCTATTTTACTCAGTTGATCTATATGTCTATCCCTTTTCCAGTACACACAGTCTTGCTTACTGACTATATAGTAAGTCTTAATATCAAGAAGAGTAATTCCTTCTTTTCAAAATTACTCTGGCTATTGTAGGGTTTTCCCCTTTGTACACAAATTTTAAAATAAGCTTATTTACGTGTATAAAAATCCCTGCTGGGATTTTATTACTAATAGGAATTGTTTTCAACCTTTTTCATATCTGACTGAGCTTATTTGAGTCCCTGCTCTTCTATTTCTGGTTAATCTGGCTAGTGGTCTATCAATTTTGTTTATCTTTTCAAAGAACCAACTTTTTGTTTCATGAATCCTTTTTTTTTTTTAAGTTTCTATTTGCTTTAGTTCTGCTCTGAGCTTTGTTATTTCTTTTCTTCTGCTGGTTTTGGATTTGGTTTGCTCTTCTTTTTTCTAGTTCCTTGAGGGTGTGACATTAGGTTGTTAATTTGTGATCTTTCTGTCTTTTTGATGTAGGCTTTTAAGGCTATGAACTTCCCCCATAGAAATGCTTTTGCTTTATCCCATAGATTTTGAAACCTTGTGTCTTCTTTGTCGTTTGTCTGAGGAATGTTTTGATTTCCATTTTCATTTCATCATTGACCCAAGGATCATTCAGCAGTAGGTTGTTTAATTTCCATGACTTTGAGGAGATTTGAGTTTATCTCTTGGAATTAATTTCTAGTTTTATTCCACTGTGGTCTGAGAAGGTACATAGTAGGATTTCAATTATTTTTTTTTTTTTAATTTACTGAGACTTGTTTTGTGCCCCCAGATGTCAGTCTTGGAAAATGTCCCACATTCTAATGAGGAAGATGTATATTCAGTAGTTTTGGGGTAGAATTTTCTGTAAATGTCTGTTAGGTCCACTTGTTATAGAGTCTCCTCCGAGTCCAGTATTTCTTTATTCATTTTCTGCTTTAATGATCTGTCCAGTTCTGTCAGTGGGATATTGAAGTCCCTGGCATTTACAATGCCACTCTTTATTTCTTTAGTTAGATATAGTAGAATTTGTTTTATGAATCTGGAAGTTCCTGTGTTAGGTGCATATATATTTAAGATTATTATGTCTTTTTGTTGAATTGCTCCCTTTACCATTACATAATGTCCATCTTTGTCTTTTTTTAATCATTGTTGATTTAAAGTCTACTTTATCTGATATGAGAATGGCCACACCTGCTCACTTTGATTTCCATTTGAGTGGAATATTTTTCCATCCTTTTACCTTGAGTGTGTGCGACTCCTTGTGAGTTAGATGTGTGTCTTGGAGACAGCATATACTGGGGTGTGCATTTTCATCCATTTAGCCAGTCTATGTCTTTTAAGTGGAACATTTATACCATTCACGTTCAGTGTTAGTATCGATATGTGGGATATAGTTCTGTTCAGCATGTTGGGTGACACCTTGTTGTTTGGTTTTCCCTCCTTTGCTATTGTTTTTATTTAGAGTTGTGAGCTTTAACTTTCAGGTGTTTTTACACTGGTGGGTATGTATTGTGCTGTTTCATTTTTAATGCGTTGAGTATTTCCTATAGGGCAGGTCTAGTTGTGACAAATTTCCTTAGTGTTTGCTTATCTGGAAAAGTTTTTATTTCTCTATCATTTAGGAAACTTAGTTTTTCAGGATATAAAATTCTTGACTTGTAGTGGTTCTGTTTAAGAAGACTAGAAATGGGCCCCAATCACTTTTCTTTGCGACCCCTCTGCTGAGAAGTTTGCTGTTAGTCTGATGAATTTTCCTTTGTAGGTTAGTTGTTGCTTTCATCTTGCAGCTTGTAGAATTTTCTCCTCCATTTTGACTTAGGAGAGGTTGATGACTATGTGTCTTGGAGATATCCTATATGCTATGAATCTTCCCAGTGTTTCATGACCATCTTGTATCTGCTTATCTGAATCTGTGGCGATATCAGGGAAGGTTTCCTCAATAATTTCCTCAAATAGGTTTTCTATGCTTTTTGCTTTTTCTTGTTCTCCCTCAGGGATACCTATAATTCTTATTTGGCCTGCTTTGAATAGTCTCATACTTCTCTGAGTGATTGTTCATTCTTCTGTATTCTTTTTTTTTGCATCTTTGACTATTTGGGTTAGTTCAAAAGCCTTGTCTTCGAGCTCTGAAATTCTTTCTTCTGCTTGGTCTAGGATGTTGTTGATGCTTTATGCTATATTTTGAAATTCCCTACATGACTTTTTTATTTCTGTTATATCTTTTCTTATGTTGTCTATCTCTTTAGTGAGTTTTCTGGTTTTTTTTTTTTCATTCATGTCCTGTAATTTTTTTTTGTCTTCTTTGTGTTGGTTTTCAACTTTATCTTCAACCTCATTCATCTTATCTGCTATCCATATTTTGAATTCCATCTCTGACATTTTGACAATTTCCTTGAGGTTTGGGTCCATTGCTGGAGTCCTACTGTGATCCTTTGGGTATTTCAAAACAGCTTGTTTTTTCATGTTGCCAGGGTTCTTATTCTGGCTTCTTCCCATCTGAACTTTCTTCTCTCACCTCAAGACAGATAAGCTTGCAGTGCACCTGTTCTCCTTTGCTGGGAACTCTCCTACTTAATGCAAAGAAGGAGAGGTCCCTGGATGGTGCATTTATGTCCTAATCTGGAGGATTCACCTGGCACAAAATAGACAGATGCACTGTGAGCATTTAACATTGCTCCTCTCTTGCATCTCCTGCCTCACCATTCCTCTGT
This sequence comes from Eulemur rufifrons, assembly GCF_041146395.1. Taxonomy (NCBI): domain Eukaryota; kingdom Metazoa; phylum Chordata; class Mammalia; order Primates; family Lemuridae; genus Eulemur; species Eulemur rufifrons. Next base: position 57,257,223 of record NC_091012.1, read on the forward strand.
GGTTGTCACTTGTGGTCCCCACATTGCACAGTAAGTGAATGCCCCACCTAGTTCTGTCAGCAGCAGTGATTGTCAGCTCAAGCCAGCCTTAGAGCTGTAGGCAGCGGCATTTTTCAGCCTGCGCTGGCTTGAGTACAGCCCCACCCATGCCCGTGGTGAGTGGTTATTGCCCCAGCTGGCTTGGGAGCTGCCCTAATCAGATCCATGAGTGGCATCATTTGTTGCCCCATGTGGCTTGAGCATAGTCTCGCTTGGGCCCTCCAGTGGCAGCAATTGATGACCTGCTTGAGAGATTTCCCACTCAGATCCACAGACAACAGTGTTTATTGGCTGGGCACCAGATTGAGCGCATCTCCACACACACCCATAGGTAGCAGTGATTGTCAGATTGTACTGGCTTGAGAGCTGTCCTGGTTACATATGCAGGCATCAGTGTCTGTTGGCCCTTGTAGCTTGAGCATAGCCCCATCCACACCCTGGGGCAGCAGTGATTGTCACCCCATGCCAGCTTGAGAGCTGCCCCATTTGGATCCTCAGGAAGTGCAGCAGCATTTGTCGGCCAGCCACTGGTTTGAGGGCATCTCCACCCGTGTTCACAGGTGGTGTCCATTGTCAGTGCACCCAGATCCTCCAACAGCAGTGGGGGCTTGTGGCTCCTGCCCATAGGACTCACAAGAGTGCCCAGCTTCCCCGCTCCCTCCCTCCTACCCGGAGCTAGCAGGGGTAATGGGGAGGCAGCAGCAATGGATCTGACCCTTGGGTAGAGGCAGTGTTCTGGGTCTAGGATTTTAAAATGGCACCAGCTGCAGCACTCAGTGTTCTCCAGCCAGTGGGTCGTTGCTGTTCCCTCTCTCCAGAGAAATGCCTCAGCAGTTTCCAGATAGCTGCCTATGTAAGTCTTGTGGTCTTCTGCAGTGGGGGGTACCTCCCACAGTTCAAATAGCGATGATCATGGGGGAATGTGGAGCCCCAGGATTCTCCCCTTTGTGCCTTCCCCACATACACACATGTCCTCCCTGTGTACCTCTAAACTGCAGAGTAGGTCAGCTCTCTTCCTTCTCCTTCACTTTGTATGCTCCCTATCGCCTCTCTTTTGATTCACCATGCTCTCTTGATCTGAAGGTGGATATCCACTCACACTCTTCAATCTTATCTATGAGAGCAGTGTGTCTAAGCTGCTTCTAGTCCACCATCTTGGCCCCCTCGTCCCTCTTGGTACTGTTTTAGCTGCATATCACACATTTCATGTGTTGGCTTTTATTTGCAAATAATTCTATGTATATTTTTAAAAAATATTCTTTTAGGCTTTATTTTTAATCTATGAATTATTTAAGAGGTATGTTGTTTAATTTCTAAGTTTTGGGAGATTTTATTGTTGTCTTTCTGTTATTTATTTCTAGTGTGATTTCACTTTGGCCAGAAAATATATTCTATATGATTTTAATTATTTTAAATTTGTTGAGGGTTGCTATATGGTGCAGGATATGGTCGATTTGGGTGAATATTTTATGCATGCTTAGGAAAATGCATTCTGCTACCATTGGGTGGTATGTCATATATATGATAATTAGAACCTATTAGTTGATGATATTGTTCAATTCTTTTCTATCCTTGCTAATTTTCTGTCATCATCATTCTACTATGGAGCTCATGCAGTGAGTTTTAAATTTTATTTACGATATTTTTTAATTCTATAATTCCTCTTATTACTTTTTAAAGAGTTTCTGTTTCTTTGTAGATAGTTTCTATTTTTTTCTAATTTTTTCAATAGAACTTATAATTGTTGGAACTTTTTATAACGATTGCTTTAAAATCCATTTCAGATAATTCCAACATCTGATTCATTTCAATTTTTGGCTTCAGTTGATTGTTTTTTCTTATTCATGTGTGTTTGTCGTGGTACTTGGTAGGATGAGTGATTTTCCATTATATCCTGGACATGTTAGTGATTATGTTAAGAGACACTTGATCCTATTTAAATCACCTATTTCTGCACACAGTCACCCTATTTAGGTTTAGTGTATATGTTACAGCCTACTTTTGTGATCTGTTGTTCCAAAGACAATTTCATTATTAAACGCCTTGAAATGTTTTTCTGGTCTGCTTTGTTCTTTCAGTGTTCCCATTCAAAGCCACAGGTTCCATTTGGTCTGCCTGATGCTGTGTGATGGAAGCTTTTCTTTTCTTTTTGTGTTTATGTCTTTCAGTAATTTGGGGTTGTAGGCCTCTCTGGTATCTATTCTAGAACATATCTATACGTATAGATATGTATTATACAACATATCTATACGTATAGATATGTATATACATATAATGGATATGTTCTAAAATACATATAAGGAAAACACAGGGAAACACCATGTTTTCCTCATATTGTTAGGTCCTTAGCCTACTTGACTTCTTGTTTTCATATTTGAAACATTTTATGATTGACTATTAAATAATTTCTAGATACTTTGTTGTGTTTGCTGAGAAGAGACAGGCTTTGACATCTTCTCCAGAAGAGGAATTGTTGTTTCAGTGTGTCTTCTGTAAATATCACTAATATAAATTTAAAATATAAATTAAATCTGTTCTGAGAGTCTCTGCTATTTAACAGCCATGCTAGTTTCCCTAAGACATGTGAAGATATTCATTCCATTGATTTCTTGGCTTCTTTCTGTCAAGAAATTTGTAGTCAGTTAATTGTAGATATTTTATAGGAAATCTTTCTTTATTATTTAGATGATTTTATGACTTTCTCATTATAGTATTCTTCCATTTCATTATGATGTGATAAGATATGAAAATACTTTGCAGTTTGGGTTGAGAGAATAATTTCATAGAATCATTTTTATTTGCCTTTACCAAGCACTTCAGTAGTATCATAGGCCCAGGATACATTTTAATGTCAATTTCTCACCTTGGGAGTCTCTTTCTCATGTAGATACTATAATATTAAATGTTAAACCTACTTGTGGTTAAGGTGCAGGGTTTCAAAGAATTAGAAAGAGTTTTCTCATTCAAATCAAAACTATAATGGATATCACCTCATCCTAGTTAAAATGGCTTTTATCCAAAAGATAGGTAATAATGAATGCTGGCAAGGATGTGGAGAAAGGGGAACACTCATACTCTGTTGGTGGGAATGTAAATTAGTACAGCCACTATGGAGAACAGTATGGAGGCTTTTCAAAAAACTAAAAATAGAACTACCATATGATCCAGCAATCCTACCACTGAATATATTTCAAAAAGAAAGGAAATCAGTATATCGAAGAGATATCTGCACTCTCATGATTATTGCAGCACTACTTATAATAACCAATATGAAATCAACCTAAGCATCCATCAATGGGTGAATGGGTGAAGAAAATGCAGTACATATACACAATGAAATATTATTCAGCCATAAAAAGAATGAAATCCTATTATCTGCAACAACATGGATGGAACTAGAGAATATTATGTTAAGTGAAATAAGCCAGACACAGAAAAACAACTATTGCATGTTCTTACTCATATGGGAGAGCTAATGATTTTTTAAAACATTGAACCCATGGACATAGAAAGTAGAATAATGGTTACAAGAGTCTGAGAAGGGTAATGTGGAGGGGGAAAATAAAGTGGGAATGATTAATAGGTACAAAAATGCAGTTAGGTAGAATGAATAAGATCTGATACTTGGTAGCACAATAGGGTGACTGTAGTTAACAATAATTTATTGTATATTTTAAAATAACTAAAAGAGTGGAATTGGAATATTCCTAATACAAAGAAATGATAATTGTTTGAGGTGATGGATATTACAATTACCTTGATTTCATTAATATACATTGTATGCCTGTATCAAAACAACACATGTAACTCATAAAGATATACACCTATTATATACCCAAAATAATGAAATATAAAAACTAAAAATTAAAAAAAGGCAAAAATAATTTAAAAGAAAGGGTTTTCTCTTCTTTCATCTGCAATCTGGGCCAAGAATGACAAAATTTATTATCTATCTTGGCTGATAGACAAATTTTTATCTGGTCTGTACTTTTATTAAAAAAGCAGTATTTCTTATGTGCCAACTTTATTTATAGATCTCATTTTTAACTCTCAACCTCTCTAAGACTTTATCTCAGGGCAGAGAGAGGGAATAGTTAACCCAATCTCCAAGATTACTGAAACTGGCATCTCCTTCCCACACCCAACAAAGGCAATTAAAATGTCATTTCATTTAATGCTTGAATTTTCAATTTTCACTTTTTTCCAGAACCTAATTTCTGTCTGTCTTAAAAACACAGTCATTAAAGTATGTGTGTGTGTGTGAGAGAGAGAGAGAGAGAGATAGGGTCTCACTCTGTTGCCCAAGCTGGAATGCAGTGGTGCCATCATAGCTCACTGCAGCCTCAAACTCCTGGGCTAAAGTGATCCTCCTGTCTCAGCCTTCTGAGTAGCTAGCACTACAGGCACTCTCCACCATGCTTGGTTATTTTTTTTTGTTTTTTGTAGAGTTGTGGTCTCATTATATTGCCTAGGCTGGTCTTGACCTCCTGGCTTCAAGAGATTCTCTCTCCACAGCCTCCCAAAGTGTTGGGATTACAGGCTTGAGCCACCTTGCCTAGCCTGAAATAATTTTCTTTGGATCAGGGGAATTTTTAGGTTATCTTAGTTTTATATATTGCCAGAACTAGAAATTCATAGAGTTCAACAATATATTTTTCATGGGGTTAGGTTATATACTTGTTGAAACTTACTATACTCACTCGTGGTTTATGTTATTTTCCTTTGGAATGTATTAAATAGTTAAATATATTAAATATATTATCTCTAGCCAATCCAACTCATATAAACACCTTTCCACTTTTATATAAAATGGTTGGAATATTTTTTCTGAAGCTTAAGTCTATCTTGGGTGAAGTAGGAATAATGACATAGCTATCTTAATTTGGTGAGAGTGATTGTCAAAACTTTAAAATGCTCCATCAAGGTTTAGAAATGCTAATTCAGAGAGAGTAATGGTAAAGGAAATTTTGCACTAGAGGAAGCTTAGTGGTTAATAAGCATACAAATAATGTATATTGAATATTGTAAGAAACTTACTAAATATAGTATTCCATTCATTTAATTATTTTTAAAATGTCACTTTTGGTTTAAAGATGACAATGTAATGTCAGTAGTTTCCATTCTCTTCTTGGATGTCACTCTAAAACAAGAAAACATAACAAAGATAGATACAAACTCTTATTTTTTTTAGGCTATAGACAAATAAAATGTTGCAAAAAAAATGGCTGGAATTGGTTCTAAAAAGTAAAATCAAGCATGGCTGCAGAAAAAACCTGAAAAGAGAAACATATGACTGCATAACTCATAAAAAGCCAGAAAGTTTCAATTCCATAATGTAAGGTGAGCATATTGAAGTGTGAAATGACAGCTTCTCAATTTCAACAGCAGGAAAAGTATGCATGTTCTGACAGTGTGAGTTTCTCCAGATCTGGTTTTCTTCTGAGAAACAGGAGGAGTAATATTGAACATGGAATCACAGAGATTATTCGTATTTCCAGGAAACAATCTAAATTTGTGGCACTGTGATTGGTATTGTGAACCACCAACAGCTGTCTATTTCCTTTGGCTAGGAAAAAATAAAGTTAAAAGTACACTCATAAAAAATCCCTCAGGCACAAATAAATCTACTTGTAGCTCACAATACAGTCCTGTCCTCTCTAAGGCAATAACTTCAAACAGATATCTTGTCTAGAAAAAGTTCATCTCATTCAAAGATAAGAGCAAAAATCACCAAAGACACAGAATATGGGAGAAAGAAACAGGAAAGGCACATAGGAAATAAAAAACCAAAACAACCTTACCAGAACAATGTTGCAACAGAAGAAATACAAACTATGACAAATATTTTGCCATAAAATTTTAAAAAAATCATCAAAGCAATATCCTCTCTAGAGGAGCATAAAGAAGTGATTCAAGAGCTATTGTAATTTATAGAAAGAGAACAGATGGAGATATATATAACAAGCTTGAACATTTCAGGAAAAAAAAATCAAAGAAAGGAAAATGTGCCACAGAAATGAAGGCAAAATTAGATCTAGCACAAGGAAAAATAGATACTACAATAAACACAAAGAAGTACAGACAGAGTAAGAAAAAAAATAAGCAGAATTTAGTTGAAAACAGTGCTATAAGAATTAAAGAGAAAATGTCATAGAAAAAAGAAAAATTTCAGTGTATACACAATCAGAGTCTCTGAGTAAGATTTAAAAAGTAATAAAGGGAAAACATATTATGGCATACATCAAGAAATTTTTCTAGAAATAAAGATAAAACTAGAATCCACATATTGAAAGTACATAAAACATCTCTCGAAAAACTGATACTAAAGGGTCAACAGTGAGGTATAGCCTAGTAAAATAACTAGATCTCAAAAATGAAGAATTTTTTGGATATTCAGGCAAAAAGACCAAGTAACTTGTATGGAGAAATAATTAGGCTGGCTTCATATTACTCCACAACAACAGTCAATTCTAGAAGAAATTTTTAATAAAATCTTCGAGAAAATAAAGTTTCAATGATTAAGTCAATGAAGAAATAACTGGGCAAAACATATCAAAAAAGACTATTCAGCATTAACTTTTAGAACTAAAATTAAAACAACTATGGGGGTTAAGGTACCACAATAGAAGTGTTATAATCTTTGAGAACAAAATTGGATAGGAGAAGGTGGAGAGGTGGAAGTTCATCTATTTATACTTATTTCTTTATTTTTAATGTTCAGGGCAATAATAGCATTAAAATTAATATATAAAATAACAGAGGCATAATATTATTTAGCTGTATGAAGTCAAACACTAAAAATAATGATGTAATTAGCTGTGATTAGATGACAGATAAAAGGCAAAGTGAAGGAAGGAAAGGGAAATGCAATAGATAAAACAGTGTTTAATAACAAAGATTCTGGAGTCAGACTATCTGTGTTTAAATCTTGACTCTATTAGTTCTAGCTATATAACCTTAAGCAAATTGCTTAACCTTTCTGCCTTGCTTCTCCAGCATAAAAATTAGTCTAATAGTTCCACTCGCTATTATAGGGTTGTTATGAAGATTCAATGAGTCAATATATGCAAAACACTTAAACTATGACTTATCAGCTTATTAAGTTTATCCTGCTAATTTAATAATGTTATTATTAGAAATTATTTCCATAGCCAACAGAATTGGCCAGTAGGAAAAAAAAGCCACTGTGCTGTTCCAAGAAGGAAGGATTTTAATACAGGATTTTGTAATTTTATTATTTTTGTCCTGTTCATCTGTTATTACCGCCACTCTTCTACAGCACCCTCTGCGTTGCATAGAAAAATCTGAAACTACATTTTCCAGAATCCCTTTCCTTATGTGGTTTCAGATTAAAGCCTTCCAAAGAAAGGCACTTGTGTGAGATCATGAAGAGAGAAGAGGAGACCCAGTTGAAAGCTGTGAACAGTGAATGGTACTTGTGAGCATCTGCATGGACAGCAGGTGGAAGTTTTGCAGTGACTTCGGGTAACCTGAAAACTCAATAGATTTTTAACTCTTTTAAAACTGTGAGCAACTTAGATTAGCTATGGTGGCTTTCTTTGAGATTCCTCATGTTTATTTTAGCTTCTGGGTAAATTCCTATGAGTAATTATTTTTTAAGAGATAGGTCCTTTCTCTGTCACTCAGGCTGGACTCGAGCCATCCTTTCACCTTAGCCTCCTGAGTAGCTGGGACTACAGGTGTGTAACACCACATCTGACTAATTTTTAAAAATAAATTTTTTTTTGTAGAAATGGGGTTCTCACTTGTTGCCCAGGCTGGTCTCAAACTCCTGGCCTCAAGTGATCCTTTGCCTCGGCCTCCCAAAGTTCTGGGATTATAGGCATGAGCCACCACAGCCCGTCCAAATAAATTTTTTAGTGCTGCAGGCAGCTGAGATAGTCACATGGGCTTGCTCCTACAATCCTGCCACTTCCTGATTTTATGAACTACAGCAAAAACCTCCCTGAACTTTACTTCCCAGCTGTGACAATGGCTTTGTAAACCTCTAAGTCCTTGTATTAAAATCTTCCCTAGAGAATTCCCAGAATGGCTTTTGCTTTACAGACCAATACTGACTGATATGCTCATGAAAAGAAATATAAAAACAGGGAGTTAAAATTATTAAATAAAATAATCATAAAGCAATATGTATTATAGAATGTTCTTATATACTTTATAAATTAATAAAATATTATTATATATTAATATATAAAGGCAAACTTTTCTAAATATCAGAAGAAATACAAAAAACAAAGCAAATAATTTGCATAATAAAATGATTTTACAATGGTATACAAAGAAACTTCATAGCATAAAATTTCAATGAAAGAAAATGAGCTAAACACACTAATTAAAAGAAATTAAGTGGCATCACAAAAATAATTGCTATGAAGAAGAGATACCTACAACAAAGTGATTTAGAAAGATTGAAAGTAAAAAAAAAATGCAAGAAGAATAGTAGAATCCGTAACCTTAATATAAGGTTGAATCTGACACAAAAGCTTTAAATGAAACAAAAATTAATATCGTATAATGCTAAAAGTTAAAATTCACAATGAAGTTGTAACAATTTAAAATATCCATGTTTGGAACTGGAGGACGTTATGTTAAGAGAAATAAGCCAGACACAGAAAGACAAAAATCACATATTGTCTCTCATATGTGGGAGCCAAAAAAACTGATCTCAGAGAGGTAGTGAATAGAATGGTGGTTACCAGAGGCTGGGAGTGGGTATAAAAATACAGTTTGATAGAAGGAATAAGATCTAGTGTTTGGTAGGACAATAGAGTGAATGTAGTTAATAATTTACTATATATTTCAAAATAACTAGAAGAGAAGATTTAGTATGTACCCAACACAAAGAAATGATAAGCATTTGAGGTGATGGATAGCATAATTACCCAGATTTGATCATCACACATTGTATGCTTGTACTGAAATACCACATGTACCCCATAAATATAGACAATTATTATGTATCCATAAAAAGTAAAAGTAAATAAAAAATAAAGGAATAAAATAAATAAATAAAATAAAATATCCATGTGTCAAATAACATGGCCACAGAATTTATGGAGTCAAAACAATAGGCTATAAGAGAAAAAAGTAGACAAATGCATTATTGGTAAAAGATTTGTTTCTTTACTCAGTCTAGGGTAGGCCAAGTTGACAAAGAATAAATGTAAAAGACCTAATAACACAATTAGAAAGATGGAATTATTTGATGTGTATTATATTCTATACGATAAAATATACATTTTCTATTAAAGGACAGCTGGGACATTCTCCAAAAAATGACTATATATTTTACTAGAATAAAAATGTCAGTTTTTCAAAATATAGGAAAAGTAAAATAGTGTGAATAATATACATTAATCACAATTCAATAAAAGTACAAGTTAATAACATAACCAGAAAAAAATTATGTTTTAGACAAATTCTCTCAAACAATTCAAAAACAAAATGAAACCTTAAATTGTAAATTAATGAATGGTGATAATGGAAATACTATATATTAGAACCTATGTGATGCATTTAGAGCAGAATCCAAATTAAATTATACCATCTTATATAATTATATTAGCAAAATATTTTAAAATTTAAATATATGATCATCAAGCTAAAAAAGTTAGGGAATAAAAGACAAATAGAAAATAAAACAAAAGAAATCAGAAGTCAGGAATTAAAAAGATAAAATAAAGAATAAAATTTTTAAAGATAGTTGGTTCTTTGAATAAAAATAATAAAAGTGACAAATGATTAAGATAACTTGATGAAAATAAAATGAGGGGTGTTCTTAAAATGAAGATTGCTAAAATAATCACAAATGGAGACATCTAAAAGAATAAGACTACTACAATGAAATGGACAATATTGTAGAAAAATATAATATACCAAAACTTAAGAAGACTTAAAAAATCTATTATAGAAAAAGCATTAGGACTTAACAACTTCACAGCATTTCTACTCTTAGAATTTATCTTGCAGGTACATTTGTATATAGGGGAAATGATGTATGTACAAAGTTGTTCACCAAAAATTATTTGTAATAGCAAATAATTTGAACAACCTAAATGCCATTTGTAGGGAATTGGCTACAACGAATTATGATATAGGAATAAAGTGGAATACTATGCAGCTGAAACAATCAAATAAACAAACAAACAAAAAAAACACATGGAAGCTTTTTGTATTAATATGGGACAATCTCCAAGATATATTGTAAAGTGAAAAAAAGTGAGGTGCATAAATGAGTATATAGTACGTTAGCAATACTTACGAAAAGAAAAAAGATAATTGCATTTGCTTTTATGTGTATTTGTGAATGCACACACACATATATATATATACACATAACACTTTTCTGGAAGTAAAGCAAAAAACTACTAACAGGTTCTATGGAATACAACTGGGTGCTCAGGAGACAGAAGTAAGACAGAGTTTTTTTATTTTATAGCTTTCTGTACATTTTGAATTTTGAATCATGAGAATGTGTTGCCTATTTTAAAAAAATATAATTTAATTTAAAAAATAAAGGAACAGTGGCAAGAACAAAAACTTCTTTATCGAGAGGGGATCTGAAAATTAATATTTGATTTAGGTATTTAGTCTCCAAATCCTAGCCCTTACTTCCTTCAATATACTCAAAGCAAAACTGGGAGAACCTGGTATTTTTCTATTTTACTGAGTTACCTTGTGCTTTGGTTTCCCAATGAAATGAGGAAGTCAATACATGTGGGGACAATATGGAATGTATTTTCAAATTCAAATTAAATCTTTTAAAATGATTGAAAGTCATTAGGAATAAAACCAATCTCAAAATTTAACTCACAAAACATACATAGTTTTTGGGCTACAAAGAAAAAAGACTTTGCTATGGAGACCCTAATTTGCAGTATATACCAAGGAGCAGTTGAATCTTAATTTAGGCTTAATAACTCCTTTCCAGTTTGGTAATGTTCAGCTACTGTATAGTAAGGAAATGAAAGAGTTCTAACAGACCTTTACACCTCAATTATAGTTGGCGTTCAGGAAGCAGGAGAGAACTTATACAAAGTAGAACAAGGTTTGGTACATCCTAACCTTCCTTCATATTTCATTAATATGTCATTAAGAAAAGTCAGTTCTTGGAATCTAATTTTTTTTCAGAAATGTAATGTAGTTCACACTCTGAGTTGCTCTGTTTTGTGGACTGTAAGTAACATGGGTCTCATTTGACCATTGGAAAGATAATTCTTTTAATGTTTAAAACGTCTGGTTTTTATTTCCAGATACACAAACAACTTGCTGTGCAACATTGGATAACTCATAGTATTTTTATTTCCAAGTCTGAATCTTTCCAAATTAGATGGCTTAAAGCCATCTCTTTGTAATGTTATTAAGGAAATAATGTTTCAGTAATGGATAGTCCTGAGCTCTGAAATAGTCCCTTAGGTTTGAACAATACAAGTTAAAGGGATTTAACCTGCTGAAGCTAGAGTGAAAATGCAACGGTTTTAGCCTATCAGGAATTATTTGAGCTTCATCCAAGCACAGCAGCTAGTTTAACTGTTTTGTATACATTGATCGATACTTTAGAGCAGTCAAGACAGATACATAACCCATTAATAATTTAGTGCTAACTGCCTGATGAGTAATTAAGGAGCAAATTATTTAAGTGTTTTGCTATGTGTATACAGCAATAGTGAATCTTTAAAAAATTTTTCCTTAATCTTTACTAATTATTCTGTTTACTAAGCAAAAATCAACATGGAGTATTACTCAGCTATAAGAAATAACGGTGATATAGAATCCCTTTTGTTCTCCTGGAGAGAGTTGGAACCCATTCTATTAAGTGAAGTATCCTAAGAATGGAAAAATAAGCACCACATGTACTCACCAGCAAATTGGTTTCCCTGATCATCACCTAAGTGCACATTTGGGAATAACACCATTTGGGTATCAGACAGAGGTGGGGGTGGGGGAGGGGATGGGTGTATACATACATAATGAGTGTGATGTGCACTGTGTGGGGAATGGACATGCTTGAAGCTCTGACTCTGGGGGGGATGGGGGGGCATGGGCAATATATATAACCTGAACTTTTGTAGCCCCACAATAAGCTGCAATAAAAAATAAAAAAAAAATTCTTATTCAGAACAAATATTTTCTAAAAAATATCTTGTACTCTGCAGTGTCTTTCATGGATAGTAGCAGATGTCCTACCTGATAGTCCTTGGAAAACTTTTCATCTGTAGTCTACAGGTTTAACTCCTGACATGCTGGGGTTTTTTAAAAGCATGTTTTTTATTGTAGTAAAATATACATAACATAAAATTTACCATTTTAACCTTTCTTAAGTGTACAGTTCTGTGACATTAAGTACGTTCACACTGTTGTGCAATTGTCACCACCATCCATCTCCAGAACTTTTTCATCTTTCAAAGCTGAAACTCTATACCCATTGAACACTGACTCCCCATTCCCTTCTTCCCCCAGCTCCTGGCAACCACCATTCTTCTTTGTCTGGATGAATTTGACTACTCCAGTTATCATATATAATTGGAATCATACAATATTTGTCCTTGTGTGACTGGCTTAATTCAATTAGCATAACGTCCTCAAGGATCATCCACAGTATAGCCTGGGTCAGAATTTCCCTCTTTTTTAAGAATAGTAATATTCCATTGTATGTATGTACCACTCTTTTAATGCATTCATTCATTGATGGACATTTGGGTTGCTCCCACCTTTTGACCATTGTGTATAATGGTGCCATGAACATTGTTGTACCAATAGCTGTTTGGGTTCCTGCTTTTACTTCCTTTGGGTAAATACACAGAAGTGAAATTGCTTGGTCACATGGTAAATCTATGTTTATTTTTTTGTGGAATTGCCATACCATTTTCCTTAGTAGCTGTACCATTTTACATTCCCATCAGCAATGTACAAGGGTTCCAATTTCTTCATATCATCACCAATACTTGTTATTTTCTGTTTTTTTAAATAATAGTTATCCAAGTAGGTGTGAATATATAACCTTAGTAAATCTGGGTTAAATGAAATGAATGAAAACTTAATTAAATGATGTTCAGTGTTGTTTGAGAGCTTTTATGACATAGAACCCACTGTTCAAACTATCATGCAAAAGCTTACTCTCTGAGATGGCCACCCTGTTTGAAACAAGGTCGGGGGCAGTAGAAATCTGACAATTTTCCAAGCTCCCAGCCCTATTCCTCTCCCTGTGGCACCCTAAAGAAACACCTGGAAGCAGTAAACAGTGACAAATGGCTCAAGATATCACTATTTCAAACCTCTGTTCCAGACTTGTAACCTCTGCTTTGGTGACTGTTATAGCCACCATTTCAGTCTGTAAAGTTAGTTTCAAAAGTAAATGCAAAGAATTAAAAACTCAGAGCCACACTTAAAGCTATTAAATATATTGTGTAATCCTACAAGTGCCCTCGAAGTTCCTTGGTATCTCAAAGTATTTGGCAAATCCATATTATCCCTTAATCCTCTCAAATTGACTTGAAATGCATTGACATCATTTAAAAAGTAATTTCAAGCTGATGAACCTTTTACTGTCCTTGTATTTTAAATCTGAATTGTGTGGAATCTAAATTGCTTGAACATCCAATCATGCTTATATGCATGATTTTCCAACAAATATTCTCTACAGGAGCCACTACTTAGTGGGTTCCCAACATCCCATTAGCCTCTTAGTGAAATTCACGTTTATGAATGCTTTATATATACGCGTACAAAAGTTTCTGGATCAAACCGAGAAGGCAATGTAGTATAATGGTCAAGGGCATGGATTCTGGAACCAGACTGCCTAGTTAGAGCCTAGTTCCACTACTTACAAGCTGTGCCACCCTAGATGAATCAGGTAACTTCTCTGAGCCTCAACTTTCTGATCTGTTAAACAGAGATAATAATATTGGAACCTATTTCATAGAATCGCTATGAGGATTAACCAGACTAACATTTATAAAGTAGTTAGAACAATACTTGGCATATAGTAAACACCATAAATCAAATTAGATGAACTTTTTTTCTCTTCTGACAAAAGTTACAGGTATATTTCCCTAGAGGTCTATTAAGCTCTATAATTATATATATAGCCTATGTGGTACCTTACTTTACAAAGCTGTATATGGACTTAATCAGTGTCTTTCTACAAAGTGTCTTAAATGCCAATGGACTGGGAGTGGAGTACTGAGAGCACTTTGTAATCTGATGCATGCTACTTTTCTTGTCATCTCTCATCAATCTCTTGCATCCCTCTTCGATTCAAGCCAAAATTAAATACTTATAATTATCCAAGGAAGTCATGCTTTTTCAAACCTCTACACCTTCCCACATCCTGCTTCTTCTTCCTGAATTATCCTTATAACACTTCTAGCTAAATCACATGAGATTTCAACACTGATTGAGAAATCATCATTAACCAGTGAATTTTATTTGACTTCTGGGCATGATGACAGACTATCAAAACAATTCCTAAATCAAGAAACTACATGGGGAAGCAAAAGTAGATGATATTCCATATTAGCCTTCTCAGCATGTGTTATAGCATAAAATTCATTCAACCTAATATATAACTTATTTCTTCTCTACTGTATAGAAAAAGAAAGCAGGTCATCATGGCCACTATGCTACATGTGTCCGGAGCATTGGTGCCTCCCCTGCCTTTACTCCATTCTCTGTCTCCTTTCTCTGGAGCTTATCCCTTGGCAGTGTTCCCTAGTGCACCTGGCTCGCCTATAGAACATTATTCATCACTTGTCACCCCTTCAAAATTCCGGGCAATTTCCTCATAAGTTGTCATTCCTTTCCTGTGTATGCTGGTGGTTATCACTGACTTCACTGGTGTAACTACCAACCAGAATAAGATATAGAACATATTCAAAACCCTCATACTACTTCCTGCTCAATAGCCCACTGATGTAACCACTATTTTGACTTCTATCATCATGTATTAGTATTGGCTCTTCTAAAACTTCACATAAAATAAATATAGTATGTACTCTGTCACTCAACATTTATGTAAATGAGATACATTCATATTGTTTCATGTTGTAGCAGTTTGTTTTTTTCATTGTTCCCCATATGCATTTACAGAAGTTAATTTAACTATTATTGGACATTTGTGTTATTTTCAGCTTTGACAATTATAAATAACATTTTATGAAGTTTTTATACATCTTATGGTATAAAGGTGTACTTATTTTGGGGAGGAATATACCCTAAAGCGGAATATCTGGGTCACAGAAATTTGTGTGCACACATGCATGTGCACACACACACACACACACACACACTCCTCCCTTCTAAGATCAAATATTAATTCTCATAGACCTAACTCTAAACCCGTAATGAGAAGGTGAATCAACAATCATTTACTAGGTGCCTCCTGTCTTTTATAATCTGTACTAGGCATGACTGCCCCATAATTTGTAAGACAGATTGTTTTCTAGTGAAAAACATATTTAACATGACAATGAAGATGGTCTTGGTTCCTTTCTTTCATTACTCACCACTCTCCTATGCCTTTCAAATTTTGCCCTTTCAGACATGCTTTAGATAAGAAAGAGTCATAATATTGCCACAAATTCCTCTTAATATCCACTCTTTTTGCTAGGAAATTTTGGATAGGAAAACTTCAGATGCCAATACTTCCTAACCAAGGTTCTTTCTAGTCCTTAGTCTCTGAATAGGAGTGGAGGAGGCATGTGGTATTAAAATATAAGGTGATTTAATTCTTCTAGTCACATATGGGTTATATAAGAATATATAGTAAAAGGCATAAGGCATTTTCCCAACCATGTTCCAAAAAGTATAAGATGTCAGTAAGTATTACAAGGAAAAACAGTGTTCTAGAGTTGTAGAAAATGATGGCCTAAAAAAATTAAGTAGATTTCTAGTATAAAAATTATTGGGACTTTTAATATTTTGTGAAGCTCTGAGTTAGTTATTACAGAGTATATTATTTCCTAACCTTATTGAACGTGGAACTATTTTCATAGTCTACCATTTTTTTGAACCAGTAATCATTAGAACTCAGTCTAAGAAATATATCCATAGGGAAATAAGGGATGCCATACAGCCAAAAGAACTGAGTCCATTGCTTCCCTCCATAGGGGCAGGAGGAGAATCCTGCAGAGTTTTGCTCTGCTCAACAGTTATTTACTGCATGACTAATGTGTTCAAGGCCCTACACTAAGTCCAGAGAAATTAAAAATCATGAGATTCAAGCCCTTTTCTAGAGTTGTTCATAGGCATAAGTAGTGCCTACTTATGCAAAAATCATCTTATTCAGCACTAGAATCCTAGTGCACCTTTTTTAGAAATTAAATATATTTTTTAAATTGATAAAAATCGCACATATTCAGAATGTACAACATGATGTTTTGATATATGTATACACTGTAAAAAGGCTAAATCAAGCTAATTAACATATCCATTACCTCATGTGCTTATCATTTTTTATGGTGTGAACATTTAAAATCTCTCATAAATTCTCAAGTATACAGTACATGGAATTAATTATAGCCAACATGTTGTACAATAGATCATCTGAGCTTATTTCTCCTGTTTAACTGAAATTTTGTATCCTTGGACCAACATCTTCCCAAACATCCCCCACTGCTCTTGCCCCTGGTAAATACGATTCTTCTCTCTGCTTCTATGAGTTCAGATTTTTAGATTCCACATATAAGTGAGATCATACTGTATTTATCTTTCTGCACCTGGCTTATTTCACATAGCATGATGTCCTCCAAGTTCATCCATGTTGTCTCAAATGACAGGATATCCTTCATTTTTAAGACTGAATAATATTTCATTGTGTAATATATACCACATTTTCTGTATCCCTTCACCCACTGATGGACACTTAGGTTGATTTCATACCTTGGCTATTGTGAATAATGCTCTAGAGCAGCTTTCTTACCTGGGAGCATACCCAGGAATAATATCTTCTTGGGGCTGACTTGTTCTTCGTGTTTGTTTATGAATAAATGTATGTAACTCCCTTAATTTTGACCAGCATTTATAGTAGCCCTGGGTCTTAGAATTACAAAATACTATATTTAGATTACACAGTCATGAGCCACATGATGACATTTCAGTCAACGACAAACTGCATATATGACAGTGGTCCCATAAAATTGTAATATTAATACCACAGCCCTGGTGCAGCGGCTCATGCCTGTAATTCCAGCACTTTGGGAGGCTGAGGAAGGAGGATTGCTTGAGGCCAGGTCTTCAAGACCAGCCTGGGCAACATAGTGAGATCCTGTCTGTACAAAAAGAAATTATAATACTGTTTTTTTATTATACCTTTTCAATGTTTAGATACACAAATACTTACCATTGTGTTACAATTGCCTACAGTATTCCAAGTATTCCAGTACAGTAACATGCTGTACAGGTTTGTAGCCTAGGAGCAATAAGCTATACCATGTTAGCTTAGGTGTATAGTAAGCTATCCCATCTAGATTTGTGTAAGTTCACTCTGTGATGTTTGCACAGTGACAAAATCACCTAATGACGTATGTCTTAGAATGAATCCCCATAATTAAGCAACAACATGACTGTACTTCATATTTTTTCAACATTTTTCATGTTCTTTATCTCATTTGAAACACATGAGATGTTCCACATGTTACTATACTGTATACAACTTCTGTGATCATTAGACAGAAGAGAAATGATTTCTATTAGATATATGGATAAATTGTAAGAAAGGGAGAGGTAGTATGGAAGTCAGCATGGTGGAGTGGAAAAAAGAACTGAATGAGGAGCCAGAAAATACACACCCTAGTTCCCTAGCAGCCACAACTAGTTGCATGACTTTTTACTTTCGTTGTTACCCCCTTTCCAATAATGATAAAATCTGTTCTGTGTACCTATTGGGGTAAAATAAAATGTAGATAAAATACTTTTCAAAAATATAAGCACTAAACTAGTATGAGGTATTCTTATTGACTTGTTCACAGCTATACACTTCATCAGGGAAAAAGTGTGAGAAATCAATGCTCTTAGATGGATCTAGTATTTTCCACAATATTATTAATAAGATGTGGGAAAATAAAACAAATATAGATTCTCAAATAGCTTCCTAAACGTTTGTCCTAATTCCACATTTGACCTGCAATAGCCTGAGCAAACTTTTTAAAACATGAAAGTTTTGATTATGTCATTCCTCTGCCTAAAACTGTTTGATGACTTTCCATTGCACTAAAAGTAAGATCCACACTCCTTTCCGTGATCTATAAGATCTAGCTGATGCCTATCTTACCAACCTCTATTGACTGTTTTTGTCATTTACTACCCTCCGGACACATTCATTTTACTTCCTTGAATTCTCTAAGCTCTTCTTTCCTATGTGAAAGCTTCTGTCCATGCTAGTTCCTTTGCTCAAAATGAGCCCTCTGCCTTCACATACAGCTAATGGCTCCTCATATTAATATTTTGGATCTCAGATTAAATGTCACTTGTTTAGGGAGATCATCTGAATGCATTACATACCCCATGGTACTTACTCTCATAGCAACCTGCTTTTCTTTGTGTTGTAGTCTTTATAGTTTTTTATAATCTTTATTTTTAAAAAAACAAATGAAATATTTGTATTATTATTTTTTTAAATGTTTGCTTTCCCTTATGTACTATAAATTTCATGAGACCAGGGGCCTTGTATGTTTTGTTTATTAAGTTTATGCAATGCTTATCATACTAACCAAAATATAGTAGCTATTCAATAAATGTTTGTTTAATGAATTAATAGCTTGGCAGCACATTTCTTTTTAATCAAAAACATCAATGCTCCCATTGATAAAAGAAAAGAGAATTCTACTTTCTGAGAGTAAACAGTATGTGGCTAAACCTTTATTTTGAAAGAATAATCATGAATAGTATTAAATATTTTTAGATTATATTGCTAACTTTTTAAACTTGTGATCCTCATCTGAAACATGAGGATCCCTCACAGCTCACTGGCAGCCACCACCCCCTTTTACCTTTAATGTCAGTACCCACTTTTCTGGTTTCATACAAACTTTGGGAGAATAGAGCACCTCCTGACAAACGTCAATCTGTTCGGCAAGAAAATTGAGTCACCACTAATAAGAAAGATATGTTAACTGTAACACCTATACACTATGCTATTTTAAAGGAATTTTTAGCATTAAATAAATATTTCCCTTAATCGCATGTCTTTCGTATCATTGTTTAAAAGTAGTAGAAAAATATTTTATTTGCGTTACGTTTATCTTATACTAAATGGCACCAGAGAGAAAAATCAAATACTGAGGCATCAGGTAGGATTTCACTGTACTTCTCTCTCTCTCTCTCTCTCTCTCTCTTTTTCTCTCTCCCCATTCCTCATGTTCCAAGGGACCACTCCTGCTTTCTCAATATTGCAGCTCAAATTAAACAAGTGGCTCATGGACCATGCCACTGCAGGGGGTGTCTTGCAAAGACCTATATGTTTTGGTAGTCTTTGAGCCCATCTGTGGCCTTCTGTGCCAACCCTAGAAATGAAGCTGTTTTAGAAATGCTCTGTAAAATATTTAATATCTTCAATGCTTCGGGATTCCCACCGATCCCAGAATATTAAGTTTTGACTGCAAAATAATGTTTTGTATGAAAAGGAACAAAGAATATAAAACAAAGCATGTTTTTTCAATTTCAATTCTTTCTTCTTTTTTTCTTTATTAATACATTATCACCAATTAACAATTCACTATAGTTGTACACCTCTATTTATTCATTTATTCACTCATTCATTCGATTTTAAACTTTTTGTTCTGAAATAATTTTAAATTGACCTAATAATTACAAGAATAATACAGAGACTTCCCATGCATCTTTCACCTGACTTCCCCCAATGCCATCTAAAAAATCAGTGCAATTACTAACCAAGAAATTGACATCTGTGCAAAATAATCTACACATTTTATGCAGATTACAATGGTATTTAAATGCATTCATTTTTTTGGTGGATAATTCTGTGAAATATTATCCCATGCATAGATCTGTGTAACCAATACTACAGCCAGGATGCAGAACTGTTCTGTTACCTTAAAGAAACTCACTTTATAGTCACACACTCTAGGCAGCCCTAACCCCTGGCAAACACTGATGTTATCCATCACTGTAATTTTATTATTTTAAGAATGTTACATAAATGGAATCATAACAAGGTAATCTTTGGAAATGCCTTTTTAAAATTCAGCATAATGCCCTTGAGATTCATATATGTTGTCCATACCAATAATTTGTTCCATTTTATTGCTGAGTAGTATTCCATCGTAATCCACTCACCACTTGTAGGAAATTTGTGTTATATTCAGTTTTTTACTATTACAAATGATGCTCCTATAAGCATTTTTATACAGGATGTTGTGTGAACATATGTCTTCATTCCTCTTGAGTAAATATCTAGGAGTGGGATTGCTTGGCTATGATAGGTGTATGATGTGCTTTATAAGAACTGCAAAAATGTTTTCCAGAGTGACTATGCCATTTTACATTCCTAGCAACAATTCATGAGTGATCTGCTTTTTCCACATCCTTGCCAGATTTTGATGTTGTCACTAATTTTTATTTTAGCCATTCTTTTAGGTATGTGGTCCTATCACTTTATGGCTTTAATTTGAATTTCCCCAATGGCTCATAAAGTTGAACATCCTTTCATGTGCTTATTTGCCATCTGTTTATCTGCTTTGGTGAAATGTCTGTTCCAATCTTTTGCCCATTTTCTAATTGGATTGTTTTCTTTTTTACTGTTGATTTTAGAGAGTTCTTTAAATGTTTAATATATAAGTCCTTTGTTGGATATGTGATTTGCAAATATTTTCTCCCAGTCTGTGGCTAGCCTTTTAATTCTTTTAACAGGGTTTTTCACAGTGAAAAGGTTTTTGATTTTGGTGAAATCTAATTTTCAATTTTTCCTTTTATGGATCATATCTTTGGTGTCAACTCTAAGAACTCTTTACTTAATCATAAATCATGAAAGTTTTCCTTTTTTGTCTAAAAGTTTTATGGTTTTACACTTTACATTTATAAATATGATCCAATTTGAGTTAATTTTTATGTAAGGTGTGAGGTTTAGTTTGAACCTTTTTCTTCTTCTTTTTTTAACCTATGGATATCCAATTGTTAGAAGACACCTATCCTTTTTTCTTTGAATTGCTTTTGCATCTTTGTAAAAATAAATTGGCCATGCCTGTTTGGGTGTCTTTTGGATTCTCTCTATTCTGTTCCATTGATTTAGTGTCTATCCTTCTTCCATACACTCTTAATTCCTATAACTATATGGTGAGTCTTAAAATCAGGTAGTGTGATTCCTCCGACTTTATTCTTCTTTTTCAAAATTGTTTTAGGTATTATACATCCTCTACTTTTCCATATCCATTTTTAAATCAGCTTTTTTTATATCTACAAAAAAATTCTGCTGGGATTTGGATAGGGATTGTATTAAATAACCAATTTGGGAAGAATTAACATCTTTGCTACTTTGAGCCTTCCAATCAATGCACATAGCAGGCCTCTCTATTTATTTAAGTCTTCTTTTAATACTTGATCTTTTGTAGTTTTCAGCATATAGATCACATCCATGATTTGTTAGATATACACCTAAATATTTCAGTTTGGGTTATTATAAATGATATTATAATTTTATTTTTATTTCCATTGCCAAAATTTGAATTGTTCATTGCTGGTATATAAAAATATGATTTATTTTTATTTGATAACTTTGTATCTGTAACAATGGTAAATTCACTTGTTAATTCTAGGAGGTTTTTTTATATAGGTTCCTTGAGATTTTCTATACAGATAATCATGTAGCGTGACTTTATTTTTGATATTAGGTTTTCACCACAACTTTGTGAACAAGGGACTTGTCATAACATTTTTCTCTTTCTTTACAGACTGTTAAAAGCTTTGTAAATTTTTCTTTCTTCTTTAATTCTAAGGCCACAAGTCAAGAAATAACACTATATAAGGGTTTGCATCTCTAACACTGCATTCCTAAATTGGAAATTCTGTCTCTTTCTCCTCCATCTTGACCTGATTTTGATATCAAAGGTTATAATGATGCCATCTACACATCTTTGCAGAAAAGGATTTTTGAAACATTAAAGTTTGGAGATAAGAACCTCATACGAAAAATAGCCACAGAGGCAAATCTTCCTCTCTTACAAAAAATATGACAAATAACTACAAGTTTCTTTCCAAACATAAAGTGTGCTTTTTATTTAACCATTAGACATTATTATAACCATGAATATATTACTTCCTTCAGATTTTCCCTTCTGCAAGATGTCTTATATTCAGAAGCAGAGATATCTCTTCTCAAATATTTTTATTAGATATCTTCTTTGCAGAAAAAATTTATGCTAATAGTTGTCTCCTCTATCCATCTAAAATTGTTACCATTTACCCACCCAAACTTCTTTGCCATGGCCCAGCTTGTACTTGCTTGACAATTATGTATTACCAGTGGTAAATGTGGTTCAAATACATTGTATTTGTTTATTTTTGAGTTATTTGTTGAGAAATATTTTCCTCTTGGAGGGCACTAGAATCCTAGGATGTGAATTTGGGTATATTGATCCAAAAAGCTGCCCATTGATCACAACCATTCCTCACTTGAGACTTACTAAATAATATTTTGCATATTTGAGGTTAGCAAGAGTATTTTTAACCTAATAAGCATGTTTATTGAAGACCTTTCTTTCCCAAATGGATTAGTGCCATATTTAAAAATTCTACAAGGGAGATCTGCTATTCATTGTCCTTTCTTCATCTTTGCTGAGCTATGCTTATGACCTTCCTGGTGCCAAGATGGGATAAACATTAGTCTTGAGGGGCAATCTCTAAATAGAAAAGAAAGTTGGACGCTCTTTCTTAATCTATGAGATCTGCCTAAGTCAGGTGAACTGAAAAAAGTATTTAACATCCACGTTTATTATTTTTAAAATGACTAATTGTATCCAGTGATAATTTTAAGAGACTTTTGCAGATAAAATTTTATTGTTTTGATTCAATTAGCTCCATTAACTCAGGTACCTCTGAGATAAAATCAGTGTCAATAATAAACTAAAGTGGATCAAGTTAATGTTAATAACAATAAGATTTTGAAAGAAAAGCTAGCCTAGAGATAAGAATTGATATACATATGTATGATGTCAAAGTAGAATTTTTTTGGGGGGGAAGGCAGATATTTTATTCAGAAGGTAAACCTTACCAAAGATAATGTAATGAAATTGAGTTAATTTAATTTAAATTAAAATTCATGATATAGTCCACACAAGTACGTTAACAGTCCACTTTCTGGCAGATGCCTATGTATATTAGCTGCTAAGTTTTTAAAACGAGCATTATTATCTTTTGCCTCTTTTCAATTTTAATGTCATGAGACAAAGTCCTCATCATCCTGCCCTAGTTTTAGCTCTGCCTATAAATTCAAATATACATTTGTTAACCAGAACTCAACTAACCAGCATCCTCAAGTTACTGAATATCTTATCTGCACTCCACCAGAAGGGATTAGAGTTTAAATTTTAAAAGACCAAAAAAGAAAAATTAATCCAGAGTAGTCAACCTGGGGTCAGCACACATTCACCCCAATTTCCTAAATCTACTGAGTCTACATATAATGTTCTGAATAATGAGAATGGATCTTCAATCAAGATGATAGCCTTAAAACCTTCCTTAATTACAAAATCAGCCAATTTGACGGGCACATTCTATGTGAGATGGGGAAGAGGGGGAGAGTGTGCTATTCTAGTATCAAAATAAACAGATGGGGGAGGCTGTGCATATGTGGGGACAGGGTGTATATGAGAAATCTCTGTACCTTCTGTTCATTTTTGCCATGAATCTAAAATTGCTCTAAAAAATAAAATCTATTAAACAATAAATAAAATGACATTTCCTGCCAATCTTCAGCTACCTAGAAATCCAAACAACCAGAATCGAAGCCCCATAATTATGTACAGTTAAATATGGCTTTTCTTTTTTCTCTGTATTTCAAGTCAAAATGACAAATTATCAGCCCACTGTGCTCTAGGTATGAGCCCTACATCAGCTGAGGCTGATAGCGAATTCTCCTGATGGCTCATGAAGCTGCACAGCATTTGGCAGTGATAAATATGTTTGGCTGACAGTAATAAAGACTCATCAACAGTTGGATATTGAGTTTCATTCAGCTGACACTCATAGGAGGAACAGCTTCTAAAACACTTTTTCATGCAGTTATGTTTCTCTACCAGTAATTTTCTGAGTACTTTTGGTTACCTCATCAACAGGTACAGAAAACCCTCCTGTTTCCTAAATTTAGGACTCCATTTTAGAAGTCACAGTTCTGATGTTCTCTTCTATCCCTGATAGCTAAATATAATTTTGCTTCTGCTGTAGCCTGGGAAGACCCTCCTTATTGGAAAAGGCATTAGTTATTAATAATATTAATGTTGTTTTTCAAAAGTGGGGAACCTGTGGCCTCTAGGCCACATGTGGCCCTCTAGATCTCCAAGTGCAGCCCCACAACCAAATCCAAACTTCATAGAACAAATTTGGATTGGTCAAAAGGACGCTTTCAAGGAACCAGAAGGCCACATGTGGCCCCCAAGGCCTCAGGTTCTCCATCCTGTCTAACGAACAAAACATTTGCCATATAATTAGTTTTAAATCAGCAGTCAGGAGGCTGATTTTTGTCAAAATGTTGTTCCAACCTTAGAGCCAAGCTAATTTCGATGGCAGCAATATCATGATGAGAGTTAAAACTGTTTCAAAGCAATATGCTAGATTAAAAGAATATGCTACATTAAAAGAACCAAACAGATCACTGTAAAGAAAATGAGAAATAATGTAAAAATTCCCTTTCTTTCAGAAAGTGTATGAATGTGTAGTGAAATAAAAAGAAAGGCATCTGTCTCTTTTTCAGGCAGTTTATAGGAATATAGCCACACAGAGATTATTGGCAGATGTTTTGTCTCCACTCATTAATCTGGACAGAAACAGATTTTAGCAATTGAATTTTATGTGTGCTTCCCATAATCCTGCAAACACATTTCAAAGTACTGTACTTATATTGCACTTCCAGGGTTGTTGAAGAGAAAATATGCCTGGAATGCTTTGGAATTGGTGTAGCCAATGTTTTCCAAAAGGGACTAAATCCCTGGCCCCTTTCCTAAGCTTATTAAAGTGTTGTACATGTAAAAGACTAAAACAGGACACACAGCTCTCACCCCTCACAAAAATCAAATCACGGTGGATAACAGACTTAAACCTTAGGTCAGAAACTATTAGAATTCTAGAAGAAAACATAGGAAAGACTCTTACAGACATTGGCCTAGGCAAAGAATTTATGAAGAAGACCCCTAAGGCAATCACAGCAACAACAAAAATAAATAAATGGGACCTGATCAAATTAAAAAGCTTCTGCACAGCCAAAGAAACAGTCACGAGAGTAAACAGACAACCTACAGAATGGGAAAAAATTTTTGCGTACTACACATCAGATACAGGACTGATAACAAGAATCTATTTAGAACTCAGGAAAATCAGTAAGAAAAAATCGAACAACCCTATCAAAAAGTGGGCAAAGGACATGAATAGAAATTTTTCAAAAGAGGATATAAAAATGGCTAACAAACATATGAAAAAGTGTTCAACATCTCTAATCATCAGGGAAATGCAAATCAAAACCACAATGAGATATCACTTAACTCCAGTGAGAATGACCTTTATCAAAAAGTCCCAAAACTATACATGTTGGCATGGGTGTGTAGAGATAGGTACACTCATACACTGCTGGTGGGACTGTAAACTAGTGCAGCCCCTGTGGAAAGCAATGTGGAGATACCTTAAACAGATTCAAGTAGACCTACCATTCGATCCAGCAATCCCATTGTTGGGCATCTACCCAGAAGAACAAAAGTCATTCTATAAAAAAGACACCTGCACCCAAATGTTTATAGCAGCACAATTCACAATCGCAAAAATGTGGAAACAACCCAAATGCCCATCAATTCATGAATGGATTAGCAAAATGTGGTATATGTATACCATGGAATATTACTCAGCTATAAGAAATAACGGTGATATGGCATCTCTTTGGTTCTCCTGGAGAGAGCTGGAAACCATTCTATTAAGTGAAGTATCCCAAGAATGGAAAAATAAGCACCACATGTACTCACCAGAAAACTGGTTTCCCTGATCATCACCTAAGTGCACATTTAGGAATAACACCAATTAGGTATCAGACAGAGGTGGGGGCTGGGGGGAAGGGATGGGTGTATACCTACGTGATGAGTGCGATGTGCACTGCCTGGGGAATGGACACGCTTGAAGTTCTGACTGGGGGGGGTGGGGGGGGAGGGGATGGGTGCACACCTACACGATGAATGCGATGTGCAATGTCTAGGGAATGGACACGCTTGAAGCTCAGACTCAGGGGAATGGGGGGGCATGGGCAATGTATATAGCCTGTTCTTTTGTACCCCCATAATGAGCTGAAAAACAAACAAAAAATAAAAATAAAAAAACTAAAGTGTTGTATTTGCCTTTCAAGTGTCACTTTTTAACCAGCACACTCTCATAATTTTATCCTAACTCCGTGACAGCTCCCATGTTTTAGGAAAGCTAGAATTTTAATGTTTTATACAAAAAGTGAGGCAATAAATGGCCCCTCCATGAATAATTTTCATTTTTACAGTATGAAATGATTAAGCAGAAAGATGCATTAGACCTCCTGTCATTGTCTTAGGGATGAGAAGGAGAAATAATATTCAAGGTGATATGCTAACTGCCGCTGAACCACCATAATACTACTCATTAACTTCAGGCAAGTGGCTATAGATTTTAAAATCTATTCTAAGAAATTAGAAAAAAAAGTCTTTTCTAAATGAATTGTTTTAAAGAAGTTTAATCATGTTACAAATGTAAGATAAAAATGCAAAATGACCTGATAAAATGGTTCTCAGCCAAATAAATGAGATAGAGAGAGTCAAGCATGTTACAATGTCTGTGCCTGGAGAAAAAGATAGCAGTTACATTAAAGATAGCCCATATGGTGGTGGTTTGGGTGAGGGAGGCGCAGAGAGAGAGAGAGAGGGAGAGAAACACAACTAGGTGTGCAGTTGTGTACTGCATTTGATCTAGAGGGTAATGAGCAATGGAGGTTTCCTATATTCCTATATTAACAATAAGCAGTAAGGTTGAATCACTCTGTTTCAATTTTACATTGAGGAACAAGATAACATCATGTGTTCCCAGAATTGCCCTCCACATTCCATCTCAAAGAAACTGTCACGGTCTCCTGGTTCCCAAAGAAAGTATTGCATGGAAGAAAAATTATATCCACATACATCCACTGCACTGAAAAGAAAAATTACATTCCTTTACCCCTAGTTGTAATTGTGGAATAGAAATTTTCTTGGAGTAAGACTAGGGGTGACTCCTTTTGTTATCCTTTTCTCTTACTACTTTCACTATGCTCATGCTATCAAATAAATGGTTATGAAATATTACATATTCTGAAACCTAAAATGTTACTTCTCTCAAAGTTATCTGTTTTTAACTGATGATCAAAGAAACAAGCAAAAAAAAATTAAACTGTACCCTTGGCGTCAATGTTAGTTTTGGGATCAGGGTTATCTTTGGACAAGAGATTTTCTAGCACCCATAATGTTACAAAATCATACCACTGTCTCCATTTCTGAACACAACAAACTGTTCACACACTGACTAGTTCCATTCTTCTTTTGGCTACAAACGTGGTAGCTCTAATAATGCATATGAGGATATGAGGAAAGCTATACCTCATGAATAGATACCAATACACTCCCTGCACATATAAAAGACAAGAATAGAGCATCTTAGCAGTCTTGTATTATCTATCCTGACAGAGGTTACACAGACAGAACCATAGAATCCTGGGATGTCAACATTGGAAGGAACCTTGGAGATCACCTAGTTCAATATCTTCTTTATTATAAGATGGAAAAATTAAGGAGTAGAGAGGGATAGGGATTGTACAAGATTCCTTTGCTAGTCAGTGGTAGAACCAGGGCTGAATCTGATATCTCGAGATTACAAATATGGCAAAATATCCCACTTAACAAGACAGTTTCCTTTACAATGTTGGGGCTGATTACCTAAACAGGATCTGTAATATGAACTTCTACTTATGGAATGCATAGTCTTTCTCTTTAAGATGAAAGAATGCATATTTCAAGACCTAAGAGAACCACACCTTTTCTCTAATGACTTTCTATGACCACAATATTTTCATATTCTGGTTACTGAATTGATCAAACCTTGATATTTTGTATTAAAGTGTTTCCCATTACTCACCTATTGATTTAAGGTTTCTTAATGGTATAATTAATTTTTATTTCAGAGCACTTTGACCATGAACTCCCAGGAACACCAATATTAAATTCTAAAAGTAAGAAAAATATAAACTGCATAATTTCTCAAACTCCTATCGCAGAAAAAAACATTGATTTTTGAGCACTGGTCCATAAAATAGGTCTCAATGTGTACTATCAGGGTTTAAGTGGCAGATCTCTTTAAGTGCTATTTTCATTTTAATAAGGGTCCACATTCAGTCTTCTAAAATTTATTAATCTAATGCATATGTTCTGGTATTATTTGTTGTTGTATATGCTACCACTCTTCTCGGCTAGATCATATGCTCCTTTAAGTGTAGAATCACTTCATCAAACCTTTCTCATATTCCTTCCTACACCCAACACAGGGCTTGTCATGTAGTCAGTGCACTATATATATATATATATATATATATATACACACACACACACACACACATATACACACACACACACATATATATATTTTATATTTCTAGAATTAACAGATTTATTATCTACAAGATAATGTATATAGGTTTTTTTCAAAGTACATAGGCTTCAGAGGCAGACAATCTTGGGTTGGATGATACAAATTCACCAGCTGTATGATCTTGCACAAATTGCCTGACAAGGCTGACTCTCAGTTTCTCATCTATAATACTTAGAAAGATATCAGTTATCATAATTACTGCACAAGCTATTGTGAAATGAGACATTTGTGAAATGCCTAGCATATTGCCTGATGAATGCACTGGACATAAGCAACAGGTGTGCACTCCCTTTGTCCTTTCTGATTTTTAATTAGAATCAAATAATTACAGAAATGACCTGGAAAGACCCCACCACAGAAAAAAATTCGGGCCATGGAATCACATGCAATAGGTCACTTTACTTCAATTTATTATTTATAAAATGAAAATGATAATATTGTCCTTACAAAGCTAATGGGGAGGATTAAGTGAGAATAATCAAACTGAAGCAATTACTACAGTGCC
This sequence comes from Eulemur rufifrons, assembly GCF_041146395.1. NCBI lineage: Eukaryota > Metazoa > Chordata > Mammalia > Primates > Lemuridae > Eulemur > Eulemur rufifrons. The sequence continues at coordinate 57,286,630 of NC_091012.1, forward strand.
TAGATCAGAGTAGATGCTCAACAACACGTGATATTCATTGTTAGAATATTTTATTCAACCAAAGTTCTTCATTAGTATGAACTCAATTAGTTTTTAATAAATTTATAATCTAAGATTATAATCAAGAAGTAATACTGCCTAAATATATTTGTGATGTATTTACGGTGGTATTTGTAGGCTCTTGCGGATAATGTATCTATGACTAACTTTTAGATTACTCTCAGCCTATATTAACATGTGCTCTGGACTGCTCTCAGTATAGACAAAGCCCATAGCTAAATATATTGCTGAGGGAGAAAGAGGGGTGTGGTGTTGGGGTCACAAAAAAGAGAAAAGGAAACACTGAGGATGTGAAAACTAAGTCTCTACCTTTCCAAATATGCACAAAAGAAGAGAGAATAGTATAATGAACTTCTTTGTCTACATTACCCAGTTTCAATGATTATCAACATTTTGCCAATTTTGTTTCCTCCATGAAGTCCCAACTCTGTATGTGTGGATTCTGGATTATTTCAAAAATAATACCAGACATCATGTCATCTAACCCACAAATATTATACTTCAGTATGCATTCTCTAATTGATATAGACTTTGTACTAACATATACACCATGTCATTATCACACCCCCCAAAATTATCACTACTTCCATATTATCATCTAATACCTAGTCCATATTTAAATTTATCTGATTATCTGAAAACATTTTTATAGTTGATTTTGTTCCAATCAGGATTCCAACACAGTCCATACATTACATTTGGTTGCTATTTCTCTAAAGGCACTTTTATTCTGAAAGAGTCATTTCATTTTCTTTGCCCATGTGAATGGCTCTTTATAGATGCTGAGACATGGTGACCATTATTAATTATTAGTTACATGTATTCAATTTACACTAATAAATACTAAAAAGTAATTATACCTGGTAAGGTTTAATATAAGTTACTCTCTAAAACAAAACAAATGAACCATAAAACAAACTAAAAACCATCTTATTGTTGCTTCATCTTACTCCTGGGTACCATCTGTTGCTTCATTTTTCAGAAGGAAAATCACTTTTCTCTAGAGTCATAAGGGTATACCACTGAAATGGTTAATGTACTAGTGATAAAATAATTTTTTTTTCAGTTTATTTCTTTTCCCTAGAATTACCCTTTGGTGAAACTTGGTTCTAAGCTTTTATTCTGCAGCATGATCCAGAGATGCTTCTTCCATGAAAAATTTAGTTTCAAGTTGAATTTAGCTGATAAACTCTAAAATGAACTGTATTTTTCACTATTTAACACATTAGAACATTTTCCTTAGCCACTCTTTATTGCCCTTTAGTTTCTATAGGCTTGGAAATGTCCTGTGTGATATTATTAACTTGTATCAAGCAGTTCCCTACAAAATGAGGTAGTAGTCATTGTATTCACAGGTACCTAAATTATGGGATACAGTAGCTGAACATGATAACAGGTAACCAATTATCATGAAGGATTACATAAATATAAATATACCTTTAACAACGGCTTTTGAACAATTTTATGGTTTCTTTATGCTTCTCATTTACAGGAACAGATTCTTAGATGTAAGCAAAGTTCATTCCTAGAAAAATAATTGCTCTTGGGCCACTAGCATATCACCTAGCACTGAAATTTATCATGGAATTTACATTTTAAAAATCCACATTAGCATTTTATATCTCCTACTTTACATCCTTTATCCTGTATATCTTACTTCTTCACCTAATATATCCTTTAGGTTCACTCTCCTCATCCTGGCATCTAAAATACTTAGAAATCTTACCCAGAAGTGGAATTTCTGAGGAACAAAAAACTTAATCTCTGGACCACTCACTTGCATGAGCTCCTTTCAAGGCCCTAAGGGCCTTAGCAATGTGTTCATATAATCATATATTTCTGAAAAAATTACACAAGTATCATACTTTAGCTACATTCAGTTAAGACCACTGTTTCAAGCCACACTGATTTTTGTCTTATGTTAGATAGCATTGGAAGGGTAAATAGAGTCATAGGACTTTTTATAATGTGGCTAAAAGGAAGTTGACAAGTTATCTGACTTTAACAAAGATAACATAAAACTCAGAATTTGCCATTATAATGAGGACATCCATGACAATTTGTTAATGAGTGCCATCAATTCAAAGAGTGTCTGAGATTAGTCACTGCAAAAGAAAATTAGAAGTGCCAAGAAATCTTTAGTTCACATACGAAAGAAGTTTGATAGAAGTTTTACCAAATTTGACAACAATCCTACAAATTTACATGACATTATTGATAATGAGTTGTGAAGCTGAAAAACCCATTTTAAGATAGCAGTCATAAAAATGAAGTTCAATCACACTACAGGTAGAAAGGAATCATCTCTCTATTCTTTCTACAGATATTTAAATTACAAAACCATTGTCTTATAAAGAGGTAATCAATAAATCTCAGACAAAACTTGTATGAATAAAGATATTATAGAGGTGTTCAAGCCATGATTTAATAAATATGGTATTTTTCTAGATTTTTTAAATGCTTTTCAGCTTTCTAAAATCTAAATTTGTTGAGATTTCTTTGCCCTTTTTAAATAATTTTTTCATAGCTAAAATTGCATTCATAATTTTATAATATTTCTCTTAAAGAGGGCCCCACCAAACCTAGATGTGCCTCTGATCTGTCCACTCATACCCATTTAAGATTATCTTCCTTATAGCCAGGTGCAGTGGCTCACACCTGTAATAGCAACTCAGGAGGCTGAGCAGGGAGAATTGCTTGAGGCCAGGAGTTTGAGATCAGCCTGGGCAACATGGTGAGACCCTGTCTCTAAAAGAAAAAAAGATTATCTTCCACTATTTCCCAGTATGAACCCTCCACATGAATCAAGCCAGCTTCCATCTGTGTTGATCAAGCCAGTTTCCCTTTCATCCTTCTAACACACCACGTTGACTCTTGTCTCTACTTTCATTCAGCTTAGTTTGTCATCTACCCTTAGTTCACCCAATTGTGCAAATATTCTTCATCCTTAAAGACTTAACTTACAAGCCATCACCTGTAGGAAGTTATTCTTGATCTTATCATTCCTCCATAGACGCAATTGATCATTTTTTTCTCTGAATCAGCTTTTACTTTATATTAAGTTATATAAAAGTTAAAAAGTTAAGCACTATAAGTCAATCCTTCACTGGACTTTGGTTGTTCTCAGAGCAGGAAGAACTCCTTTAGGTCAGTTTCTGTGAGAATGCCTGGTACATTGCTTCCCTCACTGTGGGCTTTCAATTGATGTTGGTTGAATCAGTAGGTGGATGTCTAGTAAAATCCTATTTTTAGAACACAACTGAATTCCGTGCCTGTGAAGTTGTATTTTTCTCTTGTCTACTCAAGTCCAAATCGATTTTTCACTTTTTGAAAATTTCTTTCTTCATGATCTGTATCTTGATCATTTATAACATCACTTATTACATGTTTTCCTCCCACTGAATTTGAATTGAAAGTCAGAACCATGACATTGAATTCTTCTGGAGCTCCCCTAGAGCCTTGCTATTCAATTGAGTCATTGAACTGCATTTTAAAGCACATTTTATTTATTTTCTCGCTAAAAAATATTCTTCTATTTTCATTGATGATGGCATGGGACATTCACAATAATTGCCATAACTTCTCAACACATATATACTCATCTACTTAATATTTTCTCTTAACACACACTTTTTAAATTATGTAATATTTTAAAAGGAAGCAGTTTAAACAGAAAGTCAGGGTTGCTAGTTATAAAGAGCGGGTATAATTTCTAACTATACACTTTCTTTTGTCAAATGTTCTCTCTCACCCCAAGCCTGTTCTGTCTATTAAAAGGAAAGATTAGCAAATGATGGAAAGCTACTGACTCATTAGCACCAAGTTGAAACATTCTTTTTGATACAATCCATTCATTCATTCATACACTTGATATTTGTTGGACTTCTACTATGTACATAGATACTCAAGATACCTAGTCTCCTTAGGATGCTCTTGGGAGAAGATGGGGAAAAAACAATAAATACAAATAAATATACAAGTGAATTGGAGCTAGAACAAATTCATTGAAGAAAATAAAATTGAAAACTATGAAACAGAGTGACGTAGGTATGAGTCATTTTGGGTTGGGCAATCAGAAAAATAAAATGATTATGAAGAAAATAGCTTTCTCACTGAGTTATTATTCTTAAAGGCTATGTCTGTGTATCACCTCAAATAATCCACGTACACCACCATACTTTATGTCTTCCTTTGGCAAACACTAGCCCATGTTTATTTTTGGAATAGAGAGATCTATCTGAATAGGAATCTCAGCTCTACTACTTACCAGCTGGAAAATCTTGGCCAAGTTACCTAATCTCTCTAAGCATTAGTTTCCTCATCAGAAAAATGAAAACAATAAAAATTTTTAAAAAACCCTAAAGATTATAGGATTGGTATATATATTAAATAAGAAATAAAGTAGGAAGTATACTTAGCAGAGTGCCTGACATATCATAAGCAGTCTTTTGCAAAAGAGGATCGATCCTATAGCAATTTGGCCATTTAGCAATTATCAGGTCTTTTTTGGTATTAAAGGGAGCCTTTGGTAGTTAGCATTTGATGGGGGCTGTATGTTTCCTATACCCAAACCTATATCCATAGGTGCTATGCTACATTGAAAACAAGTCTTAGACAAAATTTTGTCATGTGTACAAAATATTTATAAGCACAAAAAACATTTCATAATTGCATGTAGCTCAGGTTCATTCCCACTGTCTGTCCCGAGACATACAGACTAACACTTTGCAGAAAAGATTTATACTTGGGCTGATGCAGTGAGATTCCTACTGCTGCAACAGCCAATGTGGTACTCCCATCAGGTGGCAGAGTCCTCTGTGAAGCAGAGGGATACAGGATAGGGTTCTGGATATTAAGCTCTGCACAGAGAATCATTAGCTGCTAGGCTCATCACATTCTTATACCTATCTGGTTCTTCCAAGGTCAGTGGGACCTGTATTATCTTTCTAACCAGCCATCTCTCTTGAACACCACCAGTGAATATATTTTTCACATCTCTTATCCTAAATTAAAAACTCTCTAGTATGGATTTTGATAATAATATTTGAAATGCTAAATAGCTATTTCAGTTTTGTTGATTCTAACTTAAAATATTTCAAATGCTAATTATCTGTCCTTACAGTGAAGTTATCTTAATTTGTACACATATTTATATCTCACCGCATATACTAAAGTATTTTTAAAGTAAAACACTCCACTAGAAAACAACTCAGTAATATTCGCTGTTATTTGCAATATAATAGATGGAGGTGCAACTTTTGTTGTGATAATTAGAGCTAGTTTAAAGGAAAAATCCAATTATCCTAATATTGGATAATTATCCTATTCTTTCCATCCCTAATCAGTCTGTGAAAGTAAACAAGGCTATTAGGAAGAGCTCATGAATTCTTTTTGGTCATCAGTTAGCCAAAGCATTAGCCTTCATAAATCTGTAAGCCATGTTGGACAAACACTAGGTGCCTAATATATTCTTACTTTTGGATAGATGAGAATAGTTCAAAAATACTTATTACTGATATTATTATGATGTCTGCTATGATCTTAAATGGAAAAAGGAAATGAAAATCAATGTTCTCTCACATTATTTTCCCTCTGGTTTTACTTGCTTATAGTAGAAACAGCGTGGTATACAACAGAAATATAAAAAGCACTTAGCTCTGTCACTAATTAGCTGTGTGTTCATGCACGAGTCACAGCTTCTGTCCTTCAATTTCCTCATCAATAAAGGGTGGATTGTACCCACTCTCTGTAACTGGCAGAGCTGTTTGGAAAAGAGAAAGAAGGTATACATGAAGACAGGTATTGAAAAATTTAAAAGCTCTACACTAATGTAGATTGCTATTATTAATGTTTTTCTTTTGGCTTGATTCCCAATCGGAGAGAATAAAAACACATTAGCTTATAATAATAGCACCAGTGACAACAGCCCAATTAGACATCAGTGGATGGCAGAAGGTAAACTACAAAAATATATCAGCATATATAGAAGTCATTCATTTTTCATAAATGCCAAAGAGGAAGAACGTTCTGTTTTCTTCCATTGAGAAGCTGATGCTATTATTTATAGAACTGTAATAAGTTCTTCACTAGTTTTTCAACTCCAACTTCTTATATTTATATCCAAAATACAAGTCTAGCAGATATATTTTCTCAATGTTTTTGAGCTCTATTTGAGTACACCCATCAGGACCAATACTGTAGGATAGGTAGCTGCCTATAAGCTGTACTTTGAAAAGCTCAGAAAGTGCTTTTTCCTCCAATCTTACTTCTGTGATTCTGAAATGTCCAAGACCATTTGCATTAACTTTTATGAGTTTTTTTAAGAAAAGAAAATTTTGACAGGATTAGGTGTTTTCTTTCAATAGAGGATAAATATATTAGTATATGGGATGGTGGGAAAATGTAGGAAAAGCTCTAAAAATGATTTTCTGTCTTTGTCTAGTAAGATGCAAGGGATGTCGACAGAGAAGGGACAACAAGGGACTGTTTGAGAACACAAACAGAAAGGATGGAGAGGTGGGGATGAACTTGATAGAGTTCACTATTTTGCTTGAGAGAGACTTTGAGAACAGAGTTAAGTAATAAATTGACTTGGAAAAATTTTTATTTACTTCCATTCTCTAAGTGGGGTGCTGTCTTGAGAGGCCCCAAGCATCTAGAGGTAGAGAGGACATCTCAGAAGAGGAAGATGAAAAAGCCCCAAGGGCAAGAAAGAAAGATAATTAAACAAAGTGGAAAACTCGATATTTCAGCTTGTTGTCTTAGATCTCCAAGTATGTTTTGAATGGAATATAAAAATCTATTTGTGACACTAATGTGAAAATTTCTCCCTTGATGCAAACTCTTTGGTATTTGTCAGCTGAAGTGAAAAAAAAAACACACATACACTGCTCTCTAACTGTTCAATAAACACCCTTACTTATTATGCAATGTAAGATACTATTAATGCAGAAATAAAAATTTTTCAACATTAAAAAATTATATTTGTGATTTACATTAAATTCCACAGCATGTTACATAGCATTGTGTGCTCTTATTATTATTTTTTTATTTTATTTTTATTTTTTTGTTTTTCAGCTCATTATGGGGGTACAAAAGTTCAGGCTATATATATTGCCCATGCCTCCCCATCCCCCTGAGTCTGAGCTTCAAGCGTGTCCATTCCCTAGACAGTGCACATCGCACTCATCATGTAGGTGTATGCTCATCCCCTCCCCCCACCCCATCCCCCCCAGTCAGAACTTCAAGTGTGACCATTCCCCAGGCAGTGCACATCGCACTCATCAAGTAGGTATACACCCATCCCATCCACCCAGCCCTGACTTCTGTCCGATACCCAATTGGTGTTATTCCCAAATGTGCACTCAGGAAAACCAGTTTTCTGATGAGTACATGTGTGCTCTTATTATTAAAGCACTTATCTTAAACCACTGCCCTAGATGGCAGAGGAGAAAAGGCTAGCACAAGCAGGAACTCAAAGCATGAAGTTGTAAATTGCCTTCAGAAGTCAAGTCTATTCTCGAGATAATCACATGAATAAAAAAATTTTTAAAAAGTCAAGTCTAAAAACAGAGGTTAGGAGCCAGGTTGGGTAGCTCATGCTTATAATCCCAGCTACTCAGGAGACTGACACAGGAGATTACTTAAGGACTAAGTTTGAGGCTTCAGTGAGCTATGATTGTGCCACTGCACTCCAGCCTTGGCAACAGAGTAAGATCCCATTTCTTAAAAAAATAAAATAACATAACATAAATAGAAAAAGAGATTAGAAAACAAATTTCATATTACTTGTCCGAATAGGGTCTAAATTGTAACTACAAGATATTAAAAGTTATATTTTTGAGTGATATATCTATTGACTCTGATGACAGCTCCCAAAATTGAAATCCACCCAGATCTGCAGCAATGTCAAGATTGCTGGAGTATGTGTATAGTCTCACAAGGTAACTATATGAAGTGAATAATACATTTGTTTGATTATGAGTTCCAATTATATTGGTTTGCTAAAAATCACCTCATAAACCCTTATATGATGTAAAGAAAGAGAACGTAAACATGGACAAGAAAACAAGCTTTTACTCACAATTTCTCGTGTGAAAATGTGAAAATATCAATTTCAAAGTCAGATAAAATATTTGGAGAGTGTCACAAGAAAATCATACTAAGACGCTAAATAACTCAAATTCATTTGTATTTTATCTCTTTAGTTTTTATGCTATTTAGAGCTACTTAGTATAAGTTAAAATAAAGATCATAAGTAAAAAGAACATCTAAGGATTAGAGTAACTATTTAAAGGTGGTAGCCAAGAAAATTTTAGTTTCTCTACAAACAAAAGAAAGACCAATTATGATCATAAAATAACCAAAGTAGAGAATAGGGTACATTCCAAGAAAGAAAGTGGTATTTAAGTTTGTAATACCACTTCCTTCCATAAGAAAACACAAAAAGGCTAAAAAGAACTAAAGTATGATTGAAGTTAAGGAAGTAGCCCAACCTCATAACACAATTCTGAGGAATATCATCCAGATATAAAATATATTGAATGAAGCTAAAATAATAAACTAAGAATCAACTATAGAGAGACCAGTGTAATTTGGTGGACAGCTAAGAGTATGTATTGGCCAGGAAACAAATTGAGAGAATACAATCATATCACATAATGTTAAAATACAATTAATGTATAAAATTGCTGATTTTTTAAAATCTTTAAGAACCAATCTACTGGCATGAAAGGTGTAAATACATAACAGAAAATGCAAAACAGAACAAAGGAGAAAATCCACTAAGAAAAAAGTGGAAAAGTACTTATGAAACAAGGATTCAAAATCTGGATAACTTATATGTCTAATGACAAGGAAAATAGAAAAAATATAGTAAAAACAACAAAATATTCACAAGCATAAAGAAGAAGAAGACCTTCCAGAAATGACAGAATTCCTGAATCTGCAAATTAAAGGCTTCACTCTTCCAAGAAAAGATTATAATGGAAAACAAAAGAAAGAAAAACAACAGATATATAGATATTCCCCATTATTTAACTTTTGAGATGGAGAAGGAATACTATAGATACCCGGATATAAGAAGAAGGTCATATTAAGTTATTTTTGGCTACAAGTAAAAGAACAACTGGATTAAAGTGGTTTAAAAATAGGTGTTTTATTTTTTGTTGTTTTGGTTTGTTTTCGTATTCTTCACATTACAAGAAATCTGGAAGAGGCTCTACCTGAGTTGGTACAGTGGCTCAATGATCCACAACGATCTGGGCCCTACCTCTCCTTTCACATCACTAACCTCAGCATGGAGACTTTTGTCTTTAGGTTTGTTCTTTCATGGTCAAGTGCCAACTACATCATCATGCCTCATGTCCTCATGCAGCCACACCCAAAGGCAGGAATAGGGGGCAGGTACTTTCTCTTCATTTGTCTCTTTTACTAGTGAGGAAAATTCTTTCTTAGAACACTCCAACAAAATCCCTCTTATGTCTCTTTAGTTAGAACCAGGTCACATTACTACACTCCAGCTGTGAGAGAGTCTGGGGACATGAATACTGGACAATTTCATGTTCTTTTATCAAAGATGGAGTCTGATAGCAAGTAAAGAGGGAAAGGGGACTGGCTAATGATTAGGCAACCAAATGTGTCTGCTACAGTCATCTACCAAGGGAAAAATGACTGACCTATTCTTGGACGTTTTTCAACAATAGATGCCAATTAGAAAAATAATATCAGAAGAATTTTTATAAAATTTATATATGTGTGTGTACATTAAAGTACACCGATCATGTCTATATTACTTAATACATTTTTACACAGTAAACACACATATGACGTCTCCAGCTAAATTAAGAAATAGAATATTACCAGCACTCCAGACGCCCCTTTTGTACCCACCTGCTCTCTAAATGTAATCATTATCTTGACTCCTAACATTTCTTATTATTTTTTCCTGTTTTAAAATTTTACATAAAATGAAGACTGCAGTATGTAATTTATTGTTTGTCATCTATTGTCCAACATTGTTTTTCTGAGATTAATCACTGTTGTTTTGTATATTATTATTTTTGCATGTTCATTGTCATATAGTGTTTTATTATTAATATATGAATACTCCCCAGATTTTTTTTCAATTCTATTATTGAAGGACATTTGAGTTATTTTCAGTTTTTAGCTATTGTATATGATGCTGCTATGCTACCACATGACTTTTGGTTCAAATAAGCACATATTTCTTTTGGGTATATACCTAGAACTAGAATTCCCAGATTATAAGGTATGCATATGATCAGCTTTAGTAAATATTGCCAGTTTTTCAAAGATGTTGTATCAATTTATACTCCCTCTTGAACTACACAAGAGTTCCACTTGCTCCACATTCTCACCCATATGTGGTATTATCACTCTTTTCAGTTATTATTTTGCATATGAATTAATATTTTCTTGTTGCTTCAATTTGAATTTCCTTATGATGAATCAGGTTGAGCAACTTCTTTCATATATTATTGAACTTTTATATACTATAACTTGTAATGTGCCTGTTTAAATCTCTTGCCCATTTATCTACTATGTTGGCTGCCTTTTTCTTATTGATTTGTAAGAATTCTTTACATATTCTGAATGAGCCTTTTGTTGATTTTAAATATTACAAATATTTTGTCCCACACTGAGACTGCCTTTGCACGCCATTAGTGGTGATTTAGAACAGATATTCTTAATTTTAATTAATTCCAATGTATTTATTCTTTTTAATGCTAATACATTTTTCATCCTGTTTAAGAATTCCTTGCTTATTCTAAGGTCATGAAGATATTCTTCTATGTCATCTACTAGAATTCTCATTGTTTTACCTTTCACATTTAGAGCTGCTATCCATTTGGAATGTATTTTGTTGTGTGGTAGAGATCAACATTCATTTTATTTCCAATGTAGTAATCCAAATCTTCTAGCATCATCTTATTTAAAAGACAGTCCTTTGCAGACTGGGATGTAGTGCTATCTTTAAATAGATAAATATGTACAGATTTATTTCTAGATTATTAGATTTTATGCCATTGGTCTGTGTGTATATTTTTGCATTAATGCTCCAATGGTATAATTAATGTAGTTTTGTAATAAGCCTGAATGTCCACAAAGTATAATCTTAAATTTGTTTTTCTTAAGATTGTCCTAGTTAATCTTGGCCTTTTGCATTCCCACATAATTTTTTCATTGGTTTCTCAATATCCACACACAAAAATAACCCTTGAGATTTTAATTGAGATTGTATTGAAACTATGGAATTGTCTTATCAAATTGACATTTTTACAATATTGAGCTTTCCAATCCGAGAACAAGATTTATGCCTCGGTTTATATATACCTATTTTAATTTGTCTAATGTTCTATAGTACTTTGTGTTGATGTTGTATATAATTTTTTGTTAAATCTATATCTAGCATTTAATATTTAATACTATTTTAATGATTTTTAAAATGTTTTCAGTTTGTATGTATGTTTTACATTGTGTCTTAATCCAGTGGCCTTTGTGAAGCATTTATTAATTCTATTATTTTGTCTATTTTATCTCTCTAGTGTCATATTCCTCGGCTTGAAGAATTTTCCTTAACATTTCTTGTAGTACGGTTGTATTGACAGTGGATTTTCTTAGTTTTTGTTTGTCTGAAAAAAATCTTTATTTCTCCTTTCTTTGTGAAAGTTACTTTACTTGTCATAGAATTCAGGATTGGCATTTTCTTTTTGTTTATCACATTTTACAAATGTCCTTACAATGGCATTAGCCTTGGATTGTTTCTGATTAAAAATCTGATACACTATTCTTTTCTTCTGTGTCCATCTTTCTTCTATGGTTGCCTTCATGATTTTCTCTTTATCTTTGGTTTTTAGCGCTTTGGTTGTGATGTGTCTAATGTGTCTAGGTGTGTTATTTGTTGGCATTTATTTTTCTTCATGTTCTCTGAGTTTCTTGAATATGTGGATTGGAGTTTTTATGTTTAGAAAATATTTGGCCATTATCTCTTCAAATACTTCTTCTGCACATTCTGTCTCAGGTTTCCTTCCAAAATTCCAATTGTAAATATGTTAGTTCATTTGATATTTTCCCATTATCCCAGAGCTTTAGATACTCTCTGGATTTTTTGGTTGGTTAGTTGACTGATCATTATAAATTTTTTTCCTCTTTAGTGAATTTCTATTGACCTACCTTCAAGTTCATTGAATTTGTTCCTTAATTTTAACTAGTCTACTGATGAGCTTATTGAAGATATTTTTTATCTACTTCATTTTCATTTCTAGCATTTTCACTCGATCTTTTTTTGTCATTTCCATCTCTCTGCTAAAATCTTCACTTTGTTCATATCTGTCATTCATCTTGTCTACTAGAATAGGAATTGGCAAAATAAGCCTACCACATGCTTTTGCAATTAAAATTTTATTAGGACAGAGCCATATTCTTTTGTTTGTGTATTATCTGTGGCTGCTTTTGTGCTACAATAGCAGAACTGAGCAGTTGTTAACAGAGACTGTATGGCCCACAAGGCCTATAGCATTTACTAAATGGCCATGTATAGAAAAAATATGCTAACCCCTGAACTGCAGCATTTAACATGTTAATCATAGATATTTTAAATTCCTTGTCTGTTGTAAGTTCTGAGTTGTATTTGTATCTAGTTTTGTTGATTGCTTTGTCTTTGACATTGTGTTGTGGTTTTTTAGCTTCTTTGTATGTTGTATGTATTTTTGTTGAAAACCAGGTATTTTGTGTCAGGTAATAGAGTCTGGGTACATAGTATTTATGCCTTGAAGTGGCATGCCTGCATACATATTCTTTTTCTAGGGCTTTAGTTGAACTGGATTTGGGTTTTTTAAATTGTGCACCCTGAGTTCACCAATCTCCAAATTTCTCTAGTGTTACCCTCTGCTTAGGATGGGGTTGGCATATTGGAGATGTTTTTCAATGTTTGTTCCACTCTTGGGTTTATATCTTCCATTTGCATCTGTGCCTCAGAGAGAGTCTCTTTCCTGCTCTTGCCTCTGTACTAAAATTAGGTTGGTGTTACTAGATATTCAACACTGTGGAGACTTGTGGTGTGGGACAGGGAACATTCTCTGATGTTCTGGTCCATCCTCAGTCTTAGGTTGGTGCTGTCTATCCCCTGGATTTTGGAGATGGGTCATTGCAGTGATCCTGTCCCTTATGCCAATATCATGTTATCTATAATAATTTGAGCCCAGGATATGTTCTTATTCCTACTCTGAAGGTAGTTTTGTTGTTTTGTTTTGTTAATATATATTTTTTTCTGTTCCAATCCCTGAGATGCAATTGGTCTTCAACTTGGCCTGAGAATGACAGGATGAATTGCAACTTATCCTAATATGAGAGTCCCCTTATGAAGGCAAATCACATTCAAACCCTTAAGGGTAGCTTTGTTATAAAAAATTAAAAATTAAAAAACAAAAAACACTAGTCACTTCCTTGTGCAGGGAAAAGAAATGCAATTAACTTTTTGAGATATTTTGGAATTCATGAAAATAACACATAAAATAGTTACATTTTCAGGCTGGGCGTGGTGGCTCACACCTGTAATCCTAGCACTTGGGAGGCCGAGGCGGGCGGATCCTTTGAGCTCAGGAGTTCGAGACCAGCCTGAGCGAGAGCGAGACCCTGTCTCTACTAAAAAATAGAAAGAAATTATATGGACAACTAAAAATATATAGAAAAAATTAGCCGGGCATGGTGGCACATGCCTGTAGTCCCAGCTACTCGGGAGGCTGAGACAGAAGGATTGCTTGAGCCCAGGAGTTTGAGGTTGCTGTGAGCTAGGCTGACGCCACGGCACTCACTCTAGCCTGGGCAACAGAGCGAGACTCTGTTTCAAAAAAAAAAAAAATAGTTACATTTTCAAATAGTTTGAAAGGGTACACAATAAAAATGAGTTTACCTCCTACTTCATGTTTCCAATATCAAAAGTAACCATCATTACTATACATATATATATTTTTCTGTTCATAATAGATACATCATTTAATACTATATGATGAAAATCTCCATTTAATTAGAGACATGGGCATTTCTGTATCTCTGAAAAGTTTGATTATATTATTTTAAATTTTTTTTAAATATAATTTTGTTCTTTTCTTCAGATATGCAAATTATGTATATGTTCGAATTCAATTGTCCTAATTAGCTATCATGCCTTATGCAAACATTGAAAATCTTTTATTCTTTTCCATTTTATTTGTTCATTCTCTTTGCGCTAGTCTTCCACTTCCTTAATTATATTTTCAGCTATATTTGCTGTTTTTTGCTGTATCTTGTCTGGCTTTCATTTTAGTAATACATTTATTTATAATTTTCTTTTTTTCCTGTTCTCTATTAGCTCATCACTTAAGTCCTTCTGTTTTCTTATCACGTCCTTTTGGAACTCTTAAATATTTACTTTGCGATCATATTTCAAATAAACTGCTTATTTTTAAATTGATATAATAGAAGGTTTTTGTTTTATATTTTCTAGCTGTGGCATAAATCTTCTGCTATGAATGGATTTTTCTGTTTTTCCTTTTTTTTGTATATGATTGGTTTTAGTGAGGAGAACAAGGTATAAATACCTATACTTCACCATCTTTAACATCTTTTAAGGCCTAAAAACTAACCTACATGACTCCTTAGAGTGTCCTCAAAGAGTTAAAGGGGAAAGTAGTTCTAGGCCCATGAAATGACAGAGGCTAGAAATAGTCCAGACATATTCCTCCTGGTATATGCTGATGTTGTGAGAGGTGTCTGGGCTATGAACTCTAAGAGCTTAGTATTAAGAACTGCAAACTTGGAACCCTACATGCCTGGTCCCCTTGGCTGAAGTCAGTGTTCAGAGGTAATATTTGTTTCCATAGAGTGGCTGTGCCGATACTGGATTCATTAAATGTAAACTATGTGTTACAATTGTCATTACTTATAGTAAGTGCTCAATTCATGTTAAATATTAAAATAATAATTGCTTTTTGTAAACTACTAGACAAATGGTATGTATTCATTATAAGACCAATCCTATACACTATAATTTTGTGGCAGGAAAAAGCAATGGAATTAGTGACCTAATCAGGTATACTTTCATTTTCCTAATTTGATCCCTGGAGCTGGACCATATTAGGCCCTTGGACCTCTTATACATTTAAAGAATGGCAGTACTCTCAATGAATAGCAGATTTGCTATTGATCAAATACATAGGGTTCAAGTGGTTAAATTAATAAATGAAAGATATTTTATTTTATTTACACACTATATTTATAGAGTTCATATTGGTTACACATATAAATCTTAAAATTCTAAAAATGCAGAGCTGAAAAAAGTATAATAGTATATGGAGGCTTTAGCACACACCTGTCATGTTATTGGACAAATCAAGCCAACAAAAAATCAGATAATCTTAACACTTTAAATACTAATAGTTGAGATATATAACTATACATATACAATTATACAAATAAATTATACTTTTGATATTTTCAGTAAATATAAATTTTATAATTACATTGCATACAATAATTTAAATAAATTAAATTAAAAATGATTAATACAGTTTTTTTTATTTCAGCATATTATGGGGGTACAAAAGTTTAGGTTACATATATTGCCCTTCCCTGCTCCAGTCAGAGCTTCAAGCGTGTGCATCCCCCAGATGGTGCGCATCTCATTCATTATGTATGTATACATCCATCCCCTCCCCCACACATCTGCCGGACAGATGGATATCATTTCAAAAATTGATTTTCTGTTCCACAAAGAATTAGTATTTTTAATATCATTTGAGTGTTCAAACTGGAAGCACATATAAGATGCTTGTGTATTGCCTTATATTTGAATTCATTATATTTGTAAGTGTTTTATAGTATTGGTGACCAATGTGAATAGGATATTTATTTCTATTATATTCCCTGGTCAATACAAGGGTATACAATTTTTTATGCATTTAACTTATTTGAACCAAACTTTCCTGGCCTATTTCTGAGGTGATTGGCTTGGATTTCCAGGAAGGCAATCCCTGAAAAGAAAGACAATTTTCCACACTCTTTTGTTAATAAAATACACCAATAGGTTCTCACCCCTTCCCAATTTGTTTTGGACACTGAACATGGCCTCCATGTCTTAACCTAGCTCCACGTGGGGTAGGAGGAACCCTGGATGACTTAGCCTCCCCTGTCACTGCAGAAAGGCAGAGTGAGACCTGGGCCTCTCTTATGGGCATCAGTGCCTCAATTCTGACTGGTGTCATGTGAGACTGAGTGAGGAAGCCAGTGTGGGGAAGCCACATCTCCTCATATAATGGTCATTTCAGTTCCTTAGGAGAACAGCACTATAAAAAATACAGAGCTCTGTCCCCACCATTACATCTCTGACAGCCTGGAAAACTCCATGTCCTACCTCTAGACAATGATGACGTGGGGCACCTTGAATGTTAACAACTTAGTTGTTCTAGTTAAGAGACTTGGGCTGTAATATGGCTTAAGTAGTATGACTACTCACACCTGAAATCTCTGAAAATGAACACCCCATTTACATGAATCACATATTATAAAAGTATTAATTGTAGAGCCATGGCCAAGGCTCAAAGCAGAGATTAAGAAGTCAGTAGAAAATTCTACCTGGGACTATGTTCCTGATTGGAACTTGAGGCCAAAATTGCTGAGCATTGTCCAGGGCACCTGCTGGGATGGGATGGGTACTGTGAGCTCCTCACACAGGGGAAATGTTAATGAAGGGATTTGGCACAAGTCAGGAGAAGCTCTGAGGCCAAGAAGCCTGAGTGTTCTTCCCAGGAGTGGACGTGCAGTTGGTGCCCATGCGTGGGTAACAGCTGCTGCTTCTCCCAGCAACTCCCACTCGCCGAATTCAGGCCTGAACCAGAAGTAACCAAGGTGATGTGGCCAGTATTTGCAACTGGCAAGTGAGTGTGTGTGATCCCAAGGTTCTCAGGGCCATTGTGAGTCACCGTAGTCACCAAGACTCCTCTCCCTGCTAACCAATCAGGCCCTGAGACGCGGGGCAAGAGAGAGAGTTGAGAAGAGAAGGAGTTATTCTTCTCACTCCTCACCCTCTGGTCCAGATCTCTCTTCAATAGACACCTGAGCGCTCTGAGAGGTAAAATATCCTGACATACCAAGGTAATATAGCATGTTTTTGTGCCATTACCTAACTAATCTACCTGATAAACTCCAACCCTGTTAGATAATTGGGGGATGTGTGACTGGCATTTGTTCCAACTAATACAGAGATGCTCTTCAGAGAGGTGTGGAAGAGCTCAGGCCTGTAGGGGGAGGGACTCTTGAGCTGATTCTGATTCCCACTTCCTGTGTCATGCTGGTTCTGGGGACTCAGGACAGATCTGGCCTTGGCACAGCTTCCTACACTGTCCTGATGTCTCCATGGCACCCATGGCCTTTGACCGTTGCTCCTCCAGACCTTAAACAGATTAGTCAGCGCTTAGGTCCTGGTGTCATATCTCTTCCTTCTTGAAATGCTTGTTGTGGTTTCCCCTAACTCTGTTCTGGGCAGACACAGAGAGCAAGGCATGCAGGGTCCTGCTTGTACCAGACTTCTAATGAAGGGGACCATGGCCCAGGGAACAGGCAGTTACCAAACAGCGTGAGGGGTCCATCACTCAGTTTGTCAGTTAGTCAATCAGTCAATAAAAATTAGCAAATATCTACACATCTAGCAATTGAAACAGGACATGTGCCAGTGAAACAGAATCAAGATTCTAGACATAGACCCACGTGTATGACAGAATGAAGGAAATGACAGCATTGGCATTTCAAATCAGAGAGTGCCCCAAAGCAATCTCTTATGACTATTGCTGGTAGCAAGTGTGTGTGTGTGTGTGTGTGTGTGTGTGTGAGTAAGAGGGTGACATGGGCAGTGAGGATTAGACCCCTGTGTCCACTTGATCATCTGGATTTCATCATCATCTTTTTCAGGATGTCTTGGTTGTGGCGTCTTCCTGAGGTTGTGTGGAGTCAACAAGTCATGGAGCAAGAACCCTCTAAAAGCACTCCCAAGGAGCCTGCTCTGAGCATCAGGAATAAGTCAGGCAAACCCTCCATATGCAGCAAGGTCTCGAAATTTGTGCTGTACTTTCTCCTCGGTCAACAACTGGGGAGGCCCAGAAATGACGAGGAGCTGGCACAGTGGGTGCCTATGCTGACATAAGTG
Organism: Eulemur rufifrons; assembly: GCF_041146395.1. NCBI lineage: Eukaryota > Metazoa > Chordata > Mammalia > Primates > Lemuridae > Eulemur > Eulemur rufifrons. The sequence goes on from NC_091012.1 coordinate 57,304,889, forward strand.
ACACCAGGGTGGAGTTGGCCTTTGCCAAAAAGTCATGTGACTTTGAAGCTTATTCCTGCCCAGAATTTTGATAAATAAAATGGATTAGAACAAAAATGTACTCCCATGTTTGAGCCATTAAAATAGAATCTGTAATTGCACTCCTTTCTGTTTGATGTGTGTTTGTTGACATGGCCTTCTCTTGGGTTACTCTGGACAGGGATTCTGTGCATCCTACCATTCCATGCAGGGGCTCTCAGACACTAGGGCGATGGTGAGATCATGCAGCACATCACAGTTCTTCCACCATTAATCTGAAAAAAGTCTAAAAGTGATAGTTATGTTGTACTTGGCCTTCTAAGGACCAAAGACTCTTCTCCCTCACCATGTTGGAGAGACACGTGTTGTGTTCCCTCTAAAACCTAACCATTCATCCTGGTGAAAAGTCATAGCTTAAGAACTGACCCTAAGCTGGGTTGAGGTTCAGGATACCTTTTAACATTGAAGATGTCATGTCTACAGAAATTTCCTTCTAAATGTAATTGCTCTCCTTTAGAATTGCTCCAGAACTTGAGCTATATCCTGTAGGCTATCCCTCCAAACTTGCACACTTCAGTTGTCCATATAATGCTTTAACTCAGTTTCCATCAGGCCATTCCAGCACTGTTATGAAGCCAGATGTTTCTGGGTGAGGTTAAGACTTGGAGGGTACACAGACCTGAGCTCACCTTCAAATTTAAGAAGACATCCGAAGACAAAAGATGGCGGAGTGGAGGTAACCTCCTGGATTCCTGCTCCCAGAGAGGGAGGGATAGATCCCGGTCTGCTACACATGGGTGGATCACTCCCCCTCAAGAACAGTGTTGTGAATCAACAGAGAATCAGTGTGGGACACAAAAAGCAGGAAAAAGAAAAAGTGAACAGGAGTTAAGATCGGTAAATCTGGAGAGTGCGAGACATTCAATAGAGAGTAGAGCATGGGGCGGCTGCACACGTCTCGCCAGCAAGTGAGGTGGGATCAGTCCCACAGGAGAACGTCTTGCTACCCCACTGGCCTCCACACCCACTCAGACAGGGATCTGCCTGAAGTCTGTGCAAAATCACCTGTGGGAGGCGTGGGGCTCTGTGGAGAAGAGACATTAGCAGGAAGCGTCTTGAACTCCCCGAGCTCTGTGCCAGGACTGCACTGGGTGGGGGAGGGACTGGTCTGAGCTACCGCTGGAGGCAGTTAGGAGACTGATAAATTGCCTCTCCCACTCAGTGGGTCTAGATCGATGGAGGTAAACACTGAATAGAGGACTCTAACCTGGAAACCGCTGTGGGCTAATAGGCCCGCTCAGGGTGGATCAGAAAGAGCGAGAGCTCCTGCTGGACAGGCGTGAGATTATGGGAGGGTGACATAAAAGAGACAAGGGGGAATCCTGATGACTCAGCCCCCTGACCCGGCACCTGCTAACCCCTGAACAATCACCCCCAGTATTGGCTGGCGCTCCGTGGGAGGGCAGTTGCCATTTCCGGGGTCCACAGCCTAGCCACTGTGGTGTGATACAGTGTCAGGCAGCTCCCTTCCCCCAGCCCGGAGATTCTCTCAACGAGCTCTGTCCTCACATGACCTACGGTCAACTATCGGGACCCATTTTGATGTGTGAACTCTGAGTGCTCCCCCAGTGGTGAGAGACTAGCGCCTGGATCTTGCAGGCACTGGGGCAGGGGAGGCTATGGCCAGCGGGACTTGCAGCTGCTGAGTCACTGGGCGGACAGTTGCACTACCCCCTCCCCATAGCCAGCATCTTTCCCTTGGAAAATGGGAGGTGCCACCTATGGAGGTAGGGAGAGACAAGAAAAAGCCACTTTCTTTCTGCAACCAGTGTAAATCTTGGCTGCAGATCAAAAGTCATCAGCCCAGTGACTTTACTCCTCCAACTGGTTTTAGGTCATCCGATCAGATCAAAATCCTGGGGCTGGACTTTTGCCTCCGGTTGGCTGCCAACAGTGGGATCAGCGGCCAGGGAACAAAAACCCTGGCAAGAGGCCAAAACAGGCTCCCCAAGTAACCCCTCCCATCAGGAGCAGCCCCCTAAGTGTGGTAGAAGAATCCTGAACAACACATAAGCGGCTCCCCCTAGTGACAGAGGAAGCAAGCATAGAAGTGCACACATCTAGGCTGTTAGGCAGCAGCTGCAAACTGCCTTGCCCCTACAGCATCCACTGGAACAGAGCCTGCACAAGGCGTGTTACTTTCCAAATGAAAACTGAAAGGTGGGAAGCAACCATTGATCCAGATGGGAAGGGCGCAGCGAAAGAACTCTGGAAGTATGAAGAATCAAACGGAAAACACACCCCCAAAGAGGAACATCAACTCTCCAGCAATGGACATTAACCAAATTCAGAACACTAAAATGAGAGAAGAATTTCAAACACGAATCATAAGAAAACTCAACGATATGCAAGAAAAAATGGATAACCAACATAAAGAAGCCACAAAAAAAAAAAATCCAGAACTTGGAAGAAAAATTCACTAAAGAAACCAAAATATTAAAGAAAAATCAAACTGAACTCCTGGAAATGAAGAATTTATTCAGGGAACTACAAAACACAGTGGAAAGCCTCAAGAGCAGGGTAGATCAAACAGAAGAAAGAATCTCAGAGATCGAAGATAACACCTTCCAATTAAATAAGTCAGTCACACAGATAGAGCAAAAAAAATAAGGGAAAAGATCAGAGTCTGCAAGAAATGTGGAATTATGTGAAGAAGCCTAACATGAGAGTTATGGGCATTCCTGAGGGTGAAAAAGATAATACGCAAGGGCTGGATAAGCTATTTAAAGATATAATTGAGGAAAATTTCCCAGGCCTTGCTAAAAAGCCCAAAGGACCCCTGGGAGATTTATTGCAAATAGGAAGACACCACATAATGCAGTCATCAGACTGACCAAAATATCCACTAAAGAGGCCTGTCTTCAAGCTGTAATGCGAAAGAAACAAGTAACATACAAAGGAAAGCCCATCTGAATAATGCCAGATTTCTCAACTGAAACCTTATAAGCAAGAAGAGACTAGGGCCCCATTCTCACACTTCTGAAACAGAATAATGCCCAGCCTAGAATCTTGTACCCAGCAAAGCTAAGTTTTGTATACAAAGGAGAAATTAAGACATTCTCAGATAAACAAAGACTGAGAAATTCACCAAGACAAGACCAGTCCTCCAAGAAGTACTCAAAACAGAGTTGCACAGGGACCAGCACAAGAAACACTCACGAATGTAAAACTACTCAAAAGCTAAAGATCAAAGGCCAGATACCACAATGGCTCAAGAGAGAAAACAAAGCAATGAAGTTCTACCCAACAGGGTGAACAGAAATCTGGCCCACCTATCAGTTCTCTCAATAAATGTGAATGGCTTGAACTCCCCACTCAAGAGACATAGGCTGGCCCAATGGATAAAAAAAAATACAAACCAAATATCTGCTATCTCCAGGAAACTCATATAACCTGAAAGGATGCATTCAGACTGAAAATAAAGGGGTAGAAATTGATATTTCAAGCAAATGGAAGCCAAAAGAAGGCTAGCATGGCGATTTTAATTTCAGATAACTTAGTTTTTTTTTTTGTTTTTTTTTTGTTTTTTTTTTTTTTCAGATAACTTAGTTTTTAAATCAACAAAAGTAATGAAAGACAAAGATGGTCACTATATAATGGTGAAGGGTACAATTTAACAAGAAGACATAACTATACTTAATATGTATGCACCCAACTTAGGTGCACCCAGATTCATAAAGCAAACCCTACTTGATCAAAACCAAATGATAAACAGCAACACCATAATAAACGGAGACTTCAACTGCCCACTGACAGCACAGGACAGATCCTCCAAACAGAAAATAAAACAAAGAAAGAATGGACTTAAACAGAATGCTAGAACAAATGGGCCTGACTGACATTTACAGGACATTCTATCCAAAATCTACTGAATATATGTTCTTCTCATCAGCTCATGGGACATTCTCTAAGATTGACCATATCCTAGATCACAAAGCATGTCTTAAAAAATTAAAAAAAAAAAAATAGAAATTATACCATGCATCTTCTCAGATCACAGTGGAATAAAAGTGGAAATCAACCCTAACAGAAATTCTCATTTCTACTCAAAGTTGTGGAAGGTAAACAACCTTATCCTGAATGATTATTTTATAAATGAGGAAATCAACACAGAAATAAAAAGATTCTTTGAACTAAATGACAAAGGAGACACAAGTTATCAAAATCTGTGGGACACAGTTAAAGCAGTCCTGAGAGGAAAATTTATTTCCATAAATGCCTATATCCAAAAGACAGAAAATTTGCAAATAGGCAACCTAATGAATAGACTCAAAGAGCTGGAGAAAGAAGAACAGACGGAACTCAAACCCAGCAGAAGGAATGAAATTAATATGATCAAATCAAAACTAAATGAAACAGACAACAGGAAAACTATATGAGAGATTAATAAAACAAAAAGTTAGTTCTTTGAAACGATAAACAAAATTGACACACCTTTGTCTAGACTAAGAGCAGAAAAGAAAAATCTCTAATAACCTCCATCAGGAACATGAAAGGAGAAATTACAACTGATTCCATAGAGATACAAGATATCATCTATGAATTCTACAAAAACCTTTATGCACACAAACTGGAAAATGTGGAGGAAATGGACAAATCTTTAGTAACACACAGCCTCCCTAGGCACAACCAGGAAGAAATAGAATTCCTGAACAGACAAATATCAAGAACTGAAATCAAAACAGCAATAAAAAAGCCTTCCCAAAAATAAAAGCACTGGACCAGATGGTTTCACTCCCGAATTTTACCACACCTACAAAGAAGAACTGGTGCCTATCCTACAAAAGTTATTCCACAACATCAAGAAGGATGGAATCCTCCCCAACACATTTTATGAAGCCAACATAACTGATACCAAAAGCGGGAAAGGATGCAAAAAACAACAACAAAAAAAACTACAGACCAATATCCCTTATGAATACAGATGCAAAAATTCTCAATAAAAGTCTAGCAAATCAAATCCAGGTGCTTATCAAGAAAATAATCCATCACGACCAAGTGGGCTTCATCCCAATGATGCAGGGATGGTTCAACATAAACAAATCTATAAATGTAATTCACACATAAATAGAATCAAAAACATAGACCATATGATCCTCTCAATACACGCAAAAAAAGCATTTGACAAAATTCAGCACCCTTTTATGATAAGAACACTTAACAAAATAGTCATAGACGAGGCCTATCTAAAAATGATAGAAGCCATATATGACAAACCCACAGCCAACATCATACTGAATGGGGAAAAATTGAAAGCATTCCCACTTAGAACTGGAACCAGACAAGGTTGCCCACTGTCCCCACTGCTATTCAACATAGTGCTGAGAGTCCATGCGAGAGCAATCAGGGGTGTCCAAATAGGGACAGAAGAGATCAAACTCTCACTCTTTGTTGATGATATGATATTATATCTAGAAAACCCCAAGGATTCAACCAAGAGACTCCTGGAATTGATAAATGAATTCAGTAAAGTCTCAGGATACAAAATCAATACACACAAATCAGAGGCATTCATATACGCCAATAACAGTCAAATAGAGAACCAAATTAAAGACTCAGTACCCTTCACAATAGAGACAAAGAAAATAAAGTACCAAGGAATATATTTAACTAAAGAGGTAAAAGACCTCTGCAGGGAGAACTATGAAACACTGAGAAAGGAAATGGCAGAAGACGTAAACAGGTGGAAAACCATACCATGCTTGTGGATCAGAAGAATCAATATTGTGAAAATGTCTATACTACCCAAAGTGATCTACAGATTCAATGGAATCCCTATTAAATTACCAACATCATTTTTCACAGATATAGAAAAAATAATTTTATGTTTTTTATGGAATCAGAGAAGACCCCGTTTAGCAAAAGCAATTTTAGGCAATAAGAACAAAATGGGAGGTATTAATTTACCAGACTTCAAACTATACTACAAGGCTGTGGTTAATAAAACAGCTTGGTATTGGCACAAGAACAGGGACACAGACCAGTGGAACAGAACTGAGAATCCAGATGTAAAACCATCCTCATATAGCCATCTAATCTTTGACAAAGTAGACAAAAACATACTCTGGGGAAAAGAATCTTTATTCAATAAATGGTGCTGGGAAAACTGGATAGCCACATGTAGAAGACTGAAACAGGACCCACACCTTTCACCTCTCACAAAAATTGAATCACAGTGGATAACAGACTTAAACCTAAGGTGGGAAACTATTAGAATTCTAGAAGAAAACATAGGAAAGACTCTTACAGACATTGGCCTAGGCAAAGAATTTATGACGAAGACCCCTAAGGCAATCACAGCAACAATAAAAATAAGTGAATGGGACCTGATTAAATTAAAAAGCTTCTGCACAGCCAAAGAAACAGTCACGAGAGTAAACAGACAACCTACAGAATGGGAAAAAATTTTCGCATACTACACATCCGATAAAGGACTGATAACAAGAATCTATTTAGAACTCAGAAAAATCAGTAAGAAAAAATCAAACAACCCTATCAAAAAGTGGGCAAAGAACATGAATAGAAATTTTTCAAAAGACAAAAGAATGGCCAACAAACATATGAAAAAATGCTCAACATCTCTAATCATCAGGGAAATGCAAATCAAAACCACAATGAGATATCACTTAACCCCAGTGCAAATGGCCTTTATCAAAAGTCCCATAACAATAAATGTTGGTGTGGATGTGGAGCGACAGGAACACTCATACACTGCTGGTGGGACTGCAAACTAGTGCCACCTCTGTGGAAAGCAATATGGAGATACCTTAAACAGATACAAGTAGACCTACCATTTGATCCAACAATCCCATTATTGGGCATGTACCCAAAAGAACAAAAGACATTCTATTACAAAGACATCTGCACCCAAATGTTTATAGCACACAATTCACAATTGCAAAGGTGTGGAAACAACCCAAGTGCCCATCAGTACATGAGTGGATTAATAAAACGTGGTATATGTACACCATGGAGTACTACTCAGCTATAACAAATAATGTTGATCTAGCACCTCTTGTATTTTCCTGGACAGAGCTGGAACCCAGTCTACTAAGTGAAGTATCCCAAGAATGGAAAAATAAGCACCAATGTACTCACCATCAAATTGGTTTCACTGATCATCACCTAAGAGCACATTTAGGAATAACATTAATTGGGTGTCGGGCAGATGTGGAGGCAGAGGGGATGGGTATATGCATACATAATGAGTGCGATGTGCACCGTTTAGGGGATGGATACGCTCGAAGCTCTGACTCTGGGTTGGGGAGGGCAATATACGTAACCTAAACTTTTGTATTCCCATAATATGCTGAAATAAAAAAAAAATTAAAAAAACAGAAATTATACCATGCCCCTTCTCAGGTCACAGCGGATTAATACAGTTTTCAACACATACAGAATGCACCTTCTTCTAAAGGACCCATGGAAAATTATCATAAGTTGATCATATATTAGGTCACAAATAAAACTTTAGTTCCATAAAGCTGAAATACTACAAATGACAGCCTTTAAAAAGAATATAAGTTGAGAAGTAAATATCAAAAGAATAAGCAAACAAATGAATGTAGACATGGAAACTAAAAATAAAATGTCTTTTCCAAATAATTCTTCATTTTAAAGAAAAAAATTTAATTGTAGGATATTTTTAAAATTATAAGGAAAACCCAATATGATATGACAAAAGCAGAACACAGAAAAATTTATAACATTAAAATCTTTCATTATCAAACAAAAAATATAATATATTAATCAAAAATCTAGACAATAAACATTAATTAAAATAAAAAGAATTGCATAAGGAAAAGAAAAATTAAAAAATTATAAAAGCTGCAATTAAAAATTAGAATAAAACTTAGAATTCATTAATAGTAACTTAAAATTCATATGACTATATAAAGAAAACATGTAATGATAAATATAAAGGCAATTATAAATCTAGTATTATTATAATTTTGGTTTATAATTTCAGTTTTTATTTTCTACAGGATTTAAAGACCAATCAATAAAAAATAATTTTATATCTACATTAATGAATATAAGATATATAAATATGTAATTTGTGACATCACTATCATAAAGTAGGGGGTATGTACCTGTAAAGGAATAGAATTTTTGTATGCTATTGAAGTTCACTTGCTACCAATTCAAAGAGATTGCTGTAATTTTAGGATATTATATGTTTATCCTCATGGCAACCACAAATAAAGTAGCTATACAATATACAAAAAAAATGGAGATGAGAAGGGAGTCAAAATGTGTCACCACAATAAATCAACATAACCCAAAAGAAGGCTATAAATGGAGGGAATGAGGACCAAAAAAGATATAAAACATACTGAAAAGAATAAATGGCAAATAAATCCTTCTTTATTAGTAATTACTTTAAATGTAAAAGGATTAAACTCACCAATCAAAAGATAGATTAGCAGAATGGATTAAAAAATTTAAAAACATTATTCAACTATATGCTATCTATGAGAGACTCACTTTATATATAAGGACAGAAATAGGTAGAAAGTGAAAGAAGAGTAAAAATGTTCCATGCAAATAGTAACCAAAAGAGAGCTGAGAGATTACTATTTGCATGGAACATTTTACTCTTCTTTCACTTTCTACCTATTTGTTTCCTTATATATAAAGTGAGTCTAATATCAGGCAAATTTGACTTTAAGTCTAAAATTGTTTAAAAGGGACAAAAAAGGACATTATATATTTGATAAAAGGGTCAGTTCACCAAGAAGATATAACAATTATAAACATATATGCACCAAATGCCAGAGCTTCAAACTATATGAAACAAACATTTATAGAATTGAAGAGAGAAATAAATATCTCTATAATACCAGTAGGAGACTTTAATGCCTACTTTAAATAATGAATACAAAAACTAGACAGAAGATCAGTAAGAAATCAGAGGATTGGACAATAATATGAATCAATTCAATCTGACAAAGTAAACAGCACACTCTACCCAATGACAGCAGAATCCACATTTTTCTCAAGTACCATGGAAAATTCTCCATGGTAAATCATATGGTAGGACACAAAACAAGTCCTAATAAATTTAAAAACATTGGCATAATTAGTATCTCTTCTGATCACAATGTTATGAAAATTGAAATGAATAACAGAAAGGAAACCAGAAAATATTTCTCAGACATGTGAAAATTAAAGAACATACTCTTAAGCAATGAATGGGTCAAAGATGAAATCACAACAGAAATTAGTAAATATTTTGGAGACAAATGAAAGTGAAAATATAACATCAAAATTTATGGTATGCAGCATAAATAGTAATAAGAGTGAACTTTTTAGCTGTTTAAAAAGAAGAAAGATCTCAAATTAACAACCTAATGTTATGCTAAGAAACTATATGAAGAACAACAGAGTAAATCCAAAACTACCAGAAGGAAGAAAATAATGAAGATTAGAGTAGAAATAAGTAAAATAGAGAATAGAAAAACAATAGAGAAACTCAATAAAACCAAAAGTTGGTTCTCTGAAAAGATCAAAAAAAAAAATTAAAAAATTTCAGCTACACCAACTGAGATATAAAGAGAGGAGACTCAAATTACTAAAATCAGTAACAAAAGAGGGGACATTTTTGCTGATTTTACAGAAGTAAAAAGGATTGTAAAATGGTAATGTGAACAATTGCATGGGAACAAATTGGATAAATTAGATGGAATAAACAGATTACTTGAGACACACAACCTATCAAGACTGAATCATGAAGAAATAGAAAATCTTAATAGACCTATATAACTAATTAGGAAAAATAGTCAGTAATCAAAAATCTCTCAACCAAGAAAAGCCCTGGACCAAATGGCTTCACTGGTGAATTCTACCAAATATTTAAAGAATAATTAGCACCAATCCTACTAAAACTCTTCCAAAAAATTGAAAATGAGAAGATACTTTCTAATTGAATCTGTGAGGCCAGTATTACCCTGAAACTAAAGCCAGAAAGACACTGAAAGAAAAGAAAACCAAAGACCAATATCCCTGATGAATATTCATGCAAAAATCCTCAAAAAAATACTAGCAAACTGATTTCACCTCAAAAGGATTATACATCATGACCAAATGGGATATATTCTTGGAATGCAAGGATGGTTTAACATATGAAATTCAATCAGTGTGAAACACCACATTAACAGAAAGAAGGAAAAAAAATCACACGATCATCTTACTTCATAAAGAAAAAACATGTGGCAAAATTCAACAACCTTTTGTGATTAAAAAAAAAAGGCAATAAGCTAGGAATAGATGGAAACTACCTCAACATAATAAAGGTCATATATGACAAATCCATGACCCTCTCCCCAATTAAAAGATTTGAGTAAACACTAGCTTAGTTTCTGACAACTCAGGGCCACCTCTCTAGGACAATGACTTCAGTCCCCTTAAGTTCCTGCCTGGGAAAACTCAAAGCTGCCAAAGAATATACCATTTATTTCAACCAACACCTGAAGATAGTGTCTCTGTCTCCCAATCTCTGTGTAAGGGTAAGAGCCTAACTTCAGTAAGTGCTTTAACAAACCCAGATAGTATAATCATATTAAGCAACCCCCTCTTTCTGATTTTTAAAAATTTCTACTTTCCCGACTATGTTCAAGCTCCTGCTTTTCCCACTTCCTATTCTCTCATTTGCCCTTTAAAATGCGCAGTCACTGCTACACAAATCAAAGTTGAGTTCAGTTCACTCTTTTCCCTATTGCAATTGTGTTACTGAATAAAATCTATCCTTACCATTTTCACTAGTGTCTGGTTTTGTTTATCTTTGACAGTGGTTAAGAGCATGGAATGTTGCCAGATCATCTTGTTTTAAATCCAGGAGAGTCACTGTAAAACCTTGGTCAAGTCACATATCTTCCTTGTATCTCAGTTTCCTCATCTGAAAATAAGAATAATCATAGTAGGCCGGGAGCGGTGGCTCACACCTGTAATCCTAGCACTCTGGGAGGCCGAGGCGGGTGGATTGCTCGAGGTCAGGAGTTCGAGACCAGCCTGAGCAAGAAGAGCGAGACCCCGTCTCTACTAAAAATAGGAAGACATTATATGGACAACTAAAAATCTATATAGAAAAAATTAGCCGGGCATAGTGGCGCATGCCTGTAGTCCCAGCTACTCGGGAGGCTGAGGCAGTAGGATCGCTTAAGCCGAGGAGTCTGAGGTTGCTGTGAGCTAAGCTGATGCCACGGCACTCACTCTAGCCTGGGCAACAAAAGTGAGACTCTGTCTCAACAAAAAAAAAAAAAAAAGAATAATCATAGTAGATTTGTAGACAGGATTATATGAGCTAATCCATGTAATTAACCTAGAACAGTGCCTGGTACATAGTAAAGGTCATAATATTGATTTTATTTATCATCACAATCACTGTTCTTCAAGCAATGTGCTTCATAGAAATTGATAGAAAATTGACAAAGGGAAATATTTGCATAAATACTTGTAATATTTATGTCAGACAGTGGATTTAATAAAAGGAGTTCTTATAAATGAATATGAAAAAATATATGTTCTGATAGAAATATTTGAAAAAATCAGGAACACACAATTCACAAATAAAACAAAACAAAACAGAAAACATTGCCAAAATAATATGAAAAGATCTTTGAACAAACAACCAAAGCAAAAAAAATTAAAAAATAAAAAACAAAATAAACAAAAAACCAGCAGTGACATATCATTTGTCTTTTATAAGCCTTGAAAAAAGAAAAAGAAAAAAGAGAAAATTACAATATCCAGTATTGATGAGGGAGTAAGAAAAATGAACACTCATTCTTATTTTCTTGGTGTTATATAATAGCATAAATTTTCCAGAATGCAGTGTGTCAATAAATATAAAAATTGTTATCTCTCTATATGTATACTCACCAAGAAATTCCCTTTTTCTAGGAATATAGCCTCAGAAAATTATCAAAAAAGAGGAAAAATGTGTATAAAAATAACAGTGTTTGCATTGCTCATGAATGCAAAAAAAAAAAAAAATTGGGAATACCTAAATGTCCATCTATAGACGTTTGTTAAATAAATCATGATATAAGAGAATGTTAGCTATTTACATATGATGCTGTTTTTATTAATATTTATTGATAAAATTCACTGACTAGAAAAATGTCTACAACACAATAATGCATAATAAAAGAAGATTTTTATACAGCATGTAAAATGTGGTGGTTATATGTGGTTGAAAGGATTTCCCTGGCTTAAAACAGCTATGCTCATAATTTTTGGTATTATTTGAATTTATATAACCGTTTATTTTTGTGAACTAAAAAAGAAAACCCCGAAAACAACAAAAGCAGCTTGGTCTTAAGTAGTGGCTGAAGAGTGAATATAGAATTTTTACAACTAAAGCAGTAAGATTACAGCAGTGCCTGAAAAAAAGCTCACTTGCACAACATTATGTAGTAGGAACACTGGCAAGAAACACCATGCTGGAGTTCAGTTATAAATTTACTTGTGGGCTTAGGAAAATTTGGAGAGACATGGTACTAGTCAAAAACATAACTTGTTCTTGACTACCAGTAGGGACTAAAGGAAAAACTCTTCCCACTTGCATCTAGCCACAACTGGTGAGCAATGTCACTATTGGTTAGAGATTAACTAGAGATAAATTCAGATTTTGAGTGATTTTAGAAGAAGATGGATGAGAGGTGAATGAAGAGAAAAATGTATTTATATATTTAATCCTTACAGCAATCCTATGAAGAAAGGACAACAATTTTTCCTATTTTCCAGATGAGGGAACTGAAGTACACAGAGGATAATTAATCTCCCAAGGTTATACAATTACTTATTAAATTCCTAGCCTGGGGTGTTTAGGATGTATGTATAACAGTGCTTCTCAAATTTAATTTGTAGCATGTGGAAGAATTGGGACTGCTGGCAGAAGTCACAAACAGGTGGTTCAGAGGCAGATCCAGCTTGTATATTGTTTTGTTTGGCCAGCACAGTGCTTTCTGTTTGCTCGTTTATCTCATTTTGTTTTAAAAACATGGTAGGTATTTTAAAATCAGAAAATTCAACATAAAAATTCAGGTCACCAGTTTGTTTGTTTGTTTTTGAAAAAAAATCAGATCTGGCAACACTCATTTCTGCACTGCAGCCCATCTGCCTAGTCTGAGTTGAGACAGTCTCCTTTAGATGTGGAGTGCACTCTCCACTCAGCCTGCCTCACTTCTGAATATCGCCTGCTTGGCCATTATATTAGAATTTATAGCTTCTGCTATGGAACACACAAAGACCTTAAAAAATACCCTTTTTCCAGCCTGAGCAAGAGTGAGACCTTGTCTCTACAAAAAAATAGAAAAATTAGCCAGGCATGGTGGTGCTCACCTGCAGTCGCAACTACTCTGGAGGCTGAGGTAGGAAGATTGCTTGATCCCAGTGTTGGAGGTTGCAGTGAGCTATGATGACACCACTGCACTCCAGCCCAGGTGACAGAGCAAGGCCCTGTCTCAAAAAAGGTTTGTAACTTTTTTTTAACAAATTTTTTTTTGAGACAGGTTCTCACTCTGTCTCCCAGGCTGGAATGTAGTGGCGTGATCACAGCTCCCTGTAGCTTTGAATTCTTGGGCTCAGGCCATCTTCTGGTCTCAGCCTTCTGCATAGCTGGGACTACCCTTAATTGTCTTTAAAGGTTAAAAGATAGTAGTCTACTCATTTGTAACCTAGATATGGCTGGTGTGGGAAGAAGATAGAAATTATTCTAACCAACTTTGGAATACATCTTAGAATTTTCTTCATCCTGATAAAGAGAATCCACTCTATTGGCATTATTAAGGAATTGATGTTTTGCTAACGATTTGTTAGAAGAGTGGAGATTAGGGTTACATCGTATCCCCAAAACAAAATTATTTAAAAATACAAAATAATAAATGCATGAGGTGATGGATGTGCTAAATACCCTGATTGGATCATTATAGATATAGATAACATAGATATGTAGTGAAACATCAGATTGTACCCCATAAATATGTACAATTGCAATGTGTCAATTATACAAATAAATGAATAATTTTTTTTAAAAAAGAAGAAGAAAAAATATCCATGAGGCATCTTTGCTGTTCCTCCAAAGTTTTCCTTCAACCCCCAGCACCCTCATCTAGCCCACCCTATGCACTTTGGCCTCCCAAATCAAATACATTCCACCTTCAACAGTTTTCCCTTTTTATGTGCAAAGCAATTTAGCTCTTTCTTATTGTTTTAGCTTCACAAGCATAATGTAACTGTTTACAAAGGGCCCATCTTAGGATCAACGCTTCTTAGAAAACTGCAAGGTGATTATAAATAACAAATTATTTATCCCTAGTTACAATTTTTCCCCTTTCACACTTGTCTTTTAATTTACTACATTATTAATGCAGCAGTTGACGGGGAGCAAAATATCCCTTGTTTTAGTCCTATCTGCCACTTGATAACTGAATTACTTTGGGTAAATTGCACACATTTTGGGATCTGAGATTTGTCATTTGTAACTGAGAATATAATAAGTACGCTTCCTATATATCAGGGCTATTATTAATATCAAATATAGTTTGTAACCTAAGCACACTGAGAAAATAAAAATAGTATTTGTTTTAAATAAATGCATTTTAAAATGTTCTGGAATCTAGGTTTTCATATACCAAGCACCTTCTCTTGAACACTTAGTATGTTCCAAGCTCTGTGCTGGATATTTTGTAAACATTTTCTATGTTAATCTTCTCTGCAACCCTTTGAGGCAGCAGTGCTATGTGTTTGCCACCTAAAGAAACAGAAACTCAGACAAGTTAAATAACTTGCCAAAGGCCATCTGTCTTAGTCAAAAGCCCATGTTTGTTGGATGATACCCCACTGCTTTTACAGCTCAGCTCTCTCCTTCAAATGTCACATTGTGCCACCCACCTATTAATTTAGAACTCTCTGGATGTACCTAGGGAAGATTACAAAATCATTTGACCTTGCAAAAACATTTTTGGATACTCATGTACACAGCCTCAGGGTTAAAAACAACAAGCAGCCTTAGAATACTTTGTATCACATATCCAGTGTTTAAGTATAGTATTTAGTAGAAGAAAGATATTTACACAGCAGTCAATTTTATTTACAAATAGCATTTTTGTATTTAGTTTTACCCCTATCAGTCAATTGTAGCTTCTTGTTAACTAGGAAGCAACCACAAGAAATTAAGGTCCAGAAAAGGGTGCGAATCAACTATCAATTATGCTTGATTATTTAAATATGCTGGAAAAATACATTTTGAACAAAAACATGATGGCCCTGGTGACTTTGGTGAAGGCTAAAGTTGAGCATTTGAAGCCTCAACATGACTACCTACACACAGATCCTCTCTTGGTTGGTTTGTTTGGTTTTCATTTTCAAATGATCTTGTGCTGACATGGCAACACAAGAGCACAAGCACGCACCCTCTCCTCTCCTCTTCTTTGAAGAGGTCCTTTGCAATGCTCTTTGAGAAGGAGCATTAAAATAGAATAGAATGATGTAGCCAAAAGAACATAAAAGAGTTTCTCTTGGATTTTTCCCAACATCACAGAAGAGAGATTTGCAAGATAAAAAAAAATGTTAGTTTTTACTGACTAGGTGAGAACTGAGTTTCCAGTTTGATTGGCAGTGTTTTAATATCAGCATAAAATTAAGTTTGTAAGAAAATAAGACATTTCATTCTTGTAGTAATAATTCTAGGGCTCTCAATTCTGTTTTGGCTGAAAGTAATCACAAAGAACTAAATAATAATCAGATTTTGCCCAGTCCTCTATGCAAGGCCATCTATTATCTAAGGCACTCATCATTTGGATACAAAATAAATGTCTTTAATCTTAAAAAGACTGAAGAGGATAATGTCTTTGATCAGCCTAGTGGTACTGTGTATTTTTGAAAAGTGACTTGAATCTGGGAAAAGTCCCAAACATTGGCTAATTCTGTAGTTATGGGGCCCCCCTCTGAGAAGCCTTTGAATTTGACAAGCATAAAGGTGATAGAAGCAGACCCAGATGGTTTCTTCTGGTCTGTGAATTGTCATTTATCCCTGTTCTGCCTTCCTCAGGTTTGAGGCTAGTACATAGAGAAAGGAACAAGCATGTTCACAAGTGGTAGAACGTAAGGGCATATGGAGAAACTGAAACTCCTCAGAGGAAAAAAAATATCCAACATGCTGACTATAACAAAAAGAAAGCTGAATTATGACCTTCAAAATAAGAAAGTGAAAAGGGCCAGGGCTGCTTTTCTTTATTTATTTTTAAAAATAATAGTAGTTAAAAAAGAAGTATTGTCACAGGGATAATAATCTCCTATAGCTATATAAATGTCAAAGGAAAACCAGGATATCTATTTCCTGAAAAAAAGTTGGATTTATGCTTTGTGAAAGTTCAGTGATAAAGATCTCTATTATACCAAATGAAAGATGTACACTGAGCCATTTTGTCTGATTATTTAGGTGTGGATGAATAACAACTGTATGGATAGTCTATTTATAACTACTTTTTTCTAATATAGAAAAGCACAGAATTATTACCTACTGTGGTGATCTATTAACTCTGGGGAAGAAAGCAATAGATCCAGTTAGTTTCTTATTATTAACTTTTGGGTGAATCTTACATGCATTAATTACAAAGCATGACTATAAAAGAGTAAGACTGGTGTTTCAATAAATATGCAAGCATAATTGCATTTCAGTGAATTTTGTCCTCTTCAAAATATGGCTGTACACATGATAATTATCAGTTCCAAATTGTCCAGGACAGACAATCCAGATATCCTATAATTTTATTATTCTCAACAAAGGTGATTCATTAAAGGTAGAATGAAATATTTTCTAATCTGAATAATTTTGTAAGACTTTTCACAGAAATTTATAAATCAGAAAAAATCCTTGGTTAAACTGTGTGCTGTGATTTAGGGTCCAGTAAATATGGTTACAGAAGCTATGTAGTTATTCGAGCAATGTGTAGAACTCTTTCTGGCAACTGCCTCTGGAATCAGTTTATGAGTCACACAAGGAAATCGCTGTTATTACTTTATCTCACTGTGAGATATGTTCCTACAGCAGAGCATAAAAGCATCTCAGCATCTCATTTTCTTTGCACAGGTTTCGTAAGCTGACTCTTGAGTATAGCGCTTCCATCCTAGACTAAAATACTAAAATGTTGGGAAAAAAATGACTTTCATTCTTAGAGTTTTCATTACCAAAATGCTGAAAATATGAGATTCTGAAGACAGTAGTATGATGAGGTATAGTATATTACATTAAACTCAATGGAAGCTTTTATTTTAAGGATTTAAAATACCCTCATCATTTCCATGCATAACTTCCCCACAAATCAATCCATTAACCTACAAATATTAATGAGTGATTTATTTTGTGCCTAGTGCTGTGGTAGGTGCAGCCAACTATTTTGCAGAAAGGCATGGTCAGTTTTAATTTTAATAATGAGAAATAGATGAACTAAGAAATTAAATCATTAGCCTGGGTTTACATAAAAACACACTGGTAGCCCCAGTAGAAAAATGCCAGCTTTCTTAATCCTGGCTCAGTAATCTTTCATGAATAATTCTCTTCTATTCTCTCACTGCCCCCCATATATAATATAGGCCTATATTCTCTTAGGAAAATGGGAAAGAGGGTATTATCTTCTTTGATGATTACAGTCTAACCACTCTGTAGCTGTCTTCTAAAATACTTAAAATCATGGCAGTTGATGTTTTCTGTACTGACCACGTTGTACCTACTTGAGGATGTTCAGTGTGGGGTGTGGGGATGTGGGATGTGGGCAGTCAAGGGTACCAGAATATGCTAGTCTAAACTATGCCACTTTGGCATGAAGATAACTTTGAGCTAAAGATAATCGAGAACCAGCAGATTCTGGAAAAGCTCTTTGCCACCCCCATCTATAAAATAAAATATAAATTTACCCTTTTATAAAAGAAATTTACACTTATAAAGGAAATTTGTAAAGATATCTCTTACCAGGAAGAGAGCTACTCTTCAGGAGACAACTCTTATCTGCATACATTGCCTCCCTCATCCTCCCAGAGCTTGGCTCTCCTGTCCAAAATTCTAAAACCCCTTTTCTTTTGCTTAGCCTAAGATGGTATATAAGTTTCATTCTCCTGGCTGCCTCCATGAACCACATTTTTTTCCTTTGCAAACCTTCAAAGTTTAACTCTCTTGTTAATTTGTCTTTTATCACTTTGATCCATGGGTTCCAGCCATTGAAACTAACAGGGTAGGAGGAAAAAGATTCGTCATCCCCCACAGGAGGGAGGGTGAAATTATAGCATGATTTATTCTAGGCCTGCTAAAGGATTTTTAAAAAGACTATAAATCCACAAATAACCACATTGGGCTTGCCCACTTGGAAACATAAAGAGAAGAGGTCTCTCCTACCTGAGTTGAGACAAAAGGATAGAGAGTTATCCACAGAGAGAAGCTGCTCACTTGTTAAGAGAGAAAATGAAAAAGGCTAGAATCTATAAATGACATGCCTTACACTTAAGGACTCCTAGTTGAATGAGGTACTGCTTGTAGATTACTGAGGAGAGGCAGGGAGAAAGATTGGGATAAGAACTTCAGTGCCATGGCAGCTTAATGAAAAAGCCCAAACAGACCTGGGAATGGAGTGGTAGAATCACAAAACTTCTCGCCAAGATGCCACAGGCAATTTCTCATACCTCTTCCAATCTACAGCTGACTTTATTGTTGTGGTTCTTGAGACGCAAGGAAAATGTTTATTTATTTGGGACAAACCATTATAATGAACTACTAGCAGCTGAGTTTATTACCCGCTATGTGCAGGCACCATATTACTTATATCAAATGCATTCTATCAATTTATCCTCACAATAGTCTTCTGAAATAGATGCTATTATTATCCCTATTCTATAGATGAGGAAATGGAAGCTCAGAGTCTAAGCAACATGTCCTTGATTATACTACGAAATAGTGATAGAACTAAAGCCCCCAAATAGGTTGATCTGACTCCATGTGCTCCTCATAATGGCTCTGTGAGAAAAGTTAGTGGGAAAATAGAGACTCCTGACAGATTCTTCACTTATTCTTTCATTAAACAATTATTTGACTTATACTCTGAGCTGGTCACTATGGATGCACTGAGAATACAGTGGTAAACAAAACACACCTAGTCAATATTCTCATGGAGCTTACCATTATTTGGAAAATATAATTAAAAATAAAATCTCTTCCAAGCCCAGAAAGCCTCTTCAAAAAGGTAACAGAGGAAGAAAACAAGTTGATTATTGAACAAGCAATAAATCAGAATGTGATGTACATCACAGGCAATCTGCTAAAGAGATCACAAAGACAAAAAGGATTCTCCCTCTATTATACAACTAAGTAGATATGACCCATTACATTCATATTCTCAGATAAAATTGCTAATTTTCTCCTATCTTTATGATTAAAGGTAGGTTTTGCCTTTTAGAGTCAGGTGCCAGCAGAAGTTAGGCTTATATACTCTTAGGAAAATGGGAGATTGGGTGTTATCTTCTTTGATGATTACATTTCAAAGAGATGGCTGTCAGGTCCTTGAAGAAATATTCCTGAGTTGTGAGACTGGCAAGAAGGTTATTTAGCCATTAAAAAGACTTATGAATACTTGAAAAGGACAGAGGAAGAAATTCTGAAAGAAAAAGTGGGGAGAGGGGTCTCTTCCCTTATTTTCAATGAGAAGAATTTAATACTATTATTTTAATTTGTTTTTGACCTTACATCATTAAGTGGGGAATGATAAACAATAAACAAACACTTGGCATAAACATATAAGTATACATCTTGATAAATTCAATGAAACCAGTGTGCTGTGAGAGAAAATAATAAAGAGACCTCAGTCTAATGTAGGGATTAGTCCCCAAAGAATTTCTTCTTAAGATATATCCTGAGCAATGGGCAGGAATTCCTTTCTTGGTGAGTAGGAAGAAGAGCTATCCAGCAGAAGGCAACAACATGTATAAAAGCTCTGAGGTGAGAGAGGGAGCTTGTTTCGTTAAGGACTAAAAGAAGAAAAGAAGGCTATTGCTAGAGCAAATTGAACTAGACAGCAAGCGACATGAGAATTTCATACATGGCTAGAGTTCTAGTGAGGTTATCTCCCAAACAAAGAAAATATGGAAATAATGTAAACATAAATTCCTTCTGCAATTGAAGCTTTAATATTAACATCAGTCAATAAGAGTAGGAAGTTGTTCAAGCAACTGAAAGGAAGAAAATGACTCCCAGATTCACAAGCCGTGACAAAAACTTGAAAGTAGCACATCCAAAGAAAAGAATTAAGAGAATTGCCTGGCCAAGAAAATGGAAGCAAATTGTCACTGAAACAAACACAGATCATCCCAAACAAGCAGTATTTGGAATGCTCTAGCCCAAAGATAAAATATTTTGTTCACCAGTTAAAATTGTTGTAATATTAATGATCTCATGTGGCATGCCTATGAGGAGGGAAAAAATTGGGAAGAAAAGTAGTCCAGTCCTACTTGGCAGTTCTATTTCTTAATGTCAAATTACTGTAAAATAATAAGTTGAGCTTAATTAATGTGAATCTGTTCTGCTGAAAATTCTGATTTTCTTGTCTGTAAAGCAGAGAGCCCCTCTGTAAGTGCCTATCTGGGCAGCTCTCTGGTCTTCCTCTTCCTTGCTATCTGTACCACCATTCAATTTCTAATAAAAACTTCTACAGGCAAGTTATTCATCCTGGATCTGTTCACCTATTTTTCTTCACTCATTAGGGCTTTGATCCATTTTCTTTCTGTATCTTGGTTGCCACTTATTTTGCTATTTAAATCCTTCTTCCCCGGGCTGCCTATAAAACATTATGAATGCATTGCTACCTTTCCCCTATATCCAACCATTGCTCAAAACTGCTATGATATAAAAAAAATTGTTGTTACTAGATTTAGAGAGTGAGATGAGTTCTTACCAGGTTTGCTTTCTATCTTCTTCCTTTCACTTGGCCTGCATGGTTTACTGAAGTGTGGAGGGATAAGATCTCTCTTAGTATCTACCCTTATGACTATCTCTTACTTATGACCCCAGGAAGTGACGTCTTTTCTGACTCCCTTTTTAAACATAACTTTTGCCTCAATCATGTTATTGTAGTGTTATTACACATGTAGGTGAGTGGAGCAGGTTAGTATTTATGTACTGTAGTTAGGCCTCCTAGGTTCAAATCCAGAATATAATCTTGGGTCTTGGGTGAGTTACTTGGCCTTTTGTGCCTCAATTTCCTCATCTGTGAAACAGGACCAATACAGCTATCTACATCATAGGGTATTAAGATAAAACACAGAAAGCACTTGAAGAATGTGGCACTTGTACAGTGCTCAAATGATAGCTAAAACCACACTTTTCTATATACATTCTTTCATGCCAACTCTTCTCATATTAGCCTTCATGTATGCGATACACCCCCAGGAAGTGATCAGGTTTTTATAATGCCTTCCCCTTTCCAAACGGCAAGGAAGTAAAGCACTCCTAACATTTGTAATTCCCCAGTGACTAACATTAGTAATGGTAGTTCCTAGAGGCTATGGCATAGAAAAAGGTAGCCTTTGGGTTCCAAATAATTGTTTATTGAAGTACAGAGGAGGAAAATCTTTCCCTCTATCATCTTGGGTTCTGTAGCTTCCACCTGTGAGTTAAAATGACAAAAGGCAGAGTAACAGGAGAAAAGACATACAAATTTTATTTTATGTGTATAGGGGCTGCACAGAAAAGTGAAAAACCCAAAGAAGTGGTAAGACACAGAGGCTTATTATATACCATTTTAACAAAGGGTGACAAAAAGTGAAGTGACTAGACAAAAGAAAGGAGGTTTGGACTTCTAGGAGCAATAAATTGTGGGAAAGTAGATATGTAGGAGAAACTAAATGGTAGATAAGTGTTATATAGTAAGATTTATTTCTGTAGACTCATCTTAGTACCTTCTTCGTCTCTGGTGATAAAAGTTGTTCTCCTCTTCCTGGTACAAGAGAAAGAGACACCATCACAAGGAAAATTTATGTCCTGCGCTTGGGGGGTGGGGTAGAGGAAAGGCAGAAAACTCTTCTTGTACCTACTGTTCCTCAATTGCCTTCAGTTGAAAATAATCCTTAAGCTAAAGTGGAATATTTGGGGGTTGCTAGAAACTGACTCTATACTTTCTCTTTTTAAAAGATCATGCTGAACTTTAAAACAGAACTGGAGGCAACTGTAAGGGGTGAGAAAGGAAAACAAAAGAAAGTTTTCTCTGAAAAGTTACAGCACTTAATAGATTCCTCTCACTATGTGGAAATAGAACAATCAGTACAGGATAACAGAATTAGATAAGCCTGAAAAATTCTGCTAGTCCAGGTATCACTTCACAAGCAGAAAAGAGTGTTATTTTCAGCTTGACACAAGATGCATCAAATTCTCAAATCCTTAGTCCCATCCGATCCAACCAAAGACCCAGCTAAGGCCTTTGTTTTACCAAGGTAAGGGTGTCACCGTGGAAACTTCTTATAAACTCTGTAGAATCTAAATGGTCAGTTTCTTTATAAAAGGGGCAAAATGCATCACTGACACAGGAAAATGAAATTAATTGGATCCATATTTCATTTCTGATCTCTAAGTCATAACTGATAAAGAAATCTTTAATCTTCAATATAGAACAACTCTGTACCACAAGCACAATTGAAATCTATTCACCAAAACTAGCTCTTTAAAAAAATGTAGCCTTCATAACCTTGCCAGTATTCAGGGGAATAATTTCTTACACCTGCATTATCGGCTCGATCCTTCTTATTAGGGAATCTGTCAAAAATACAGTCCAGTGAGAAGGTTATGATTTTAATCTCTTTGGTGATAGGAAGAGGAACACAAATGGCTTTGATTGCAGTCAGAAATGTTTACTAAAAGTTGTTAGAGCTTTTGCCTCTCATCCCCTGAAATGAATTAATAAAATTTGTTAAAAAGAAACTGTAAGGTCTCAATATTATTTCTGTGACACCAAGGTAGTCTTTCAAATGATGAACGTGCTCAGAAACAATTACTCTTTTCTAATTGATAGGAAAGTGTATAAATGTCAAATAATCTTGTCCCCTGAAAGACACTAACTCCAAGGTCAATATTTACATATATTTCAGTATGCACATGTTAAATGTATACTATACATAATACAGGATACGTGAATATGTGCACCAAATGGATCCCCACAGTTGAGCATGTTTCTGATTTATCCCCAATAACAACATGCAGAAGAAGAAAGCATCTGGGGTGCTCAAGGGCATCAAGACAGATATGAAAACTATAGCAGTACAAAGCACGTAACAGTACATGAGGAAAGTGCTATGCCTGCATGGGCTGAATATTATTCACAGAGAGACAGATCTTCTCTTATGAATTTTATTTTCTTATTGCTTCTGAGAAAGAAAAATGTAATTTTTTATTAGAGAACAAAAGTGTGTGCCTCACAAATGTGGGCCTTACATGTGTGTGGGTAAACACACATGTACACATAATGCTCAGTGAGATTGCGAAGGCAGCAGAACTGGGGCAGGGATTGTTTTCTGATTTTCCTCCTCTTCACAGTCTGTGCTCTCCTGCAGTAGGTCCATTCAATCCAGAGGAAATCCTCTCTCATTTTAATGTGTAAAAGAGAAAAGGAAAAAGGGGTGGGGTAATGGGGAAGTTGAAAAGAATGAGGAGGAGAGGTGGAGAAGGAAGAGATATTTGGAGGCAGTCAAAACCCATGGTTCTCTTAGTCACTCCAGTATTTGCAACACTTTGTCCACATATATCAGGCCCTCTTTGATGCTAAGATACTGGGCATATTTAATTACATTCATTAACACACTCAACATGAATTTCTAGACCCGTGAAGTGTGTTCATCAGTACTGAAATTTTATGCTTGTGAGGTTTTAAAAATCAACTTCTTCCACACATTTCTATTCTACTTGGTTGCTTTGTCAAAGGTTTCTCTCTTCCATTCAGGTTTGGTTGTGGTTGATTTTCAATGCTAAATTCTAGTTTTCTTGGCCGGGCGCGGTGGCTCACGCCTGTAATCCTAGCACTCTGGGAGGCCGAGGTGGGCGGATCGTTTGAGCTCAGGAGTTCGAGACCAGCCTGAGCAAGAGCGAGACCCCATCTCTACTAAAAATAGAAAGAAATTATATGGACAGCTAAAAATATATATATAGAAAAAATTAGCCGGGCATGGTGGTGCATGCCTGTAGTCCCAGCTACTCGGGAGGCTGAGACAGGAGGATCACTTGAGCTCAGGAGTTTGAGGTTGCTGTGAGCTAGGCTGACGCCACGGCACTCACTCTAGCCTGGGCAACAGAGTGAGACTCTGTCTCAAAAAAAAAAAAAAAAAAAAAAATTCTACTTTTCTTGAACTCTTCTCCCCCATCTTCATCTGTCTCCAGAAAAGCTGATGCACTTAATACTCCTTCTTCTTCTTCTGGAGTTTCAAGGAAAGGAATAAGTCTGATTTGCTCATTTGAATATTACCACCTTCTACATGACTCTTGGAAGTTTTCTTACTACCTCTCAAATTGTTCTTACTACTGCTCAAATTGCAGCCCTAGGGCTCCTTTGTGGCCTCCCAGAGAGCTGTATATATTAATACATGAAAAATAGGAAACAGATCAGCCCTTCTGGGATTCTATTTACTCTAAATAATGCTGTTTTGTTGCTTATTTTAAGAATCAGATGCAATCAGATACCCTCCATGCCATTCTTTCTAATAACTATATTTATTTTATTTAACTTATTGAATTGTGTTTATCAATTGCAGAAAAGAAATCTTGCAAATCAGCTTTACTCATTCTGAATAATCTAAGAAGCAATGTTCAAGGAAGCAGCTGTGGCTGAGAAACTGCATCAGAGTATTTTCTCTACATGATCACCATAAGCTGTGTTATTGTCTCTAACCAGAATATTTTGTACCCTAATTAAGCCACTATGAAATGGCTTTCACCTGCTTTGTCATCTTTGACACTGCCACTTCTACACCCCTACCCCAACTGTCTTTGCTGAATAAAACAATCTTTCTCACCCATGTCTACAGAACACAGAGCATAGGAAGCAGTACTGAAATGTTAAATTGACTTCAAATTGCTTAAGTTTGGTTTTATTTTGAAAGGTAGGGTAGGGAGCCAGGGAGTTAGGAGGGTTGTGCTAGGTGAAAGAATATAACCTTTTGAAATAATCTTTGTATAAGAAAGAAAATGAAGAAGAGGAAAGAAGATAGACTGAGGAGATGAGGCTAAAGCTGTGGCAGAACGTGAGAAGGAAAAGACAAACAAAGGAGTAAAGAATAAGAGAGAGCAAAGGAGTTGGAGCTTGAGGAAACTGGATGATTACAGGAGGGCTCTAACAAGAGGAAGTAAGCACAGAGAGTGGCTGGATTTTCAATCAATAATATTTTCTTTATTACTTGCATCATGTGGAACAATTATCTATAATTTACTGTGCATTGTTATGCTGATATTCAGAAATATAAAGCTCTGATCTACAGCATTTTGAACTCCAACAGTATAAAAACCAACACAAGATAATGTGCTATGATGAAAGCAGTTTTACCTGGGCAATTCAATCATAATATTGGCAAGAAAAGAGGTAGTTTGAGAGGGACAATGCAAAGTTGAGCTTGAGGACAGAGTTCATTTGAGGTGGTGGCAGCATTTCTGAAGAAAGGTAGTAGCAAGCCAGCCATTGGAGTGCTGGTGGCAGTATGGGGCTGGTGAGTACATTGGAGGGTCATCAGCAGAGATGAGACAGTCAAAATCCAGGGAGTTAGTGTTGACAAAAGACATATCTTGAGAGAATTCTGGGAATTATTGTCCTGGAGTAGAAAGTAGAGCCATCAAAGAAAGCAAGAGAAAGAGAGCAATCAAATGATATTTTGCACACACCATTTGGTGCCTGGAACTGTGTTAAATGCTGGTAATACAAAGATGACTAAAATAGGATCTCTGCCCCCAGGTTCACAGGTCAACAGACATTCTGGGAACCATTTGCAATAAAGATTAAACAGACATTTATGATGAGGACAAAGTGGACACACAGAAATCACAAATGAACCATGGGGAAAAGATAATGAAAGCACAAACTCATAGAGCACTTGATATGTGCTTAATGTTTATAGGTTTTACATAATTATTTATTAAATCTGCACAAGTACATTATGAAACAGATACTAATATCCTGCTTATTTTATGGATGAGGAGACAGAAGCACAGAGAGCTTAAGTGACTTGCCTAATATCTCACAGCTCTGAAGTAGTAAAGCTGGCAGATAGTCTGGCTCCAGAAGCTTTACACACACCCACAACACTAAAGAAACAAAATTTAGAGCATAGGGGTTTGGCTTGGTATTCAGGAATGTGTTGGAACTTTGTCAGACATTCAAAACAGAGAGAAAGCATGTTGCAGAAGCACAGAACCATGCCATAGCAAGGTATATTCACAAAGTAAGTCAGTACAACCTAGCTATTAATACGGCATCCTGACTTGGAACCTAGCCTTCATGGTCCCTAGGAAAATGCTGCTTTCAGCCTCTGTATTGTTTATAGACTTATTAAATTATCAAAATTATTTTCTATTCAGCTAGGGGCTCCATTGGCCTCACTTTTAACTAAATGCTCTATAAAATTGTCTTCTCAATCCCAGAAGTTGTACAAAACTATATCAAAATAAAATAAAAGTAGGAAAGCAGAGCAAAGTCCAGAATAGGAAAAAAAAAATCTAAACAACCTAAGGTAGGACAGTTTATTTTGATTTATAAATCAATTAATATGACATGTCTAAGCCCAGATCACCTTGTCGGCTCTGCCAAAACACAGGCAGGAAATTGTTCTTCTAATTCAGCTTGTAGCTGGTGTTTCTGCCTTCCCTCATAACCTTTATATACCAATTATTGCTCCCAACTCTCCCTCTTGAACTGTCATTTTCCATCCTCTCCACCTTGCCCTGTCATCTCTCCCCTTTTCCTCTTCACATTTGCCCAATTTCTTTTTATAACGTAGTTCTTTCCAATTCCTCAGCCCATGTGCAATAACAACCAACAGCGCCAGCATGATAAAGCAGAGAACAGAAAACTGGGAGGTTGCTTTCTATGCTGATGTGTGACAGAGCAATTATTACATTCCACTTAGCTGACTAGTACAGAGATTAGGTTAGAGATTGGCTGTCACATCAAAGTTTAGCTTCTGAAATATTTTCTATTGTTGTAGGAGTATTTTACCTGAATTTCTTTTTGATCTTGTGGGTTTTTTTTTTTTTCCCATAGAGAAGGTGGTAGAATGAAACTGTCTTGCTGCATCTTTAAGATTTTTCCTCTTCTTCTGCTTCACTAGTCTTATTTGAACAAATTGAATTAGAGATAAATTTGTTGTGTTTGCCTATGGAAAAACACTCCTTTAAAGTAGGGACAATTATCAAGAGAGTAGAGAGAAAGGACTTCACGAATATTTATTATACTTCAAAATGACTCATATGCTAATAAAGCAAATGCCTTAGGGCCAGCTGAGAATTTATGCATAGATTAGAAAAGGATTAAGAGCAGCAATTAATTTAGCAACAAGGATAAGTGAAATGGGAGTTTTTCTTGAGGGAACTGTTTTAGAAAGTGTATTCAATTCATTCCCAGTTTCTAGTTTCCTTTTTATTACTTTTACCTGTTGGCTTTTAAAAATCCAGAATAAAACAGATTGCTCTTCTACATCCAGTGCATATTATCCCTATGTTATATATGTTTGAGTTCAAGAGAGACGTTGTTCCTATTCTCAAGAAGGTTAAAGTTCCAGGGGAGGGATATCACATCATATTATAACTGCCTGTTTATTCATTATTAAAGAGCAACAAGATATAGGATGTTACTATAGGGCATAGGAAAGCCACCTGAAGTTTCTTGTGTAAGCCAAGCTACGTGTCCTGGAGGAAGTGATTTCTAAGATAAAACTTGAAGAATGACTTTGAGTTAGCCAAGGGAAAAAATATAAGGCAGTAGTTAAAAGTACATGCTTTGGGGGAAGGCAGAGAGAACCTTAGTACATATACCCCTTCATAAAAGCAACAAAAACACTAGGGTCATAATCATCATTTTCAAAACTCTGTAAATTAACCAAATTCTTGCAACAATCCTAAGAGCATTTATCTAAGAAAAGCTGCTAAATCTTGGTAAGAACAACAGGGTTTGTGATATTGTAACTTAAGCCACCCCCATCCTCCTCTTTTTGGTCTTATGATAGCCTTGAAAACTAGTAACCTCTCAAACTTGATAGCTGTGAGAACCAGTAGGCTTGCATTCACCAGAGGAGGTGGACTGGATTTGGACCCCTCAGAAAGACTCATCATCAGACCATTTTCACTATTTGACCTGAATGGCAGCTCCCTGGAAAAAAAATCCTGCTCACATGGGTTTTATTTGACATGACATCCTAGCTTTAACTCACTCCAAAGGAAAAACTTAATCACAAGGTAATTGTTTAATATTTCAGTTGCCTGTGTCTTCCATATAAGTTGGGGTAAACAAGAGGCTGGCCAAAAATTTAAAAAGAAGATTTGGGAAATGAGACATCCATAGAGGCTTTCAAATGCTCTAGTACTTCCTGGGGATGTAGAAGTTTATGTACATGTGCAGGGCTGTGGACATGCTCACGAAAGACTTAAGAAGGTCCCAATCTCTTAATTTGGGCTGACCTTGAGGTCCCATACAAGCAGGAAGTGAAGGCTAAACCAAAACTATGTGAACATTGAAGGTGCACCCCAATGCACAAATACAGAGGACCTCAGAAAAGAAGGAAAGAATTATTGCTTCAAGGCATTTAAAGATCTCTGTTCAATCATTATCTGATCATTTAAGCTAATCAAGCAGAATTCAGTGACTGAAAAAGACATGGAATATAGACATTACCAAATTAGTCCAGAAAAGTTACTAAAACAATAGCAACAAGAGCAACAACAACAAATAGCAGCAACAATAAAACCTAGGGAGGGGAAAATCTGATTTCCAGAGTTGCCACATTATATTATTTAAAATGTCCAGAATAGGAAAGTGTGGTTCTTACATGGGGGCTGGGAGGGAGGAGGGAAGCAGTCAATAGAAACTATTCCTGAGGCAGTCAAGACATTTAATTTACTAGAAAAAATCTTTAAATAAGCTATTATAAATATAGTGAAAGAGCTAAAGAAAACCATGTCTAAAGAACTAAAGGAAAATATGATCACAATGCCTTACTATCAATAGAGAAATTATTAAAAAAATCCTGTAATGGCAATTGCAATAACAGAAATAAGATCCACTAGAGGGGCTCAACAGCAGATTAGAGCAGGGAAGAGAAAGAATCAGAACATTTGAGGGCAGGGCAATTAAAATTATCCAGTCAAAGAAACAAAAAGAAAAATAACTAAAGAAAAATGAACAGAGACTCAATGACCTATGGGACACTATCAAGCATACTTACATAAACATCATGGAAGTTCCAGAAGAAGAGATGAAGCAGAAAGGGGCAGAAAAAATATTTGAAGAAATAATGGCTGAAGATTTCCAAAATTTGATGAAAAATAATAATTTATACATCCAAGAAGCTCCACAAACTCCAAGTAGGATGAACTCAAAGAAAACCATACATAGACACATCATAGTCAGACTGTTGAAAGATACAAAAAGAAGAATTATGGAAATAGTAAGAGAATAGCAACTCAACATATAAGGGTAAGAAATTTTCAGTAAGATAAAAGGCTGACTTAGAATCCATGGAACCAGAAGGCAGTCAGAGGACATATTCAAAGTGCTCAAAGAAAAAGACTATAAACCAAAAAGTCTATATCCAGCAAAATTCTTCTTCAAAAGTGAAAGAGAAAGTAATATATTCCCAGGTAAACAAAAACTGAGAAAATGCCTTGCTAGCAGACCTGCCCTGCAAGAAATGCTAAACAGAATCCTTCAAGCTGAAATCAAAAGACACTATGTATATAGTAACCCGAATTCACATGAAGAAATAAAGAGTACTGGTAAAGGTAATTACATAAGTAAATAAAAGGCAATATAAATGTATTTTTGTTTCTAACTCTTTTCTTCTATCTCATTTAAAATAGAAATTATAAAAAGCTTTTTGATGGGCTTATAATATATAAAGATGTAATGTGTATGACAATAATAAGGTAGAGAATGGAACTATGTTAGAGAGAAAAATTTCTATATATATTTTATTGAAATTAAGTTACCATTAATCAGAGCTATATTATTTTTAAGTTATGATACTAATTGTAATTCCCAGCACAACCATTCAATTGTCAAATCATCAAAAAGTATAGGAAAAAAATTTAAATGGTACACTAAAAATATCTATGTAACACAAAAGAACACAATATCGCTTCTCAGCCTTTTGGCTAAGATCAAATGTAAAACACAGTAATGGAGGAATAGAGCAACAGAAAAGATATAAGACATGTAGAAACAAATAACAAAATATCGGACCTAAATTCTATCAGTAACTACATTAAACATCAATGGATTAAACATACTGACCAAAAGGTAGAAATTGGCAGAATGTATTTAAAAATGAGCACACATGATCCAACCATATGTAGTCCACAGGAAACATAACCTAGATTCGAAAACAGAATAGGCTGAAAATAAAAGGATAGAAAAATATATGTCATGCTAACAGTAACCAAAATAGGCAAAAATTAAATTAGGAACTGCTAGTTCCTTTTAGTAACACACATAAAAGCTCATATGAAAATTTTCTTTTTGGTCTTCTTTTTGGTATTGATTTCTACCTTAATTAAAACATGTTCAGAAAATCTTCAGTAATAAAAATTCTTTGAAATTTGTTAACGACTGATTTTATGCATTAATACATGGTTAGTAATTTTTAAATTGCCTATGTATACTTGAAAAGAATATGTGTGAACTAAAGCAGGAAGAATGAGGTAGGAAAAAGGCTATTTTCATGCCTTCTCTTCTTTTATCAGAGATAAAAATGTGAATTTAAGGTACCTGATGAATATTCAGATGGAAATAACCAGAAAGCAGGAATTCACATAGATCTGGAGTGGTCTGGATAGGGATAGAGGTTTGTAAGTCATCAGCAAAGCGCATGAGAAGTAATGAGGGAGAAGCAAACGAGAGTGCCATCTTGAAAGAGAAGGTCAACAGTTTCATATCATGGCGGGGGGGGGGTCCAGTAAATTTGGCTCATTCATTCATTCAACAAGCCTTTACTGAGTACCTACTGGCTGCTAGGAACAGGGCTCATTCTAATGGTTTAAAAGAGTACAGCCTCTCAAAGTTGTCTTTCCTTGGGCAGAATATGCACTCTATATACCTGCATCTGTAAGCAGTGAGACACCCAGGTCATGGAAAGGATGCAGAATGGAAGCTGAGACTATCTACATTCCAGTTTTAATGGCTCTGACTTGCTGAAGCTGTTAACAATGCCAAACTTGGTCTGGTCAAGAAACACTAAACTTAGGTAAGACAGTCCTATACAAAGGCAAACTCCTAAGTTCTATAGTATTCCACAGGCATAAAGCTTTGCTTGCAAACACAGTAAAGGCGAATCAGCCTTTTCAGACAAAGCATCATAATATTATTGCAATAATCCAACGTCTGGTGCTGATTTTTGAGAGTCAGAAACTTGAAGTGATTGATTATCCAAGGGGCCTAGACCTTTTAACTATGTTATAATATCCAGACTCACCATATATGCGTCTGTCACAAGGAGGAGGACTTGTGCTAACCAACCAGTACTTTTACTTTCAGGTAGGAAAATTTACTTAAGCAACTAAATAAGATAGGAGATTGTCTGGAAATCAGATAATTTTAAATATCCTACCATGAAATTTGGATGTTTAGACCTCTGAGATCATTATAAGGGCCTGTGGCCTGTGCTCCTAGACTAGGCCAGTTCAGTGGGTTTAGATTTATTGTGATCACAAATAAGGTTTCACTGTAGGCTCCTGGGCAGGGCAATGACATTCAGTGGAATGCTGCTAGCATTGTTTATTGACTGCTTGATGCAGGCACTGCGCTAAAATTGCAGGGGTGGAATAATGACTCCTCAATGAGCTTATGGTATAAAAGGGAAATTCAACAATTACCGACAATGTTTACTTTTACAGTTATCTACTTAACTTGATATCTAGTTAACAATTCTATTAAATTCTCTCTGTTCAAATATATTTTTTAATTTAATACAAAGATTGATTTTTTAATAAGAAGCAACTCAATATTTAATATGACATTAAATATATATACATAATTTTTAAAAAGTATTCACTGCTCAGTACATTAGAAAAGAAGATCTGGTTAGTCATTTCATGCTATAGTTCATATACTCTCCTGTTTTTCTTGTGGTCGTTTTATTTTTTTGTCTTTATTTTTGTTCTTCTGTAGTGATATTGCTGAGTTCTCAGTTAAACTCTACAAATTATTCCATTATAATATGAATCATTAAATAGTAAGTAATATGCATTTTTCATTAATAATCCATAAAGGAAATATCACACAGTCATAAAATAGAGATTACTACATAATGATTTATAATTACACCAAATGTGTACTTATTGTTATGGGAAGTTTCTTAACACAAACAGTAACTAGTGTTCAAATGTAATGAAATTATATACAATTTTTAATATTATAAAGGAAAATATATAATTATAAGCTAATATATCATTTATTTCAGATGTTAAGAAAATCCATGACATTATTAGCATCAGAAAATATAAAGCATAAGACCATTAAAGAAGAAAATGAAAGGTATTTATTTGGATTATTAAATCCATTTAAAATAAATAGATGAAGAAATTTTTTTTAAAACATTTTAGGAACTTCTAGCTCCAGAAGAATGTGATGCAGATTAATCACAAATTAAGCCAGTTGGGGATTTACTTCATCCTGTATGTCAATAACTGAATGATTTTTTCTTAAAACTATAATTTAAGAAAAATTGAACAATTATGAAACCAAATGTACTTTCTGCCAATTCAGGTAGCTAGGTATGTAATTGAGTCTTGAACAACGGGACACTCTTGTTGAAAAACAGCATGGTTTGAAGTTCTTTTGCTTCAAGCTTATTGTACATAAGTTCTTCCTAACAACAAAAATCACTTGATCCTGCTTGCTTTATTGCACCTCAAGTAATTCTATATTCTTTCAATGTTCCAAACTCTTTGGGAGATAGAAAAATATCAATTAAAAGAAGGAGCACAAAGATTGGCAGCATGGGCCAAATGTTTATTAAACTTGAAGAAAGTGAAAAGCATTTCATCAATAGTCTTAGGTACTCAAAATTTAAATCCAGTTTGAAAAACAAATAGCCATAATGTCACAGAACATTATAAAATAAGAAAATGAGAAAAAATATTGTCAATGCTGTTGTTGAATTCATAATATAGAAGTTTCTACTTTCAGCAAAACAATACCGAGCTCTTGGAATAAGATTATCTGGGAAACTTTATTAGCATGATTACAGTAATTTTATTCATTTGGCAGAAACAATCACAACATTTGATAACATTATAAATGTTAAACGTTTATGCAGAATACAATGATACCAAATAGTATTAAAAATGTTAAGAGATGAAATCCAAAACCAAGTAAATAAAATTATAACAGATGTGATAAATGAAATAGTTTTCAATAAGGTATGAAATTCTAAATATTATTTAATTACTTTAGTGTAACAAAAGTTCAGTGGCTAGGAAAATGAAACAAAGTGAAATCCAGATAAAAGTAAATGAACCTAACTGTATTTCAAATAAATAATAACATTAGATTGTAGCGCTATTTACTCAAAGTACTTTTGAACAGAGTAGTTTGATCATATGCCTTTAGATTAAAGATAATTAGAACTATAAACAGTGAATATTTTAGTTGGTAAATTTCTTTCCCCAGTGGATTGAGTTAGCAACTTTTTGAAACTAGTTGTACTGTAGGCTTGATCAAACAAATAAATATATTGTGGACAATCATAACCAAGTTTTTCACTGTTGGAGTAGGGAGTTAAAAATATGGAAAGGAGAAAGCAAGAATTGACCCTGTGTTGTTGTTTAGTGGGTTGGAAAGCATCAGTGTTAAATTCAGATAATATCTACATCTATATACATACACCTACCTAGAAACAATGATACATCAGTAAAAATCAATGAGCATATCTAGCACCCAGATCTTGGTTTCTAAATACAACTTTCCACTACCGGGAGCCAGGTTCCTTGGGGAGTTTCGAAGCAGGGAAAGTACAAAGTGAGCCTTAAATAACTTGTGCCAGAAAATAAGGAAATGCTCAAATAATGATGAAGACATATTACAGTGACACAGAAGTCAGTTTGAAGGGCCTAACCCTGGCCAAATTTGGGACAATTTGAGAATCACAATAAATGATACAGTAACAGACAATAACCCATAGAATAAAATAAGAAAACGTAAGTCCATATTAATATATGATTATTTATAATATAAATAAATGAGTAAAAATAAATTAATAGGGCAGAAGAGAAAACTCATCCTTACAGTAAAATCCCAACTGATAAAAAAGGAATAATCAAATTATAAAATCATCATTTGGCAAGTACCATAGCAATAATTGCTTCAGGAAAGAATCATCAATGGACACCAAAGCTAGTAAATGATGGGAAATAAGATATTTAATTAGTGTCAAAGTATCTCTCCACAAGGTACTTATTAATTACAAAGGGAAAACTAGTAACTTTATAGTAGAGAAATCTGGCAGGCACCCCTTTAACCAATGATCAAAGTTAACATCACCAGTAATGGAGACAAATTGCCTTCTTGGACCTCCTGATATGCTGTGATGAGAAGAACCAATATTAATTCTGTGATATTCCTGTCAAAAATGTGTAAGCTGAATCTAATCAAAAAGACACATCAGGAGAACCTAAACTGAGGGACTTTTGACAAAAGAACTGGCCTGTGCAGTTCAAAAATATCAAGGTTATGAAAGAAAAAGAGACTGAAAAAGATGTCTTAAATTAAAGGAAACTAAAGTGCTGTGAATATGAAAAGCAATGTGTGATCCCAGGAATAAATCCTGGACCAGATTTTTCTTTCTGTTCATACGAAGGATGTTAGTGTGATAACTGGTAAAATTGAATATGATCAAAAATTATGTGGTATTATTTTATTAGTTTTAAGTTCTTGACTTTGGTAAGTATGCTGTGTTTATGTAATGGAATACAAATGCTTTAAGGAAATATCTACTGGGATATTTAGAGATAGAAGGAAATTGTATCTTCAACCTTCTCTCAACTCGTTCTGGAAAAATCATGTGTATGTGTGTCTCTGGAGAGTGAGAGAGTGAGAGAAAGGGAAAGAGAACAGAGACAGAGACAGAGACAGACACAGAAAATGTAGTAAGGTAAAAATTTTAACATTTGGGAGATCTTGGTGAAGGATATATAGAAATTATTTGTATGATTTTTGTAGTATTTCTGCAAGTCTGACATTGTTTCAAAACAAAAAGTTAAAGAAAGATTTTTAAAATGATAATTTTAACTACCACTCAATTTTAAAAATACAGCTCCTGGTGTGAAACAGTTAAAACAGATAAAAATTATTAGATTTTTGGATTCTGAAATATGAATGTTTTTATATGGGTATATTCTCCAGCAGATGTCACAAATGAAGAGTTTTATATATTTTCCAGTAGTCTCCTTTCAAAAACTAAATATTAATAAAAATTAATTTTTTGTGTATTCTTTAAACTTGATAGTGAATTCTACAGCAAACATCTTTTTTTGTCATCCCTAGGAATTATTTTTTATATCATCCAATAACTGTAAACTATTTTTTTGCTTCAATAAAATATTGGAGTATATTTGAAACACACCAAACAAATTTGAAACCATTCCAAATATGGAATAGAAAAATTAAGTTGATACCATTACGCCACTAGGAACTCACCATAGTATGGAATGCACTGTTAGATATTCTTGATATTAATAAATATACATATTCAAGAATAGAAGTCAGTTGTTTACTTTTTAAATACAGGTTTTAGCTTTAAATGTATTTCCTATGTGCTATTAATAATTTAACCCAATGAAATTGTAGAGGCTCTGCACTATTTTAATGCATCAGGTATCTGAGCAAACAATGAGAAAAGCAGGCAGAGATTCTTTCTTTTTTCTTTTTAGCAATATATTTGGCTTTCAAACAAGCAGAATTTCTAATGCCACCTTCTTCAGAGGGAGTCATCGTATCCAAGATATGGTTCTTGTGGCATGCTACCCCTGCCGTCTCACTGCCACCTCCCAACAGTCCCACCACCACCACTATCACCACTATATGTAGATGGATACAAAGTGAAAGCTTCAAGCCTTCCTGGGGCTACCAAGATTTTCTTCCTTAAGAATGTCAGCAGCTATTGCCTTCCCAGTCTATACTACACTGCCTATTGCAAGTGAACATGCACCACTCTCGCTACCATTGACACTTTTAGATAACTGCCCAGCAACTTTGCTGACCATAGACTATCCTATAATACTGAAGCAGCATATTAGTTTCATAGGGCTGCCCTAGCAAAATGCCACCAACTAGGTGGCTTAAACAACAAGAATTTATTGTCTCCCAGTTCTGGAAGCTAGAAGTCCAAGATCAAGGTGTTGGTAAGATTGGTTCCTTCCAAAGGCTGAGAGAATTTGTTCCATGCCTTTCCCCTACCTTCTGGTGGTTTCCTGGCAATTTGCAGCATTTATTGGCTTGTAGAAACATTAAGCTGAATTCTGCCTTCATCTTCACATAACGTGTGCCCATCTCTGTGTCCAAATTTCCCCTTTTCATAAGGACACGAGTCATACTAGATTAAGGACCATTCTAATGACTTCATCTTAACTAATTACATCTACAACAACCATATTTCCAAATAAAGTCACATACTGAGGTACTGGGGGTTAAGACTTCAACATATGAATTTGGGTGAGGACATAATTCAACCCATAGAGTTATGAATTGCTTCAGACTCAAAAATAGTGCCCTTTCCAGCATGAGCTCAGCATGATTGACAAAAAAGCCTTTTTTCTTATTATGGAAGTTTGCTTATTATTAACGATTAGAAATCTTGAAGAACCATAATAAATGCTGATGTTTTCAGTTCAGGTTATGTTATGCCTTCTGCACTGGCTATTCGGATGAGTAGCTCTCTATGACTTAACTCTTCAGCATGAACAGATTATGTAATTGGCCCATTATTAAATTAGATGTGGACTTCTATGGCAACAGAGAAATTCATTGAAGGGAATCCTTTTACAGGCCATTAATAAGTTATCTACCTATTGAAGATAGAGAGAAATATGATCTTGTGCCATAGGGTAAACTTCACATTTTGTTGCCTATTTTTACATTATATATTCAGAAAATTTTACAGGAGGGCACTGACCATAAATTACCCTTCTTGGCATGGAAGTTCATAGAAACTTTCACCATCTTTTCTCATCTTTCTTAAGCAAATAATTCTAGTCAACAAATAGTGCAGACAAATGAGAATGCCCCAGAACAGATTGTTTTAGAAGAGATGGGACACTGGGGCAAAGATGGCTAGTTATCCATCAAAGAATCTTGCTCCTGATATATGCTGTAGAGTTATGGCTGAATAGGGGCTGCCCAGTCAAAGGCTGTATTTCTGGCTCCGTTAGGATTAGATGGGGGTGATGTGATTGAATTCTAGCTAATGGAAACAGGATTAAAGCTGGTCCATGATCTATAAAAACTTCTTACGTAATAATAAACTTTCTCATCCACCATCTGCCAGCTACTTGTTGAATTCCAGTGTGACATTAGAAGCTTCCTGTGGAAGATAAGAGAGCCTCTGGCAGTCTGCATCTCAGATTAACTAACTACATGGGCATACCTTTCCACAACTACCCGTTAGACTTTATATGACTGAGAAATAAGCTTCTATTTCTGTAATCCACTGAAAATTTTTAATCTTCCATCACTAAGCTAGCATTTACCTTTGCTAATACAAACACAAATGTTACCATGTTTCTTATTGTTCAAGGTGTCATACCTTGTTTGGCAAAAAATAAGTTCTAAATTTAATTTAAACAGTTTTCCTTAAAAGCTACCTCCCAAATTTACAGACCTTTTTCTTTTTTTTCCATTTTTAACAAATGCTAATCTTTCTACAAATTATGGAGTGAGATCAATGGGGCTATTGACATTATAATTAAATTCCAAGGCCTGTGTTAGCTATTTACAGGTTGTCATATGTTGAGAAGAGAAAGAGGAGTGAGGAGGTGAGACATAAATATTCTGTTCTTCAAGGACAGGGTCAATATCTTACTTAATACGGTAGGTCTAGTATCTAGTACATTATAGATATTCAATAGGGTTCTTTACTGAGTGATCCCTCAAGAGGATTTATAAGATCAAAGTGCCAACTCTAGGCAATTCCAGATACTTTCTTTGAACATGGATAAGTGATCATAAAATAATATTTAAAATTATATTAACTTAGGGAAGAAAGGTAGGGGTTGCTATGATTCAATGTTCATGCTTTGATTCCTTTGTTGTTTGCTGAGCTGGGCTTAGTTTAGAAAAATTTTGTAGCAAAAATATTATTTACTTTTGAAGTATGGTTTGCTTTTTGCTTGAATTTTACTGCTATCAATATGTCATTACCCTAAATTGACCTAAATAGGATCCTGTAAAGCATGCAATATACCTTTCCATTTCCATGATTTTTTTCACATTGTTCTTCCCGCATGGATTTATTCCCCTCTGTTTTACCTGTGTGTAAATCCTTCCTTTACTTCAGAGACCAGCTCAAATCCCATTAATTTCTCTAAGCTATTGCAGATCCAAATGACATTTTCTTTCTCTAAGTTTCTCTGACTCTACATTTCCTGTATAATCCATGAATTACAAATCATAA
This sequence comes from Eulemur rufifrons, assembly GCF_041146395.1. Taxonomy (NCBI): domain Eukaryota; kingdom Metazoa; phylum Chordata; class Mammalia; order Primates; family Lemuridae; genus Eulemur; species Eulemur rufifrons. Next base: position 57,343,853 of record NC_091012.1, read on the forward strand.
ACTACTTTGCTTTTTTTATCTTTTGTAGCTGACATTTTTTTCTCCAATTACACTAAAATTTTCATGAGAGTAGAGCTCCTGAGACTATTTTGCATTCCTAACACCTAGTGGAGCATCTTTGTCTTATACATGGTAAGTATCAAGTAAATGTTTAAAAAAAGGTATAGTTAAGAAACTAGAAAGAATACTCTAACTGTAATGACAGAAAAACCAAATTCTGCCAAAATATTTAAGATGTTTATTCTGAGCCAATATGAGTGACTGTGGCCTGAGGAACATAGTCTTAAGAGGTTCTGAGAAAATGCACCTGAGGCAGCCAGGTTACAGTTTGGTTTTATACATTTCAGAGAGACAGGTAAAATCATAAATAAAAACATGGAAGGTATACATTGGTCTGGCCGGAAAAGGCAGGACATCTCAAAGTGGGGGTTACAAGTCACAAACTGGTAATTGGTTGAAAGAGTTAAGCTTTGTCTAAAGACTTGGAGTCAGTAGAAAGGAATGCTTAAGATAAGAGGGTCAGGTGTCATGTGATGCTGTACCAGAGTCAGGTTGGAAAGCAAGCCATATTATACTGGGTTAATAAAAAAAAAAAATCCCATATAATGAGATTTTTGGTTTATAAGGCATGACTCCCCAGGCCCTTTAGAAAGGAATTTGTGTAAGAGGAAAAAAAAAAAGGTCGTAGATCTGTCCTCAACTGGAAACAAAAGATGTAAGTCTGAAGCCAAATTCTGCTGTTTATTGGCTTAGTAAACTTAGATAGGCCATTCATCCTTATTGGTTTTCAGTTTCTTCCTCTGTGAAGTTGTGATTTGAACTACCTACTAGACCTACTTCACAGACTGATGTTAAGGATCTAATGGGGACAGAATTTACATGCAAGTGCTTTTGTACACTGGAAGGAGGTATGAAGAAGTATTTTTTTCACTAAGTATAGTATAGTATAGGAATCCCACAATACCTGGCACTTAGTAGGCCCTCAATAAATATTTGATGAAAGAATGAATAAATTATTTACTGATTAGCAAATAATTCTTTCCACTTAAGATTCCTGAGCCTCTTTTCTGAGACAACCATCTATTATTTCAATTTTTATTTTTCTTCACTAGAGAACAAATCTCTTACCTGGCTCTTCATTTCTTCTCACTCAAATGTTCTAATAGGAAAAATATTTTGGCTTTATTGGAGATAAGGACATATCTTCTCAAAATATGACTTTAGGAGACCAGACTGTCACCCCAGAGTATTTCTTTTTGGTATATTAATTATTTTCAGCTGGTTACTTTGAGAAACTGTAGACACAGGAGAAGCTCTGAAAAGTTCCCCTTTTGTAAGAGAAATCTACGTCTGTAAAGGAAATTTTCATTAGTAAAGGTGTCTGCTACCCCAAAACAACTTTCATCACCCGAGAGGCTTTTACCTGCATAACAAGGCAACTTGATTCAAAATATATTTCTTCCACTCACCCTTCCATAATTTGTCTCCACCACCCCTCCAGAAGCTCCAAGCCCCTATAACCATTCTGTTGCTCAGGATGCTACATAAACTTCAATAATTTGACCACTTTTTTGAGACTCGTATTTTTGTGGGACTCCCATGTGCATTTATGTAATTTCAGTTGTTTTTCTCTTGTTAATCTGTCTTATGTCGATTTAATTTGCAGACCATCCAAAGAACCTAGAAGAGTAGAAGTAAGTAATTTTTCCTCTCTTATAGCATCTATCAAATATTACTTCTCTTCACACATCCTGCTATTCCAATCTAATTTTATCTCTTTTTGAAATTTTTATCGGTCGCTATAGAGGTAGTTTTTTCTACCACAGCAAGTGCTTCTAGCTACTATAAATCTCACTTTCAAAGATCCTTTCTTTTTTTCCAAGACAAGGTCTTGATATGCTGCTCAAGCTGGCCTCAAATTCTGGGGCTCAAACAATTGTTACTCCTCAGCCTCCTCAGTAGCTGGGACAACAGGCACATACCACTGCATCCAGCTCTCAAAGATTCTCAAAAATTTATTGTGACTACAATTATTCAAAATCAATAAAAATATAGTGCTTTGATGTGTAGTGTCTGGAGTCTGGATTGCTCTATTTCAAATACCTGCTCTGCCAATTAGCAGTTATATGAGTCTAAACTTGAGGATGATAATACTAGTATCTACTTTATAGTGCTATGAGATTAAAATGAAATATTACATATAAAAAAATACTGGCAGACTGATAGTAAATGCTCAATAAATGATAACTATTATTATAAAATAAAGTAGAAAGGTAGTGTAGGGGAGGAAAATTTCCTCAACTCTCCTAGGGTTCCTGGCTAGGTCTGAAAATAAAACTGATAAAGACCAAGAGGAGAAAGCATACAAATTTATTTAATAAACGTTCTATGTAACACAAGAGCCTTCAGAAATGAAGACCCAAAGACCCAGGAAAAACTGTCTGTTTTTGTGTTTAAGTTCGGTGAAGAATGGACAGCTGTGTAGAAATGTGAATGGACAAAAGAGTGTAATCTACTGGTAATAGACAGAAGGGGGAAACCCAGCAAGACCTGTCTGGTCAGGTTCTTCTTGAACTCTCTGTGCAACATTCCTTCCTCTTGGGCATGTTTAGGCAACTTGCCTGATTTATTAGTGGAACTAGGCACATGCGAATGCCTATATACATAGTTTGAGATCCACGTCTCATCGTGATGGTCAACAGGTACACCGGGAGCACTAAGAGGTCACAAGAGATATCAGCTGTAAAGAATCAGCAGTTCAGGTGAGTATCTGCTGAATATCACAGCCCTGTCCTCAACTAATTTACTATGTCAAATAGATTGATAGTAAATGCAATTTTAAATTCATACTCAAAAATGATTCCTTAAAAAACTGTAAAAGTTAAGCACCCTTGTTAATGAAATTGATTAAATACTGATTAACCAAACTTCTGACATTTAAGTCTTTTGTCATTATTCATAAGTACCCACCCCACCCCCAGCTTCCACCACTGGTTAACAAATTAAAAAGTATAACATCCAAACAGTTCAATGGAGAAAACATCTACGAAGGGATTCTTATCACAAAGAAAATCATGTTTGTCCCTCCTTGTTTTGACAGCAAAGGAGATAGAATACAATTCTGGAAAACTAATAATTTGTATCAAAGCCAAAAAAAAAAAAAAAAGTATCACAATGGCCACTAGATGGCCCCCATATATATTTTTCCATTACTATAATGAGAACATGGAAGAAACAAAACAAGTGAAAGAGAACTATGAAATAAAATAATGTATGATTCTTTACCTTTTGTATGAATAATCATGTATAGAAACTATGAACAGAATTATTTATCACTTATTTAGCATATCTTCATATTGTGGAAGTAGTAAAACTCACCTACATTTCATCAATAATATTTCCAATAGTACCATAAAATATTTTAAAAAGTAAAAGTTCTAATGTTCAACTTCTTCTGGACAACACCAAAATTCTTCATCTAATTTTGTCCCTAATGGGTAGCAATAGCAATTTTTTCTTAGTTTTTAATCACTGTTGTGATTCCCACATATTCCACTTTTTTATATGCTTTAAGTAAATTCTCCCTTTTTAAAAAACTTTATGAATTTGAATTTTGAATAGAAACAAGTTATTTACCTACAGATATGCATAGCTTTGTCTCATTTAACATATTGTATATATTAAGAGCCAATGCATTTTTAATGTAAAAATGACAGTTAAAATGTTAGCTGATTTGTATTTCATTTGGCTCTTAACCCATTTAAAAATCAGCTGCTTCTAAACAAGTGCTTTCATTATTGTGCATTTATAATGGAAAATCTGAGATTCTTAAAAATAGTAAAGAATAAGTGATTGCCTTAATGATTAATCACCTGTAGTGTGGCTGGTCATAGAATACCAATATATATCACATTTCACTAATGATCGTTACCTTGATTTTCTCATTTTCTGCTTTCCATTAAAAAAAGGGCTAATCAGTTCCAGGTCCTGTGAAATTTTAAATAGAAAACAAATTTAACTTCCATTTGCAAATTATATTTTTCCCATATGCTTTCCAATTCAGAGACTCAGGTCTGATTCTGTACAGCCTAAAAACATGCCAGAGAAATTACCTGTTTAGAAAATCTGCAATTCTGACTTCACATTTTAATTGGCAATTTCCTGTTATATTCTGTTTCCTGAGGGCATTGGGCACTATTGAAAAGACCTGAAATGCTGCAGGCTGCATTACCACCTCTTTTCCCCTTAGTGGTCAGGCTTTCTTTTGTTCAGCTCATTTTTGTTTCTTAGCCCTTGAAATCTGCTTAATTCTGAGGAGGTTTTACAGTTTGAGAATTAAAAACCATTGTATAGCATAAACACAACTGAACAGTAGCTTTCCTATCCTAACATTTGGGCTTTGGAAAAGAAGAGGCTTGAATAGTGACAGAAGAAGTTCTTTGAATCTATGAAATATTTTTCCCATGCTATCCTACTAATCAGCAATGAGATTTCAAAACTATATTGCAGCAACCAAATCAGCAGGTTTTCAATACATTTAAATCTTTCTCTTTTTGCAGGAGGAAAGTATCACGTGAAGACTAAAATAACCCCAATTTTGTTTGTTTCCTTATCTGTTTTACAGTTAAAAAGTCATTACATACAATAAAACATGACTATGAAAAATATTGCCTATGTATAGATAAATGTACTTTGTTCATATTCTTCATCTGGTTGTTAAAAAAAGCCCCTTGATGCTGGTGAGGCACTGGGAAACATGGCCCCCCTGTCAGTTCCCAGGGCGATTTCCAGGTCCTTTGCATATAATAATATCTTTTCCTGTTCTTTTTATTCTTTTGTGTTTTTATTTGTTTTCATCCCTGAGTCCTTCATTGAAAGGTTAAGAATAATATCTGCAAATAGGTGTTTCATCTGGGGGAAACTTTGTATAGAGAGTCATTTGAAGGACTCTTTCTCTTTTCTTTGAATGGCTTATCAAAACCATTCAGAAAACACATTCCCTCAGGCAATTTCAATCTATTCAAATTCCCAGAGACCTTTAAAGGTGCTAGTTGCTAAACTGTCTGTTTTACCATGTAAGGCTTCTTGGATGGCCTTTCAGGAAAGGGATATTGAATAGAAGAAAAGAGGAGTTCATGACCCCCTCCCCTCAGCTTACAAAAACACCATCTGAGAAATGAACTTTCATCTGCATGGACTGTATTTACTTGTGAATTTGAATTATCAGATCAGAAACTCACAGGGTAAGGAAGAATTGTAAGATCATTTAGTTATGATTCCTCTCTACAACACACCTATCAAGTATTCCTCTGGCCTCTCCATAATCATGTTCAGTAACCGGAAATTAACCACCTCTGTTACTGAATACTCACACTTGTCCATGAGGCCAAATCAGAAGAGCAAGGACAGGTCTTTGGGGGAGGAGGAAAGAAATTTACTTTGCTGACAAAGGAGGAAAAATGGCAGACCTTATCATCTCAAAATCCAAATTTCCTGAACATAGGCAGAAATACAGAGCTTTTAAAGGGAGGGTGTCTCAGTTCTAGGCTATTGTGGTAACTATTCTAATAGTCCCATCTCTGCCAAAGACAAAGCCTGTGAACTCTGCCAGCTGCCCACCTGGGGGGGCTGGTGCCACCTGGAAGTTATTTCTTTTAACAAAAGACTTAACTTGCCTCAGGGATTCAGGCCAGGCTGCAGTTCCCCAAAAGATTGGGGAAGCTTTAAAGAGACAGAAAATCTTTTTTTTTTCTCTTTAGGCCCCTCCCTCTGTTATACCTTGGAGCTGGAGCTTTAGAAAATGATCAGACCTTCAAAGATAAAACTGAAACTCCTTAATCCATGCTCCACCCTTTGTTCCATCTTTCCAGAGGTAACCTCTATTTTAACTTTTTGTTATTCTTCTTGCCCTTTTTCTATGCTTATCATCATACATAAGTAGTCAAAACATATATGATATTGGATTTTTTTGCTGTTTTTATTAAACAGTATGGCTTGAAAAACTTTCCATGTCATGTAGACATGCTTCATTCTCTTTAACAGCTGCATAGTAATCTATAACATGAACCACAGTTTATTTAGCTATTCTTCTTTTATGTTTTTCAGCATTTTTCACTATTATAAACAGTGCTACAAACATTCTTTCCCATTCCTCCTTCTGTGCATATTCAAGTGTTTCTCTGGGGTAGGTATAGAGATTGGATTTTTGGCAGGAAACAGGGAAGGTAACTAACATTTATTGTAGCACTTTCTTTTAGCAAATCCATTCAAGAAATATTTATTGAGTGCCCACTAAGTTAGAAACATTGTTCTAGGTACTAGTGATATAGCAAGGAACAAGGCAGACAATTACCCTCTTAACATTTTTTCACTTAATTGTTAGAATTGCCTTCAATATTTGTTCATTTTACAGGTGAGAAAACAAATCTCAAAAAGTATAAGTAACTTGAAAAGTAGTTATAAAAGAGTTGTGATTTGAACACAAGATCTATCTGAATCAAGAGTACAGATTCTATACCTTTACCCCACATTGTGAAGAACTCTTACTATTGAAAAGTTCTTTTGTGTGTTAAGATGCAGTTATAGCTCCTTATATATTTCTACTATTTTTCTAGAACACTCTTTATAGAGGTCAAGTCTAATTCTACTTTCATATTACAGCCCTTGCAAATAGCAGCTATCATTCTTGTATTTACTATCCATCAGGCCCTGTTCTAAGTACCTTAAGTGAAAATAAGTAATTCAAAATCAAAGCTGTTGGAGCTTTAATTTTGAACTTTAAAGGAATGTGATTATGAGACCTGAGTCACACAAAAGAAAGCTGTAACCTAGGCTGTTGTAACCTTTGTTCCTCTGATTATAGATTAGCCTTTTCTTTACCTACATTGTTTTGTAAAATGTTGTAAAAGACTGAAGGGTGCCTGAGAAGACTCCTTCCCTCTTCACTGTTGATCTTTATTATAGATTAACTTTCCTCTTACTTCTCTTACACAAAGACCTCATGACTATCACATTGTCTAAGATGGAATGTTAAATATACTCTTTTAAATTTGAAAAGAAAAACTATAATCAAGTGGCTGTAACTCATAAACCGACTTACTATGGAAAATGTTGTAATCTGATAAATTTCTCTGTTTTCTGCCTATATAAGTAATACCTTAATTTTAAAGCACCAACCCCATTCCTGTGGAGTCTGTCTGTGTTATCTAGATGGTCATTCTCAGCTTTGGGCTTGAATAAACTCTTTTAAACTATATTCTAATCCTTTTGATTATTTCAGGTTGACACTTATACATACTAAGTCATTTAATCCTGGCAATACCTCTTTGTACTTTAATTTGTTTTGCAAACAATTACATCACAACTGGCACCTATCAGGCATTATTTTGAGTGCCTTACAGAAAATTCAGTACATCATTATAACAATTCTGAAGGATAGGTGCTATTATCACACAAATTTTACAGAAAATAAGACTTAAGGAGAGGTTAAGTAATTTGCTGAAGGTTCACTGTATCCCAACATATGAGGCTTTGGCATGCTGAATATTTTGAGCTGAAAGAGATTGGGAGGGCCAGAAGCAGAAAGGTCTCTCTGATCTTCTCCCACCCTCCTTTGTCCTCTGAAGTGGGTCATAGAAACTAGAATTCCTCTGCCTTGAAGCAAGCTGGAAAACCCAGATATCTCACTCTCTGGCCTCCTCCCCTCTCCCCTGAAGACCCTCATGTGACAAGTGTCCTACCCCATCCCTGAGGGGAGGGGAGAATGGGAAGAATGTCATACAGAGACAGAGGGAAGAATCTGAGCACACAGGTCTTGCTGAGTTCCTCCCAGTTTATTACC